>NC_067494.1:42449864-43049864 GCF_947179515.1 Apodemus sylvaticus
TCAGAGGTTACTTATGTGGAGGCAAAATAATCTCATTTTCCCAGTACAAGGCTTATACCCTCAAGATGCCCACAAGGTCACATTTCAAGGTCATGGACAAAAATTATTATTGTTTTTCCTTGTTACGACTGTTTAACTCACACAGATCACTGTAGGGCAGAATACATTTTCACGATATAAAAATGCAGGAAAAGCTTTGATAAGTTGCTGAGAAAGCTCTGCTCCATCAGATAAGGTTTGCCAGGGATGCCTCACTCCTGTCTATTATTTCAGTGTATGAATGATCAATAATTCCGGGGCAAGGGTCTGTGTCCATCAGAGTTTAATGAAGCAGCAAGATAGTACCAGCACTTGGCTTCTGCTCACAGGGCCGCGATAGCCTATAGACTGTCCCGAAATCGTCCATAGGTCCAGCCCTGTGACTTTTAATTACAACTGTTGATTAGCATATATAATCAGGCAGTGTTAGTCTGTATTCCTTAGGTAGGGAATCCACAGAAAATTCCCTCCCTTGCCTGGTTCCTGCTTTAACTAGTATATAGTACATCACCTGGACACAGAGGGCTCTCTTCTGCCTTCTAAAATCCTTTCCTGGAACCTAGGCTAGTATTTGCATTCTAAGCTGAGACTCTGCAGCTGATCAAGAGTGTAATTCTTTCTACTAAGCTTAAGCATTCATGACTAGTCTACAACACATTTCAGACTGTGATGTAATATCTTGGCAACACAGCAGCAACTCCAAAGTTAAAAAAAAAAAGAAAAGAAAAAACCTCATCCAGAGGAGATAGAGCTCTTGGGTGGAGTACATAGCCTCCAGGAACAACCAGGCCAGAAATGGCAGTTCTACATCACTCCTTGCCCAGACCTTAACTGTGCATGTGACTTTCCTCAGGGATTTTTAGTGGTAGCTGAACATTCGAGTAGCTTACTTACGCTATGTTTGAGCATTAGCTCAAAGACAGCATTGTCACGAAGCTGTATGTGACTTGTGCTGAAGCCAGACCAAGTCAAGAGAATGTTAAAATTTGAGAAAAAGGTTGAAAGGCCCTGAGATATTTCTCAGGATTGGTTGATTCATTCCAGTGGTCTGTATGTGTGAACTCAAGGACTCAGTCTCCTTATCCATGGTTAACATTTATGGGGCGCTTGGTGTGGGGACCAAGTACCCATGTGACCTAAAAACTGGGACACTCACTTCATGGCTGTCATAGTGGTACAAGCAATGTTTCTTTAATTTGAAAAAAGCATTGAATGACCAATGATAAGTCATTGTTTCTCTGTAACTTGAATATATACAAAATAAGTTTGTGTTTGACTCTACCCAACAGCTGATAAGCATTTGGACATCAATCCATGAACTAG
Organism: Apodemus sylvaticus; assembly: GCF_947179515.1. NCBI lineage: Eukaryota > Metazoa > Chordata > Mammalia > Rodentia > Muridae > Apodemus > Apodemus sylvaticus. The sequence continues at coordinate 42,451,227 of NC_067494.1, forward strand.
CTATTAAAAAAAAACATTGTAAGAATAGCTTAGAAACATAATGTGTAGGTCTAGACCTTTCTAGATGGTAATTAGAGACTTCTGTATTTACCCACTAAAGTAATATTTTAAGGCTTTTCCCTCTAAGAGAGGATGAATTACATAAGTTGCCATACACTAACATGTAAGTGGCTATAGTTGCCAAAGGTATGTATTTTTCTGTATTTCATCTTTATATTCTTCCCACAGAGCCACGCTGGTGTTCCAGCACTGAGTTGTAGGGTTGGTGCCTTTTCTCCTTGGATCCAGAGAGAACTCCATCAGTGCTTCAACCAACAAGATATAGAAGTGACACTGTGTGCCTTCCAAGCCATAAACATGGTGTGTACTTTATCTAACCTCACTCCCTTCTATCTGGAAACTCACCCTCCATAGTGAGACAGAGCCTAAGACACAGAGAGCTATTCATCCCAAACCTGGGCTGAGGTGACAGGGACAGCAGACATAGGTCAAGGTGAAGATTGATATGTAGATCATATCAATGGCAGAGGGGTGGAGGCCCGTCACCCCGTAAGTCCTTAACACCCTGGAGTGGAAGGATGCTTTTGTCTATGTTTCTAGGATGTTTTTCACTAACTACTTTTTAGGATGTTATTCGCAGGGAGAAGGGGGGTGAAGAGGGGGATTGGGAGAGAGGGGGGAGAGAGAGAATATGAAAGTTAAATGGCTTAGGCACCAGGCCCACAGGATATAGTGCGTTGTTATAGGGAAATTTCCCTCTAGACATTTATAATTGGAGATGTTTACTTATTTAGTGCTCGGTGATGCAGAATGGTATTTTGAAGTGTTTTATACGGTTTTTCTTTGTCCACGTCCCACAACTACAACCAACACATGTGTGAACAAACTCTAGGAGACATTTTCAAAAGCACAGAAAGAGAAACATGGATAGGTTGAAAAGAAATGAAGAGAGGAGGGGGAGAGGGGGAGATGCAGAGAAGGAGGGAAGGAGGAAAGAAAGAAGGGAGGGAGGGAAGGGAGGGAGATGGGAAGGGAAGGCAAGAGGCAGAGCCCTGATGGCCTGTAATGGCCACTTGAGTTCTTGGGTGTGTCTCTCATTAGGTAGACCTAGAAGTTTATAATGTTTTTGGCTCTTGGTGGCTGCATACTCATTGTCCCTTTGCAGAAGCTGGTCTGGAATACAGAGTTTGCTGAAGGACCATCTGCTAAACACTTGGTAAAGGAGCACATGCCTTCCACACCAGCTCTCACAACTTCTAGAAAGTTCTTTCCATCAATGGCTTCTTGACAGTTCCAAAGATGTGTAGGATTTTGTGTTCGTCTAATATCCTGAGTTTATTAGGTGATGCAATATCACATTAAATCTTCCTTAATGTCCATCATGATCAACCCTTATGCTAATTTTCATGTGTATTATTGCTTTATCCAATAGATAACACATAAGGCAAGCAATGGATTAAGGTTACATTATTACAGGGAAACCTACCACTTCTCTTTCCAAAGAGAGACTTATGTTTAATTAAGACACATATATCTAAGATTTTATCAATGAAAGTAGATACTTGATGACTGTGTTGGAACATACTAATTAGGTTCCAATTAGCCAGGTCTAAACAAGCAAATCAAAGGTGGTTTGGGCTTACTGGAATTCTCTTTCTGCTTCCCGAGTCTCTCTGCTATTCCTGGTCCCAGTGAATACCACACTTCAATGTGCCTTTAACTCGGAAAAGGTTCTGTGATGTCTGGGGTTACTGCTGTCAGACAGCCTGGGAATCTTGCCATAGTAAGACTCTGTAAGTGGGGCCCCATCAGGCAGATGATCTATGAATGCTTGTCTCCAGAGCCTGTAGGCATGGGAGAATCTGCAGCCTGGCCCTGAGAGAGTTGACACAGACAATGACCATACTGTGGAATGGCTTCTCTGGTAATTAACACAAAACTCAGCACTCCCTAAATACATACGCCTTTTAAATGTAGCTTGTGAATTAAATGCTGCAAAAAAAAAGTCTCTTGTTGAAAGAGCTTTCTGATACCTGTCTGTATAGCATCTATGACTGCTTCTATAGACATCACACATTTATGAGGAGCCCTGAGCTGAGCCCCACAAGTAGAAACTGAAGGTAATCTGTTCACTAAAACATAATCTATGACTTTCCTTTCCATCCTTCATTCTGTTATCTTACCTAGAATCAACTTGTTCTCCTGGTCCCATCTGTCTGAGTGAGTGCCGAGGCTTCCTAGGGCAGAGTTCTAATTTATGCAGACACCCACCCTGAGGCATCTTAATCGCGCATAGCTAGAAATGAGGGTGTGTGTGTCTGTGTGTGTGTATGCGCACACGCGTGATAAATGGTTATTTATTTCAAAGAAAGCTAGGGCAGCGACAGACAGAACTGACGTATCAATGTCAGATGAAAATCCAAGTGGTGCTATGGCCACAAAATTTGACTGCAGAGCCAGCAAGGCTACTCAGTGTGTAAATGTGTTGGCTGCATAGGCCTGATGCACTGAATTGGATCTCAGTAACTCATGATGGAAGGAGAAATCCAACACCCCAAACTCATCTTCTGACTTTCCATGACAAGTATGTGCCTATACTCACACACACCCCTTTAATAATGGTAACAAATAATAGTGATGGTGGTGATGGTGGTGGTGGGGATGCAAATGCTACTCCTGCTGCTGCTATCAGCCTCAGAAATACCTGGCTGATATAATTTGATGCCCTTATGATATAATCATTGAATTATAAGTCATGGATAAAGATCCACTAGGTTCGAGAAACACTGCTTTTATATTTGAAAATCTTCACCATGTCCAGCTGCAGGCTTGTGCTGGTTTTCCAGATCTTCTGTTCATTATCATGCGGTAGTGAGGTTTCCCAGACATGTCAGTGTCCGGGATAAGGAGTTACTGATATTTACAAGCTATTTGTTAGTGGGATTCTAAAATAACACATAAATATTAATACTAGAGGAAAGAAATAGCTAATGCCTGTAGATATCAAGCAGTAAAAACATTAAGTATGGTCCTAATGGAGAATATGCTGTGAAATTCTGTTTAATTATTTATGGGATTGTAAATTACCTCCTGTGTGCCAGGGCACAACAGACGCGGCCATTAAAAGTTAAGGGGAACCAGGAAATGCTTGAAAAGACATCCCCCAAAGAGGCCCAGGTGATCTAAAGTTTCAAAAATTGAATTTAGTTTTAGTTTCAGCTCAACATGGTCTGCACCTACCTGATGGTATGTATGTAAATGGTAGCAGGGCACTAAGGAATTGAATCAATCCTGCATGGAGGAGGTACTTGGCTCATAGTGCTTGATTGGAAATCACCTGATTGGTGAGCAACACTTCTGGTTCTTTAGAAGGGTGTTCAGTGAGGATGCATGGGACAGTGCTATGCAGTTCTGGCTAGGTGGTCCCCCAAAAGAACGCTCAGAGCCAGCTGTATCCAGGTTCAGCCCTGCATCCCATGGGACCTTGCCAGCCACAGAGGACCATGGGGCTGGCTCTCCATCCTAGAACAGAGGGGAGCATTGCCAATGCACGGGAGGCTTCTCCACCTAGGGACTTCCGCCTGATGGATCAATTATTTGTGTAGGCATAACTGCATATGAAGGGAAAGATTAGGAATCCCGGAGGCAATACCTGACTAAGTATTCCTTACTACAACTAGAAAGGCCCCCTGAGAGGAACATTTAGCATAAGGTAGCTGGCCAGGTTACAGAGAATCTTCACAGGGATACTCTGGGGCCACATTCCCTAGCCAAGAACAGAATCTCGAATGTTCCTCTATGAGTTGGCTGGCTCAAGTGTTATGTAGATAAACGAATGAGAGATTTATTTTAAAATGTTGGGGAAATTATATTGAAGTCGCTAAAAACGCGGCTGAATTTTACATCCCTGGAGTGGTTGCGTGAAGCTTTAAATACAATTATTTTTTATTTGGCTTTGGGCAGCTCTTACCTGCAGATGTGCAAATTGACCAGTTGATGCTGAAGCTATTGTGGAAAATATTAAATCGTGTGTCCCCGAAGCCCGGCAGGGATTACGGTCTCAGAGAAAAGAAGAGCTGGAGTCTACTCCCCTGAGGAGGCCATGGTGACCCTGGAAAGTCCCCAGCAATGAGAACAGAAGGGGTGGCCCTCTAGTGCCTGCAGGGAGGAGGGGCAAGGCAGCCAACACAGCAAGGGCGGTGCCCCAGATACTGCTCACGGTTCACTTCATTTCCAGTCTGAGTAAAAGGCAGTGTGAGAGACCACCTCACTGCTGAGGTTTTAGAAATCCTAGAGTGGGAAGACTTGCTCCTATTGTTCCTGAAGCAGACTTAGAAACATCAAGCTACCCCACCTGTGGTGCAGACAAGAGGCACAGTGAGTCCAATGATAGTCGCCCTTGAGAAGAGATAGTCACAGCGATCCATTTATCCTCTATTCTGATTCTCAAGATTTGGGGTAGTGTCTTAGTCAGGGTTTCTAGTCCTGCACAAACATCATGACCAAGAAGCAAGTTGGGGAGGAAAGGGTTTATTGAGCTTATACTTCCATGTTGCAGTTCATCACTAAAGGAAGTCAGGACTGGAACTCAAGCAGGTCAGGAAGCAGGAGCTGATGCAGAGGCCATGGAGGGATATTTCTTACTGGCTTGCTTGCTCTGGCTTACTCAGCCTGCTCTCTTATAGAACACAAGACTACCAGCCCAGGGATGACACCACCCACAAGGGGCCCTCCCCACTTGATCACTAACTGAGAAAATGCCTTACAGTTGGATCTCATGGAGGCACTTTGCCAACTGAAGCACCTTTCTCTGTGATAACTCCAGCCTGTGTCAAGTTGATACACAAAACCAGCCAGTACAGGTAGCCTTTTTTCTCTTGGGAGGCGCAGCTGTCTGAGAGTCTGGATAACAGAGGTATGTGACCTTCTACATGTGTCTCAACTCCATATACTAAGATCTGCGATACTAGGGACAGACTCATGAAGACAGGGGTCACTGAGGCTGCAGTCCTGTCAGCCTGGTGAGTGACCCACCCACAAGACATTCCAGTCACCAGAAACAGACCTTTACCAACCAGCCTCTTGCCAGCCCCAGTGCACAGGTGGGCCAATAGACTTTGATGATTCCAAAAGAGAGAGGCTCCTCCACAGGAAGTGCACAGTATGTGGAGCTGGGCACCTCCAGGCTCAGAGAGGGCAGTTTTGCATTGTGACCAGCATGTAAGACAGTGACAGCCAGTGGTTCAACTTGACCCTAGCAAAGGACTGATGTTTCAAGCCAGGAGAGGAGAATAGAATATCCCTGTGGCTGGGCTTAGCTGTGTTTAGTTGTCTTGTAGGTGAGAGCAGCCAGTAACTTGTCAGAGCAAAGTCATGGGAGTCAAGTGAGTCTGTGAGCACAGGCATTGAATTCCAGCCTCCTCCCCAGCCCCCAGACAAAGGCGCAGGTATTTCAGGCACCGTCTTTTGATTTCCTGTGTACGGCGTAGGTGAGTCACCTGCCCGATGCTTCCAGAATAAACTGTGGTTGTCACAGTTCTCTAGGTGAGGGGTGGGCTGCTGGCTGTGTCAGCTCTGCTACGTGTGTGAGGTTTGCTTTTTCTCTCCTTCGGATATTTTAAACGCCGGAATATCAAATCGTGGGAGATATTTTGAGAGAAGGAAGACATGGTCTTCAAAGAATTCTGTCAGTGACAAAATTCTTGGGGTGTGTGTGTGGGATGAACTGTGGAGGATCGGAACAATACCCCTGCCTCAGTCCTGGGTGGCTTCTAGATCCGCCCACCTGACTGCTCGCCCACCTGACTGCTCTTCCCCGCAGTTACTCTCACAGCCTCTCCCATCCCCACGTCAGAGCCCAGCTGCACGGAGAGATGCCTTGAGTGTTCCCAAGCTTTCTCAGCTTCCATTTTCCACCTCTTGCAGGGCATGGTAGCTGGGGCTCTGAGACTAGACTCTACAGGCTGACACTACAGGAATGGGGGCCCCCTCTATAGCACCCAAGGTTGTTCTAGGCGAGCTTCGTGGATGAGGCCAGCAGAGCACTTTCCTGGAACCTGAGACATCCTAGGGCACATGCCCCTCAATCTAACACAGTCCTCTGGCCTTCCATTATTTCTCACGCTTGCTTGGTTTTAGCCCTACACCTCTCTGTTATCCCTCCATCTCTTCAGACACCATCAGTGACTCTGCCTTTATCGCTAGGTTATATCTATCAATAGATAGACCAGAGTCTGAAGGTCAAGAGGTCTCTTATGAACTTGGAAAAGTAGCTCCCACCCCTTGTCTGTCATTGTGCCCCAGTAACTGTTCCCTAATGTCTCCCAGATGCTAAGCAGGATCTACAGTTCTCTTTATTGTATAGGCTTCCTACTGTCTTTGGGGATATGAGTGTCTAAGATGATCTGCTACTACTCCTTTAGGATCATGTAAGAGAAGTAAATGTTCATGCAGATTCATCGAAGGTACCGCCTTTTGACTTCCAAGCATCGGGTGTCCTAGGACAGTCCTCGGTGCTGATAAATCCTCAGGAAATGCTGTCACAGGCTTGCCATCCCAGGGGTCCACTTGACATTTCCACTTGGATACCTCAGACACTTCAAATTCAGTCCAAAATTGAGTTCACGAGGGCTCTCTGCTATTTTTATTCTGCAAAGTCGTAAGTCAAGGGCACTGCTGTCTATCTCGTCCCTGAGCCCAGACACCTGGGAAGGCCTGTACTTCTTCTCCGTTATCCTTACAACTTATCAGACATCGTTGATTTGTGTATGCGGCACGTGGCTCCAGGTTCCCCTGACAGAACATGATGGTTTGTGGCATAGCCTTTCCTCTGGCTGGCCTTCTATTAGACCCTCTTCCACACAGTGGCTCACTCATTTTTAAGATGAGGATTAGGCACTGGTGGTTGCACATACTAGCCAAGCCTTCTGTGATCTAGCGTATCCCTAACCCCCTTTAAATTTTTTACTTTGAGGGAGGGTCTCACTAAGTTGTACAGGCTGGTTTTCAACTTTCTATCCTCCTGCCTCAGACTCTTGAGTAAGGGGGAATTTTTAGGCCCAACTTGGTTAGTTTTAAAAGGCAAATATGGCTAGGACTTTTCTTTGCTGCTTCTTAAGTCCCCAAGTGACTTGACATTATGTCTAGAATGTATTCAGATCTCTAGAGGAACAGAGGAAATCCCATCAGAGTGGCTTTCTTGGCCATTTGCATCATGCCCACACCTGCCTATTTCCTCCTGGGGTTTGATACTTTTGACTTTTATCATTGGATTTTTGTTTTGTTGTTTGTTGATAGATGGATCGTCTCCGTGTCATCATCTGACATCATAATACACAGAGTTCTGCCAAGCTCCGCAATTGACTTGGGATGACTTGGGATGGCTTGGGATGGGGCAGTGGTCATGATGGACGCTCTGAAGCATCTTACTTCCTGACCTTTTCGCAGAGGTTTCTTCTTTATTGCTTTGTTTGTTTTGTTTCTGTTTTTAGGACTTACTCACTTTTGCTCTATGTGCATTTGCCTGCATGTGTGTGCGAGCATGGCAGAGGTTAGAAGAGGGTGTTGGATCGTTGTGTGGGTGCTGGGAACTGAACCTGGGTCCTCTGCGACATAGTGCTCTTAACTGCTGGGCCATCTATGCAGCTCATGCTATCCTGTTTCTATTTGCTCTGAATGATGAATACTGTTCATTATACAGAGAGAAACTTGGCCATGTGTATACGTTATCTCACAGTGCCATTCTTTGATTACTTTAATCAGAACGACTGCATTATTCATGAGCTGTGCTAGATAACGGAAAATGCTGATCGATTATGACACAAGATCCTGCCCCCTTTCAATGAGGAGAGGTGTTCCCCTCTGCTGGCCTTCCTGCCACTATTGCTACCTCAGAACAGCAATGCAGAGAGCAAAGCTGACAACTGGGACATAGCAACTGGGACTGAGTTTTCTCCACACGTGCTTCTCTCTTTGCCACCCTTCTCTGCTCCACTGGATGCACACCTCAGTCTTTGACTGACTTTATACCCAGTTCCGTGGGGCGTTTGAGGTCTTCTCTTCCATCCCAAACACCCTGGTAGATGCCTCTATCGCATCAGCCATTGATCCATATTCCTTCGAGAGGACTCGATGCTAGCAATCTTCCCCTTGTCCACAGAATGGCTGCTCTCAGCACAGTATCCCTTAGGCCAGGCATAGCTCTGCTGGCAACCCTTCCTCAACCCCTCATCCTACTAAATGTAAATGTTTAGGCCTGCACAGAGTCCAGGTAGGACTCTCGGATCTTAGCTTTATCATGTCCCTCTCCCTATCTCTCACTCTGCTTGCGTCTACCTCAGAGAGTTTGCACATGCAGTTCATTCTTCCGAGATCTTCCCTCCCAAGACACCTCCATGGCTAACATCCTAAGTCTTAGGAACCGACACACAAATACTGACTACCATAAAGGTAGTCTTTCACTGCTTCCATGATGCAGGAACACCCTGTCCCTTCACTACCGATCGGTAGCTTGCTCTCCCATACCATCCTACTTCCTGCTTCTGTACTTCTTTATCGTTCACATTTGCTCTTAAAATACAAGTTCCCAGAGACCAGAGCAATCCCTCTGTTCACAACTGTACTTTGCATTGTTTACGACTGTACTTTCAGTAATGTCTGACCCAAACGTCCAAAATTTGTCTTTAAAGATAATTGCATTTTTATATGAAAAAAACACACACAAGGGAAATGTTAATATTTCTCCCCCCCCCCCCAAAATGTGCAGTGACAGAGATCCCGGATTCAAGGAGCAACAGGGACAAGGAGGATGTGTCGCTTTTCGGTGAGCTCAATGCCTCAGCGCCCCTCTTCTTGATGACATTGCAAATGGCATCTGGAGTGCACTCCGTCCATGAGCTGTTATCTTAATGTGCACCCATCCTTTAACTTAATGGATCTCACTAGTGTCCTCGGTGACTGTAACAAGGGTTGTGTTTTGTGGTTCTGAAGGAGCCTTGCTGGCTGTTATGGTTATTTCCTTATGTGCCTGGAAAGAAGAGGCATTAGCTGGACAATGTATGACAGATGGGGCATTTTTACCTTTGGCATCATAACATTACATTTGTATTTCGTATAGTAGAAAGGAACCCACACACCCACTAGTAGCAGCCTAGCACAGATATACGATGAGTGGTTTGCATAGAGAGGATATCTTGTGTATTATCTGGCTGCATCACCTGTCAATTAAGAAGCCTAGGGCGTATGGCTTAGGCAGGAAATAGAAGGTGGGACTTCCGGGGGGCGGGGAGAGAAGGAATTCTGGGATGGAGCCAGAGGTGGGAAGATTGGCCAGGGAAAAAGATGTGAGGAGACTGAGCACAGGCAACCAGCCATGTGGCCCGATGCAGATTAGAATAAATGGGATATATTTTAGTTACGATCTAGTCTGAGTAGAACCTAACTATATGGCAAAGGTATTTGGAAATATATTTTGAGTCTGAGCATGGGACTGGGAGTTAGGGATAGTCTTGAGATATGATCCAAATGGCAGCTAGGGAGGGAATCAGGGGTCCCTATACACAAAGAGGGTTATGAAGAGAAAGAGGATGAGTAAGGTTTAAAACCCCAGCAGCATGTGTTTCAGGTACAGGACTATGCTCCTGACCTGAGGGGCAAGACTAAACCTCAGAATGACTGACTTGCCTTTGTTTCCATCCTGTTCAAAATCTGCTGCTGGCGATGCGATGTGAGACAGATCTCTGGGATGCTAATTGGCTGTCTTCGCAGACTGTCAGCTCTCTGAATAAGGCACAATTTACATCCGATCCCTGTCTCTCTTCAATGGCATTGGAAGTGATGGGCAGCAGGAACTCTGGTGTTGTGGTTAGAGAAACACTAGGTGGGCAAGCTGCTGTGATTCTAGGGCACAGAATTCTAGCCCAACCTTGACCTTGGCGAAGTGTCTAAGCACATATGCCTTTGTTCCCTGCTCTGTAAAATGGGAATGTGCTCATCGGGGCTTACCATTCTTGTCTGATATTCAGAGTATTCCACCCCTTAAAGAAGTAATACATGGGAAGTGCCCACCCCATGTATTACACCCCTACCCCACAGTGTCTGGTCCAAGCTCTGACAATGCCTGTAGTGAAAGGCATGTGGATCTCTATCCAGATGAGATTAAACTGAGGCTCCGAATCACCTCATGCCAGGGTTTGCCTCCTGGAGTTTGAGTCAACTGAGTTTTGTCTCCAACGGAGGCAGAAATGTTAGATTTCTTCTTACTGCTCAGTCAACGCATCAAAAACATAACTTTCTCATGGAAATGAAAATTTCATTTGATTTAGGATGTCAAATAATATTCCTTTATGCTGTCTCTAAGTTAAACTGGTTGCTTCACATTGTGAAACTGTCTTCCTAGGCCTCTTTCTTTCCTTCCATTGCTCCTGTGAGACCTCAGGTCTCGATGGCTAGTTTCAGAGTAGGAGGCTCAGTGGGAATGGGGAAAGGCAGCCTTTCTAGAAGAGTTGAGTGATTGCAAGCAGGAAGGTGAGGGGAAGTCCCGCTCTGGACTGGAGGCCTCCAGTGGAAGACAGACATGCCCACAGGGAGAAAAGCCAGCTATGTTGACAGGGACAGAAGCCAGCCATGGCCACAGGGACAGAGTCCAGCCATGGCCACAGGGACAGAAGCCAGCCATGGCCACAGGGACAGAGTCCAGCCATGTCCATAGGGACAGAAGCTAACCATGTCCACAGGGATTTTCATTTAGAAGCCTGTAGAAGTGCTGAGAGGCCTGGGTCCCTCCATTCTAAGTATGTGAAACAACTTGGACTATTTAACCACAGGGACAGAGACACTGAGGATGACGTCAGATGTGCACTTTTCTGAGAGACGCCGAAGCCAAAATGAAGCTCCCTCTCCAAGTTCAGATTTCTCAAGGAGAGTCAATCAGAACCAGAGGCAGATGGCCTCGCCATCAGGGATGAGAGCTATGGAACTGGCTTTTATGTCAAGGAGGCTTGATTTGTTGGAATTGTCAACAGAGTGGAGAACGGTAGACTCTTGTAGTGGGCAGGCGATTGCCTGAGTATCTGCTCAAGTAGTATCTAATCAAGTAATTGTCACGTCATTTAGAGTTCTAAACATGACATCTTCCTGGAGCTAGTGTCCATAGAAAACACTGTACCTCCAAAGCTAGAGGACAAGACTCCCATAATGGGTCATCATCAGGTTGTAACTAACCACCAAGGAAAGCACAGGTTCATGACAACACATCCAGGTCAATGCCCAGAGCAAACAGCTCCTTTACAGATGACGGGATAGACTTCTTTTAATTTTTCAAGAATAGAGAAGTCCTAATCCAAGTTAAGAAAAAATAAAAACAAAGTAAATTAACAAAATTAACTAATATAGGAACGGTGAAATATAATTACCTTATGAAAAACCACAAAGAATTACTTCAAATTCCATAAAATCAAAGGGTATTTAGTTAAATCATAGTAGAAAAAAGAGAGAAGATATTCTTTATTTTTTTAAGAGGCGAGGACATTTGATGGATCATTTAATACTGTGATATCAAGTTAATGCTTCCATGCCTGGAACTTAGTTAGCCTTCCTGCTGACTGGGCCTTGAGTGGACAATAGAGATGACTCAGGCTAATTTTTAAAGAAGAATTGATTGTGCCCACTGTACTGGCTAGTTTCGTGTGTCAACTTGACACAGGCTGGAGTTATCACAGAGAAAGGAGCTTCAATTGGGGAAGTGCCTCCATGAGATCCAGCTGTGGGGCATTTTCTCAATTAGTGATCAAGTGGGGAGGGCCCCTTGTGGGTGGTTCTACCTTTGGGCTAGTGTTTTTGGGTTCTATAAGAGAGTAGGCTGAGCAAGCCAGGGGAAGCAAGCCAGTAAGGAACATCCCTCCATGGCCTCTGCATCAGCTCCTGCTTCCTGATCTGCTTGAGTTCCAGTCCTGACTTCCTTTAGTGATGGAACTGCAATGTGGAAGTGTAAGCTGAATAAACCCTTTCCTCCCCAACTTGCTTCTTGGTCATGATATTTGTGCAGGAACAGAAACCCTGACTAAGACACCCACCAATCAAATTCATAGTGTGGAGACCTTAAAAGGAAAGTACTTTCTGTTTATATTTCTTTATATCTTCGTGACTGTTTCCTAAGTGGACATATCCACATTGGTGACAGGAAGGAATATGGGCTATCTATCACATTGGAGATGGTATTTTAAGGGTTTTGTTTTTTACTTTAAGGTTAACAAGCTGGTTGTCTCCATTTGCAAATGTCAACTTCTCTTGGATTCAGTTTTCAATTGTTCAACCCAATCTCCCCCATTCTGCTTCCAAAAATTCTTTTCCTATGGGTGCCATTAATCCTACACTAGTATCAATCCCTACAAGGGTAGGTTGCAATGTTAACCTTTAGTTGTGTTCAAACTCCACAATGACAACAATAGCAAAGTGTACCATGGGTACCTCTTTAGGACAAAATCTATGAACATTTGTCACATACAGCATAGTCACAAAGCACATGCTCCACCCTTTCAGCAGGCACATGCACTGTCACCACAGATGGGGCAATTGTGGTGTTCCCTTGTCTTATCTCCTTGGCTGGGTGTCTGCTTCTATATAGTCCACTCATGAACAGACATAAAACAGTGGGACTGTAGCCTTGGGGCATCATTTCCAGAAGATGGGAATACCTGGATTCCATCACACCTGGGTGGCCTTCTACATTTTCACAAATACACAGTCCCACAGACCTCTGTATCCCTGCTCCTTCGGTTCTAAAATAGAGAATAAATGACATTATGTTGGGATTCAACAACCCCATTCTCATCCAGTACTCACAATGCTCTCTGAAAGAATGTGCATGCCTATGGCTTATTAACATTAAGACGCCGAAAAGACATGTGGATCATCATGGAAGAGAGAAACTCCTCATAGCATTGCCACATTTGAGATGCCTGACTTTCTCAGAGAGTTTTGATTTTTTTCCCTTCTAAATTTTACTAAAGAAATGTGGAAGAGAAAAACAGCTCTGCTCCTCACAGTTACGAATGATATGAGGCTGTTCTACTGGGTGCTTTACTGGATACAGTGTGTGGTTTCTGCCTTGAAGGAAGCAGCAGGAACCTTCTCAGTACAACCATTCCCCCACAGTGTTTTCATGCAGTGCAGGCTTTGATGGAAAATGTTCAACTGCATGGTCCTCACTACCTTTCTACTGTCACCCCAAGAGTGTACGGAACCACATCTGGGGCACTGGGTCATGTGTGTGATAGAACAACTTCCATCAGGGTAGATTGCATGAGCATCATCCAGGGCCTGTGCTGCATTTCATGGGTCCAAGAAGGCAACAGGAAAGTCCCTTTGGTCATTGTCTGTTTCACATATCCTGAATATGTCTGTCTCCTGGTCCAAATAAACACAGATGGTTTGGCTTACAATGGCAGCAGTCCTACTGAGATCCTGGTCCTCATAGAGGGTCTTGGAAGCCTGTGTAAGCTTTCTGCTTTAGTTCTTCCAAGTTCAATTCAATCTGTCAATGCTATGACAACCAAAGGTAACAATACAAAATGGCACCACCATTATCCTATTGTAACTACCAACCCCATACTATACTGGGATACATACATTGCCTCCACTGTTCCTAGCACTGGCCAGAAGCCCCTTCCTTCCCTCTGTTAGCCAGACTCCTACTTTCTTGCTGGCCTATCACTGACATGCTGCCTCATGCTGGCCTCTGGGATGTCATTTCTTCACTTTGTCATGGCTTATCCTGCCTTGTGTCTGTTAGCATTCTCAAGCTCTGTTTGGCCAGCTTAGTGTCTCTTTTGAATTTGCCCTCCTGCAGGTCGCCTCTGATGCCTTCTCCACTCTGTCTGCCAAGTTCTCTCTCCTGTGCACACTGTAGGAACTCCTTGTTAATACTATAGTAGTGGGACATCCACTGGTTTCTTAATTACAGCTAACTATAAGCCCCTTGAGGTTAAGAGCAGCTTGCATTAATCCTCATACCCCTCTTCTCTTCCAGGTTCCAGCTTTACACTAGACAGACAACAACCGTGTATTGGCTTACTACATGACTGAAGGGCTGGGCTGTGGTGGTGCACCCCTTTAATCCCAGCGCTTGGGAGCCAGAGGCAAGTTAATCTCTGAGTTTGAGGCCAGCCTGGTCTACAGAGTTCCAGGACAGCCAGGCACCACAGAGAAACCCAGTCTTGAAAAAGCTTAAAAGAAAAAGTTAAAGGAAAAAAAAATCCTGTAATAGAGTGACATTAAAAGTTCATTAAATCATTGAGAAGTAGTGAGAGGCAATCTCCGGAGTTTATTCGTGCAGCATCCCAGACAACCTATCCTGTGAAGTGTTGTTGTGAGCCTTTCCTAACTGATGTAATGGGGACCTGTAAGGATTAGTGTCATGCTTAAGGGGCTCTCCAAAACGTGATGTGTGTCTTGCTAATTTATTCACTCCTAATTCATGAGCCTAAAGTGCTTCAAGCATTTCATAGCTGCGGTGGTTTGAAGGACGATGGCCTCCACAGGCTCCTATATTTGGATGCTAGATCCTCTGCTGCTGGGAGGGTTAGGAGGTCTGGCCTTGTTGGAGAAGGTGTGCAAATCAGGGAGGGGCTTAAGGTTCCAGAAGCCCGCACCATTCCCAACCTGTCTCCTGTCTCCCGCCACCCGCCACCCGCCACTCACCACCGGCTTGGTTTCATGGTTGTATCTTAGCAATAAGCTTTCGGCTCCTGTTCTGGTGGTTCGCCTGCCTGCTGCTGTGCGCCCAGCCATGGAGGTCATGAACTCACCCTTGGGAACCGTGAGCCCCAATAGATTCGTTCTTCTCTAGGTGGCCTTGGTCATGGTGTTGATCACAAGAGTAGAAAAATAACTAAGGCAATAGCTCTTGCGGGTGGAAGTTAACTTTTGGCTTTATACACTGAGGCCTACTAAAACGAACGCTTTGAGCCTGCCTTTCATGACTGTTAGTCTGGAAATAATTCCTATGTTTGTAAAGAAATCAGATTTGTTACAGAGAGACATAGATAGATAGATAGAGAGATAGATAGATAGATAGATAGATAGATAGAGATGGAGAGGGAAATGGATAGATAGATGGAGGGACGCAAGAGGAGAGGGGAGGGAGAGGAATGGGAGAGGGGAGGAGAGGGGGAAGAAGAAGGAAGGGGGAGGGGAGAGGAGGGAAGAGGGAGAGAGGAGAAAGTTTAATACAGCTGGTGTTTTGAAATTCATTGTCTAAAGCCAGAATTTCACGAAATTTTGTATATCTCTCATTTTTAGGATGGAATAACAGGAATAAAAACCCCACAACCATATTTTTAAATGTATAGGTCTGCCCGATTATCAAAAATAAACAGCAATATGAAAGACTGTGAGGAAGACTGACCTATAGATGGCACATTTTGGTTTGCCAACGGAGTCCATGACCATGATCATGACTAAAAGAGGAGTGGTCAGCCTGAGCCAGGTGGAGCCTGGGAAACTGAGCGGCAATGATTCTCCTCTAGGCAGGTGGCTATGATCTGCACGGGCAGGAGGAGGGGCCTGTTGTTGAGGCGTGTCTAGTTGTGATGGGCAGGAGGAGGGGCCTGTTGGTGAGGAGGGTCCAGTTGTGATGGCCAGGAGGAGGGGCCTGTTGGTGAGGAGGGTCCAGTTGTGAGGGGCATGAGGAGGGGCCTGTTGGTGAGGAGGGTCCAGTTGTGATAGGCGGGAGGAGGGGCCTGTTCGTAAGGCGTATCTAGCTCTGAGGGGCAGGAGGAGGGGCCTGTTGGTGAGAAGGGTCCAGTTGTGATGGGCAGGAGGAGGGGCTGTTGGGGAGGAGGGTCCAGTTGTGATGGGCGGGAGGATGTTATGATGAGAACCGCAGTTTCTTCTTCTACAATTCCGTTTGTAATAAGGAAAACATGCATCATTCTTACGAACATTTGGCACTCGGAGGAGAGTAATGATACTCATTAATGGCCTGGCTAATGTGCAATCCTCTGGCGCATCACCTAGGGCTCATTGGGCTCAAGTGTGGAGAAGACTTTTAATAAGTGTGTTGTGGGAACCGACTTGGGACGGGCATCAGTGGACTGGCTCACACGCTCCAGTCCGCTTCTACAGGTGCCTGTGACTAAAGCACTCCCACCATGCTGTTCTCGGAATGTTCGTGCGCCCCCGAATCCATGTGTTCCCAAAGATGATGGTGTTAGTGGGGACACATCTCTGGGAAGTAGTTAGGTCACAAGCAGAGCTCTCACCTCTAAGATTAGTGTCCCCGCTAACAGAGACCTTAGGGGATTTCTCTGATGCATCTACGGTGTGAGCTTAAGGGGAAACGGTACTTTGTAGAAACCAGACATCTGTCCTCACCAGACACCTGGGCCAGCAGCATTTCCATCTCGGGCCTCCCAACTTCTCAAACTGTGAGATGCATGAGCAGAGAGCAGGGGAGCTTTTGGTGGCCAAAGCTTTGGAAGAGCAGTCTCTTCCCAGGCTGTGTGACAGCTCTCCTGACAGATGCTCTCAGAGGGCAGAGTAGTTCTCACACACCTTTATGCCTTCTGGATAGGATCTTATATACAGTTTGGGGGTGGGGTGGGTCTGACAGCAGGTGCTTCCTATTGGCTTGGCCTGAGATGCCTCATCTACATGAGGAGGGGCTTGTGGGGCCCCTGCGTGACTGATGGCCACAGTTCTCTCCATGGTGGTTGTGGCTATGTTATAGGAGCTCCTACCATTCCTTCAGGGCAAGCCTTAGCCAGACCTTCCCAGCTTCCTCTCACGGTGGCTCCACTGCCCCACACTTCCTACCTGCTGCTCTCTCAAATAGTAGGGGCTGGCTTCGGATTTGTGATATAGCTAAGAATAATCTTGAACTTCGCCATCCTCCTGCCTCCAATTCCTAAGTATTGGGATTACACCCGAGAGACACTACACTTGGTTTAACTGTGAGTTTTGTTTGTTTTGGTGTGTGTGTGTGTGTGTGTGTGTGTGTGTGAGAGAGAGAGAGAGAGAGAGAGAGAGAGAGAGAGAGAGAGAGAGAGAGAAATTGATCGACAGAGTCTGTAGCTCAAGCAGGCTTGGGATGCAATGCAGTGTGTAGTGCGGTCTCCGCTTGCACTTGGGGTAACCTTTCTCCGCTTTCTTCTGCATGCTGGGGGGTGAGAGCCTCCATGATTAGCTTTTTAAAAGAAAGCGGCTGTCCTTTATGTTCGTCATGAAGCTTCCCGTTTCCAGTTGTTACAGAAGCGCGATTTTAGGAGGATTGTTCCTCTGTAGTCCTTGTGTGCATTTGCCCTCCCGCCCCCTCCCCTCCCATGTCGGTCTTCACCTCTCTTTAAGAATGGTTCCACATCCTGAGTGTCAGAAGGAAGGTCAGACATCGGCTGTAAACACTCTCTGAGGCTAGACTCTGCACATTCATGGGCTTTACAGCAGCTTGTTGGTACAAGTCTCCCCCCTTCCTTCCTCCCTCCCTCCCTCCGTCCCTCCCTCTCCTCTCCCTCCCTCACTCCCTTCTTCCTTCCTTTTCTTTTTGTGGTGCTGGAGCTGCATTGCCTACCCTACCAAGCAAGTTCTTTTTCACTGAGCTGTAGTCTAGCCCCGGATCCAACACACACACACACACACACACACACCTTCTTTTTTGTTTTCCTTAGTTTCTTTTTCTGACTACAGCTTTTCCAAGTAGCTCGGTCTGGCTCCTGAAAATTCTAATATAATTCTGCAAGCGAAGACTGTGCTAGGGCGTTCCCAGGCCTGGTTACAAATGGAATCCTTTCATGGGACCTGGGGTCTTGCCTCTCGCTCACAGAGACCTGGAAAGCCACAATGGTCCATCGGATTTCCCATTAATCTGCACAAATGGGCAGTGGGTACCTCCTTTGCAAATGTCAGTGGTGGTAAGACCAACATTGGCCTTGTAAGTAGTAAAGGTCTCCCTCCCAGTAACACAATTTAGTGGATCAGAGGCTGTCGTTCATTCATTCCCCGTGCTGGGAGATAAGAAGGGCTCACGCCCCGCCACTTCCCACCCACATTATCATCCTCAAGAACACGTATCTGGGTCCTGGCCCTTCCAGTGTGAGTTTCTGACCACACCGAGAGCCAGAGCATTCAACCTTTTAATGCCTCACGTATCAATAGATGGAGTGCAGTTCTGTATGGGTTTGATCTTTTCCACAGTCCACAGCATGACTGGCTGGCTACTGTAGCTCCTTTTCTGTTTACAATTTTAGTAATCTGACCAACCAGCACCAACACAAGGACATCGAAAGAGCAGATGCAGGCCACCCGAGCCCATGCCAGGGGATTATAATTTCGTTATCTCAGCATGGCTTCCTTCCCAGAGCACTCAGACTTAAATTGAAAAGAGTCGAAAGAGGCAAGATGTAATACTGACAGAAACAAACAATGCTGCGGTCTTCTTAAGTTAATGTTATTACCCGGTCCCTCAGTGGTCTTGGCTCTGTTTGCTCTCATCTTCAATGTTTTTATTGTAGGAGCATTGGGTTTTGTTGGTCTTGGACAGATTGCACACACACATACACCTTACTACAAAGCTCTGTCATTCCCCAGCAAAACTGATGGTTTTACAGATGGCAATGAAGCCTTAGGAAGTCCAGAGAGGACGTCACTGCTGTCCCAAGTGACACACATGTGGCAGTGGTAGACTGAGTTGTGTTTGGCCACCACTGGGATTCCTGAAGACAAATAAAGCAGGTGAGTAGCAGAATAGCCTGCCTGTTCCACTTCTGTCAGCTGATAACCCTCAAGGTGAGATACTTTTGTTAGTACTCGTCACAAACAAAAGAGGAGCTATAGATGACCTCGAAAAATCCAGAGCATAAGCTGTGCATAATTCAGATGGCAAAATCAAGTAAATCAAGTGCCCCTTGTCACAATTAGTCACGTGTCCACTTATAACCAGCTCTTCCCACCCATACCACTGTCTAAAAGAAATCGTAATAACTGTAAATAACATACTTACTTCTTTGCAATTAGTTTTTAACAAGTTTGTCATTTTATGCGATGGGGCATTAGTGCCAATCTTAAAGGTAACGGCACTTCACCAGTGTAGATATAATTTTTCATTGGGAGTGTGCATGGGGTTACATTCTGTACCCTCAGGTTAAACATGGTTCCCAAGAAGCCTACTAAAACAAATTAATAATTAAAAAACAGGAAAAGAGAATGTAGTCCATACTGGGAAGGGGGGAGGAGGAGATTCAGTGACTGGCCCGGAAGTCCATCTTTTGGATCCTGACTTTAGATTGAAATTTAAATAGAGGCCAAAGATAGAGACACCTAAGTAGTTCCTGTCAAGGAATGGTTCTGCCCACCACTGACCCGCCCTGATCAGGCTTCCCTTCTCCTCCTCCAAGGAGCTACGACAAGCTGTTAAACCTAAGTTAAAAGACTTGTTCTAAGGTCAAGGCCATTGCTTCCACTGCCACTGGCCCTCCTGTGGCACCACAGGGCATCTGTGTTGACTGGGATGACACAGATTTCGGGGATGGAGGAAGGCAGCACTGGGCAGCTCTGATTGGCAGCTCTGGGAGGCAGGAGCCTGTGGTGACAGTGACTCTGGCCCTAGGAAGGAAGACAAACATTCTGAAACTCTCACAGAAACTTAGGCTGGCATCCTCTCTTGACAGTGCTTTCCCCAGGGCTGTGGTCCCCTGAAGAACGGAAGCCCTACTTCATTGGTCCCTTGGTCCCCGGAAACGGATAAAATGCTTCAAATGCAGTGGATGATCAATGAATGATTTTTCTTAAAATAAGATCCAAGCCTCCCATTACTTGGGTACAAAGAACAGTGACCTATAATCTCAGGGGGAATGTATAATAGATGCCACCCCCCCCCCCCGCCCCCCAGCTGAGATAGTTGAAGATTACCAATCGGCTGAGGTCGGAAAGAAGTCATAGCTTAGTGCCCGGTGCGAGATCCCAGTGCTGTCTCCATGGAAACGTGGAAAAGAGTTCCCCGTGTGCTTGAGCAGAAACAATGGATGCATACTTTGGGACAATAATGATCCAGCATTTACAGGAAGGCTAATAACCTATGTTATGGAACATGCAATTTCATAACTCCTCCGATGAAAAAAGGAAGCCCAGTTGCAATCCTGTCACCTACTCCTGAAGATGGCTGAGTTCAGAGGCAACGGTGCTGAGCGGCAAGAATTAATCTCCTTCACCGTCCTTCCCGTCAGCCCATTACGTGTTCTCTTGTGGCTTACTGTGCTATTTGGTCTGTTTCTCCTCATTATGTTTTCCAGGTCTCCCCTTCTGACCTGCTGCTCCACCACTCCCTGCCCCCCCCCCCATGACCCCTATTCTGGATTCCTCACGAGAATGCCCTCGAGGAATTAAAAAGGGCTTTTTAGAAATAAGACAAAATATTTCACAGTTCCTAGGAAGCCTCTTTGTGACGAGTGCTTTACACTTATTAAAAACACCTAGGACAGCAGCCATAAATGTCAATTTGAAAAGGCATTTGGAAATGTAAACAGTGTCGGCCGGGGTCACGTGATGGTGTGGCAGGGCCAAGCGACACTGAAATGAGAATTCTGCTTGAGTGGTAAATTATCCTCCATCCCTGAGTTCCCTGAGTTATGAGACCCCTGAGAAGCAGCCTGCATCCTAGGCCCGCCGCACAGAGTGCTGGCTACAGTTGCAAAGCAATTCATGGCCAGCCCTGGACTATGAGATTGTCTAAGCTGTAGAATCTGGGCACACTGTGTTTGTCATTGGAAATCCCTGGCCAGCACTATATTTGCACGCAGCAGAAAGAACATATATCAGGAGCCCTCCAATAAGGGATTTAAAAATTAATTGAATTTTTTTTTTTAGAATTTAATATGTGCTGTATTTACAGTTTCCTCTTTTATCCCCCACCCCCCACAACTGCCCGTGTCCTACCCACTCCCTCTCAAATTCATGGCCTCTTCTTTAATTATTGTTTCACACACACACACACACACACACGTATATATACACACATATAACACACATATGCACACACATATACATACACCTATACAGACACACTCACACACAAATACACACACATAAACACACACAGACCCACACATACACACATATATATACACACACATACACATACTCATATACATACTTATAAACACATACATACACACACATAACACACAAATACATACATGCACACACAGACACACAGAGACATATATAGACATACATATACATACAGACACATAGACTCACACACAAATACACACACATGAACACACACAGACCCACACATACACACATATATATACACACACATACACACACTCATATACATATAAACACATACATACACACATAACACACAAATACATACATGCACACACAGACACACAGAGACATACACAGACATACATATACACACAGACACATAGACTCACACACAAATATACACACAGACATATACACATATACACACACAGGTCCCCCCCCATATATATATACACATACACACAGACACACACGCACATACAATAGACTGCTGAGTTCATTTAGTGTTGCTCATACGTTGTTTTAATTAGGGTTTGCATTGCTGTGACGAGACACCATGACCACAGCAACTCTTATAAAGGAAACCATTTTATTGGGGCTGGTGTACAGTTCTGAGGTTTGTATCATCATGATGGGGAGCAGGGAAGATGTGATACTGCAGAAGGAGCTGAGAGTTCTACATCTGGATCCATAGGCAGCAGAGGGAGATTCTGACACTCTGTGTAGACTTGAGCTTATTTCCTAAGAGCCAAGCATTCACACACACACACACACACACACACACACACACACACACACACGAGTCTGTGGGGCCCTTTTGTATTCGAACCACCACATGTGTATATTTAGTGTATATTCAGGCCTGGCCGAGATTGTGTTTCCAATCATTGGCTCGTTCCTAGAGAAGACCTAGTCTCTGTCTCTCAGTGGCCACTAACCTGCTGGAGTTCTTCCTTAATCCACATTCAGCCAGGGACTTTCTAATTTATTTTTTAAAGTCAGGGACAGATTGCATAACCTGGAATTTGATAGAACAGTGATTAAAGAGGACGTGAAAGCCCAGCACAGTTCCTAAGACCAACCATTTCCAGAGCTTGCAAAGAACCATGCCTTCTGCTGGACCTTCTGCAAGGCTGATTGACTTGAGCTTCAGTTAATGGTGGTCGTGGTGGTGGGGTATGGAATGGTGTGGGTCCAGGGCTTGACCACAACTTAGCTTTGGCTGTCTTTAGCACCATTAACGGTTTTGGCCACCTCTATCTCTGGGCCAGCATCACACAGCACCATGGGAGGCATCCTGGGTACCTTTTTCTTAACACTTGCTCCCACACTGGCTCTTCTCCAAGGCTTTGAGGTACCCACCACTTCTCTATCAGTTCTACTTTCTTCTTTTTTAAGATCAAAAGAGACATCATCTCCTGGTATCACCCCCTCCCACCCCACCCCACCCCCAGTTTCCTGGGCAACTCACCTAGAATTGTTCTAATGTGTTTACATCGCTTTTACCCAAGTGAAAATACCTTAATGAAAGGAATCTGGGGCATTTTATGACTTGCGAAATTACCGGAATTGATGCAAAACAGAGCAGAGGAGCCAAAGCAAATGTATATTCATTAAGGGATATTTGCAGTTACAGCGAGCTGAGTGGGTTTGTGCTCTCTGGTTGAACATGATAAAGGACCGTAGATTACCTCAGCATCATTTCAGACAAAGCCACTTAAGACACTAATTACACCACCAAGGAACTTGGCTCTCTCATGCCCAGAGTCTGACAAAGCCGACTTTTTCCCAGGAATGTTCCTCGCTGTTTGTGTCCTCCCTTGCCTCACAAAGTCTAGTCAGCCGCGCTCCACAGAAAGTAGATTTCTGTAAGTCCTCAAAGTCCCTGAAAATAGTCTACTGTGGGGCTACACAGCGAGTTCCAGGCCAGTCTGGGCTCCATAAGACCCTGCCTGAAATGAAATGGAGAAGAATGAGTATGGCTAGCGCCTCCTTTAACTTTAATCATGGATGTTGTGATGGTTAACAGTGGTTGCCAATTTAACGGGACCTAGGATCACCTGGGAGTCAAACCTCTGGGAATAAGCATGTAGAGGTGTCTGTGTTGGGTTAACTGAGGTTTGAAAGACATACACGTGATGTGGGTGGCGCTTACATGAACTGGTGGTGATCCCAGAAGGAATAAAACACAGTATGTGAGCTGCGCTCCAGAATCCATCTCTGCCTCCTGACTGTGGATGCAGTGTGACCAGCCGTCTCAGGCTCCTGCCTCCGTGTCTTCCCCACTGGGATGGTCTGTGTCTTAGAACTATGAACCAGAATGTCTTTCAGTCCTTCCTTAAGTAAAGTTTGTCAGTCATTCTGTCACGGCAACAGGAAAAGTAACAGATACAGACGTAAGGTACTGGAATTTGAAAAGAAGCTGAATTTAATAGAATCTCACTTATCAAGGAATAGCATCATTATCCTGCCCCCCTATTATTTCCAGTAGTAAGTCACTCTTGGCTGCTAGGGAAATTGGCTGACCAGTCCAAGGCAAGGAGGCTACGCTATTTTGCTACACACCACTCTCATCTCAAAGGGGGTGAAAGTTTATTCTGGAGCCAAATATGAGAGGGCACAATCTGATGGAATTAGGTCACCTCAAATTCCATGTGGCACGGTTGTGGTTTCATGAAGCTTTTCCAGAAAGAGAACAAACAAGGTTGGTCACAGAGAAATGTACTTTTCACAGACAACAGTGGGAAATTCAGGCAAGCAGTCTCAGCAAGCAGGGACATCTCTGCCACAGGCCTCAGATACTTAGCCTTTGTTTGGTAGGAGACAGTTGTCTGTGAAGTTAACAAAGTCCATCAAGTTTTGCCAGCTAGTCACAAAGGTTATCGTGTGGGCACTGTGTAATCCAATCAGGACCACTGCCTTCTCTTTTTCTGTAGCACGGCAGCATGAAGCCAACATTGCTGTGGCATTTTAGAGACCTGGTGTAAGTGGGAGAGTGTCCAGGATTGTTACATGGTAACTTGTAGTGATCTCAAAAGAGCTGAAATCCATCCATGTCTCAGTGACAGTCTCTAGCTCCAGGACAGTCAGTGGGGAAGGCAGAGAGTTATTTGGATTCTTGGTTTTTATTACTGTTTGGGTACCTAACTGCATCACACCAACCAATGAAAACTTCCATCAGCTGTGACTGGTGAATACTACTGACAGAAGTTGTGTTTTATGGAGAAGCTGCTACTCCAAACAATAGTTTTAGCTCCACACTGGATCTCAACTCAACTGGACACACAGTTTCAACTCTAGACAGTTTCAACACTAGTCTCAGCTCTAATCTCAGACACAAAGTTTCTTCCTTTTCTAAGTCCCTCTACTTCTTTATTCTTGAGATGCTAAATTATATTTTGGTGGCAAAAGTGAAAAACCTGCATTTTTATTGGAAACAGTTTTATTTTTAAAGTCTTTTAAAAGTGGGACTTAAGAAGAACACTTTCTCAATGTATGCTCAAAAGACAATTTATCCACCATTTTCTGACTTGACAAAAATGACTTACCAATTCCTTAGCACATAGCACAGTGGCTGTGGTCCTAGGCTGTGGAAACAAATAGAGGTTCTAATTCTGATTCAGCTACTACCTGCTGTGACAGGATTTGGAAAGTACTATTATTTCCCTGAGACTCAGGCCTTTCTCCCATGAAGTGGGTACGACCACAGTAAGTTAATAACACCATTTCAGTATGAAGTGAGATCATCGGTGGGGAGAGTACTTAGCACCATAGAATTCAGAGCTCACCAAACTGAGCTGGACTGGAAATATGTCTTTGGTTATAAACTGGGACTAACATCAATTATCTAAGGTGGGAAAACCTTTAAATTTCATTCTGTTATTGTTAAAAAATGCATTACTATGCATCTAATAAATCATGAAGGATGGCTACTCAATACTTACTGATAACTTCAGATAGAACTTTCTATTTATTTAAGAACTTTATAATTAATTAATTAAAACTTTATAATTAATTAATAAAATTAATTAACTAACTAATTAATTAATTTTGAGACAGGGTTTCTCTGTGTAGCCCTGGCTGTCCTGGAACTCATTCTGTAGACCAGGCTAGCCTTGAATCAGAAATCCACCTGCCTCTGCCTCCCAAGTGCTGGGATTAAAGGCGTGCGCCACCACTGCCCAACAGGTTGGATTTTCTTACAGTGTGGCCTTGAAGGAAAGTAGGACTCACATGCACATATATGTAGACAATTACACTTGTGCACATACATTGTAATGGTATCTACAGGTAATATAAATCTATATATCCAAAGGCATGAACCTGAATGGCGGTGCCAGCCGTTGTGCAGGGCACAGAGCCTGACGTCATCCTTTGCTGACTCTCCCAGTTTGGAGAGTCAAAGCAGGAAAAGCCTTTGGCAGCTCTAGCAGCTGATGGCTTGTGTCTGGCACTGGCGACTGCAAACAGCTTCTGCAGCCTCGGTGCCAGCGGGACAGATTCCAGTCAGTGCATGTTGGACTGCATCAGAGCAGACACATGGCACTGAGGCTTGTCCCTGATGCTGCGGAAGGTGCCTCGAGGACATGTCTGGAGGAATCCCATGGGGTCCTCTCCGGGAGGGTAAGGGGCATGGGCACAGACAGTCAGGGTAGTTGGGTCACGACCCTGTGGTGGCCTCAGGGGGAACCCTCTACCCCTCTAGGTAGACCCTCCTCCCATACACAGATATATCTGGGTTACTTCTTGTTTCAGTTCTTCCTAGGCAAGCTGGTGTTTCAAATCTTTTAAGAAACATCATTCTAGCAAACTCCAGGCATGGTTAAAAGCACCAGAGTAAAGGGGATTTTCAACAACATATCAGTCTTCCAAAAAACAACAACAACCCCCCCCCAAAAACACAAAAAACAAACAAAACAAAACAAAATAAAAAATAACCACAGAAACATATTTTAAATTTATGATTTAGATTTAGAATAATTCTAAATTCATATTTAGATTTAGAATAATTCTAGCCCATGTTACTGGGAGAGTGACCGGGACTCCCGTTCATGTTCTAAGTAGCTTTTCTGATTAGAGGGCAAAGCACACTACAGCATGAAACACTGAGGCATGGTGATGGATTCGGCTGAAGCGGTGACCCACAGGAACTATATCCGCTGAGAAGTTCCATCTCCTAAGTGCTGGCTGGGTTAACATGCTTTAATAACCAAATAAATATCTGCACCCAGACGATTACCCAAAGCAATTCTAAATCTTTACAATGCCGGGCTGTGCATCACTGCGACAACCATCATGTGGTGGGGTTCTGCTGGTGCCCTAGAATGTCCTTTAGACTACTAGCCTGCTTGAGTGAAGAATGTCTTTTGCTGATGGAGCGAGGTGACACCTTAATTAATGCCAAGCCTTGCTGTCTGGTGCTACAG
The DNA here is from genome assembly GCF_947179515.1 of Apodemus sylvaticus. Lineage (NCBI taxonomy): Eukaryota > Metazoa > Chordata > Mammalia > Rodentia > Muridae > Apodemus > Apodemus sylvaticus. The sequence continues at coordinate 42,477,695 of NC_067494.1, forward strand.
TGACTACTAAAATGGCAGGTGCTAATTTAAAAATCTCAGTTATCATCACATTGTGCAAGGAGGGGCTGCCGTCTTCTCAGAGGAACTCCTTCCTCCCAGAGAAGATGGAAATATCCTCCGCTGCTGGCCTCTGGGGCTCCCTCACTAGAAAACACATGAAGTCATTGGTTTTTTTTTTCATTTTGAAAACGAAACTATTCAAAAATGATTTTAGTGAAACTCCAAAAGAAGAAAGCCATAAAGTGGCAAAAGGAAAGAAGTAGGAAGTGATGTCATACATAGGAAGTGATGTCATACATAGGAAGTAATGTCATACATAGGAAGTGATGTCATTCATATCTATGAAAGACTTGGAGAGATGAAATATTTGTTTATTTGTAAAATGCAAAAGACGTTCTTGAGAGAAGTTAATTATTTATTTGGAGTTTCCCCCCCTCCCCTTGATCATTAGAAAATACCATTTAAAAGTAAAATCTGAGTCATCAAAGAGTCTACCTCTTTCCAACTGAAATAAATACGTCTTTGTTTCTGATGGTCTCTGATGATATTAAGGAACTTGTTCATTGGCAACTTGTTCATTGTGGCAACAATTTTAAAATGGCATATGATTACCTAAACTACTCTTTACATTCATACTGAAGTTAGCCACTGCCTGACTGTTCTGCACTAATGTTGGGTAGCATTGCTTTCCTCTCTGACAGGCAGATTCTGTTGTATTCCAGAGTGTACTGACCACATCCTTCCTGTAGAACAATGTGTACACGTCCTTAACCAAGAATCCAGCCTGCTCTTTAGGAGCCTGGTGTGTGCAAGGGGACAAATGCACTCTGTAGACCCAAAGCTCCTTCTCTGTTCTAAAATGGCAGCCAAGCCCTTGGTGCCCTGCCAGAGGGGTATTTATGTTGAACTATCAGAATTGAGGGATGCCAATGGAATAGACCAATTCACTGAAGGCCCTGAAACTGGGGCACAGAGAAGGGGAGAGAGAGAAGATGAGAGAGCTTTGAGAGAAAAAGGTTACAGATAGCAGACTCCTGAAGACCAGGAAAGGATCAGGGGACTGCATGCAGGTTTCCCCACTGGACACTATCTGGCATGGCAGCAGAGCGGTGGCTGTCATGAGACATGGCACTGGGTTCTTTTTACAGCTATTGTCAAAGAGTGCATGGTTGTTTGTATAAAGCAAGGAAGGCAGAGAGAGCTTGAGGGACTGGGAAGGGATTTCTAGGTCAGTGGGGAGTCAGATTTAATTTGACCTTAAGAGTGATCTTAAGAGGATTACCTGTGTTTAAGAAGTGGGGCATTGCTTGCCAATGTATAATCATGGTTTGAAATGTGAGCCTGAGCCCACCCAACATGTCTCCTGGTGGTTAGAAGGCAGCAGAGTGTTACTGGGGACTAGAACAGGCTTCCCAGGGAAAGGGTTGCCTTGCTCTGCCCTCCTGGATGGAGTACAGGTGTACCTGGAAGAGAGAGGAGGAACTAGCATCTGTGGTACTGAGGCTGGAAAAAGGCATCGGATACAAAGGGAATAGTTGTCTGCTTCCATGTACTCAGTAGGAAACGCTCAGCACTGTGGGAGTGGGGGGTGTAGGCGTGGGACTGGGGAGGGGAAACACTTGGACCAGAAGGCCTGATAAGAAATGAGGCGAAGCAGAAGTGGCCATGAGATCAAGAACCACCCCTGTCCTATAAAGTAAGGACAGTAAGCAGGTGCTTCCGCGGACCCAAAGTCTCGGGAAAATACTTAACCTCTTTGAACCCCAGTTATCCTACAAGATTGATGGAGCAAGACTGTCTCTGTAGTGAGGATGTTACAATCCACTGAAAGGACATGTGTAGGATAAAACAGCCTCTTACACCTGGCCTATGGGGGATTCCTCACAGCCTCCTTTGTTGCCATGGCGACAGAGGCAGCAGTGGTGTTTAGGGAGGAGTAGGCCTGACCCAACTCATCTGAGCTGGCAGTAGCCCCGGCTGAGGGACTCTGACATCTTGTCCAACAGGCTCTTAGGTAGGGTGGCTGTTATGAGGCCCACACTGCCATGCAGCCTTGACCTTCAGAGAGAAGTTGTAACCTTGAAAATAGCTTAATGAGAACATCTCAGATGCTTGCTTATTTCAGACCTTTGCTGCCTTGCCACGGCTATCGTCTGGCTCCCGGGAAGAGAGGAAATACCCTGCCAAAGTGGGAAAAGCTGGTTCCCTCTTAGTCTGCAGAGGGATCTCCAACAGAGGGCAGGTCAGGGAATGGCGATGGTCCCTCTTTCTGTCAGTCTCTTTCTTTCCCTTTTGTCTCAGATCCCCAAGTGTATCTGTGACTCTGCATCACTGGATTGCGTGTTGCTGAGTGAGAAACAGCCTTCTAATTCAGAAGGTCAAGTCCACGGCCATGGGCACCTTATGGCTTGGCAGGGTAGCTCATGGCCGAGGTACAGGAAAGTACTCTTGGAATGTAGGGAAAGAGCTTTGAGATTCTTTACGTACGATCATGGACATGGCTGGGTTGATTGCTGAAGGCTGGTGGGGTCATAAGGTGGCAATTACAGGGAGAAATTACAGCAGTGGGTGGAGGGGTAGGCTGGACAAACTGCGCTGGCCGAAAGGGCACATAGGAGGCAGGCTGCAATGACTTAATGGAGAATGTGGGGCTCTGAGCTATGAGAGCCGCAAGGGAGCAGAACTGGCCCTCTGGTTTGTTTAACATTCAATTTTCTACTTAAAAACGGAAGGGAAAAAAGCTGGTCTTTTACTTTGGGCATGAGGACACCCATACTTAAACATAAAAATAAGAACAAACCAGAAAGTATTTTTAAAATTGTATATTCAAAATGATCTTTTTTTTTTGTCCCTCATAGTAAGATGTTGGTCCCACAATGTTGGATAAATGTTGTAGCAATCAGTGTGAGAGTGTTTAAAGTCATGCCCACTTGAAGAAGGCACTTGGAAAATAATATTTATCAAAGAGAAAGGCCATGCATTGGCTTGTATTGATCAATGCCTGGCTGTCTTCCTTCCTAGTTGGCTCAAAAGTTATATCACATGATAGAAGAATACAAGAATTAAATATGTTCACAGCACTCTATCCAAAGAATTGCTAGTGTCTCCTTATTGCCATACCAGTAACATGTTATGGCCTTTGTTGAAAGAAAAAAACCTGTCCAATATTAGAAAATCTATCTATCTATCTATCTATCTATCTATCTATCTATCTATCTATCTATCTATCCATCCATCCATCCATCCATCCATCTATCCTGTATTGCTATATGCTATACATAGTAATAAGTTAGAAATAACTACATATGAAGATGTTAATAGTCTTATAACTTTAATCCTTTCTATAAAATGAATACTTTGGAAAATAAGCATTTCAATGATTGCCTCAAAAGGTTTATTTGATAGATCATAGAAAATGCCTGTTTGAAGAAAACCAAGCATTCCTGTGTGGCACATTACAGATTTAAAAGCATCATTGAGCAACTGAGAAATATGTTTCTCTTTGGAACAGAAGGGCCATAGATCACTTACATGATATCCGCCTTTAGCTCATCAGCCAGGGCTTTAAAACCCCTTCATTAGGGATGAGATGGTTTTGAAGCTGAAATCTGTCCTCAGGACCCATGGTAACAATCTCACTGGAGACTTGGAACAACTGGTTATTATATTTTTGTAGATTGGGAACGTGTGTAGTTTTGATGGCTTTGCCTGTTGGCTAGTTCAGTTGGTTCATCTGGTACTCACACCCCATTAGGCTCCTTCTCCCTCTTTGGAACAATTTCTATTTCTAGTAAAGGACTGTTCAATTGTCAACTGTCACAAGCACTCCATGGTTGATGGATGCCAGAGGATCCGAGGGCTCTGGAGGAAAATGGCAGACCCTTGCTGATTTCTGTCCAATCAGAGCCAACCTCACAGCCTTCTTACAGAAGTAGTTATTATAATCCTAGCTTGAAAACTGGAGAGGTTCTGGTTTCTCATTACTAACAACTCACCTGTGAGGGGCCCTTTCAGAAATCTAACTGGGCACGAACACGTTATCACTGTGCTTGTATTTACATATGGTATGCCCCATGCAATTATTTCATGTGTGTTCTGTATGTCTGTTAGAATATCTAGTTATATCTAATATGTATGCTAATATAATAAAGACTGAGTAAATCAATGATGGCCCATAGTTTTAGTTTTGTGATTTAAAAATTGTAGTTTGAGAGCTCAAAACATGTTATCTGCTCTGAAGGACCTGGGAGGCCAAGTTATTAGCATCTCATTATTGAGGTAGCTGTACATCGGTTTTAATAACAGATGCCCAGAGTACTTTGCAGGATTTTGTAATGTTTTAAGGCCTCTCCCTCTGATGTCTGGACTAAGAAGTGACATCATGACACACGGTATCTGTCTCTCCTCACCTGCTGCCATTCTTCCTATATCTCTACTTATTTGCATACATCCAACTGAAATCCCTTGGGGGAAGAATTACATGCACATGATAATGCCCTCATAAAGCTTCACTATTTGTTGGTACTGAATAAATATTAAAAAGCATAAGTCACAGAAAAATCTTACTGGATTTTCTTGTTATGGATCCAATCTACCCACTAGATTCCTGTGATATAGAGAAAAGTTCTTTAAATTAGCATTAAACTCCACCGGCCCCGCCCCTCCCCCTCCCCCTCCTGTGACATTCTGTTTCTCAAATTACTTCTTATCAGCATATAGGACTCCAGTGGAGTCAGGGTTATGGTCTTCAAGAGGACCCAGAACTCCTGATTTCAAGTTTTTGCTTGTGTCGCTCACCCCTGACCAGGGTCAGCCTGGCTGTCTCCTTCATGAATCTCCTCATTTACTCGGGCATTGTCCTGCCTCTGACGTCACACACCATGATGATGGCAGAAGTGCTAGGGACTTAAGCAGCTACTTGGTGTTCGGTCTATTTCCTCTAGGACAGGGTGACGTGTGGAAGACAAAGAGGGTTTTGTACCAGGTCCCAGATGGAGGGTGGAAATCCATTTCATTGAACAAAATTAAGAGTCACCTTTGGACAGGAAAGATTGAATGGGTACTACTGTTCACTAAATAATAAGACAGAAAACATTAACAAAATAAAGTGAATCCTTGTTGAAACATCGGAAACCCATTTTCCTTCGGTTAGACCCCCACGGCATGTGAGAGCCCACGGAACATGTTTTCTGGTGCCTGCTTATCAATAAGAAACCTCAGCATCGCTGAATGACTGCTTTAATTACTTTAGTTTCACCGAAGGCTACTAAAGATAAGGTTGTAGTGCATCATTTAGAATATCCCTTACTTAGATTCTCCAGTTTCACGGTTTACCTCTTTTGGCCCATACCCCTGGTCTATGTAAACTCCATTTAATTTCCTCCTTTCTTTAATCTTTTAAAGGTGTTTCTCCCAATTCCCACATCTGCAATTTAACTTCACTCTCTGCCTCAAGCCTCCTGGGATCCTGCGCTTACCTGAGCTTTTGGATAGTGCTGCTTTTCTGTGAATAAGGCAGAAAGGTGTAAGGATGGAGACAGAAACCCTGTTGGAAACAATACACGTGACAGGTACTCTGCTCGTGGCTGAATCTTTTCAGTGCCAGCCCCAGGATGGTCAGAGGAGGCGCGCCATTTCTGGCTCTCTCAGAGGTAAGAGCTCAGTGGGCTTCCCCTTTCCTTCGGCTGGCACAAGGCAGGCCCAGGACTTAGTATATGAGAAAGATAGTGTGTCTTAAAAATTCATGGTATAGCCCATCTTTCCATGATCAGACACTACTAAAAGTTCCGTCTCTCAAGAGTGTATAATTGTAATATCGTCAAAACTTTTGAATAAAAATGACTATAACACTGAAAGCCAAATTCCACTTATATAGAAAAGTTCAAACTCGCAGCCACCATCAGCGTGCTTGTGGTTGACTGCAACCTGCAGGAATCTCTTTAGGAGTATCTTTATTGAGTGTCTGTTAGGACTAAGTGCTACTCTGGGAAGTGTAAACAGTAAACAAGGACACATGTCTCCACTTAGAGGGTTAGAGTCTAATTGGTGAAATTGGCAATAAATAATAAATAAATAAATAAATAAATAATAAATAAATAAATGGATAAATAAATGCATGCTGCTCTATCCTTCTCCCATCATTCATTATTCAATTAATGCATGCAGATTCTCATTAGTCACCTAGCTATTACCAAGCAATCATCTATTCATCATCTATCTATTTATCTTCTATCATGTATCTATGTAACATCTATCTACTTATCTAACAAACATCTGTGTATATATGTATCTGTGTATCTTTGTATGTATGTATATATCATCATCTATCATCTATCTATCTATCTATCTATCATCTATCCATCATAATCTATTATGTATGTATGTATTCATCTATCTATCTACCTATCTATCTATCTATCTATCTATCTATCTATCTATCATCTATCCATCATAATCTATTATGTATGTATTCATCTATCTATCTATTTATCTATCTATCTATCTATCTATCTATCTATCATCTATCCATCATAATCTATTATGTATGTATGTATGTATTCAACTATCTATCTATCTATCTATCTATCTATCATCTATTCATCCAATATATTTCCTTTCTTTTCTCTACTTACATATTATCTATCTATCTATTTATCTATCTATCTATCTATCTATCTATCTATCTATCTATCTATCTATCATCTATTCATCCAATATATCTCCTTTCTTTTCTCTACTTACATATTATCTATCTATCTATCTATCTATCTATCTATCTATCTATCCAATATATTTCCTTTCTTTTCTCCATTTACATCTGTCTGTCTATCCATCCATCTACCCATCTATCCTTAATCTACATCTTCCTATCTAATAAAATGATCCACTGTCTCCATAAAACCCCATTGCCTTGCCCTAGCTGGGGAATCTTTAAACTCCCATCCCTCCATATAGCTTAATCTACCCATTGGTTCCTGTGTAGCCTCTGCCCTAACCTCTCATCCCTGAGCTCAGTGATCTGGACAGACAGCTTCACAGTCTCACCTTCCCCTGTCATGCTCAGCTCTTGCTGGTGACCTTTACTCAGGTTTTCCAGTCCTGAGGTAGAGACACCCCTACTTTTACTATGAGATGCTACTAACCTACACAATCAGCTTCCCCAACCCTGAAGGCCAACATGTCCTGGGGCAATCATAACCAATATGTAGGGAGGATCTCTGTTTAACACAGGTAGTGTTGCTTTGCACATCTTCAGTTTTGAGTCCTGCAGGTGCAGGTCTGAGGTCTACATTTAAATAGCCCTAAATGACATCAGCATAGCTAACACATGCCTCAAACTAATCCAAAGTGTGGAAATCAGAATATAGTGTATATAGGAGAGGGTTGAAGGAAATAAAGTTTCATGAAATCTTCCCCATGTTCTCCTTAAATTAAAATATTTGATAAAGCAAATATTAAAAATGGAATCAAAACCCATTCAAAATATAAACACTCTACTGTATATACTATTATATTTTTTCAGGATTTATTTGTTTATTTTGGTCTTTCTAGACAGGGTTTCTCTGAGTAGGTCTAGAACTTGTTCTGTAGACCTGGCTGGCCTTGAACTCAGATCTGTCTGCCCCTGCTTCCGTAGTGTCGTAATTAAAGGTGTGTGCCACCCCAGCTGGCTGGCTTTTCTATACTCAGAGCTAGGAAACATGGAAACCCCACAGATGCTGAGCATGGGGCCTCAAGATGGGACTGCTGTTCCTGGGGAAATGCAGGGATAGTTCCCATCATTCCCCCTACATGGCAACCCACAACCTTGCTTTATGGCTGCTTCTGCTCAAAGACACGCTCTAAGTATGCTCCAATGTTTCATTACAATGGCGCTCATAGCCGGCTGTACTACGGCTGAAGCCTGAGCAGCGTTTCTCTCCTGGGAGCTTTCTTCATAGCTGCAAGCTGCCCTCTTGCACTTAGCCACACTGGATGGCATCTCAGCTCTGCACTTATTCCTGAATGACCGCCATGGTGTGAAGAGTTCCCGCCATGGGCTGGGAGGAAGTTTTAGCAGGTGGATGAGAGTTGCAAACCCAGAAGCTGTGATCGTGCTGAGGTTGTCCTAGGGATGTGGCATGCTTGCCTCTCTGTAAATTGCTAGGAGACAGCTACATTTTTGTCTTCTCTGAACCACACTGGTGTTTGCCCCTCTCTGAACGTCGCTAGGGGGCGCTCTCTAAGGACCAAGGGCCGAAGGTGCGAGTGAAGTCAGGACATTGGGTTTGCATGGAGAACAGTGGAATCAGACTCGCCCCAAGCACACTGCATTTAAATGGAGAAAGGTACTTTGGGATGCTCATACCCGTTCTAAGGGAAACAATAACCAGAAGATTCTGAGTCTTACAATAAATACCAAGACACGAAAACAACGACACCAGGCCAAGTTCCCCTCACACGCCGTTTTACAGAAACACATTTTAAAAAGCAAAATTAAACCCCAGACTGTAATCACACCCCAGATGAATACTGGCCACACTACTGCTTTTTGTCTTCAGCACATGTCTCTCGTTAGTTCCCAAAAGCTGAATGCTTTCAGAGAGGGGCTGTGGTGTGGAGGGTTTTGTGGCTTTACTCTTTGTGTTTTGTTCTTTTTTTTGGTGGTAGAAATGTTGACTAAAATGCTAGAAGCGGAGGAGGCTGTCATCTTAGTGGCCCATGGAGAAAGAAAACGTGAGAATTCACTGTGAGAAAAGCAAGAACACACCACTCCCAGTGAGATTGGCCATGGAATTCCTGCTAATTTCTGTCCTCAGTCTAAAAGACAGTATACTTCCAATTATAAAACATTTTCTGATCATAAAAATAGATGAGCCTTTGGAATTTTTAAAAATGCATAAATACACAAAGAAGATGATTTAAATAGCCCACAACACAGGCAAAACCCAGGTCTACTGATTTCTGAAAACCAATTATGGTGTCATTTGAAGTGCATTCTTCATAGGGAAATGACAACTTAGATCTTGCTACAAAAGATAAATTTCTTTTCTTCTCCCTACTCATCTCATGAGAAACAGCAGCAAATGCATGGCTTGTTTTTCTCCTTGTTTCTTCCAGGGGCCTGGGGTTTTCTCCAACTAGGCTTCCTTCACAGGGTAGGTACATGTGACAGGGTCACATGGCCAGGGTGCCCTCTACAGCAGCTGATCATGTGACAATGCAGATCATGTGATGATGTGGACCATGTGATGATGCTGAGTGACCTCCTGGCACCCCAGTTACTAAAATTCTCAGGAAGGGAGACTCAGAGCCCCCTGTGCCCATTGGGCACACATGGAATTATGACTAGCAATGGCAGTTTCAGAGGATACCATCTTTTGGATCAACCTGATTCTGCAAGAGGGGCATCAAAGTCCACTCTCTTGTTTCTAATATTAGAAAAGCCTCCTGTCTTCTAAAATTAATAAACATGAACACCTTGCTTCCTAAGACTTAATCACCACTAAAGCCCTTCAGATAGATTTCCTGCTTCGAACCTTTTTTTTTTTTTTTTGGAAATAATTACTTCTTATAATTGGTGCACAGCTATTAAATGATATAGAGCAGCTCCCAAAGTTCCAAATGGATAAATATTAGCCTAATGTGTTCAATCACTCACTGGAGGCTCTGAGTCCTTTTCCAGCAAGGGAAAATATTTGCCATAGATCACAGTTAGATTAGCCATAGACTTGGAACAACGGACAGAGAAGCTGGAGTCCTTGTCAGTGCCCTTGTGCTTTTAGGAAGAACCTCCTCCTCTTTCAAAGATGAGAAAAATGGCCTGGAGTGTTCTGTAGATGGTGGTGCTGAGCTGCAGAACCAAGCTGGGATATTGCTCCCAGAGACACGGAGAGTCTCTTTGCATGCAACAATAACAACAAAATCAACAACAAAAAAAGATGGGTGCAGAGTACAGAGCACCCAGTGTCTTCCATCCACATGACTATTCTCCCCTTGCATAGTTCCAGCACCACACTGTTATGATTACTGATGCTATGATTATTACTAATGATGAAGGCTTTGCCTGTAGACTCTAACATAGCCAGCTATGTTAATATTGGACAGACTATCTAACAGGTCTGACCTCAGAAAACTCAGAACATTGATCTGATAATCACATGCCCTGAACGCCGTTTGGCCTCTTGAAGTTTTAACTGTGGTAAAAATGTTTGTGTTTCCAATCAATTAGTAAGTAGTTCAGTGTCAGATTCATAACTATTATGGAAGAAAGTTTGCTCCTGTTCATTGGGATAAAGGTCAGCATGGATTTTTTTTTTAAAATAAGTATAGTAGAGGAGACGTCCCTTACAGTTATATGACATCTGATGCATCCCAAGCCTCATTTGTTTTTTTAAAATTTTTTTTATTGTTTTTTTATTCGATATATTTTTTATTTACATTTCAAATTATTTCCCCTTTTCTGGCCCCCCACTCCCCGAAAGTCACATAAGCTCCCTTCCCTCCCCCTGTTCTCCCACCCAACCCTTCCCACTTCCCTGTTCTGGTTTTGCCTTATACTGCTACACTGAGTCTTTCCAGAACCAGGGGCCACTCCTCTGTTCTTCTTGTACCTCATTTGATATGTGGATTATGTTTTGGGAATTCCAGTTTTCCAGGCTAATATCCACTTATTAGTGAGTGCATACCATGATTGATCTTTTGAGACTGGGTTACCTCACTTAGTATGATGTTCTCCAGCTCCATCCATTTGCCTAAGAATTTCATGAATTCATTGTTTCTAATGGCTGAATAGTACTCCATTGTGTATATATACCACATTTTTTGCATCCATTCTTCTGTTGAGGGATACCTGGGTTCTTTCCAGCTTCTGGCTATTATAAATAGGGTTGCTATGAACATAGTGGAGCATAAATTCCTTATTACAGGCTGGGGAATCCTCTGGGTATATGCCCAGGAGTGGTATAGCAGGATCTTCCGGAAGTAAGGTACCCAGTTTTCTGAGGAACCGCCAGACTGATTTCCAGAGTCCAAGCCTCATTTCTAAGACCTGCATCCATGTGTCTCTCTCCAGTTCCCTTGATAGGTGAGATGACTCTGTGCATCACATCCCTTGATGTGCACTGTGCAGGCCATGCTAGTGCCAGTGTGACCCGAGGAAGAAGTCTCAGTGGATTTCTGAATGCAAAGCAGACCAGTGTGCCCCTTGGCAGCCTCCAGCGCTTGGATGATGGGGCTGTGGGCCTTGGTCCTGGTGGTTCTCGGCCTTCACTGTGCTCAGAATCTCCTATGAAGCTTTCACGGAGCACAGATATACAGATCCATCCAACCTTTTCTGGTTGCTCTTGGCAGGATGCAGGCATCTGTGTGATTCAAACATTTCTCTTGATGACTTCTGCACATAGTGAATCCAGGAGGTTATTCTACTTAGTGGCCAGAGACTCAGTCAGCCAAAGGACTCCTGAGAAATCGCATCCAAGGGGTTGTGGGAAGAATGGTTTACTTTTGCCAGTCAAGGGTTCAAAAGCTCCAAGGACTATTTCTGTAGGCTGAGTGTCCTAGACACTAGAGAAACTGATTCAAGCTACCTGGAGTCAGAGTTTCTTTCTAAAACAATGGGTAAAGAAAGAACAACTTAGTTCTCATGGCCATTTTATCTAATTGAGGCCAATGGCCAACCAGGAAAAATTCAAAATGACTCCTCTCCTTACACCCTCCCTGATCTTTGCATATTTCTTGATCTTCCTTTGTAGTTACTTGGAGTCTTTCTAGTCACAGATGCTTTCAGCAGTGGCCTGCCCCTGTTATTTACACAGTGGGAGAGAATGAGAGTTTGCCAAGCAACCTCACTTCAAAGCGGTGCACATGAAATGAAGTTTTGGAGGACTTGAGAACACATTTAAAGACTACTCCTAAAGCTTGCATGAGATCTCTCTGTGGAGATAGATGGCTGTCAAAGGAAAGATGACAGGCCAGGTGCAAGCTGAATAGGGCTGAAAACCAGGCAGAAAAAGGTATGAGCGGGTTGTCATCCTCTAGGGTCCAGTGTTATGGAGAAAAGAGAGATTAGATGTTGCGCTTGGCCCCATAAAAGACAAATAGCATGAGGCATGAGCTTGGGTGGTAGTGTGGTCAACATTAAGTCAGCTGTCCATGCGAATCATCTTTCTTACCACAGTAATGGGCTGAGAGCTGGGCTGGGGCCACAGGGTCCCTCCTCCTACAAGAGTTGAAAACCAGTGTCTTCACTCAACACAGGGTAACGCTATATGTATTTCTTAGAGTTCTCATCCATGAGAAAAAAAGAGATGAAACCGAGTTTAGGGGTGAAACTAAACATACAACTAGACAGCCAGACAAACCCAGGTGGATACAGAGGACGGTCACAGGGTCAAGCATACAATTTTGTAGTGTCAACTCTTTTCCCAAATTGGAGACATTCTGTTGCCTTTCAAGGCTTGGATGTTAAGAAAATGTCATGCTGGAGGTTAACATTCTGGTTTTTTTTTTTTTTTTTTTTTTTTTTTTTTTGGCTGAAAGGATTTGGGCAGGGTGCTTGAAAGCTTCTATGCTATGGAACTAAAGTGTTGGACAAGGGCAGACCTCTGCATTGTGCGGGTTTGCCAAATGCTCTACCGAAGTCGAAGTCGGGAAGCGGGCCAAAAATCCTCTTTTTGTTCACCCGAGTTTTCAATTTTCCATCATGCCCCGTTTAAGAACACATCAAACCCAAGTTGTTCTTCATGTCTTTCTCCACGTTTCAAAGGTGTTTGATCATAACCCGATTGTGGTTAATTTGAAATTGAGTGTTGGCTTTCCTAGCTGCCACGGCACAGTGTAGTGAGTGTGTGCTAGATCGCCGGCAGATCACAACGCCAAGGAGGTGACAGGTGTGCATGCATTTCAAGGACATTTCAAACTACACAGGCTGAATCCAAATGCTCCAATATCCAATTTTTTGGAGCGCTGAAGTAATGCTTACAGATCGTTGGATTTCAAAGCATTCCGGGTTAGGAATTTGAGGAATTTCAGATGCCTAATTGATGAATCCCTATGCAAATATTCTCAAAGCCCCAAATTCTTCAATCTGAAACATTCTTGGCCCACGTATTTTGGATAAGGGGTGATGGATCTAGGTTGCACTTAAGGAAATTTTGTTTATCTTTAAAATTATTTTGGAAGCAAAGAACACAAATCTGAAAACATTAAGTGTTAAATTTAATAAGTGTTATGAATTGCAAATGTTGCAATATTGCCGTCTTATAAAAAAAAAAGAGATCTTCTATGTTCAGTCACTCTAAGTAGTAAACACTGCTTTCTAGGTTGATAACAGTTTGCGAGTAGACTGCACATCTGGAGACCCCCAACTAAAGACAATGTGAAAGCTTCCTAACAATGGCACATGTGCAGAACTCGGGCACAACCAACATTTACATACATTGAAGACTCCCTGCTGTCATTCCTCGTGAAACCCTACAGAAGTTCCTCAGGGTGACTGAAACCATGCACAGCCTGCTGGGAGATGCCACACCCTGTTTAATGTGGCTTGGTGCCATATAGCCCGTTAGTTCCTTAGCAGTAAGCTATGGGAGAGAGTCAAAACACAACACACAAAGTTTGGTAGCTGTGGGCCCTTTTCCAGCTTCCAAGACGCATGAATTGAAAAGTTAGGAAGGGAAGAAGCCATGCATTCCCTGAAGCCCACCTTCTGAGGCAGGGGCATTATGAGATCTGGTGTCTGTAATGTTCAACTTTGAAGTGGGAGGGAAGGCAGTGACATCACAGCACACACACATCACAGTGTCTGCTGTTCCTTCCGGGCTTTCTGTGAAGGATAAACAGATGCTTACCGCTTTCTGCGTGCAGCAGTAGCGCTCCGGCTGAGGGTTGCTTCAGTAAGAATTCTTTGTGCCCCTGGTCCTTGTCAACATGGTCTCTCTCATGGCAACCCAGCTTTAGATGTGACCTCTTAGAAAGTCTGTAAACTCAGTCTAGTCTCCAAGGCCTTTATGTCTGCTTTGGGTCAACCTGCTTTTCCTGGCTGGGAGTATCCATAGTACACTTTGCCTCCTGAGGAACTGAGGAGAAGAATTAGATTGTGTTCCCCACCCCCTCCCCCCACTCTCTCTTCTCTAATCTTTTAAGCCATAGGTGGGTTCAATATCTGCTTCCAAACACATTCTTATCGACCACTATCTAGAAAAACTCGATGCACCATGACCTTTAAGTTAAACTGCTCTTTAATTAAACACCAAGAAGGCACAATTACTGAAAATCAATCCCTGGCATTTCCTAATGGTAGAACCATTTTCTATGTTAGAGCCCCTGTTCGCGTTGGCTACTTTACATTTTTTAGCTTCCTGTGGTTATTAGTTGTTCAGCGGTTCTGCAGTTAGGACTTAATCTTTCCACGAAGCCTGTCCTGGTAAAATATCTGATGCGTTCCTCTTGATCTCCAGGACTTGGGCTTAAAAGCTCACAACCTAGAACTTAATAAAGGAGCATTCTGGGCTACATACACCATGCCAACACAGTACCAGGTCCAGCCGGAACTAACGAGATGAACCAAATCAAACACCACTAAATTCGTTAAAGGACAATGACATAGGTTTCAGATAAGGCCTAGATTCTTGGGACTGTTAACGACAACATGCAAAACAAACCACGTTGAACATGAGGATCTCAACTGGAGCGCGGAGAGCATCAGAAGCTAAGACTCTGATGACCTTATAGACACTTGAGACTTTGTAATGGATAGCATAATCAATCACATAAAACACCATATGAACTATTCTAAACAAAATTCACTCACAGAGACAGTGTTTATTTATGAAGGCCTGAGTTACACTTGTCCAAGGTGCCACCACTGTGTGACTGCATGGTGATGTGGGGATATGGTCATGTTTTATATATTGAGAATATGCTGTCTGATGCATATGTGTTGATCATCTCACCCATTAATTGATTTATATCTTCACTTTACACCCCAGTGATAGTCACCCCCTCTTCTCCCAGTACCCCATCACACTTTTCTCCTCTCTTCATCCCCCTTCCCTCCTCCTCTGAGAAGAGGGAGCACCCCTGGCGTGGGATACAAATCCACCATGGTGTTTCCCTGCAGGATTAGGCATATCCTTTCCCACTGAGGACAAACAAAACGGTCCAGTGAGGGGAACATATTCCACAGACAGGCAATAGAGTCAGTGACAGCCCCTGCTCCGGTTGTTGGGGGACCCACATGAAGACCAAGCTGTCCATCTGCTGCTTATCTCCTGGGGCCTAGGTCCTGCCCGTGCTTGCTTTTTGCTTGGTGGTTCAATCTCTGGGAACCCTCAAGGGTATAAGTATATTTAGTTATCTTATTTAATCTGTATGGTGACCTATAGTTCCAGAATATTATATCTATTTTCCTGAAAGAATACTGGAGGTTTTGGTGAGTGGAGTGGCTGGCCAAGGCCGTGCAGGCAGTAAGTGAGTTTGATGCTACCTATACTTGTCCTGAAGTCAAGAATTGTCATGTCTTGTCATCTGAGTGACTTACAGACTATCCTCTGGCAGAGAATAAGTCATTATTCATTCATCAGTGAATAATTGCATAGAGTGAATGAGGTGGAGTCTGCCACCAAAGTCAGCATTCCACAACTGCAAACAGAGATTCCTCCATGAGAGAAGTCCCTCCAAATCTCCCATGTTCCTTATGAGTTTGTTCTGCCTCTTTACCGTGAATATGCCTCACTTGAGTGTTAACTTCTTAGAAATGCCTTGTAATTCAACTTGGGATGGATGGCAGGAGAAGAAAGTGTCTGGCATGCCTACAGTACAGAGACAGTTTAGGAAGTATGAGGAGGAGAGGCCCTTGAGAATTTCCTGTCTTCATTCCTCTTCAGGACTATTATAAAGCCAGGCTCACTGAAGTAATCTTATTCTGTTGGTACCAATGTTGTTATTTGGTGCTATCGATTTAATTAAAACGATATTCCCCCAGATTGCTGCTTCTGATCGGAGTGGGGGGAGTAGCAGAAACCAGGTTAGCTTTCCCTCTGCAAACAAAATAAAACAGACAGAGCAACAGAGCTTTGGTTGTCAGGACTGCTTCAGAGGAGGCAGTTGACAGGCAGCGTGAAGTGAGCTCTCCTGTTTGCTCTTGCTTCCTCATGGGAGTTTCCAGGCTGTTAACACCCTCTCCTCCCTCAAACCATCACCCTCCCCCTTGGGGAACTCAGCAGGGTCACTGAATCTAGGAGCTGGAAGAAGATGTCTAGGGAAAACTAATAGGCTAGAATTTTACATGCAGGAAGCAATTCTGGAGAGCAGAGGTCTGTGATCACTTATGTAAAAGACTTTTGGGGAGTGGGGAGCCAGAAAAGGGGAAATCATTTGAAATGTAAATAAAGAATATATTGAATGAAACAAAAAGATCTTTTAAAAATGAAGAACACACTCTACCCGCCTTAAAAACTTAGCGGGAAGCTCTGCCTCTCCCCCACAATCTGAGTAGAGGACTTGACTCCTCGCTTTAAGTGATTGCTCAGAACCTAATTAGTGGAGCCTGGAAGAAAGACAGGAGAAGGAAAGGATCTCTGATACAACACTCTATTCCAAAGAAGAGGGATAAAGAATACTTTAGAAATATGAAAGTGTCCCACCAGTAACGTTACTAAGATCCAGTTAGCCATCAAATACTGTGAAGAAGGAAGAAAACACAGACCATAATTAACTGGCCTGGAGATGACCCAACAGAGTGAGCAAACAAGGGTATTTAAACATCACCAGAGAAATGAACACATCGTTGTCACTAGGGCAGAAGATCCAATGTTGTGGTGTTACAATTTTTCCAAAATTTATAAGTGCCTTGATCACAATTAAAAAAATCACTATCTTTCCACTTCAGGGAATGGAAAGGTTGACAAAATGATTCTAGGAGGTTTGGGGGGGGGGTGGCAAAAGACCTGTAATATAGCAGTCGTTTTGTTGTTTTAAAGAGGAAACTCTGCACTCCCTTTTAAGATTGATTAGAAGGTTGTGAGGTAGCGTAGTACGGGGTTGTGGTACAAGAATGGGCAATAAAGATGCCCGTCGGAATGGACTTAAGTGTTCATTAACAACCCCATTTGTGGACAACTGATTTTTATTTTTTAAACTGAAGTATAAAAGCAATTCCATGGACACAGAACAGCCTTTGTAACAAACACTGTCGGAATCATTTGATATCCGCATGCAAATGCGTAAGCTTTGATTCATACCAATTAGGCCGGAAGGGATAATAGACCTACACGCAACACCCTAAACTGTAAAACTTCCAACAGAAATCAGAAGCGAAAAGCTCAGCTCATAAAAGAACAAACCGATAAACCGGCTTTCGTTAAAATTAAAAACATCTGCTCTTTGAAAGACATCGTTGGAAGATGAACGTGACAGCCCGTGGGAGGGTGGGGGTATTTTCACGTTTCTGATAAAGGACAGGAAACTACACTGTGGAAATAACGCTCAGAACCCACTAATGAATCCATCTAATTAACAGCTGAGAGAGGATGGCAATAAACGCTTCTCCCAAGAAGATCTGAGGATGGGCAAGCAGGCATGTGCGAGGATGCTGACCTCGGTTGTTACTAAGGGACAAAATCGAAACTTACGGGATTTACCAGAGCACACTAACAGCACTGCTCAGTTCAAAGGGTAAAGTGTGGGCCACGCTTAGGGCTGTCTGAAGGGACTGGCATGGTGCTGATGGGGATGGCAATGGTGCAGCCATGTTGGAAAAGAGGTTGGGCAGTTTCTTAAATTGTCAAATGTGAATATATCATATGTCTCAGCTATTCTATTCCTAAGTATTTAGCCGACATATTTTAATGTGTATGTTCATATGTAGAGTTTTATATGAATGACTTTAACAGGTTTTCTTTTAATGACCCCTGACTAGAAATGGCTCAAATGGCCACCGGTAGGTTAACAGTCTGATAGAAAGGCTAGCTAGCATGCAAGCGCTTGTGCAGCACGGTAAGTATGAGGGAGAGGGCTATCTTGTTGAAACTTGCCCCAGCATGGATAACCTCCAATGGTTCTCAGTGAGATGATGCTGACTATGGGTAAAAATAGACAGGCAAATAAGAGCACATGCTATATCCTTCCATTTATATCCAAGTTCAGAGCATGCAAAGCAATCTACAGAAGCCCATGAGCAGTAACCTGAGGGCAAGGAAAATCAGGAGGGCAGTAAGATCAGGAGAGAGAGAGAGGGATTATAAAAGGGCCAAGGAGACTGGGGATGATAACAAAGTTTGTTATCCTGGCTGAGACAATGGTTTCACTGTACACACACACACACACACTCACACACACACACACACACACACACACACACACACACAGAGGGAAAAACTTAGAAGGCTAGATAGACACCTCTGAGACATGCGAGACATCAGTTAAGGCTTCAAAATTATGTAAGGCTTCAATTTTCCTGGCAGCACTATCCCCAGCCTGAGCAGTTGGAAGGCTTTCACAGGTCACTGCGCCGCTGAGCCTGAGCTGTGTGTGGCTGGCTATTTCTGATCTCCAAGGCCCGCTTTCTCTTCCTGAAACTTCTGCCCATGCAGTCATTACCAGCTTGGTTGTTGAGATTTTCATCTGAGTACTGTATTTAAATAATTTACCCTCTCCTTCTCTACCTTCCTTTCCCTCTAGTGCTTCCCCAACTCCTTCTCAAATTCATGTCCTCTTATTTTTGGATGATTATTGCTGCAATACACATATAAATTGATAAATGTGAAGTGCTGGGTTCACTTAATGTTGCTTCTATGTGGGAGCAGTATAGTATAAAGAGAATAAGAACTGCTAAGGCTTGGGACGAGGAAGGAAGACTGGATGCAGGTTATGAAAGAGGATAGAAAGCTGAATATCTTCCTAGTTCTAATTCCCTCATACGTTTTTGTGTTGTTGTTTTTGCGGTGGATAAGCTCTTGAAATGTATTTGATACCGAAAGTGTAAAACCTAACGTGAGGCTCCATTGAGTCTGTTTTTCATTCTGAATGACTAGGCTAACAGCTCAGCAGTCCACTGAGTTGTGTATATAGACTTTGGGTCTGATTAATTTGGGTGTGTGATGTTTTGATTTATTTACAAGTCTTTAAAGATAAAAGTATATAATGCAGAAAAAAATGGCTCCCATGACCCTGATATGTGGTCTCCCTCCTGCTCTACCTGATGTTAGTTTCTCTTAGCCATCTCCACCTGCTCCCCTGCCGGGGATTGTCTGCGGGAGAACATTCAGGATGAGGACCCCACGCCTGAAGCAGGTAATGGTGTTGGTTGTTAAAGTCTACTGTTTCTCCTTATCCTGGAGAAAATTGAAAGCTGTATTTTCTACTAAAACCAAAACAGAACATTTGCTTACTGCCTGCGAGCATAATATATAAAATTTAAAATATGTAACCGGTTTTCTTACTGAGTCTACACTTGTATCACGAGCGGATCTCTTACTGCGGGAAGACACTGATCTGAGCAATTCTTCCCCGTGGTGCTTTAAGAGAAAGAAATGATGAGATTAAAATGGCAATCTACCCTGTAAGTTTCCACAAACGTGGGGTTAGTACATCTCAGCCAGGCAAAGATGGAGTGCGGGTCTGATCTAATTTGGATTCCTCGAAGCAATTTTAAAGAAGCAACGCTGTAAGCTGTGGAGGCTGGTCACACAGTCAGAATTTAGTAGCTGCCTGCTTGGCATTTTATAGAGGTGGCATGCCTACGGTAAAATAAAATACCACCACTCTCTCTTATGAGTGTGGGGTGCGGGAGAGACTTGTGAGATGTATTTCTTACAATCCATCATTCCTATGAATGTGTGTTCTGATCTCTAAAGGTCAAGAGAGGTGATGGGAATGGAGATAGTGGTGGCGGAAGGATGTCTCCTCCGGGTGCCAAGGAAGCAGGCTCAGTCTCTTCCTACCGCTCCACCTTCACATGGAAGAACTGGCAAGTGACATCCTGTTGTCACTTTTGTTCTCTTTGAGTTTCTTGGAACATGAAAACAGAAATGGGGTGGGTGGAGGGCGGGGTTGATGGCTTACTATTCCTCACCTACATCTGGGTGCTCAGCATTTCCTTTAAATAATCCCTGCTTCTACCCACAGTTTCTTTTGAAATTATTACAAAATGACAAATAATTGAATCAGGCTCTTTTCAGCGCCATAATCGATCCTTGACAAGGAACTATATTTTTAGGCAAAGGCACTGACTTGCTCTACCCAATGGGGTTTGAATGTACAGTATATAGCTATGTTGTGCCCTAGGGATTGAGGATGTGTCTATCTGGGATGTGGGTGCCTGAGACACAATGTGTCTGTTTCCTATGCATCTCAGATGAGCGTAGAGTTGGGTGTTTCCAGACGCATTTCAAGTTGGTAGGTTTTTTTTCCATTTTTCCAACTATCTTTAGTCACACACGGCATGTATTTCAGAGAGCCCGTGCAGCTCCGAAGAGTGAGCACTTCCTAACTCTCTGCAGTGGGTTGCTGGTGGGAAGCACATTTTGACGAGCTGCTTATGCTTAGGGACAGCCATGGAAACCGCTAGACCCACGATACCACCACTCTTGTGCACAGTTTACTGTGACTGTCTCTAGCAGATACCTAAGAATAATAATCCTGATGTTTTGTGTTTTCCAAGTATGATCTAATTAACTATCCTAAATTATTTTAGAATTGTTTCCTATTTTCAGTTATTCATGGAACTTTATAAAAAGGAATATAAATATCTTCCTGTTAGATACACAAGGAAATGTCTTTTATAGCAGAAAAGGTACAATTAGAAGATAGAGACCTCATCAAAGTTGTTGAAAAGATATATTTTTGGAACTCCAACCCCAAATGTGGCTGGGTTTGAGGGTAGACTGGAGAAGCGGTTGGACAGTGAAGAGAACCAGCCTCATTTCTGGAGGACCCAGTTGGGTTTCCCAGCACCCACATGGCAATTCACAACTGGCTCTAACTATAGCTCCTGGGGCTCTGATGCCCCTTTCTGGCCTCCGTGGGCATTGTATGCACATGGTGCCCATACGTGCACTCATGCATATAAACACTCATACATATAAAACAAAACAAACAAACAAACAAACAAAAGTAAACATAAACAGAACAAAAAGCCAACAAAAACAAATGCTGTGCTAGAAGCAGCGAGCCCGGTGTCCACTGCAACAAGTCATACTCGGGGAACCCGGCCGTCACTAAAGGACAGAAGCTGTTTGGTTCCATGCTTATGAAATACCTGCTGGTGCCCAAAGCTTAAGGACAGAGTGTTGAACAGTGGTGGATAACAGCTGGGCAGGCAGGAAGGTGAGGAGGCTCAAAGGTGTGTCGGTTCGGTTTGGGACGATGAGGACCATTCTCACGGTGGATGGATGGTCGTGGCTCATGGTGGAGGATGGTGGCCACTGTGAACAATCTGCCTGCTCCTAATGTTCCCAAGCTGCACCCATGAAAGGTCAGACTGGTAACTTATACTTTGCATGAGTTTAACCACTATTAAACAATAAATGTAAGAACCCAGTATAAAATTGCAAAATCTTTAATAGAAAACATGGGAAATGTTTTTACTGACCTGGGATTTGGCAACGTTGGAAGACCTGGTCCTGAAGTATGGGTGAAAAGGAAGAAACTCAATAAACTTGGGTCTTCTTTGTACATAAGTATAATATGTATGCTTTGCTCTGTGACGTATACCATTTAAAACGAAAAACAAAACTATAGATCAGAAGAAAATATTTGCAAGTTGAATATATAACAAGGGACCTACATACAGAAAATGCAGTAATTCTGAATATGCCACAGTAAGAAAACAAACAGAAACTCTAGTGGAAGTGGGTGAAAGAACACACGTTCACTGAGGGAGATGTGCAGGCAGCAGACAAGGGGCTTTACAGAAATGCAAATTACCATCAGAGTGAGAGACTAGTGTGTGCTGATTTGAACCAGAAAAGTCCTGACAATGTATGGCCCCAAGATGCGGAGCAGCCAGGGCCCCAAGGTAAACCACACAAAAAGAAATCCAAAGCTAGACAGAGTAGAGCTCCTTCCCCCACCCCCTCGGTCCCCAGCTTTGCTGAGTTCTGAAGGAAGCCTCTGAGGAGACTTAATTTTACACTAATTCCTTTCCTGTCAGCTCCCATTTGTCCCCTCCCCTCCCCCTTTGCCATTCTTCTCTGGACTCTACTTCTACTCTACTTCTTATACAACAGCTGGTCTCCCCTGCTGGAGAGTCACACACCCAAGGACAGACGCCTCGGTTTTGCGTAGGACCCAGAAAGCACTGTGTATCCAACAAATGGCTGTGGGGTGCATTCATCTTCCCCTAAGTGAGGTGGGCTGTTCTGATAGTGTGCCCTGGGAATCAGAGCCAGCCATTGCTCCTTGGTGGTCACTCTCTTGCCGCGACAATCTCATGTCCTCTCAACATGTCCTTGCATGGCCCTTGCCTTTCATGCCAAGATCCTCAGCTGCCTGTAGGGGGTCTAAAAAAAGGGTTTGTTTTTTTTATAAACATGGGAAGAGATAAATACTTAACATTTCTTATAGCAAGTGGTGTGCACTTGTTATAAAAAAAAATACTCCTCTTTCTCCAGGTTTCTCATTTACAGTTCTATAATAAAAGTATATCCTTTGTGGACCACATTGAGAGTGAAAAAATAAAATCCCCACTGAGTTGCTTGTCCTCAAAATCTTGCCACCTTAGCAAGCTAAAGGGACAGATGGAAGGAACCCTACAGAACTGGATGTAGTGAATCTTGCTTCTTTCCCCAACCTGTTCTTTTTGTTACTATGGTTACCATGCTGGGGACTATGCCTGATAAACTTCCATTCCCACTATCAGCTTCATATTGATAATACAAGTATCCACTCATACCATTGCGACCTACCGCCCTTCCCTGGATACTGTTTCATTGTATGTTCCCCTCACCCTCTCCTGGGGTAGCCTCATCAGTCCAGCTTTGCGGATAGTCCCATCTCTTCCTAGACACTGGGTAATGTGGACCCCCTTAACTCCCAAATGGAGGAACCCCTTCAGCCCCTCTGCCTCACATTTTCAATTCAAAACAGCCCTGGTCATCACTTTTTCTTAAAGCACTGCTCAGTAGTGAGGCGATGTGATAGCTTTCTTAGGATCATCTGAGTGACTATCTCTGAAGAGTCTACCAACCATTCTACTTGACAGTGTCCTCAGTTTCCATATCATGACACGGACATTCTGGAATTCAAATGTTATGAGAACCAAGTCTTCCACTGCTGAGTTTACCAAAGTTCTGGCTCACACGACTAGACATGGGCCAATGGGAACCGTGTCCTTGGCAAGCAAGGATAAACAGTCCTGTGTTCCTGTAAGGGAACTCTACTATCAGGCCTGTATCCACACAATCGTCTTATCACAACATCTGATTTCTAACACCCTCTGAAGACTTCTCTGGGACAGCTGTAGAATCCTGTAGCTGGACCTCGTGGTCTGCTGGCTTGGCCTGACTTTTCTACATTTTAGCATCTCTGTCTGACCAGAACCTCCTTCTTATATCCCGTTTCCCTGGATTCTAGTCTGCACACTGATCTTCCCACTGGGTCCCCCTGGCTTCCTTAGCCTGCCCATGCAGGGTCTTGTTCTACAGTGAAGATCTGGCTAACAAACGTGAGGAATTCAGGACAAGGGCTGCGGAGACCGTGTAGCCAGCAAAGCCCTCGTCGTAGAAGCATACAGACCTAAGGTCAATCGCCAGTGAGCTCATGAAAAGCCAGGCATGTGGCACACGTGCTTAGATCCTGTGTTGGGGAGACATAGAAAGAGCGACCATTGAGCTCACTGGCTAGTTAGCCCCGACCAATTTATGGGTCCCAGGCCAAGAAAGAAACCTTGTCTCAAAATATCAACAACAAATAAACATCTACAAAGGTAGGTGGCACTTGAGACATGTGGTTGACTTCTGGCCTCTTCATGTACGCCCACACACATGTGCCAGCATTCACAGTGTACACACACACACACACACACACACCCAAGAAGGAAGGAAGCAAAGAGGAAAGGAAACACAGAGAGGAGTTGGGAAGAGGGAGTGGGAGAAAGGGCACAAAGGAGAGAGAGGCAGCCTGCTAACCCTTGCGGTGTCCCAGGAGACATTACTTCCTCTATTATTACACTTCAAAGATACGGCAAATGAGCAGGAAGGACATCTGAAATGCTATTTCACAATAATTAAGAAAGATGAGAAAATTATACCTTCAGAGAAAGCATTTAAAAACTAGCAGAAGTTTCATCGTCTAGGCCGAGGCCCTCACGTTTGCCTTAGAAACCCTTCAGGTCTGCCTGGCTCCTCATGAGCGGTATGTGTTTGGTAGCCACAGAGCAGTGTGGAGACAGTAGGTCTGAAAGCTATTGGCTTTCAATGTCATGGCAAACTTCCAGTGGACTATCATAGCACTGACTTGAGAAATAACCCTCGGGCGAGTGGCTACTCGTCATTTACATATTTTAATGTCAGCGATAAAACTGGAGGTGGCTGAGCTTAGTAAATTCATGTGGCCATGAAGGAAGGGTGGAGGGGAGTTCCCTGGGAGCCGTTCCAGCTAGGATCAACTGAGTCCTCCACAATGGTGCATTAAGGGAATGCCAGTGTGGCACGGCGAAAGGACAGTGGTCACGGAAGTTCAGTGGCCCCTCGGGAGTTAATGAATTTCTTTCTCCAATTGGATTAGGATGCTTTTTAAAATTTATAATACCATATGGACACTCAGGCATATGGATGGCTCAGAAATACTCTGCATCAGGGTTATTTTTACATTTTCAACATAACAAATACACTAAACAGGTGTTTCAAAATGTCACGCTTTGAACGGCAGTAATCTAATTAGCATAAAAACGTACTGTTCTTGGTTTCATTGAAATATTAGTGGAAAGGAGGTATTTTATATGTGCTATGCTTCAACCCCATTTATAGCTAGTTTCATGTTATATACATATATATGTATGTATATAATGTATATATGTATATAATATACATATATGTATATATATACATATACATATACATTTTTCTCTCTTTCTTTTGAGATTAGGGTCTCAGAGTCAGTGATGCAATCAGGAGCCATGGGACCCTGGATCAGACTTTGTCCTCTACTTTCACTGGGATCTACATTTTGCTTTAGTACAGCTGGGGCTCTTCTTTCGTGGGCTTGAACACACAAAGACTCAAAGGCTTTGTCAGTTCCTGATTTGTCACATGACTCAACTATACCACAACTGAGCACATTACGCAAAGGACTCTATTTCCTATTAGAAGGACACCTGCTCATCCTTGGTCATAGCTGTTTTATTTGCAGTGGTTCAGACACGGGAGCAGCTTTGCTGTCAACCAAATGACGAATGCATAACAAAAATGTGGTACCTACACAGGATGGAGTTTTAATCAGCTGTAAAGAAAAACGGAATTATGAAATTTTCAGGTAAACTGGGGAACTGGTAAACATCAGGCCGAGTGTTGTAACCCAGACAAGAAATACAATGTTCTCACTCATACGTGGATCTTAACAAGAGATCTTTAGATTTGTTTGTTTCATTGGCAGTACCTGTGGGATCCAGGAGGCCTTGATAAAGACCATTGCTGGGGAGGAGGAAAAATGTAAGAGGGGGGACTGTAAAACATAGGTGATCTAAAAGGCAAAAAACAAAACAAAACAAAAAACAGGCATCAAGAGAAGGGGGATTTAAGTGGGAAAAGGGTAGAAGGGGGTAGAACAGAGGAAGGCATGGGGGGAGGGAAACTAAGCATTAGAAAAGCCTATGGAAGCCTATTATTTTATAATATAGTTTAATGCAATTTTATATAATATTCATATAAAACAGTTTAAGGAGATGTAATGGTCCCAGAAGCCATAGGTTGCCAACTAAAAAGCCTAGTGTCATGTGCATTGGTCACAGAACATGGGGACATCAAGCTGAGACTGGTGGAAAGCTTCCTCCTTGCTGACTAGCTTTCATAAATCTGGAAGGGGTCGGGGAGGCATCAAGAGTCTTTCCCAGGTGGGAACCATGTAAGTGGCCTGGCTATGTCCATGGATGTAATAATGGAATGGATACCATAGGGGGTAACTACTTCCTGACTAGATTTAAGGCCTGTCCCATAGGAGGGAACACATGACTGGTTCTGTCAATCTGGTCACGAACCCATGGTTTGGCAGTTCACAGGACCCAGAGGTGAACTTCATGCTATCATTTTGCTAAACTGATATAGTGTTAAGCTGCTTCTAAATTTGTGTTTCTCTAACCACGGATCTGTGCAGACCTTATCAAAGAAGTAGAGCCACAAAATGGGACACCTATGTCACACCCTCTCCTCCAAGGTCCATGGACCACTCTGGAAGAGAGAGGTGGAGAGATTATAAGAACCAGAGGTCTGAGAACTGTCTTCAGGATCTGACGGGAGGTCTACACCATGACCTCACGGTAGCTTTGGCTGCCTGCACAATTATATGGCTGCACGAGACCTTTATATGATTAGGCCAGTGATCATTGTAGCATAGACTGGGAAGGGCTTCATGAGGGCCCATCCCTATCTGTGATGCTATGGAGAATTGGTGCCTCCTGAGGACAATCAGTTCTGTATGAGGTTATTGTTGACTGCACTAGAGTGGAGGGCCCCACACATAGTGATACATGGGCAGCATAAATGGCATTTGATGGGTTAGTATATTTTAACAAAAGGACACAAAATTAGGTCAGTGGGGCAGATGGAGGAAGATGTGGAGACATAAGGGAAAGCAGTTGGGGGTTTTGGAGTTTATGTCCTGGACTGTCTCATCTGATTGCGACAACACCTATGAGAGGGAGATATCAGTCTTATTACAAAAGGTAAGATGACTCCAGCAATGACTCATCCAAAGAGTGTGGGGGCTTCAGCCTGTAGAGCCCACTTCCTTATAAATGACACTGGAAGACCAGTAGTATCAGGCAGCTAAAGCCCATGTTCTATTACCCAGAAAGCTAGCAACATAGGCTTCCTGGGGTAAGGTTTGCTTATATGCCCTGAATTCATGTGTTGGAAACTCACCCCTCAATGGAGACGACTTGCAGGAGTTGAGAGGAATTTTAAGAGGTGGCTCGGTTGGGGGTGGGGGGCCCTCTACCTTCAGCAACAGATTATACTCTATCAGCATAAATGGTTTGAGCAGGGGTGGGCTCATAATAAAAATTGCATCTGGCCCCTCCCCTTCCTCTCTCTCGATCTTCTCCAACTCCTCCTTCGCACACATATGCACACTTTTTGGCCTCCACAGGTGGGTGTAGCAAAAAGGCCCCTGTGGGTACTGGTACCATGCTCTGGCACTTTCCAGCCTTTAGGACATTGAGCTAAATAGATTTCTGTTCATTAAAAATAACCCAGTCTCTGGCAGTCTGTGACAGCAACAAAAAACAGACTGTGACACAGTCCCACAGGACTTCTAATGACAGTGGAGAGGTTGCATGTCTGTGCTGCCCAACACAGTGGCCACAAGCTACATGTGCCCTTGGGCCCTAGAAACTTGAATTATAAATTGTGTTTTGTTAAAATTTAGATTTATTTTGTTTAATGTGACATGTGTATACATTACTGGGCATCTCCATTTTGAAGTTTGAAACCTTACAAGAACTGATTGTGCTTTATTTATTTAGAAAGAAAGAAAGCAGCATTCTGAAAACCCATGAAGAAAGTGTCATCTGCTACTATCCTGCTGTCTACACACTGTTTTGTGAGAATAATTAGAAGTTTCTCACTTAACTGGAAATGAAACTTTAATTATCTTAAACTAAATCATTTGCATTTGAGTTCTGTTGACATATGTTTTTATTTCTGCTCTAGAATGAAGTTATCAGAGTCAATCAATTCTAAGATCAGGCATGGAGGCCCTTGCTTTTCTTCATAAAAAAGGCATGTATCCGTGTTTCTTGGTCCAACACTGAGGATGTAGTGAACTGTGGTCTGGATCAGAGCTGCTGATGGAGGTACCACATGAGATAGAGGTTGGTGGGGAAAATGCTACCTATTGCTCTAAGTGTATGCCTCCTCTATATTTTGCTCTATATTTCATATTAAATAATGAGACTCAGGCTGGGTGATACCCTAGTCAGGAAACTGGTTGTCACAGAACAGTTAGGAAGCTGGTTGTCACACAGGCACAAGGAAACAAGTCAGTTTGTAATCTTACCTCTGCAGAGCTGAAGACAGGCACAGCCCATGGCTCACTGGCTACCTAGCCCAGCTAAGTCCTGAGCCCCAGGTCCTATGGGGAGATCCTGTCTCAAAAACCAAGGTGGATTAACCCTGAGAAATGATACCCGAGGTTGACCTTTGGCCTCCCCATGCAGTGCAAAACACACACATATGCAAATGAACTTGCACACTCACATAAGCACACACACAAATCCTAATAATAACAATAAGAATACTCAATCATCTGGAGACAGCAAAATCTATAAAATCCCTAACAGAAGAAGCCAGAAATCAACCTGTTATTTCTTTTAATTTATGATTTGATTGGCTTTCTTAAAACTCAAACCTCCTTCTGAACAAATGTCCAAATCTCTGTTTATTAATCTTCAAGCATTTTGTAAAGGATACCTTAAGATAAAACTTGAGAACGAATGATAATAATCCTTCAAACATAAAAATTATCCAAATCATCATGGTATTTTAGATTTCATTGGAAGATTGTAATCAATGTTGTAAAAAAGGTAAATACATTAGAAAAGTTACTCCTAAAGAAAACACATGCTTATTAAGTAGTAACACTTTATGGAGTCTATTGATCGCAGTTAGCTTTGTGCATGCACTCCTGATTAAACAGCTCCTATGATGAGCTACAACCCAGCTTGGAATATTGGTGTTTGCACAGAGTTATAAACAGAAATGGCAAGCATCAGGATGATTTAGAAGATGGTCAAGAGTTACATGCATGAAGAATAGGAACTAACGTTGTGTGTGGCAATAAGCATTTTTGTCTAAGTTTGGATCTTTGTGAGTACTCATAGATTAAGACAGAGGAGCAATTTAGAAGACAGGAGCTGCAAGAAAAAGTAACAGACACCAGACATTTGGAGTGAGACCATCAAACATGGGAAAAGACTTCTGCAGGACCAACAGCAATGAACTGAAACTTCGAATGTCTGGCAAATAATTAGCCGGTAGCTTTTTCCAATGGGAACCTTTAGAACATGGTTTTGTGTATTGTGTGTGCAGATGTTGATCGCTGTGCCCAGAGATCTGGTTGCAATCTGAGGCCATTGACATGGTCGTGATTATTGGAGCATCTTCTGTGTCAATGATGTGCAAAGATTGTTTTCTATCACCTCTGATGAGCTATTTAGCCTATGGCTGGGCAGAAGAGAATAGGGCAGGACTTCTGACCCCAATCAGTAGATTCCAAGGAGAGAGAAGGACACAGGGAAGAACAGAAGGACCAGGAGACCAAGGAGAGAAGGAACAGGAGGTGAAGGACCAGGAGGATTCTCCATGGGCATATCAATGAGGGAGTCACCATGATGTCACACATAGAAAGAGAAAACCAAGGCAAGACTCAGATGTAGGGAAAAGACCACATGGCTGGGAAGTGGGCAGCCATAGAAGGGTAGAATAGATGAGCATCTGCCTAAAATCCTGCCTGCAGCTTATTAATACCTTTATTAGCTGTCGGTGCCCTGCCATTACAGGAGCATAAGACATGAAGGGAAGAGCCCCCAGGAACTCATTTACAGGAAACAATACTCTGACCTGGGCCAAGTGAGGTGGGGAGTGTGGGTCAGATGCTATTGCATTGATCCTCTGTCATCTGTAAGGATGCCTGAGAAAAGCAAAAGAAGAAAAAAAAGAATCGTAGCTCATGGGGCAACCTTCGTCAATGGGGAAGTCGAGGCAGCAGGAGCTCGAGGCTGGTCACACTTGGCACTCACAGTCTGAAGAGGGCAGGGGCAGCATGCAGTTTGCTGCCCCCATTTACGTAATCTGGGATGCCCTGCCCTGGGAACTGGCCCGCTCAAAATTAAATTGGGTCTCCTATATCTGTTAAGGCAGTCAAGGCAAACCTCTACAGGCATGCCCAGAATCGATCTCCCAAGTGATTTCATAATCTGTCAATCTGATGATTAGCATTAGTCACCACCTTACTACCTTACTTTGTAATAATATAATTCTAAATTCTTTTCTTTACTACATTTACTTCCATATAAATCAAAGTTCTTTCACAAGAAATAATAAGGAAGGGCTCTAGTCTCTTCTTGTCTGGTCTTGTCTAGCTAACGGTCTCTATGATTCACTGTAACCAACACATCTGCTTGTAGGCAACAAAGAGGCTGTCTTTTCTCTACTCATGTTAATGGCAGAGAACAATTTTGTGCTTCAAACCAAATGGTTTTCACACGGAGTGAACACCAACATGGTACACGATAATGCTCTTTCCTTCTGATACTGTCCAGTTGCAGGCTGTGCCAGATCCCATGGGCTGAGGGAATTCTTCAGCCTCAGACACCAGTCCACCAGTCACCATACATTTCTGATAGTCTTGCTGCAAGCCAGGGTTCCCACATATCTTTCTTGAGTTTGACAACTTTACTAAGATGGCTCACAGAACTCAGAAAAACACTAAGATGCATTGACGATATTCTAAGATTATGAGAGCCTTGGACCAGTGCAGAGGTTCAGTCCCATTTTGAATGCACCACCCTCCCAGTCCTCTCCATGTTCAATTGCCCTGAATTCACTCTGGTTCCTGTGGAGCTCAAATCTACCCACTTCCCAGATGTCAATGGGTAGAGCTGAAGTCCCTAACCTTTAGTCTTTTAACCACTTGATCTTTAAGGCCACCGTTCCAAGAGGCTATTCAGGGACTCACTGCATCACCAGAAACCCTGGCATTACCAATGGGGCTGGCTGTGAGGGAAAACACTGACTTTGGGTCAGTTTGGAAATCTCAGTGCATTTTGTATGACTGTGAGAGAAGCTTGGGACAAAGGCCAAATGAAATTCATATTACAAAGCACATTTGTAGACTCGAGTTCTTCTTAGACTTGAGTTACTTTACATATGTATTTCTATAGCTCTTCTTCTCAGGATCTCACTCTCCATCACCATTCTCCTCACAGATATGTACTTGCCTCTGTGTATTTCCTGTTTAAAAGGAGACTTCAGGATGTCTATAATACCATGACCTACAGACAATAGACAAACCCAAACAGAATATACTGATAACTGATCTTAGCAACAAGTGATGAACATTTTGTGACTTGGTGAAGAGATACTGAGGAAACTGAGGTCCCATCCTCATCATAAACCTTCCATAATTTAGGCATGCCAGGACTTAAATGTGTATTCAAAATCTTCAGGTGTTGCCAGTGTAATACCATAGGGAGTTAGGTTATAAAGAGGGATTTAACCCTCATCTAAGGAGTTTCAGACATCTTTTGGCTGGCTCCCTTGTTTTCTGTCTTCCTGTTCAAGGACACAGAACCAAGACACCATCTCAGAGGCATAGGGCAGTTCTCTAAAGATACCGATACTTATGGCTTCATCTGTGCTGTGACTTTTAGCTTCAAGAACGGTGAGTGAGCAATAAGCTCCCAGCCCTTCTATATCACCCTGCCGGAGGTATTCTGTTGTATCAGCACAAACAGGCTGAGATAGGAAGCGCCCATATGTTCCCTTTTATAAATCAGAAAGCCGGGCAATTCAAGGTGATCAACAAAGAGAAAGGCAAAGAGAACGTTCCCATCCCCCCACCACACGTAAGAAGACTTTCCCTGAGAAAATACAATAGGCAGCCATGTGGTGGCAGTGTGAAGACTGTCTGACTTTTGTTATGACTCCCAGGACTGGGTGAGAGATGCCTGGTTGCCTTTTGGCTGTTTCTCAGACCACGCCTAGGGCCTACCATCCTACATTTGCAGATTTGCTGAGATTCCCATGGTGGAGCAACCTGTGATGCCTGCATGCCTGTCAATTATGCCATCTTTGCCACTCAGCATTATCTGTTTTGGTTTCTTTCTAAAGCCCTGTAAGAACTAGAGATGGTGACATTTTTTTTCTGGCTGGAGGAATAGGGCCAGTTAGTAATAGCTCGGCCCTCAGACGAGGTCGAAGGTCCTTTCTCAGGTCTCAGCTATTAAGGTCCTTTAAATGTATTTAGCTTCTTGGAGGTGGTGTAGCTCTGGGACCTGTCATTCGCTGAGACTGGGAGGCTGCCAATAAAAAACACAGAATCCAACAGCAGATAATGGAAGGCAAAGACAATCAGGGTCAGAATTTCAGGAGTACAGGGATTCAAGATAAGAGGTGCCATTATCTGCTCCACTGTGGAGACAGGTGAAGATCTCTCTAGATGTCAGCCATCCTCACAGTTCCTGAGCCAGTGGCTGATGGTTATCTTGTTTATCATGTCTATTTAATAAATATAGATTCTTTTTTTTTTTTTTTTACTGTGAATGGCATCTTTTTTCATCTTAAAAGAGTAATTTAATGGGTAGCAATTTTATGTCCTCAGGGAAAGGGGCTGGCACAAAGCTCCAACTCAATGAATTGGAGGTGTCCATTTCTAAAAGGGGGAGCTACAAGGCCCTTCTGGGGTACTGAGGGCTTGCAGGGCCCTGTTTCTGGAATGCACACATAACAGTGGTTACCCAGAGAAACAACAAGGAGGCTCACAGCCTACAAGTTGTCCTGGACTCTGCTGTCTGTGGAAGGGGCGGTATATTTTGTCCCAAGACCATTAGAATCCTCTAGGTCTTAGGAAGCCCCACAGCAAGCTAGTCTAATTGACAATGGGGAGCCTATACTTCGGTGGGCCCCAGTCACGTGTGTTTTAAGTGTAAAGCCTAATCAAGTCTGTTTTTGAAGAAACTCCATTTTGTGCAAGATCAGGGGCTAAACTCCAATTCCAGGAAGAAAACCACAAAGTACACTTGAGCAAACATCCCAACAGCAGGGTCAAGGTACATACAGATAACTAAGACAACCTACTGAAGTAGATAAACTAGCCATCCTGTTTGTTGGGTGGTCTTTGTTCCTGTGTTCAGTTCTGCAGATTACACCAGAAATGCGGTTTTTAAAAGACTAGCTTGCTGACTCTATGGAAATTCCCTAAGCTTGCTGTAACCACGATAAACACCCTGTACCCTGGGGGCTCTCACTTTGACCCGCTGAGTTGCTGAGAGTCTGAGAGAGTCTTTGCTCTCAAGCTCATAATAAAGACACTGTGCATTTGCATCGGAATTGGCTCCTTTATGATCTTTGTTGTCCCTTTGACATGGGTATAACATAAGGAGTTCTTGGGAAAAGTTAATGCCTCCTGCTAGTCAGCCACCCTGTCCTGCTGGGCTTCTGTTTACAATATCATGTCTATCCCACACTCTAACCCCTCCCCTCCTCCCAAACAAAACCACAAAGCCAAGTCGATGTGAAGGCACCAGCCACCTTGCTTTTGATTCTGCTTATAAAATGTCCATCATGGAAGAGGAGGTGTAAAGACTGTAAGAGTCAGTGGGCATGCATACCAACACAGTCTTTTCCAACCATGACCGGCTGTGGCACACGTGAACACATAGTGGCTGTGACTACATGCCTGTATAAGGTCAGGCCAGTCAGAATCCTAAGGTGGATGAGGAAGAACTAGTAAGGCTGACAGCAAGCTGATGGAAACTGAGGGCTTCTGGAGGGATGCGGGGTCAGTTTTCTGCAGGGATGTGGCCCTGAAGGGCCATGCATTGAGGGCTATGCATTGTCTCATAGATGGCATGCAAAGTGTCTTAGTCAGGGTTTCTATTCCTGCACAAACATCATGACCAAGAAGCAAGTTGGGGAGGAAAGGGTTTATTCAGCTTACACTTCCACATTGCTGTTCATCACTAAAGGAAGTCAGGACTGGAACTCAAACAGGTCAGGAAGCAGGAGCTGATGCAGAGGCCATGGAGGGATGTTTCTTACTGGCTTGCTTCCCCTGGCTTGCTCAGCCTGCTCTCTTATAGAACCCAAGAATACAGCCCAGAGATGGTACCACCCACAAGGGGCCCTCCCGCCTTGATCACTAATTGAGAAAATGCCCCACAGCTGGATCTCATGGAGGCACTTCCCCAACTGAAGCTCCTTTCTCTGTGATAACTCCAGCCTGTGTCAGGATGACACACAAAACCAGTCAGTACACAAAGACAGCACTAAGTGGACTCAATGCATTTAAAAAGGAGAGCACATGCGTGCAGCTTTAGTATAGTTGGGCGGTGTGGTGGGTATGGGCGAGGGGAGCTGGAGGGCAGTGGGGGTGGGGCAAAAGATAGTTGGAGGGCAGTGGGGGTGGGGCAAGGGGAAGACTAGAAGGGAGGGAGAAGGTTTTAATAAAAATATATGATATGCAACTATGAAGTTCTCAAATAATACAAATAAAGAGTATTTGTTGGAATAATGCCGGATCATCGGCAGATGCTGTAGGGGATTTGGAGGTGGAGTAGCGCTGGGGCTGTTTTCTGGGACCCTGGTGCTTCTTCATATTTCCAAAATGCCACCAGCCTGGAGTCTAACTGGCCTGCTTTGAAAGCACTGGTGCCTTTCCTAACCCCAAGCCCAGACTAAACGTACGGGGATTTTTTTTTCCTTGTGTGTAGGTGGCGGTTTGTGGCTGGTCACTCAAAACCATGTCCGTACTATGAACAAAATCTGCTCTTAAGAGGCTGAGCCCTACGACCTCTTTCTCCCAAACAAACGAATAAAGCTCGGTGCTGTGTCTAAGCGCATCTGTCAACAGGCCTTCACCAAGTACCCATCCACTGAGATTAGGGGATTTTACGTGCAAGGTGTCTCGAGGCGGATGGAATAAACACAGAGGCTATGCACTCAAGGCATTTTCTCCTCTACTGGTTGGGCAGCAAAGGCTTTGGAGCAGCTATGAGAAATAGACTGTGCTAGCAGAATAAAGGCAAGAGACCACTGAAACTGTTGCTATAGAGTGTGCATCCCCACTGTTTTTTAAAATTACATTTTCAGGCTGAAGAGATGGCTTAGCGGTTAAGAGCACTGACTGCTCTTCCAGAGGTCCTGAGTTCAAATCCCAGTAACTACATGGTGGCTTACAACCATCTGTGGTGAAATCTGACGCCTTCTTCTGGTCTGTCTTTAAAATTACGTTTTCTCTTTCATGATTGCATGCATGTATGCAATTATTTTGATCAGCTTCTTATGTCCCTTGATTCCCCCTCTTAGGTCCCCTGCCCTCCTGACCACCCATCCACCTCCTCACAGGTCTCAATGCCACATGCATGTCTTTTGTTTTGTGACTCACTGGGTTGAGGGACATTTATGTGATCATGGGTTTGGAACTATCCACTGGAGTGTGGAAACAGGACAGAAGGCAATGACTGCCCCTTTCCCAGAATCCACCTGTGCGGACAGGTCAGCTGGGAAGGAGTAGGGTTCTATGAGCCCCTCCTTCATTATGAGAGATGGTTACTACTACTGGGAGGCCCCAGGCTCATGCAGGTCCAGCCCAGGCAATCGAGGCTACTGGGAGCTCATGATCGCACTGCTGGGTCTAGCCTGGAAGAGCAGTCTGCAGCTCTCTTCCCTTCCTCCAGTCCTTACTTTCTGTCCTTCTTCAGTGATGTCCCCTGAGCTGTAGAGGGGTTCATACCCGTTTAGGGCTGAGCTCCCAACCATCACTTACTCTTGGTACCTTTATGTAGCCGTAACTCTCTGGATTTTCTGCCACTACTGAGAGAAGTTTCTCTGATGAAGGCCGAGGGTCGAGTTTGTCTACAGCTATAAACATAAATATTTTACAGAAAGTTTGATGCCATTCAATGTACCTGAACAACAGGAGTAGCTCCACGCCTTTTGTGCCTATGATCTCCCTCTTTGGGATTTGAGGCATGTTCACAACACCAGGCATGAATTTCTTAGTGTGAAACATGCCTCTTAGGTGCTGAAGAGCTGGAAATCAAACTACTCCCCTGGACAAGGGACTGGGGTGCATATCTTACATACCAAAGCAGACCTGGCCTCCAGGTTCTCCCAGCATCCCTCAGTCCCTACTTGGCAATACCCTGTGTCCAACCTTGAACTTTCCAGCCCAGGGGCTGGGCTGCCCTTCCCCCAGAGGCTCTTCCCATGTAATCCAGCTACTTTGGGCTCTCTCTTCTCCTTCTCTTCCTTCTCTGCACATGTACCCTTTTCTATTTCTGTCTCCCTACCTTCCGCATGGTGACTCCTCTGGCCTCAACCCTTGGGGCCAAGGAACTCACCCAAGAGCAGCTTCTCAATAAAGCTGCATTTAATCTCATCTAATCTGGCTTGAACTGGCTCATTCCACCCACCGGTGGCAGAGACATAACTTATCAACTAGGATTCGAAGTCATGTCACACTGGGTTTATTGGCACAGGGTGTTGGTGACTGCTCTCTTGGCCAGCATTTTCCCTGAACTCCATCTACTAAGCAAGTAGTGTAGGCATCACTACGGGGCAAGGCCCAGCTCTGGGGTTTTTGATGATCCATCACAGACAGCTGTTTTACCACCACTGAGAGCAAGACCCATAACGGCATTCAGCTCACACTATGAGAGTCAGAGTGAGGGAGGCCAAGAGACGACATGGAAGGGAAGGTCTGCAGAATCCCCGAGTAGCGTGTGGGGACTAGATTTTTTTTTTCTTCAGGAAATCTGTGTTAGGGTCTCTGTGAATGACGAGATCTTAACTTTGAGTTAGCACGCTTGTTCTTATGAGGTGATGGAGAAACATCAAGCTTAGTAAAGATGCCCTAGGAGGGGGAAATTTGCATCTTATCTTTCCTCAGAGTCTTGCCTGGCCACCTCCACCGTTGCTGAACTGTGCAGGAATTTCCTCCTCGGTGGGTCCGTTTGGCCCCTGGGATCAGCATCCCTGGTGTCTGCTGGTACAGAGGGTCCCAAAGCAGAGGCCTATAAGATGATGGACAGTAGAGCAAAGAACGGTGCAGGCCTGGGCAGCTGCTGCTGTGTGCCATTGGCTATTAAGATTGATTCATTTCACAAATATTTTAAATTCATGAGTGTTTTAGTTTCCATGGCTGTGAAGAGATACCATAACAGAGACAGCTCTCCTAAAGGACATTTAATTAGGGCTGGCTTACAGGTTTAGAGAGTCAGTCCATTCTCATCAAGGAGGGAAACATGACAGCATCCAGGCGGGCATGACACTGGAGAAGCTGAGAGCTCTACAACTTGTTCTGAAGGGAACTGGGAGAAGACTGTCCTCTAGGCATCTAGAAGGAGGATCTCCAAGCCCACCCCCTTAAATGATTTACTTCCTCCAACAAGACCACACCTACTTCAAAATGGCCACACCTCCTAATAGTGCCATTCCCTGGGCCAAGCATATTCAAACCACCACAGCGAGTCACTTTGGTTCCACTTTAGGAGCTGGAAGAGACATTTTTTTAAAGGTGGCAATTTCCACTCCTCACAGTTGAACTGCAATAAGATTCCCTATACTCTTTGCAGAATACCCACAGCTATCATTAGATTCCCTCAGGTTTGGAAGGTTGAGACCAGTGCATCAAGGCTGAGAAGCCATCAATGCCCTACCCATGTACCACCTCCTAAAGCTCCACAGACTCCCCAAAACACTGCTACTGCCCAGGAACAAGTGTTCACACATAGAAGCCAATGGGAGATTTTTTTACATCCCAACCATGAACAACCACCAAAAAAATGTCTTGGAGAAGAAAGTGTGAAAATGGCCCTAATGGTTTTTGTCAGTTTTGTGATCAAAAGGACAGCAAAGGGTCTTCAGTGACATCTTACAAAAAGAGGACAAGTGTTTGTAGAACATCGGAGTTTAGTTCTTAGCAACAACTCAAGTCCCAGGAACCCAGTGCCCCTGGATTTTACAGGTACCTGAACTGGTACACATCCACACCACACCTAACATACCATAACACACACACACACACACACACACACACACACACACACACACACACGTTCTCTCTCTCTCTCTCTCTCTTAAAAATAAAAAGTAATAAAAGAGGAGACCCTAAACACTCACAATTGCCTAAGTGCCATGTATCCCCTGCTCCCATGATGCTTTCCCTCCAGGCTTTCCCTTAGGGTGGCCACAATGTTTACTAATTCCTTGATAGTTGTGTCAGTTAATTAATGGGGAAGGGAACAGGAAAAGCAGAAGGGAGCACAGCTTCAGAAGCCTTCTCGGAAGGGATCTGGTCCAGGAGCAAAGTTGTTCTGGAAGGTTCTATTGTTCAATATTTCATGCTGGTGGACAAGGTACACCCACTCTCTCACACTGTTGTCGGAGAAAGCTTTTTACTCTATCAGGTAGCTTTCAAAACTGTGACTGCAGCAATCACATTTGACTCCAGATGTGGTAGTAGTTGTTTAGGACATTGGGACATCAAGAATGGAATCTGGTATTTACTAGTAGCTGTTCTTTCTGTAGGCTTCTCTCTTGTGTCTTCTCCACACTCCTTCTATTTTGATGAGGGAGACTAGTAATAAAGCTGTCTGCTGCCCCTTGCTGCCGGAAGGAGAGAGCCAACTGTGTGGGCAGCAAACGCTATGTTCTAGTCTAGCCCACCTCTCTGGCCCATGGATTAGGAATGTGTACTCCTTCTGGTTTATTTTTGTTCTCGTCATTAATAGTGTTGTGGCTTTCCTTGGCCATAATGGGCTTGTGGCACAACAAACTAGAAGAATATCATCAGGATCCATTGGTGAGTCAGAAAAAAATTATTAGAGCTACCTATAACACATCCATAATTCAATATACGTAGCTGTACAGACAACACCAAGAGTAGTAAGCTGAATCAGCAGTAAAGGCACCCGAAGTCTGAGCTGCATCACAATCACTCACTGGGGGTACAACATGAAGATCTTTCCATATGGTACCTTGTGCCTCTGCCGCCTCTCCATTTTATGGGAGAAGGTTAGTCACTCATAGCAGGAACCATAAAAAATGTGAATACGTGCAACCTGAATTAGATTCCATGATGATGGTACCCACCGTGTGCCCTAGAACTGCAGGATCTGACCCAGAAAGGCTCTGGAGGCAGAGAGAATACCTGCACCCCACCATTCAGGAAGGCATAGGAGGGAAGAGATAGCTCAATGCAGACACATAGGAGGAAAGAGACAGATAGCACAATGCAGTCACACCACCAAGGGGCAGATCTGACAGTTGACAGTCAAGGGGGTCTTAATCCTACAGATAATATGAAACTGTTCTAACCTGGGGCACTGGAAGAAGATATTAGGTGCTTCAAAAGAAAAATATGCATTATATGTACTTCAAAAGAAAAATATGTATTATATGTACATATATATGCCAACCATCCTAGAAAAGTAGACCAAGAGGGACCGAGTGGACCAGGCACCCCAGATATATTCTAGTCAATGTTCCCATCCACAAGGCAAAATGATTCTCTTAAACTTTTAATGGAGAATTTGGTCAGATTTATTTTCTGAAAATTGTCCTAATGTTTCATTAATCATACTTAACATGAATAAAATGAAGGTTCCTAGGTAAATAATTCATCCATGGTTAGGGATTTCCCAAGTTTAGTAAGCATTCTTATTTAGGAAATATAAAATGTTGATGTGCAAAGTCAGAAATGTTATGAAAGTAAAATGTGATTTTTTTGTAACCAACTAAAGAATAAAATGGAGGCATCTCTTAAAATATGACTGATTATTAAAAGCTACTGACATTAAGCTCATGAGACTCTACAGAGTTGGGTGAATTTAAGCATTTTTATCTCAAGCCTTGCGTTTGCAGTTCTTTTACAATGTGTCATATTGCTTTTCTGGCAACATGGTGTCACAGCCTGACCTGTATTAATACCTCCAAGTCTTATCCTTTGGGGGTGCAGCTAAGGTCATGCGGGGATTCCTGAGCCAGGTACTGCCTGAGTCAAAGCAGGCAGCCCGATCCCCAGAAAACAAAACAAGTCCCCAAAGCCCTCTACTCCTCTATGTGTGCCCAGATTAGGGGATTCAGGATGCCAAGATACCCACGATGCTGAGCTACTGACGTTGCCGACCTACCCACCATACTCAGCTACCCACCATGCAACTACCATACAAAAGCCAAGGCTGAGGTGGTTGGGTGCATGCTTGCACTCATACTCGGATGCATCGCGCACATATCATTTTACCAGGTGGGTTTAGCTGCTGTGTTTTGTGTGGGTGAGCACTTGCCTGTGGGAAAGGTTTACGTGAGATAGAGAATTCTTCATAAGGGTACACCACGTGCTAGATGCCCCCAGCCTGAAGCTTCACTTTCTCACAACTGTAAACGTCATTTTAAAGAACAATGACCACGACCGTGGCTATGTAGCCGATAATTTTTCTTAGAACAAATTAAAAAATGTACACTTGCCCATCCAAACATATGAACGTTTTAAAGTCTGGGTATAGCAGCACGTTTCCCCCTCAAGGCAGACATAGTTCTTTCTCCTCCCTGTATATTTCTGACTCCACACATCCTTGATGCATAATGGAATGCTGCAAGCCTTGAAATAAATATTTGGCTATTAGATAAGACGTAGCTTGGTTCTTCCTTTCTGTGGCATTACGTTGTGTAGAAGTCTTTCCTAAGGAATTATTTGGGCAAGCATCTTTCCAATTTCCTATTAAACAATTTTGATGCTGAGATTTTGGGGGGTTTCTCTAATAACCTTACGGACTGGAAGATTTTCCTCCACTTTTAGAGCTTTCAACATCTCCCTAAAAAGGACTTTGTCAAATCTTCTCTTTTGTACCCCCAAACAGTCCTCTACTAGGAGGTCCTGTGTGTCTCCCTGATGAAAGGACACAGATAGACAATTACTTGTAATTACAAATCAGTTCTGTCATTGTGTCTTTTTAAAAGCCTGCTGATGTATTTATATTTGGATCCAGAAATGCCTGCCTTCTCCTATTTGCACTGCTACTGAGCAAGGACTCTGGGTGGGAAGCCTCCACACCGGCCCTCGACTGAGCTCCCCGCCCAGCACCCGTGAGCTCCTGTGCAGTTACTGACTGCTCATGCGTAACATAAGGGAGAGAAGCGCCGCTGATATCTGATATGCAAGATATTTGACATGCAACCTCTAGAGAGTTCACAACACTAGGGTGATTGAGGGAAGCTGATGCAGGGTAAAGTAAAGGAAGTTACGCTGGCCAGTTCTTGATAAATCGTGGAATCACTAGGTACCAGAAACCGCCGCCTAAACATTCAACTGTATTCTACAAGGACTCCTGGCAACAGGGGAAACAGTGATGTGCCAAAGGTCTAGGGCGGTTAGAGGCTTCATCGTTTAAGGTAGAAATCATCATGGCAACATCTGTGCTCATCAACCTTCCTCCATAACCTCTTTGACCCGCTGTGGGACTCACCTGTCTTGATTCTTTATGTTGTAGCACCCATCAGTGACACAGGACACCACCTCCCCTCCCCCCCTCCACCTCCCCCCCCCCCAAAAAAAAAGCTTCGGAGGTACTTGGAGTCCCTTAGAGCTCCAGTATCTTGGGAAGATCAATTGACTTTAATTCTTAGCTTCCTCTTGCATGAAATAGAGAAAATTCTTCATTTTCGGGGTTGAAGCGCACACACAGTGAGGCGATTCTGACCAAGTCCCCGTGCCTGGCACTTGAGGCACACTGTAAAGAGTCCCTCTGCCCCAGTTCCCGTTGCTGCTCCTGAATGTTTGATCTACCGTACGCTGTCAGAGCAGAAGGTTAACTCTGGCAGTCCTGTGTTTTCTCCTTTCAAATGAAATACGGTCCCACATTTACTCTGGCACATTCAGTGGCCATTACGGGGAGAAGGCGGGTGTGTCGTGCGACTGAAGAAGAGGGCGCTGACTGCCCCGCACAAATCAGAGCCGGGAGTCTGAGGCTCCCGTCGGTGGTGTGCCTGTAAATCTGGGTCTCTGCTAGGAGACTCTCATTCCTGCAGAGAGGGATGGAAATAAAATTTCGTTCGCTTCACATAATGGAAAGGACATTTGCTCTATGTAAAAATAGCACCCTGGTGGATTTAGAAGATGGGCTGTATCATTCAGTGTGCTTTGGCTAAGAATTCCAAAGACCCAAGGAAGGCACTGATAGATAAATAGAGAAGTGCCCGGAATAACAGAAACCATTCAGTTGCTGCACAGGGGGCCAAGGGGACACCTATGAGAGCACACAGCAGGTGCTTAATCAGTGCAGCTTGCTTGCTTTCTTCCTTTCTTCCTTTCTTCCTTTCTTCCTTTCTTCCTTTCTTCCTTTCTTCCTTTCTTCCTTTCTTCCTTTCTTCCTTTCTTCCTTCCTTCCTTCCTTCCTTCCTTCCTTCCTTCCTTCCTTCCTTTCTTTCTTTCTTTCTTTCTTTCTTTCTTTCTTTCTTTCTTTCTTCCTTCCTTTCTTCCTTCCTTTCTTCCTTTCTTCCTTCCTTTCTTCCTTTCTTCCTTCCTTCCTTTTCTTTCTTTCTTTCTTTCTTTCTTTCTTTCTTTCTTTCTTTCTTTCTTTCTTTCTTTCTTTCTTTCTTTCTTTCTTTCTTTTCTTTCTTTCCTTCCTTCTTTCTTTCTCTCTCCTTCTTTCTTTCTCTTTCTTTCTTTCTCTTTCTCTCTCTCTTTCTTTCTTTCTTTCTCTCTCTCTCTCTCTCTCTCTCTTTCTCTCTCCCTTCCTTCCTTCCTTCCTTCCTTCCTTCCTTCCTTCCTTCCTTTCTTTGCCTTTTGGCCGAGGAGTAGCACTTGTGGTCATCTTCCCTTCCGAATCTGGAGAATGTCCCTCTAGGGTTATTTGAATACAGTGTATAAGAGGGAATCAATCATTCACGGATGATTCAGCTAAGGGCCCCTGATAGATCTCCACAGATCACATTCTCAAAATAATAGTCCTGTCCAGACCGCACAATCCGAGGAGTATAACTGAACTGTGAGGGACAGAAACAAGGTAGGCAAAGAGAAACAAGATTCAAAAGGGAAGAAGTTGGTGGCAGCATCTGTCCATTCTCCTGGGCTGGACCACAATTCTATTTCCTAAAGGATTTGAATGAAGTCTAGGCTCCTGTCCCTCTTGAGGACATGGCTGACTTTCGGTGCTAAAGCTTCCCAGGCCCCCCTGGAACAGGGATGATCTACATCTGCAAAGCAGGTTTCATTTGTCCCAGGTCCTGTCAGGAAGTCACACAGAGCAGGCACTTCAGACCTCAAGGAGCCAGGTCTCCATGGTACCGAATGAGAAAGGCACCATGAGACATAGAGAGAGGCTGCAGATGGCCGTCAGCCTCAGCATGCCACCCAGATGCCTGCTACTTGTAATTTCCCCACAACTGGAATCCTATTTTTGGGTCCCAGACACAGGCAGGGGAAAGATTCATCTCACAGCTCAAATGTCCAACCCCTGCAGCTAGAGCACATTAGCGCCCACTGTCACACGAGGGTGCATTCTCCAAGGAAGGGCAGGAGGGGCAGCGCTGGATCTGCATGATGGGCGTAGTCTCCTGATCTTTTCCCCTTCCAGTAAAGCACATAGCAACATTCAGCAGCTAGCTCCAGGCTACAGGTAACATGACCTGCTGGGGACTGTTTCCACATGCGAAGGCGTGCCCAAAGCAGCCGCCCATGTAGACACACAAACTCATTTGCATGCTGATGATGTAACTGGCCGAAGAGGAAGCCTTCCGTGCTGACCACTTGGATCAGTCAACTAACTCAGTCTTTCAGAAATGGTCATGTTTCTAAATGGTGTGGCTGTATAGAAAGCTGGAGTGACCTCCACCCCCAAACAAGGCCTTGCAGGTCTGTGGTTGATGATTTTGCATGCAAACATCCCAACATAGCCACAGGCTGCATGCAGACTTTCCTTCCTCACAGATACTGTGAGGTTGACAAATCAGGGAGTTTCCGTGACAGTGAC
Source organism: Apodemus sylvaticus (assembly GCF_947179515.1). Taxonomy (NCBI): domain Eukaryota; kingdom Metazoa; phylum Chordata; class Mammalia; order Rodentia; family Muridae; genus Apodemus; species Apodemus sylvaticus. Next base: position 42,521,580 of record NC_067494.1, read on the forward strand.
TAATAATATTCAACTTGCGACCTTGATTTCTCTTCTTGGTTCCTCTGAAGTGTAGCTGATTCATAACTATGTCTTACTCTTTAAAATGTTATCTTTTTAAAACCCCAGAAAGTGATTCTGGACATACCACCTTTGTGACAACAGATTTTAGGGCTGAAGGCCTCACTTATAAAGCTTGTAATGTCAATGCTAAGGAGAAGAAGGGGAGATAAATGGAAGGAATTCATCAACAGAGGAGGATTCTTCTTCCTTCGTGTGTTTCTTCCCATGAAATGTAACACAAGGAGTTAGCAGCTAATTCTTGAAATCAGCTGTGTCATCTGAGATCTGGAATTCTTTTAACTAAGAGGGTTCATGATTAGTCACAGTGACTTCTATATAGAATATTCTATATTCTACCTGGACTCTGATAAACATCAGAAGGAAACAAACCACACTTTACATAAGACCCAAGGTCCAAATTAACTAAAGAGAAAAATACTTCCTTTTAAAAGAGATTGTTTAGATAGTTTTTTCTTAAAGTATGTGTTTTTATTTATGTTTGTATGAAGCAATGGTTATATTTTATGCACTTGCATGTTGTCTGTGCAGTGTAAGCATGTGTGTGGTGGGAGAGGGCATTCAGATGTGTCCTCAAAGATCCTGTGCACATGTAAAGGCCGAAGTCAATATCAATTTCTCTCCACCCTTTTTTGGGGAGACATGTCCCCCCACTGAGCATGGAGATCACCCACAGGCTGGTAGTAATCCCCAGAGGTTACCCTGTCTATCTTCCAACCCAGCCCTAAGGTTAGAGGTAAAGTCAGCTGCTGCTGGGTTTACATGGGTGTTGGGAATTTTCATGCAGATCCTACGTTTACACAGTAAGCATTTTGCTGACTGAGCCACCTGTCCTATCCCAACAATTGTCTTTGTAAGTGGAGCCATTGTTCTGTTTGGTTCTAACAGGTCTCTTGGTAGGAGAATCGACAGCTGAAAACCAGCCTGTAACCGGTTCCCATGTTGAGCCCCTTCCGTTCCTGTTTTGGTCCAGTTTAAAAACCCTAAGCTGCTTCCTCTAGAACCACCGAGATGTCCAGCTTGGGTGTAATGGGCATACAAGGAGTTAGTAACTAATTAATGAGTAGAGAAGATTTCAGACTGAAAACAGACACTGTAGGATACTTTCAGGGTAAAATCTGAGATTTCTCCAGGGCTGCAGCACTGAGATAAGTTTTTCCATGGAGACAGCTGTCTTCAGGGTGTGGGTAGCGACACACAGTGGAAGCACTCGCAGATGTATGCTGCTCTTGGGTGGGATTTATATGGAGGGTAATGCCAGGAAACAGAATTACTGGCAAAGTCCACTGCACTGCTATCTCTCCAGTTATTTGGAAATCTCGGTGACTATAAAAATGGTAGCTGTTCCTAAGCATCTAACAGTTTTAAAAGTCAAGCTAAGATTTCACACATGGAACATTAGATAAACTAGTATATTTTTAATCTAAACTGAAACATAAAAATTCCTAAGGATGTGATTCATTTTTAATATACATTTTCGTTCATTATGTTCACTGCATATGCATTTTAGACTAAGAAGACATTTGAAGGTTTTCAGATGTGGCTGATCCACAGAGAACCTTCAGCTGAAGAAATGCTAAGGACAAATTAGATGTGAATGTCGCTGATTACAAATCAGAAATTAAATTCTAGAGAGCTCAGCAATGCATGCTGAAAACAGGAAATGCTTTTTGAAATGGGGACCCACTGGGTAAGAGTGCTGAATGCGGCTAAGAAACAAGCTGAAATTAACAAACAGGACAAATTATGAGCACACTGCATTGCATATTTATTTGCATATATGTATACATATATCTCTGCATATATGTACACATATATGTAAAGTATATATATATCCAGATACATATATATGCACGCATATATGTATACATATATATATATACACATATATAATCTCAAATATACATATACAACATATTGGTGGCTGTGGCGACATGGGAGGAAGTTATCACATGCATTATTGGGTAGTGTTGTGGGGTGTCCTGGCAGTGGTTTTGTGTCCTGAGCAGACTATATTGTTTAGACCATCTGCTTTCCTGCCACATTGTCTATATCTATATCTACATCTACATCTACATCTACACCTACATCTATCTATATCTATATCTATATCTTTATCTATCTCTATCTCTATCTCTATCTCTATCTCTATCTCTATCTCTATCTCTATCTCTATATCTATATCTATATCTGTATTGTCTAGAGCATCTGCTCTTCTTTCCCCATTTTCATGTGTTGACCATGTGCCAATATAGCCATGCTATGGGTTTTCTAAGAAACAAATGATGACTCCTAACATTCCCCTCTGTTGTGACATACTGCTCCTGAGGAGACCTGGACAAATATCTACTAACCCCAAGTAAGCCAAAGTAGGGATACCAAAGTCCAACTTGGCAAATCAATAAGTTGTAGTAGCATTACTTCCAGATATATTACCAAGGACCTATTTACAGGTACACACATGACTCAAAGCTGTGTCACCGAAGCCCCCCCCCCCCAAGTGCGGGTGGCAGCTCAGAAAGCCTAGGAGACGGGAATGCACTGTGCAAACCTGCAGTCAGCTCCATAGGTAAGAGAGCTTTTAGGTTAGCTTAGTTGGTCTAAGCGTCTCTCAGGATGACTAAATGGTCTTATTTCTAGCTAGCTCATTGGTTTCTGTTGCTTCTATGTAGCACGGCTGGTCTAAGTCTCTTCTAGGCAGCTCAGCTTGTCTGAGAGTCACCTTTTGAAGCTTGTCTAATCTGAGAGAGACTCTCAGCAGTCTTTACAGTTTATATATACATTTTTGGGGGGAGGTGGCTAGTGACTCTGGCCAGTTTAAGGGACTTCCTGAAAGCTATTTTCCTTGTTTACTTCCTGTCTTGTGGAGCTTTCTGGAAGGATGGGCTGTTTCATCCCTCCTTAGAATATCCTGATGTTTCACCTCCCCATAAGCATCCTGTGCCTTGATAACCTTCTTTCCAAGATGGCGGGTTTTAATCTGGGAGCCTCACGTTCCTCTTTTGGGGCAGTAGCATGGTAATGGAGCCTTGGAAACTTAGCGGGAGAAGTCTTCTTCTGCTTCAGAAAGCGCGGCTAGCAGGCCTTAAACATTTGGTTCTTGTTGGATCAAGAACGGAACATTTATTGCTCGCTACATAAGTGATTCTTGCCGTAAACATACTAAAGAGTTAATATCTTGTTCAACTGGCAACACAGGGAAAATAGGTCCAAATTTAATTTTGTCAGAAGAGGTACTTAGGTTTTAATCTCCCTTTATGGAAAAGATCAAATTAGTCAAAAGACACAAAACTGAGGAAGGCAACCTTGAGGAATCTTGGGTAGGAGAACATTTTTGGTTTTCAGGGTTTGGGCTTAATAGTTCTATGCTAACTTGACAGAACTTAGAATCATCTGAGAGGAGGCAGCCTCAAAAGAGAAGATGTCGCCATAAGATCAGGCTGTGCACACGCTTGTAGGGCAGTTTATTAATTAGTGATTGATGGGGGAGGGCGTAGTTCATGGTGGTTGGCACCAACCTAGGGCTGGTAGGCCTGGGTTCTTTAAGAAAGTAGTTGAGCAAGCCAGTAAGCAGCCCCACTCCAGGGCCTCTGCATCAGCTCCTGCCTCCCAGTTCCTGCCCTGTTTGAGTTCCTGTCATGACTTTCTTTGATGATAAGCAGTGATGTGAAAATGTAAGCTGAATAAACTTTCTTCCCAATTTGCTTTTTGTTTTGTGTGTCTCCTCACAGCAATACAACACTGACTGACTAAATCTGTTGACTGGTTGTGGGTTCTAAGCCTGGACTTCTGGTCCTGTTGTATGAACAGCATGGGATAAGAGGGAAAACCAACAGAAGCCAAAGGCAGCAGATTCAGCACATGCTTTTACTGCATAGTGATAGAAATTGTTTTCTCTTTTTAAAATTCACATTTTTATTATTAAAATTTGATTTATACATAAATATATATGCAATGTACTTATTACTATAAAAACTGTTTTCCAAATTTTCTTCCTCCTCCTCCTCCTCCTCCTCTTCTACTTCATGGGAAGTGGTTTGAGACTTAGCTCACTACTTTGAAGACTAAACTTGGAACTCACTATATATCCCAGGATGGCCTCAATCTCATGGCAACCAACCTGTTTCAGACTCCCAAATATTGTGATTATACAGTGTGACTCAACCTACCCAGCTTACAAGTGCTTTCCAATTACCCCTCCAGCTGTGAACATCTGGATACAAAGTATGTGTGCTTCTTTACACAGATCTGTACGCCAGCCTTTCTGCAAAATTTAGGGCAACTACAAATGAACTGAAGCCTATATTTTTAATACTTCCCGAGCCAATGCCAAGTCTGTAAGGAAACAGAAAACCATTTAAAAATAATTTTAAGTTCTCATTTTAATGTATTTAAATACTCTCAGCAGCATATACATTTGGATTTGTTGAATTCTGGGAACAATGACCACTTCTTTCCTTGTATTTGCTTGATATAGTATTATGTGATTCTCCAAGTGTCATTCTCCTATGAGGTATAAAAGAGGAGTGGAAATATCTCTTTTAGCATTTAAAATTTACCATATATGGGAAATAACAGGAAGTCTGTGATTAATACAGGCATGCAGTGCTCAACAACAGAGCAGAAGGAAGAGGGTGTCTAGTCACCTGGTACCACTGTGAGCAAACCCTTGTGTGTCTCTGAGCAAACCCCCATTGAGTTGAGCTACGTGGCATCTGACCAGGCCCTGGTGCCTTAGTAATGTTTTTACTGCTGTGAGGAGACACTGTGAACAAGTCAATGTATAAAAGAAAGCATTTAATTGGGAGCTTGCTTATGGTTTCAGGGGGGTGAGTCAGTCACAGCCATCATGATGGGAAGCCTGACAGCAGGTGGGGCTCTCGAAACCTCAGAGCCCACCCGCAGTGACACACCTCCTAATCCTTACCAAACAGTGGCACTAACAGGGACCAAGCAGCCAAATAAATGGGTGGTTGATCTCATTCCAACCACCACACCCGGGCTGGGGGTCATCCTTGGGGTTAGCTTCTTATTTCGGTCTCATTTCTTACATTTTTAATTTGAACAAGCTAATTATCGTATCTCTGTTTCTATTTTTTGTTATATAAAAGGGGCCCCTGACCATCACTTTAAGGGTCAGCTGATAACCCTTACAATGCCTAGCACATCCCAGACGGCCAATAAATGTTATTACACTTTTTGTTATTATACCTTAATTGTTTCCTTATTCTCCTTCTCTACTTATTTTTCAGGTTATAGGAAATGTAGAAATAAGCACAATTAGTAAAACTTTACATTACGAATTCAATTGTAAATGGCTGCCACTGCTTTCTTTTACTTGGGGGCCACACTGCAGGATAACGGAACACCTTCAGATTTACCTGACTGTACTGTACTGGTACTATTGAAGACAACACCGGATCACACCTAAACAGTAAAATTAAAACTGACACCAGAGTGACTGTGACAATAGGGACAACAAGCCACAAAATGGTTGCTTCGTTTGCCATATGCTTTTATAAATAATTTGCATTAAAAAAAACACCTCTGAAGACTGGAGAGCAATACTTCTTCACTTATCTTATTTGCTGCCATGCCCCCAGGGGAAGAATGAACCAGCCTGCATTATTCTGTTCAAGAAATGCTTCTCAGCTTAGGTTGGGGACTATGCTGACATTCTCCCAACCTGTGACAACTCTATTTAAGAGGATGTTTAGTCAGTATGTTCATTCTAAGCCAGCAAGAATTCCTCCGAGCATACTTAGGATGGTGTCGGGACAAAGGCTAAAAACAAAAACAAAATTCCCACTCTTGGACAACCAGGCTGTCGCGACTTGAAGCCTAACCCCTCATGACTTACATGTCTTACACAGATGTCTGGCACCTAACTCCTGATGACCCATGTCGCCCGAACAAATGGCTAGTCTCAGGGAAAGAAACGCTTACTGTAAATTTTACTACTTAGGAAAGTAACTATTCAGATAAATGGCCCTTGTGGTAAGGCCAAGGGACCTCCCCTCTCAGCCATGTTACCTCTTTTCTACAAGGCTACGGCCTACAAGGTTTTTGCAAGGCGGAACGCGCAAAGTCTGGTGATGGGCAGACACCGTCTTCACCACCCATGCAGAGAACTCAGAGATACAAGCCTGGTTCCCGGCTCACAGAAAATGGGGTGGGGGTGGGGTTAAGAAAGTAAATGTATGCAATAATTTTTACACCACTGCAAGAGAAAAGAAGCATAGTGACCAAGCAGTAAACGTTTTTGGCAGAGGTCATATCTGAATGCAGAAGTCAATGGTGCCAGCTCCTTGCGGCTGGGGAGGTATCTCAGCCAGTGGTGTGTACCCATCACACTAGCATAAGGGCCCTAGTTTAATTCCTAGAACCAACATAAGAAAGCTGAGCATGTTAACACAGCCTTGTAATCTCTGTGTTGGAGAGATGGAGATGGGATGTCTGGGGCTTTGCTGGCTAGTCAACCTTGTCTAATGGGTGAGCTCAGGCCAGTGACCAAGATGGTCAGTGTCCGGGGAATAACGGCTGAGGCTAACCTGTAGCCTTCACACACATGTGCACATACATGCACATGTACAACCCCACCATAATTACACTTACAGAATATAGACATGTGTGTGTATGTATATATATACACATACACATATATATGTATGCATACATACACACATATGCATATATACACAATACAAATATGTTCCTCTGATATTTCACAGATCCACGTGGAATGAAGACATTACCAAGAAATGGCATGTAGTGAGGGAGGTTGTCACAGTGATATGATTGTTTTTCAATGTTTAACTAAGTTTCACATGTCCTTCTTCATATGCCCAGGTCACAGGGTTGATCTGTTAAACAGAAATGAATACTAATAGTCCAGATATTGATCCCAAGACTATAGGCTTTGCTGAAAGATTATTTGTTTTATAACATGGAGCAAATGTTGGGGAATACTGAAGCGGAAGGCAGGGAATGCCCTGCCCTTATACACTGCAGGGAGGCCCCTGACCTCACGGTGTGCTTCCCAGCTTGCCTCACTATTGCACATGTGCACATAAAAAAATGGGGGTGAAGAAAACCTATTGTGTGCCCTTAGTTTTCAATTATGACTGTGACAAAATAATCAATGGAGCGAACATTTCTCAGCTATATTTTTATGTAGGTATAACGTAGGCATCTTCCCCAGAGTACTGAAGAGAACACATCTACTTGTCTTACCACTCCTTCACTTCTTCAGTGCTTGCTGGGGTCTCAGCCCACGCCACATGTTGGAAACATGCCTAGGAAGACACAAGTCTATGTACCACCTCCTCATGGTAACATGTGTATCCATGTGAACTACTTTCATGAGAAAGAGCTTTTGAATATCACAGACTTCTGGGAGAATTTTATTCCTTCTGCTTATAGCTATAAAAAATGGACAAATTAATACTCTGTTCTTATATTTGTATGAAGAATTATAGACAGTTCTTTACAATCGCTAAGGAGCTCTGAAGAACAAGACAGAAAGTGCACTCGAGCTCTGGCTTTAGGTATCCACTGGGCAGTTGGTGTTGGCAGTTATTGCGATGGAAAGTTCGAGAGGAAGAAACTAAAGCCAACTGCTATCTGCTCATCTCCTTATCGCCATTGCTCCACTGGGGTTGTGTGAAGGAAGAGGTCTGTTTTTTGAAATGTCCTTAATGGGCCATGTGACAGAAAGGGAACGAGGACAATCCTTTGAGTGTAAGGAGAAAGTGGGTGTGAGAGGCGAAAGTTTCAATGCACAGAAACAGGAAATGTCTAACTGGGAGAGCAGACTTATCACCCAAGTCACTTAGACCTTGTCAGAAAAGAAAAGCAAGGCTCAGAGTGACTGTCGTCAGAGATCGACTGACCAGAAAGAATTAGAGGGGTGTGAACCACATGGAGAGGACCCACCCTTACCAAGACTGAGAGAAAGGAGGGGTTTAGACATGACTCACTGAAGAGCAGGGGATAGATGTGAGGATGAGGAGCAAGGATGGAAAGCTATCAGGTCATATAAAGAATGTAGGAAACCTTACATTAACACAGGAAGTAAGATATCCATAGAAACAACTGCGAAAGACACGGAAAGGATGGTAGGGTCACATCTTGAGCTCCTATATGATATGCAGATGTTTCTAACTCTAGCTCACTAAAGCGTACATTAACTCTCTGAGGCACATCTACTCTCTCCTCTCATTTTAAGAGGTGAGGGATGACGTCTTGCCACAATCTGTAACAACTACGTGACTGATCTTTGAGCAGAAAACTCAACAGCCCAGATCCAAACCCTTTGCCCTTACTGTGTCACATCACGCTGCAAGCATGGATGAAAGCCACCGAGACACCTCAGAAATGTGCTACTTTTCCTGGCAGGATGTGATGTCAGGCTAATTTAGAAGAAATGAACCCATTTCAGATCACCCGGCTTTCCATCTGATATGAGATTTAACTTGTGCAATTGAGTTTATTATTTAGGAGGTCACATTTGTATTCGTCTAAAGTGACCAATTTTATAACAAGCACTCCTGTCTGCACCTGTGCTGGCTTTGGTGAGAAGACTCCAACATCCAACAGCAGATTTGAATCTGGACTCTTATGCTAAAGTGAGCTTGAAAAGCCCGAGTTTTCTTAAAATTCCCCAGACTCCTTCTTTTACAGGTTATTATTTAGACAATAAAGAAACAAAAAAGACAAAACCAAACCCGCAAACCATCCCTGTAATTACTGAGTGTCCTTCTGGGGACCTTAGCCTGGGGAAGCTTCCTTGATGTCTTGGGGTACACTCGGCAGAGAGAGGCTTATAATACTGTGTGTTAGGAGACCCTTGACTCTTCGGCTTCCTGTCTCCACTTTCTTAGTCCATACTCTATGTCTCCTGTTGTAGGGGTGAGACATAGAGTATGCCTTCCTAACCATGAAAACTCACAGCAAAGGACCCGATATTATAGAAAGACGGGAAGCAGTGTGGCCTGTCCTGAGCTCAAGGGCACAATGTGTCCTGTAGTAACAAGTTTTATAGAGGCCATGGCTCTGCACACACTGATATTCTAGATAAGATGGGATTTGAACTAGGTACCAAGCTGGATAGTAGACACACACACACACACAGACACACACAGACACACACACACATGCATACACACAGATACACACACAGACACACACAGACACACACAGACACAGACACAGAGACACATACACATACACACAGACACACACAGACACACACACAGACACACACAGACACAGACACACACAGACACATACACAGACATAGACACATACATACATACACATACACACACACACAAACACACACATACACATACACACATACACATACACACATACACATACACACAGACACACACACAGACACACACACACAGACACACACACACAGACACACACACAGACACACACACACAGACACACACACACATACACACACACATACACACACACACACACACACACACACACACACACTTCTAGATACCAGGCTGCTTCCCTGCTAGTCCTGGGTACAGTTTCCCATCTGTGCAGCACTATATCCATTGTAGGAGTTCATACGGGGCAGCCTAGCAGGAGGGCTCACTGGTCTGCAAGCACCACTAAGAGAGGAAGTAAACTTGACTGCTGATGACCTGCATGCATATTTTATTGGCTGCAAATCTGCCCATGGGTTCATCCAGCTGTCATACAAGTCACGGACCAGAGTGTCTAGGAAGCTTAGGCAGTGTTATAGGAGTAGTTACTAATACTGAAAACAGTGACCACAAGCAACCTGCAGCAAAGGGGATCAGGCAGGGAGGTGTGGGATAAAAGGGCAACTCACAGGCTGGGAATACAGAGACACCAGTGGGCAAGTTCCCTTTGGTGTAATGGCGACCTTCTTGTTGTAGCTCTCTATGTGAAGAAAGAAGAGACATTCTAACGGCTTGCTGCTTTCCATAATGTTCTAAATTGTGTGTGCTATCTACATCTGCATACAGCCAAGGTAACCCAAAGGAGGAAGGAGGGGCTAAAGAGAGCCTCTTAAATACCCCCAGTGTCAACGTTCTGTTTTCCTAAACTACTGTGCCTAAAAGATGTTTGTCAGTATTCATGGAATGGCTGTTTGTCTTTCTTCTGCTTTTTCCTTCCTAGACTTCTGCCTTAAAAAACAAACAAACAAACAAACAAACAAATAAAAAAACAACATTCGCACGTGTGTCCTACCAATGAGGCCCTCAAATCATTCAGAGTTAGTGCTGTCAAACTGACTTCATGTGATTTCTGCCCAAAGTAACTTGGTATTTCAATTAAATTCCATGGCAGCCCTCTCAAAAGGAGATGGACGTCTCCCATTAAATGCTGTTAAAATATTAAAAATAGCCCCTGGACGTCTGTGGTGGCCCCCAGAGGTCGATTTTTATGACCCATTTGCTCCTTAGAATGTAAAGATGCAGCGGGCACTGGTGGCGCACGCCTTTAATCCCAGCACCTGGAAGGCAGAGGCAGGTGGATCTCTGAGTTTGAGGCCTGCCTGGTCTGCAGGACAGCCAGACTGACACAGAAATCCTGTCTAGAAAACAAACAACCAAACAACCAAGCAACCAAACAAAGTATGTAGGACATCATTGTTGAGGGTGTTCTATACCAGACCATATCAGCCATGTCCAAGAAAGTCCAGCTCTTCTGTCCTCTGAGACAACTACTGCTACCTGCCTAATCCTCAGTTCCTCACAGGGACTCCAGGATGAGCGTCTTCAGTGTACCTTGGCAAGCCTCTGGCCACCCGGGCAAGACGCAGAACTATCGAGACCAGCACTCTTCTCTTGAGGACGCGCCGTCTCCGTCTGAGTCTGCGAGCTGTAATTCTGAAGAGGCCGTTTGCAATATTGATGAACACATTTAGACACTGAATGCGGTAGCTGAATCAAGTCCAGCTTTTATGGCTGTGACAAATGGCTGACGACTGTCAGGCATCTTTGCTGGGGAAGGTGCAGGGAATGGTCCTTCTGTGGCACGCGCTGTACCGGTGAGTAGGCAGGGAGAATCATAGCCTGACCCTTCACATGGTGGTCATTAGGAAGACTTTATCAGTGCAATAACTTCTGGTGAAATGGTGACGAGGGAAGGAAGTCTATCAGAGTCAGAGGGTAGTTCTGTGTGGCTAAGAAATAGACAAGTAGTTTCCATTCTGACTCGTGGAAAAGGTGGGCTTTTTGCATGCACAAATCTTTGTCACCATCTCCCTTGATTTAATGGTTTGAAATCTTTAAAACTCTCATTGCTCTAGTCAAGGAACAATGGGCTACATTTAGGAATAATTGTTGACTACTTCATGATGAGTCTACAGTGCATGTGTGTTAGAGTTTGGCCGCTACGACAAAATTCATAAATAATCTTGAGGGAGGAGGGGCTTAGCCCGATGTCTAGTTTTCCTCTATAGTCACTTGGCTCTGTTGCTTGTGGGCCTCTGTGTGTTGAGGTAGAGCATGCTGGGTGGGGCGCATGGCAGATGAAGCAAAGAGGCTCACCTCATGATAGCTGGGAAGTAGAGAGACTGAAAGAGAGGTCCAAGGACACAAGGTGATCTCCTACCTCCAGTTAGATCCATCCTTCTAAAGGCTTCCAGCCTTTCCACCAGTGCAATTAAAGCGGGCCTTCATCAGTAAATCAATCCTTCGTGAGTCCATGAATTCTCAATGGTTGTATCTACTAGCTAGGGACTTCAATATTTGAGTCAGGGGGCGGGGACACTTTATACCTAAACCACAACAATACTCAAATACCCACCTGATGTCAGACAAGCAATACTTGACATGTTGTCCAGAGCCATGTGTCATCATTCTTAGGACAACCTTATACTTGTGTGTACCCACTCTAAAAGGCTTCCAGGCATCTGTCAATTACATTGTTTCTCCAAAAGAGTGCCCACACAAGTAGAGAATCTAGTAGATTTATTCAGTGGTTGTGACACCTTGCTGTTTCTTTCCGGGCCCTAGTAGAAGCCTACAGAAATAAAGTGTGGGAATGTAAACAATCTCTAAAGAGATTGAGACATTTAAAAAAAAAAAGTCAAAACATGTGGAAAAGTACTAAAAAAAAGTTGACACAGTAGTGGCTGTTTTATGCTTTGCCAGGAGCCCAAATAAAGACCCCCATCTCTATGACAAAAGTAGGCAAGAGGCAGGTCACTCATGAGAGGCCTGAGAGGATAACTGGTCATCACCAAGGATGATGACTACAGTGGCCAGTCACTTCACCCTGGTCCTTGATACTTTAGCTGTGAAATCCAGTGTGCACATGGACTAATATTCCTCATCTTCTTGGCCTTGGACAAAGCATTATTCTTGACATCTCCAGTTAATAAGAGCTACCTCATGCTTTATTGGCATACTGCCTTCATTGTGTCTTCAAAACAGCACTTTAGCCATCTTCAGGCTCCCTTGCATGGCTCTCCTGAATGCAAGGATGTTTCAAGCTGGTGTGTGTGTGTGTGTGTGTGTATGAGTGTATGTGTGTATGTATGAGCGTATGTGAGTGTGTGTGTGTGCATGTGTATGAGTGTGTATGTGTGTGTGTGATGAGCAATGTGTGTGAGTGTGTGTGTGTGTGTGTGTGTGTGTGAGTGTGTGTGTTGGCAGCAGGGTGTAGCCACAGTAAAGTTAACAATACAGAGTATGCACTTTTCTTGCACTTACCAGGAATGGATGAAAGACAACAAGACCCCTACCCCGACCCTGAGAAGCTCATAGAGGGTGGGAAGAGCCCGTGTTTAAAATGCATCCTGGTTCTGAGCCTCTTTAGCTTTATGCTATAGGAGATTCACCGCATGAGTCTTTAAGACCCATCTGTGGCAAGCCATGCTTTATCAAAAGCTGCTGACCCACTGCAGCTACAATATTAAGTTTTGAGTACATTTCAACTTACTGGTTTTAATGAAGGTTTCTTCCCAAAGATTAAATTTGGCATTAATATTTCAGAGAGGAGGGACCTTCTGCCTGATTTTCTGCTCTTGGATCTTTCTTGTCTACTGTTGTATTCCTAGTCTTTTTTAAAAACAGCAAGTGATTAAGATCAGGGGCCACTCTTTCAGAGGTCCTAAGTTCAATTCCCAGCAACTTCATGGGGGCTTACTACCATCTTTAATAGGATTTGATGCCCTCTTCTGTCATGTAGCATACATACAAATTTAGCACTTATGCATAGATAAATCTTAAAAATAAAACCAATAAGTATTCTTTATCCAGTGTCTAAGTCACACTTCTCTTGACCCCTGCCTACACTCTGCAAGCATTAGGATCCCAGAGAGAGGAGGTTTGGCCCACCTGTTCATGAGGAACCCCATCCCAGGAACACCACTAGACCCACTGTGTGTCTGCTACAGATGTCATAATTTCTGTTAATGTTTGTGGGGGGGGGAAGTGGACACATGCATATACCATCAGCATCCTATGCCTGTGAGTTCCCATGCTCAGATTCAACCAATGGCAAACAAGAGAATCATCTAAAGACTGCATTTGCACTGGAGATGTTTTTCTGACATTACTCAGTTAATAACCCAGTATTATAATCATTTTTATTGAACGGTATAAGTAATCTAATGATGACTTCAAGTGAACAGGAAGATGAACAATCTTACAGCATCCTTGCATCCTTTGTAATAGACCTGAGCATCTTTGGCTTATGGAGAACCCATCTCCTTGAATGCTGAGGGACAGGCAGTTGTAGATTTGAACGGATCCCATTCTGGACAATTCTAACAAAACAAACCATTGAAAAGCTGAATAAACCCTGCTGCAGGTTTGCTCCAGAGAAAAAGAACATGCTGTTTGCATGCGCACATCTTTGTTAATGTGTCCTTGCTTTAACGAGTGATTATGAAGTTCTGTTCCAAGGAACCCCAGAGTTTAGCCTATCTCTGCCAAGCTCCCGAGCGAGCCAAGGTGGAGCATCTGGGAGCCCTCAGTCTGATTCCTAGCTCATCTGCGTTGATGATTCTTGTGGTTTCTGCTCCAGAGCTCATATAAAAGCAAAGCTTACACTCTGCTTTTTAAATTTTGCTTGCATGATTTTGAAGCTGCTCTGGACATTTTCTCATCCCAGCTAATTTAATTGTGCACATGCTGAGCGTTGTACTCCTCAAAATATACCACGGCAGCTTATTTTGTTATCTGAAACTTTCGCGCCTTCAAAATAAGATTTCCTGATGGCCATAGCTGGAATAGAGATATGAATGGCAGACTCAAAATGGTTGCCTTTGACTGGGCTGAGAATTAACAGAAAACTTTCAAAAACAAGGTGAGAAGTTAAGTCTCAAACCCTGGGACAAATGGCCCAGGTGCCTATTTTAACATATCAAAGCTGCCTTGGCTGCCATGTTCTCCCAGCATCCCTCAGTCCCTAACTGTTAAGGGTAAGGCTGGTTCACCCGTTCCTCTAGCCCAGCGGTTGGGCTGCCCTTCCCCCATCTGCTCTTCCTCATATAATCCAACTATTTTGGTTACCTGGCCTTTTTCATCCACTCTTCCCCCCTCCCCCCAACCCGGCCTGTTGTTTTGGCTCTTCCTTCTTCCCTCAAATGCCACTGGCCATGTCCACTCTGGACTCTCCCAGATATCCTTGCCTCTGGCTATACTGTGCCTTTCATCCATAATAAACTTTCTCTTCCACCATACCTAGGAAGAGTTACATCCTTTCCATTGACCACACAGTATGTGTGTGTACTTAAGCTTCTACCTAGTGTCTGCTATAGAAACTGCTGTCACCTTTACAGAGTATTTCTAACTCTTCGTACTCTTTAGAGACTCTATTAATGAATTAAGGGTGTTTATAGTCCTAGTACCATGAAAAGATGGCCATGTAATTAGTTCCCATGGTCAAGGCTATAAAGCCAGATGATCCCTCCGGGAGCATTTACTTGTGGTTCTGGCTCCCAATCCCATCTCCTTTCCACCTGGATGTGACATTCCAAACCTCAAGGATGATGCTGGGCAGGCATGCTCTGCAAAGTTCCTGAAGGGGTCTTGCAGCAGAGGACGTAGGTCAGCATTCAGCAAAAGAGTAGCTCCTTTAATTTCGGGGATGAATTGCATTAGCAACTCAGATTACTGAGTGGCAGGCACTGCTCAAGGCACTTGAGTAGCCCTAGTGGAAGATATTAGTACTAGAGACACTTGGTGGGTGAATAAATGGAGCCACCGAGGTGCTTTAAAGTCACACCATGGTAACAGGGTAGGATGTGAACACAGGTCTTCTGGTTGGGGAGTCTATGTGTATTTTAATATATTTAAGATCATGGAAGGACATGGTAGGGGTTTGACTAGGAAATGACTCCACAGGCTCAGGCATTTAAACAGTGTTCCAGCACTGGTGTGAGCTGTTTGGAGGACAAAGCCTTACTGAAGAGAACAGTCACTAGGGGTGGACTCGGAGGGTTTACAGCCTCCTAATCTTCGCCCCTTCCCTTTGTTTCTTGTGTGTGGTTGAGATCTGATTTCTCAGCTTCCTGCTCTTACTGTTATGTCTCACCTATCATTATGGACATCTAGTACCCCAAAACTGCAGCCCCTCCAAACTGTTCCTTCCTTAAGTTGCTTGTGGTCATGTTGGTTTTTCACAGCAATGTAAGAAAGTCTAATACAGACACTATGCACGATACGGCAGTTATAGGAGATTCAATTCTTCCCTGAAAGGTACTGAGGATCTAATCAAGGTGGTATAACATGAGGTCTGGGGACCCTTGGTGTGGCAATGTCTAAGAGAATTACTAGTAAAATGATGGATGGAGAAGTGGAGAGGCTTTTGAAAACCCACAGATTCATCACAGGCAGATTTTGTGTTTGGTCACCCAGGCTCAGCAAATGCAACACACAAATTGGTACCTGTTTGGTTCCAGTATGGAAGAGGGTGTGTGTATGTGATTCTGGGGACTTTTTACCTTAGATGATAAGCCTTGGGAAGGAGGGATGAGGTAATAGCCATTGTGTTTATGCAGCCAGATGGAATACTAGATACCATTTTATCCAGTTGGTGACAGAAAGCCCTACTGTTGCAATCCAAGGTGTGTTTCCTTAGGATGATAATGCAGCAAAGGAGACCAGGTGATTTACAAACTTCTGTGGGCTGGGAGCCTTTCAGGGGTCTGCAGTGCTATGGCCAGCAGAGGAAGAAGCACTCACAAAAATGCAATGGGATTCCACAGCTTACATACAGAGACACTCACATTGCCAGGACACCCTGCCCCAATTCCCAATCACTGATCCTCTCTGAATACCACATTCTACTGATGAAGCAAGGGACAGGGGGGGGCTAGACATTTCCCCGCGTAGAACTGAGGTTAGATACTTTGTGTTACCTACACCTAGGACCCTTCGCTCTGCCCCATTCTTTCTGTGCCGAGACATTTCCCTTTCCCTTCTTCAAGGAGAACTGCTAGTTTATTATCCAATAGTGAAGTTATGGGGCCTCACAGCAGCCCGAGACCTTTGGCATGAAGACAAGTTCTTCCTTTATAATTGCATCTATCACACACACACACACACACACACACACACAGACACACACACACACAGGGGGTGGGGGAGACAGACAGACAGACAGACGGACATGGAACAGAGGCAGACAGGGCAATACAAGAAAATACAAGGAAGGAGGGATGAAATAGAAATAACTATGGAAGTTAGGAAAGCTGTAACTTTTGGGTGAAAGGTACTTTTTGTTGTGTCATACACAGATTATGAGCACTCAGCACTAAAGCTGACACAGTAACTAACAGAGCTCTCCTTAAATACAACAACAATTCAAAAGTTCCAACTTTGTGTCTAAATGCTGGTATATTTATCACTAATTTGAGAAACCACACTCTCAAGTGATTTTGAAGCATTCAGCAAATGCTAGCCATGGGTTTGCTATGTATAAAGAGTGTGAACTGGTGTGGATTCCAGGAGCATTTTTTTTCATTTTCTTTTTTTTTATTGATATATTTTTATTTACATTTCAAATGATTTCCCCTTTTCTGGGTCCCCATAAGCCCTCTTCAGCCCCCCTGTTCTTCCATGCACCCCTTCCCATTTCCCTGTTCTGGAATTCCCCTATACTCTTGCACTGAGTCTTTCCAGGAGCATTTTTAAGTGCATACTCTTTGCTGGGCTCTGAAGCTCCAAAGACTGAACCAATAAGGCTCCGGCACTGTCACTGTCTGCATGGAATGGCTCTTAAAAGTCTTTTGACAAAAAGAGATTGTCATCAATTCCCTACCCTGGAGGTCTCCATGCCAGGGATGATGAACGTTGTAACATTTGATGACAGTTTCATTGCTGGGAAAGAAATTGATTGGGGATCCACCATGGAATCCCAGGCAGAGAGAGGCGGCGATGGGCGTGGCCTCCTTTATCCTCATCGGGATGTCTAGAGGAGGACAGGGAGCACGGACAGGAGGTTGTGCACCCACGGAAAGTCACAAGACAGTCTGCAGTGCAGTCAGATACTAATTGAAACAATTAACTTCAGAAGACACGTGGGCACAGAGATATTAGTGGCGCATAATCCTTTCTAGTTAAGCGCTCCTTCCTGGATTACAGCCGAAAAGCTCGGGAGTTCTAATTACCTGTGCAGATCCCAGGAGGCGGAAGCAAAGCGTGGTAATTAGCCGGCTGTAATCTGAGGTTTTAGCAGGGGAGGCAGGATTTGCTCTAAGTGCCTTGGTGTTTTCGTGGCTATTTACCGAGCGGAGCCCCAGAGTTTAATGGAATTTGGTGGAATTCTCCCGTGACTACGGTGAGCCTGTAGTTAACAAACATGTCTTAATGTGAGCTCTGTGGTTCTGTTCCTGGAGATGCTGGATGCTGATCCTTAACTAATTGTAGGGTGGATTCAGATTTATTGCTGGGATTTATTGATTGTGTTTGTAGGGTGCTTTTCTTTCACCTGTGTTACTGACCTTTGAGACTTGTGCTTGCCAGAGCAAATGACTGTCTGCCTTTCCTCTTACAGTGGATCTAAGGCATGCCTAAGTACTCCCCCTAAGCTAAAGGAAGCGTCTACGACCCACGCATGTATGGAGAAAGACATTTTATAGGTCCTAGTGACGGCGCAATATATTTACTCAAAAATGTCCATAAACATGAAACACATCAGCCAAGGGAGAGACATTCATTTTTCTTGCATTCTTTTTTTTTCTTTTGCCAACCTCATATCACTCTGTTAGGTTACGCTGTGTACGATGAATGTATACATAAAGATGAAAATCAGACTATAAACCTCCCTATATGCCCAGAGAATAGAACATAAAAGTAATCTAAAGGAAATATTGGCGTAACATGCCCATCCATGCTTTGATTCTGTTCAGGCAATGACTCGTATCTTTGTAGGTGCTAAGTGTACCTGGCCCCAGAGGTAGGGTGCCACAGAATTATGACCAGGTCCAGGCCAGCCAGGGGGCTTTATTAATTAAGACCCAGGTACCTTCTATAGAGGAATACCTTCTGGGATTTTAGCAGCAGGTGGCTCGATTTCCATGTATGTAGAGAGGAATATGCCTCTGCTTCTTTGAGGTTCCTCCCTGACGAGAACCCTCTCTGAGATTATGTCGCCACAGTTGAGTGTTGAAAGTCTCCCTACAAGCGTCTAAGTGGAAGTCAGGAGTAGGTGCTCGGCTGAAGCACGTTTTAGTAAAACACTTTAAAATTTTCCGTGGTCTTTTCCTACCTGTAGGATAAGTGTTCAACTGCGTATGAGGATGGACAGGATGGAATGAATCAACAAGTCTCCAGAGGTGGAGGCCACATTCACAGTGAAGGCTGGGCAAAGAGAAGGGGGAAGGGGGGAGTGCCCGCATGCTTACCCTGCTTGAGTCCATCCTGCTCATGAGGAGTCTACGGGAAGGCTAGGCTACACCTTCAGGATCGCAGCTTACTTCCTGAGAAGACTGGACCACCAAGAACTAGAGAGTTGTCTCAGATGGTAAAGCATTTGCTGCACCTATAATTTCAGTTTTGGAGACGAAGGGACAAGAGTATCTCTGAGCCCCATTGGCCAGGCAGTCAAGTGGAACTGGTGAGCTTCAGGCTCAGCGAGTAAGTGCAAGCCCTTGTCTCAGAATGCAAGCAAACAGATCAACAAGGTAGAGAATAATACAGATAGCTAATGCTGACCTCTGACCTCTATATCCACACGCACACACATATACCATACCACACACACAGACACCCTCACATATATATACTCAAAAGTAAAATTCAACACAAGTTCAGAAAGCCAAGAGGGAAGGGGCTGGGCCACATGTCTGTGTGATCAATAAAACAATAAGCAGTATGTGTGTGCATTTGTACATTGCGCACATGTGCAAGTAATCACGTCTGGAATGCTACTGTGCAAGAATGCTTGACTATGCATTATGAGTTAAATATCACTGCAGCACTTCTGTGAGGTGGGACGTCATTAGCAGGACAGACAGCTGGGCCTTGGAGGCCATTCCTAGTAGGACCAATGAGACACAATTGCCAATTTCTCTAGTTCCAACAGCTTCAGTATTAGTAGAGGTCAGGGCTTCGCCATATTCCTTTGTCTGCACTCTCCTGGTTGCAGCTTCAGGATTGGCTAGATCCTTTAGGGGTGAACTTTGGGGTGGCATTTGCAGAGGACAAGGTGGAGGCTCTACTGCCCATAGGCCCAGAGCCTTACCCTTGTTCTCTGCTGAGTCTTGTCAAAACCAAGAGTCTTATCATGTGTGGTTGTGTGTATCCTCAGTTTGGGCTGGGAGTCACCCACCCCATCCACTCCTGTTTTCCTCTCTCATATTAAACCACACACACACACACACACACACACACACACACACACACACACACCAAGTCAATTGTCTTCTTCACCTTTTAAAAAGACCCAATGATTCTACCTGTTCCTTCACTTTGCTCATTTGACATTCTTCTGATTTTTCACTGCCGTGGTTCTAATAGCTAATTTCTTTCTGTAAGTACAGGGCTAGCCCTGTTGAAGTAATGTAATTTGACTGGCATATTTAAAATTAATAGGTTACTAATAAAAAAGCACAAGCATCAGTTACATAATTATTTTTGAAAGTTAGAACAAAACTATTTTGTCTCCTAACTTGTAAGTGTAAGGCCTTTGAACGCTCTCTCTCTCTCTCTCTCTCTCTCTCTCTCTCTCTGTCTGTCTCATTCTTTTCTCTCATTACATAGACCTGTTGAGAGGTTTTATATCTTGGCAAAATATGGGCTGTAATTTAATCGACTGAGCAACACCACCAAGTAACTTGTTGACTCCCAAGGGAAATTTCTTCTTATGCTTTCTAGCAGAACCTCTAATTGACTTCTATTTCTGAATAATTGTTGAAACTAATATGTTGCGGGGGCTGGCAATTTTAAATAGCTATCAATGAGGCATCATGGCCCTTTTTTTATATTCCACCCCTGCCAAATCCAGAGGTGAGTTAATATTTCAAAAGTCTGGTATTGAAATGTCTGCCCTTTGAATGGACTCAGCGTGGGAAGCAATAAGCTTAGT
This sequence comes from Apodemus sylvaticus, assembly GCF_947179515.1. Taxonomy (NCBI): domain Eukaryota; kingdom Metazoa; phylum Chordata; class Mammalia; order Rodentia; family Muridae; genus Apodemus; species Apodemus sylvaticus. The sequence continues at coordinate 42,542,181 of NC_067494.1, forward strand.
GGGATCCCAGCAACACAAGTCTCAACTTCAGGGACACAGAACCTGAAGCCATGCGGGCGAGTCATTCCGCAGGAGAGGCTGGGCTTGGCTAGTCAGAGCGGAAAGAGGGGAAGAGGGGACCCATGAAAGAGATTCTCATGAGCTTTTACTCAAAACTCAATCAGACCCTATCTGGAGGTTCACAAACAGTGGTTCCTTAACCACGACTCTCCCTAAACATACACGTGTGCGCACACATGCACACACACATGCACACACATACAGACATACACACACACACACACACACACATGTACAGACACACACTATGATTTCCTTCTTAATAAGTTGTACGTACCATCAAGAATACACATATTGTCAGGATCTGTGAACCAAGTGGAACTCTGTGGAAACAACTATGAATCTTTACAAACCATGTCAATTACATTGCTTTACAATGAATACTATTAATAAATATTCCAAATGTATAATTATATTTTCTCGGTAGATGAATCAGTATGCCTTTAGAGGGGGCTCCTGCTGTGCTTGGCATCCTCCTAGGGGAAAGTGAGGGCCCAGGTTCTTGTCCCATTTCCTATCCATGGTAGTTCTGCTAGCCCCTGAACCACGTGCTGCACGCAAAGCAATCAAATATTAAAGCCTTCTTACTTTTGAAATTCAACTTAGAGTTTGTTTTGTTATCTGGTACTAAGTCTTTACTGCATTACAAATTTATGATGACCTGTAAACTTCATGCTGATTTTTGAGTTTTAAACTGTGCTGGTGCCTTTCAAAGTGTAAGGACCTAAAACGCCGGATCCTAGCAGTGTAAACAGAAACGTACAAATTCCATCAGGTATTTATTTGTATTAAATAACCGAGTTGATGCTTTGTCTGCTCTTGCTTTGAAGCTGAGGGCACCATGGGAAGCATTAAGAATTCACTTCTGAGCAGGAGGACAGAGTCCCCTACTTTTCAGGAGATGATGGTAAGTAAAATAGCAAAGGATAGGTAATTTCAAATTATAAAGGGTCTGAGGCAAGCAAACAGGAAACTGACCTGGTATCTAGCTCATCCATATTTGAAAGATTTCAGATTGTGGGAGTTGGATGAGGAAGGGCAGTGTATGTGGCAGGGGAGGGAAGGGGCAAGAAAGGGGTGTGAGAGAGAACATGTGCAAAGGCCCGGATGATGGCCAGGCCTCTTGGGCATCAGAAGGGAAACCCTAGTGACTGCATCAAGGCAGTGATAGGGACGTGATGGCAACTTGCTGGTCTTTGTACAGCATTGTGGGAATATTTGGCTTTTTTCCCTAAGAAAGTATTTAAGGGCAGGGTCTTAGTTTGGGTTTCATTGTTGTGGAGAGACATAATGACTAAGGCCACTCTTATAAAGGACAACAATTAATTGGGGCTGGCTTCCAGTTTAACAGGTTCAGTTCATTATCATCATAGCGGGAAGGGAAGCATGGCAGCATCCAGGCAGGCGTGGCTCTGGAGCAGCCGAGAGTTCTACATCCTGACCTTAGGGTAGCCAGGAAAAGACTCCAATCTTCTGCAGGCAGCCAGGAAGAGGGCCTCTTCCGTACATGGGTGGAGCTTAAACAAAGGCCCTCAACGCCCAACCCCACAGTGACGCGCTTCCTCCAACAAGGCCACACCTCCTCATAGTGCCACATCCCATGGGTCAAGCATATTCAAACCACCACAGGCAGGGACTGTTCAGTCTGGCATGTGTGTGGCCAATAGACTGCAATATAACCAATAGGAGAAGCAGGGAGACTATTCTGTAGGCTGCTGAAGAAGCGGAGGAGGCAGTTAGAGCTTTAGATTAGGGTGGTGGAACAAAGATGGAGAGACATTACTAGAAGAGTTGGGAAATGTGGGCATTGGGGCAAGTGGAAACTGATGATGGGTTGTTGGGGCCTGAGCAAGGCGGGACTCTGGAATGGTGCTGTTTAGACAGTGGGCATTGACCCACATGGAGATGAGTGGTTGAGGCCTACACCCACATCATGTTCCCAGCTAAACACCATTGGGAGGTGATGAGGTGTTTAAGAAATAGTGGCTCAGGTTGTTAGGACATGCTCGTCTCTTTCTGTCTTTCCTAGATGCAGCCTCTAGATGAGTGAGCTCCCTCTGCTGTGCTCTCTCTGCCGCAAATGCGATTCTATATGCACCACATATAGAATCTTGTCACCACAGATTCTATATCAGTGGGGACAACTATGGACAGAAATCTCTAAAACAACCTTTCTTCATGTTGTAAGGTGGACAGAAATCCTACACAGCCTCTTCTCATGATAGCTTCCACATTCCCTTTTTTTTTTTTTTTAAAAAAAAGATATTTAATCACAGGTTGGGGGGGGTTGTGAAAGGTTAGAGGTCAGAGGTTAGGAGATCAAGTTATAAATATGTAGATGGGCAGAGAGTACACAAAGATGAGTTAGATGGCTCCAGACCGTGTTGAGTACACACTTGAACAACTTAAAGTAGACCAGGATAACCTGTCATTTGCGTTTCTTCATCACTGTCTAGATTCATGAACACAGTGACAGAGAAGACAAATAAGGAAGATTCATAAGGATTAAGACGAGGAATGTACACAAAATCTGGGGAGGAGATTAGGGTTCAGTTACTAAGAAAGACGAGGGAACTATGTCACATGATGAAATAGAACAGAACTTAGTCAAGACGGGAGCTTAGAAGATCTGGGTCAACATGAAACATTGAGGTCATAAAAACACCGGCTTTACCTCTGGACCTGGAAGATGTAATAATGACACTTAAAGGATAGGGAGATGTGTGGAGGCAAGATGCGTAGTTACAGTGACATCCTAGAAACGGTGGGAACAAGCATGGGGCAAAGACAGAATGTCATGGGGTGAGGTGTCTGATGGCCAGAGGCAGGATGAGGAAGGATATTCCTCAAACACTCCAGAGTTACTGGAAAATAGTGGGATTAGGGTAAAAGTGTGTGGGGTTCCCTGTGGCTTCTTGGAGACTAGGGCTGAATTTCAGAGCTTTCTTGGGTCCCACCACTTTGTCCACGTTCTCTTTGTCCCACCACTTCGGGTCCAGAACCGCTTAGACAAAGACGACAAATCTCATGTGAAGAAGTTTCTTGACAACCCTTACATTTACCTCATATGCTATAGGTTCTTCAGATGTGTTCCCATTTTAACAAAAACACAACTGGTTTATGGTTTTCCCTTCACCAGGCCACATGATCCATCCTGATAATCCAAAGAAACTTGTGGACCTTCCCCAAATGCTGTTGAAAGAACTGTCACCACCTCGGTGCCTGGATAAGATCCTGCTCGGGGAAAGGCACTGGGCCAGCATGCCATGGGGTGGCATGCCAGGGGAAGTTCTCTTTTCCTTCATTTAAGAAGCATGTGGATGACAGTCCCTAACAATATTTTATTGCTCATTCAACATGACTTAGTATTCATCCTTTTGTTCAATGATGATATCGGTGTGCTTACAGCATGCATGGTTGTTCCAATGAAACTGGGCTGCGGGTGCGACAGAAACCTAGTTCCGCAATTGGGGAGTTTTATAGTGGAAAGGATATTTATTAAACTTATCCACTACGACATACAACAATGTGCTCGATTCAGACTGTGAAGCCCTTAAGTGCAGAACCCCTTAAAAATCAAATCCTACTTTTTGACATCCTTCTTGGCAACCTCTCAGAGGCGAGGAGAGCATCTGCTACCTATCAGACTCGTGAGGTTGTCATATGCTGCTAGGATGGGCAGTCCTTAACATGAAGGACACTTGGCAAGAACACGAGGGGATTGTGAATACATAGTGCCATTATGTGAAAAACTCATTTGTTCCATTCCTATCAGAGAGTACATTACTGGTAACACTTTAGAATCTACAGTCCATCATCCCTGGGTATCTGAGGAAGATTGGATCCAGGACCTACCATGGATACTGAAACAGACAGACGCTCAAACCTCTTACAGCAAATAACATAACGTGTATATATACCCTATGTGCATCCTCTTAGATACAATGAAGATTATGTCCTGTATATACTCTTGAATACTATAAACTGACACTGGATCAATGATAATTCAAGGCTGGGTCATATATTCTATATAGACAACCTTCTCCAAATACTTTTGATATATATTTATTGATTCAATAATGCTAAATCCGTTGATGCTAGAAACCTATTCCACACAACAAAAAGGTCTTGTCTAGAGACCTTTTGGAGATATTTAAATGCTTGCTGTAATAATGGTAAAATATTATTGCTTCTATTTTAAAATGCACTGCCCAGCGGATGTTACAGGAACACTATAATGAGAATTTCAAGTTGAAGACACTGAAAGTTAGTCAGGATTTAAGTGTTGTGTTGCCCACCTATTGTTCTAGCTGGATGTTGACAGCGATGTCCTGCAATGAGGTTGACCAGAAAGCAGACAATCTCCCGGAGACACGGGGCAGTTCCCTCTGTCACCCATAGATGGTGGCTGTGCTGTGTTGGACAGACTGTTGGGGGAAATTTACATGTGAACCTTAAATGGGACTCATCAGTGACTGAGAATTAGTAATCAGCTGGGCTGAGACTGATAAATGAGGGAATCAAAGTGATAAGGAAATGATGAGCCTGATTAAAGGCAAAGAAGTGAAAAGGAGAGCTGGCGGAGTCTGCTCAGAGGCAACAGCTCATGCAAATGAGCCAACTCCGTGCGCGCTACTGAAGCAAACTCCTCCAGCTTTTACTTTTGTTGCTCACTCTAGACTCTCCACATCACTCATTGTCTAACCCCAAACAATCCTTTCTTTAGGACTTTTTCAAATGGCTAGAGCAAAGATAAATGAATCTCCCTCCCTCCCTCTCTCCCTCTCTCCATCCCTTCCTCTTTCCTTCCCTCCCCACCCCTCTCTCCCTCTCTCCATCCTTCCCCCTTCCTTCCCTTCTCTCCCCTCTCTCGATCCTTTCATTCTTTCCTATAATTAGTCCTAAACAAACTCTAGCTCTGATGAATATCCAAGTTCTACCTGAATGTCCAAGCGTTTGAAGGGGCTCTTGTTTAAGACGATACCCAAATCCTTTAAAATCGTAACCATTTCAAAGCCTGTGCTACTGGTAGGTCTGTGTCTTCCCTCTGGGGCTGTCCCTAGTGTGCCATCACACATTCCTCCCTGCATGGGACCTTGAGTGTTCTTCTTAGCCACCACTTAAGGCTTGCTTAGAAAGATTGGCTATTTCCCAAGAACCTAAGAGTGCCTTTCTGAGATGCTGTAAGTGCTGAAATGCCATTAGAAAGGAGAGATTAATGGAACAGTGAAGTCCCGTTTTGATTCCTTGGATCTTCCCTGCGTTCTAAGACATGAGCCATTCCCATGAAGAACACAGGACAGTGCTTTTCACTGCTCTTTACCAGTCTTCACTGTGTTTGCTGCTCCTTCTGTGCCACTAGCATGGACTGGGGTGAACTTTCAGTTTCTCACACATGTCAGACATGTTTTCTGTTGTCTGACAAACACAGCCTTATTAGTATCAAACACTGTACATCTAATGGCCCATACATAGTCCAGACAAGATAAACACTTTAAACGTGTCTTTTAGGCTTCTCCAGACTTAGACCATATATGCTCAGCATCACCCAGGGCTTGGTTTTCATGTGTCTTGTGGGTCAATTGAAGGGCCTCCACTCCTTCTTAAAGCTTTAAGTAACTCCTTCACCACACACCTCACTATTTTTAAAAGATTTGTATGGTCACAGTGTCAACTGCTATCTGTATTATCTATTTACACCATCCACTTATTAATACCCCCTGCCCCAATTTAATTAGCCAGTGCCATTCACACCTTAGTTGGGAACACTGTATAGAGGCACAATGGCCAGCTGAGATTCTTCCATCTCACAAGTCCGCTCAGCAGCCAGAAGCCAACTAAACAATACCCATCCACACTCATGCATGTGATTGGATGTCGGTGGCTTTTTTATTTGAATGAAGATGCTAAAAACAACATCTGTGGAGAGGAGGAAGGTCTTTCCCCTTCTCCTTTTAGCTTTAGTACTTTTGGTTCATAAAATTAAATTAAATGCAAATGAGCTGAAGTATCTGCATGTAAAGACTGCCCACCAACATGTATGCTTCCTAAAGCATGTGAGTGTGAGCCTATAGTGAGTTGAAGCATGTGTACATAAAGATCATCTACCAACATGTATGTTTCCTAACACACGTGAGTGCCGGTCTATACACACTGCCATAGTGTCTAAACTTCCAGTGACATGAAGGGGTTGAGGTCTCCGAGACAGCAAACACTTTACCATGATCCATAGTTTCTGACCGTATGCAGTGGAGGAGTTGTTTACGTCATGGTTTTGTTATTATACAGTGACTCCATAGGGATGGGCTTCCTTAAAATAGAGAGTGTGGTTGAAAGAGATGGTCTAGGTAGCATCTCATTACAGATAGTATTCATTATGAATAAATAAGGCAATGTACTGTTAGGTCAACAATATGGCCATATTTGCCAAATGTTACTTACTGGAGAGAGAGAGAGAGAGAGAGAGAGAGAGAGAGAGAGAGAGAGAGAGAGAGAGAGAGAGAATATACTAAAAGCTATTTGAAAAACAGAAACTGTCTCTGCTTTTATATTTTGTCACCAATGCTAGATTTATTCAATGTATGTGTGCATGGATGCATATGTTTATTGAATGGATACTTGCATGTATATAAGTTTATTCAGTGGATGCATGAATAGAAGTTTGTGCCATACAGGAAAATGATCCGGGAAAGCCTCAGTTAGTCAAAGACTTCAAAATATTCACATGCTAAATGACGTTCATTAGATTTGCCCAATGTACATTAAAATCATCAACTTCTAACAGCTGGTAATATCAAAATATCCAGGGGGTGCCCCAAGAGTCAAGCTCACGAGCACACTGACTTTGGGAAAACTATAAAGTTTTAATTCGCTAGGACCAGAAGCAACTGATTAGCCTAATCCTCAGTCCCTGCTTTCTGAATTTTAATTCTGAATTAATGTTTCAGAAAGCACTCTGCAGGGTAAAATGAGGGCCTCTCTTCACAAAATTAGAAGATGGGGAATCCTAACCAGAGGTCAAAGGCACCAACCTCTGTATCATCATGAGAACCCACCCAGACACTTACTTTAAAGTGACTGTGCCAAAGGTTGGCTCTGGACAAAACAGAATCCAAAGTAACATCAAGGTAAGGTTGTTCATGCTCTCTCTTGTCTTGCCTTGTCTTCTCTCTTTTTTAGACACAGGGTTTCTCTGTTCAGTCCTAGCTGTGGAATTCACTCCGTATTCCAGGATGGCCTCCAACTCAGAGATCAGCATGCCTCTGCCTCCCAAGAGCTGGGATTAAAGTAATAGGAATTTTCAGAATGATTATATCCAGACCGTAGGTGAGGACCCCAGGCTGCATAATGAGGCAGGTGCCTTGGAGGCTATGACAGGGAACTCGGGGAGGTGAGCAGGGTTGGGGAGGGTAGACTTAGGTACCTGAGGCTATTATATGGGGCATTAGCAGGTAGCAGGCTCAGGAGGTACAACATCTAATCATGGCAAAGAAGAGGTGTAAAACCTCATAGGGGTGAGAGTTTCAAACCTCAAGACAGCATCCGAGAAGTGGGTCACAAGGGGAAGGATTCAGGAAGTCACCAGAGGAAGGGAACTCGGCTGAAATAGGGACATGGGGAGCGTGTGCTGAGCCCTGCTGTGGAATTAAGGACTTTGAATTTTGCAAAGATGGCAGTCAGTAGACCACAGAGGGAGATCCCTGCTGTATGGATGTTGAGGTGATTACAAAATTCAGGGGTAACAGAACAGAACAGAAGCTACCAAGGACAAAAGCGCTAGAGATGTGACAGAGAAAGAACCAAAGTGCTTCCCTTTGGGCCTTCTAATCCACAAGCTATGTTTTCCTCAGTCGCATGCAAAGGGATTCCAGATCAGCAAATGGCCATAGCAGTGGGTAGGATCTACCACTGCACTAACGTGGTAATCACTAAAGTCAGCCTAATTTATGATAATGAAAATTTATACTCAAAGGATAAACAGGCTGAGAAAGAAATGACACCCTTCACAATAGCCTCAAATAATATAAAGTATCTTGGTGTGACTCTAACCAAACAAGTGAAAGATCTGTATGACAGGAGCTTCAAGTCTTTGAAGAAAGAATTCCAAGGAAACCTCAGAAGATGGAAAAATCTTCCATGCTCTTGGATTGGCAGGATTAATATAGTAAAAATGGCCATCTTGCCAAAAGCAATATACAGATTCAATGCAATCCCCATCAAAATCCCCACTCAATTCTTCAAAGAGTTAGAAAGCGCAATTCTCAAATTCATCTGGGATAACTAAATAACTAACTAACTAACTAACTAAATAAATAAATAAATAAAAACCTAGGATAGCTAAAACTATCCTCAACAGTAAAAGAACTCCTGGGGAAATCAGTATCCCCAACCTCAAGCAATACTACAGAGCAATAGTGTTAAAAACTGCATGGTATTGGTACAGTGACAGGCAAGAAGATAATGGAATAGAATTGAAGACATGGAAATGAACCCACACACATATGGTCACTTGATCTTTGACAAAGGAGCTACAACCGTCCAGTGGAAAAAAGATAGTCTTTTCAACAAATGGTGCTGGTTCAACTGGAGGTCATCATGCAAAAGAATGCAAATTGATCCATTCTTATCTCCTTGTACTAAGCTCAAGTCCAAGTGCATCAAGGACCTCCACATAAAACCAGACACACTGAAGCTAATAGAAAAGAAACTGGAAAAGACCTTTGAGGACAGGGGCACAGGGGAAAATTTCCTGAACAGAATACCAATAGCTTAGGCTCTAAGATCAAGAACTGAAAAATGGGACCTCATAAAATTACTAAGTTTCTGTAAGCAAAGGACATTGTCAAAAGGACAAAATGGCAACCAACAAACTTGGAAAAGCTCTTTACCAACCCTACATCTGACAGAGGGCTTATATCCAAAATATACAAAGAACTCAAGAAGGTAGACTCTAGAGAACCAAATAACCCTATTAAAAATGGGGTTCAGAGCTAAACAAAGAATTTTCACCCGAAGAATATTGAATGGCTGAGAAGCACCTAAAGAAATGTTTAACATCCTTAGTCACCAGGGAAATGCAAATCAAAACAACCCTGAGATTTCACCTCACACCAGCCAGAATGGCTAAAATAAAAAACTCAGAAGAAAACTGTTGCTGGTGGGGATGTGCTGCTGGGATTGCAAGCTGGAACCCCACTCTGGAAATCAGTCTGGTGGTTCCTCAGAAAACTGTGCATGATATTACTGGAGGACCCCCGCTATACCACTCCTGGGCATATACCCAGAGGATTCCCCAGCATGTAATAAGGACACATGCTCCACTATGTTCTTAGCAGCCCTATTTATAATAGCCAGAAGCTGGAAAGAGCCCAGATGTTCCTTAAGGAGGAATGGATACAGAAAATGTGGTATATATACACAATGGAGTACTATTCAACCACTGGAAACAATGAATTCATGAAATTCTTAGACAAATGGATGGAACTGGAGAATATCATTCTGAGTGAGGTAACCCATTCACAAAAGAACACTCATGGTATGCACTCACTGATAAGTGGATATTAGCCTAGAAGCTGGGAATACCCAAGACACAATTCACTATCAAATGATGCCTAAGAAGAAGGAAGGAGAGGCCCCTGGTCCTGGAAAGGCTCAGTGCATCAGTGTAGGGGAATATCAGGACAGGGAAGTGGGAAGGCGTGGATTGAAGAACGGGGGAGTGAAGAGGGCTTATGGGACTTTTGAGGAGGGGAGATCCAGGAAAGGGCAAATCGTTTGAAATGTAAATAAAGAATATATTGAATAATATAATATGAAAAAAAGAAAATTTACTCTTGATTTCTATAATTTGATCAAATATAAATTTAGATTTACGTAACCACATATGGTCAACTGCTATATTTGTGATTATGTATACAACATTCAATTTGCCAAGAGCCACAATGGACACTTAATTTTTCCATTCTGTGTGCGTGTGTGTGTGTGTGTGTGTGTGTGTGTGTGTGTGTATGCACATGAGTAAAACAGGGCACATATGTTGAAGCCAGAGGACAATTGTAGGGTAAGTCCTCCTGACAGGAGAGTAGAGCATAGCTCTTCAGACTTGACAGCAAGCTCCTAATACCCACTGAACATCTTGATGGCCCAGGACATTTTTTTTTCCTGCCAGTTCCCTACCTCCAGCCCTGCCTGCCCTCATCTCATTTACTCCCTTTACTGGCTCTGCTATTTGATGACTGGGTGTGGCCCGTCCCTGAACTTCCAGGTCATTGATGGGGGACGGGGGGTTAGCTTTTCTATTCTGCAAAACTGTGTCCCCAGCCAGGCAGTGGTGCACACGCCTTTAAACACCAGCACTTGGGAGGCAGAGGCAGGTGGATTTCTGAGTTTGAGGCCAGCCTGGTCTACAGAGTGAGTTCCAGGACAGCCAGGTCTACATAGAGAAACCCTGTCTTGAAAACAAAACAAAACAAAAAACTGCAACAAAACAAACAAACAAAACCCTGTGTCCCTGACTATGAGTCTGTGAGATATGCAAAGAAGGCATGTGTCAGGTTTTGATGGCCTCCGACACAGTCTGGTATCCTCTACAGGTGTCCTTGTTTTGACTCAGGTACTGTGCTATGCTTCCTGAAGATAGCAAAGCTCAACATAGTTCCCCCAAATATGACCACAAGGATCTTTTTTAAAAATGAAACTAAGCATTTACTTCCATAATAGGAGAAGAGTATTTATATAAGTTTTAAGGATCCGGCCAATTACGGATGTCTATGGGAAGCAAAAGCAGGAAACTCATTATAACACTTTCTGAAAGACAAATCAAAAATATCTGTAAATCGGAAATCTATCTCCAAGCTTTGGGGTCATTGCCTCATGAGGACAATGGGCTTTTAAAACAATAGCTAAATGCCTCCTTAAATTCAAGGCAGCTGGTATTAAATCCCCCAGGTATCCAAGTAGCCCTGTAGGTTGTTCTAGAATAGCATGCTAAGTGTTCTTAAACATATATTTTATTGCCATCAGGAAAGCACTGGAAATGTTTTCTTTTATATTCAAACTCCTCACGAGAAGGCCCCATCGCTAAACTCTGACAAATGTACCTCCTACGACCATGCTGGGCTCCTTTGGAAATGCACAATTCACAATTATAAGCAATTTCGCAAAGCCCCTGGAGGCTCGAATGCCTTGGAGTGCTTCCCTGTGTGATTGGGTAATTTTCAGAAATGTTTATTATTTACTTGAGCATCGTTTCAGACTCCCTGTAAACAACGCCCTTGTTACCTGGGACTGTACTCCGAAAGGCTTGAACAACATGCTTGCTCCTTCCAAGGGCCAGGCATGCAGTAGGACAAACAGAAGATGCCCATGACTGTCCTCTTTGTCCAGTGGCAGGGTGGGGACCTGGTATTTCCTAAATTACTGGCAGAGTAGATGGTAAACAATAGGATTTTTTTTTTTTTTTTGCATGATTTAGGTCCTGTCTTAGCTGGTTGCAAATCTCATTATCAGCTTTACAGCTGTTTTTCTACCTTGATTTATTTTTATGTTTAGATCAGAAAGAATGGCAAAATGCAGCCTGGAGGTTTGTGTTGGGAAGTAAAGCTTGGACCAGCCTGCTGTTGATTTACACCTGCTGTGCATGGAGGCAGAGTTAAGCCCACTTTGTAGGTAGTTAGTCCCCCCACTTCCCCCAACCCCCCCACCCCCGCTGACATGATGACAGTCACAGAAGCCTCAAATAACCTGAAACAAGCCTATTCCTGAAATGGCGCCATCTAAATCGGAGTATTAGATAAGTAAATTCTAATGATGGTGCTGGGATTTCATCCAACAAGAGCTCTTAGTCCCTCTGAAACCCTCATTACACTGTTAGTTAATAAGGAATATAAAGTTTTACCCAAACCATGGTCCACCAGAGAGGGCATATTAAAGTTCAAACGGGAGGAAGAAAACTGCCCAAAATTACCTTAAGTTGTTTTAGAGGGTACATCATCTAAATCCTTGTTAACTCCCAGTCCCTTTATTACAAGGTCCACTGCTCTACATAACACAGCATTTATTGGAATAAATAATTTCATTTAGTTTCCAAATAAATTATCTGGAACCTGAGCAAAGTCAGAGTTCTTTTGTATATGGATTTCAGAGAGCAGTTGGAATTCAGTGTTTGGAGTTGGGGGTTCCTAGCTCAATGTTATACTCCAGCGCTCAGCTTCTCAAAATGTGGGCTGTGATTAGGCATGACATCGTGAAACTGAATGTGGGGTGGGCATGGCTTGTAAAAATTTGGCAATGGTGGAAAGTTTCAGAACAGACAATGAACAAACGTAAATTTAAAACCAAATTCATGATGACTTTGAGATGTTTCTGGCATCGTTGGCCTACGCTGCACCTGTGACCTTACTGTAGCCTTAGTTCTGAGCACCTGACAAGGGCACTTTGTTTAGTGAGATACCGACCTACAATGCTACCTAAAAACCCTGTGCAACAGGTGTTGAGACCAGCTTGTGCTGTGAAGTGCTTTATCTGCACACACAAAAAGTCTCTGTCCTTACAGCTATCACGGAGAACAATGACATCTTTTTTCTACCGCCATTCTGCAGGATATAAATCACACATCAGTGTATCTCTGGAGTGTACTATGCTAGGGGGCTTGATTTTTAAAAATTGTCCCCCAATTTGCTGCCTTGAGTTTTGTTTTAAAACAATTAATTGAATTTGCCTTAGGTTTAGGATAGACTTCCCAATAACTTTGCAAATGACCCTAGACGTAATTCTGCCATTGGGGGGGGGGCACATATTTATGTGAAGTGGAATTCTCAGCACTGATAGCTACAAAGAAAAGCAAACAGACAAAAAAAAATCAACTCTGAGAAATGCTGAAGGTGTTCTGTATCTTACTGAACCAAATATTTTCAGCCAAGCTTCAGTTCTTCATATGAAGATAACATGTCACTCTCATTGCTATGTGCACTTGATTTCAATTTCAAATAGATGGTAAGATAATTTTTTTGCCTACCAGAGAATTCCTTTAAAACAAATTTCTTGATAATTCATTCTCAACTCATGTTGGGTTTTTGCAACTGTTTTATATGCATAAATATTTGTGACCACATAAAACTTTCATAGGTTAAAAGGGGGTTCAGGGATAACAAATATTGAAGAACCCAAGAACATAGCCTTGGGTTCCATCCCAAGCAGTGCAAAACCAAAAAATATTAATAAAATGATATTTTTGATATATAATAACTGCCAGTGCTTCTGTGTACCCACTGCGATAAACACTCATCTGTCCACACCAAAGGGAGGCTGGAGAGGTCCTGCCTCTGCTTATCCATCTTGGTATGGTAGTTGACATGGAGTCTGACCAACGTAAAATAGCAGTGATAGGCTTGGGGCCTGGCAGTCAGGGACCACAGCACGTCTGAGGCAGTAGAGGCCCTGGGTGTGAAACAGATTTTATGAATAACAGTGGGAAGGAAAGAATGGCTGTGGAGTTAAGCGAGCTAGTGTTTAGAGTTAGCTTCTGGGAGCCTCAGTTTCTTCATCTAAGAGGTGAGACCTTCAGTCAGCACCAACAGAATCACTGTGACCTTTCAGGAGGTGATGCAAAACCCTGCTTCCTCAGCATGTAACAGTCAGTACGTCCCTAATAGAACTTTGACCAAATAAACGAGGCATTTAGTTATCGATGGAGTCGGGAGCGGATTCGTGACATTAGAGTAGTACCATTTCCACAGTCGCAGACTGGCTTGGGGGACAAGTATGAATTGATGAATTTCATCTTGTTGCAGGTCTCAAAGAATGAACCCCAACAAAAAACTATTACCCTTTCCCTTGGAAGGACCAGCAGAGCATGAAAAAGAATGTCACTCTGAGAGGAAGTAGTAACAACAGCCTGTCTGTCATGGTATTTGGGGCTACGCAGGCTTAGGAATTATCATAGCAGAGAGGTAAGCGCTGCTAGATACCACTGCTACCTGAGGTTACTGAGATAGTTTAACTATGTTTCTTTTTAATTCAGAGCAGGCAAGACCTGACTGGGTCTGGGAGTAGCAGGAGAAAGGGCTCCTTTGAACCTTTGCATTTGGAGATGTGGTAATCATACCCAGATGAGATTGGCACAAGAGCCTCACACAAAGATATACCCCAGTACCCATGCTGTCTCTGTCCTTGGTGATGACATTCCAAAATTGAGATGTCTATACACATTATGTTTTCTGTTACTTTGTATAAGAGAGAATGCTTGATTCATTTAAAACACAAAACATGGTTTGGAATAATAAACAGATTATCTTCCTACTTTCTTTAATTCTAGTTTAATTTTTTTTTCTGTAGAGTACTATATATATATATTTAAAAAAACCCATCAAATTAAGGGATTCTTGATACTGAATATTCAAGCAAGAACTTAGAAGCTATACTCACAATAAGTTCAAGGCAGACAGGCCGTGCTGCCAAACAGAGAAACATTAAACCAAAGGAAGGAGGCCTCAGTGATGTCACCTCACCTTCCCACAGATAGGCCTCTCTATGAAAGACAGTTTGAAAATTTGGTCTGGTAGTAAATCGAACTTAATGGTTTAAATAAGAGCATTTGTTGATGACTCTCAATCTGATTCCTATAACCCAACATTTATGTCAGACTGTATACTTGCTATGAAGAAAATGGTAATGTCCAGCTCCAAGGGAATTATTGTTCCATAGTTTGCTGCTGTGTTGAGGTAGACAAAGTGAAGAGTGTTTGAGTTTCCCTTTTTAGCTACGAAACTTGAAAGATGCCTGAGGTGCAGAGTCAGGCTTTGCCTGTCAATCACAAGGTGCCAGGGTCCGCTCTGAGGCTGGGATGCAGGCGTTTGCAGCAGTGCTGCCTGGGATGACATAATGGGTGTTAGCCTGTGGGAAGTGTGCTGGCCCCCTTTATATGAGGTTTACTTTTAATTAGCCTTGAGTTCAGAATTGTTTTCAGTTTAAGATGAGGATACGTGCCTTTTGTACGGCGTAGCAGGTCGGCCATTCACTCAGTGCATCTGAACAGAGTTTGTCCTCTGTCCACACACCAACGTCCTCCATGTCGAGCACACAACCAAGTTTACTATGTAGAAGCTGAGCCACAAAGGTGTCAGAGACGCCTTTCTGAAGACTGCCGAGTGATAAAACTAGAGTCTTCCCTGAGTCCCCAGCCTTTAGCTAGACCACATTCCTTTCAGGCAGGACTGGACAGTGGTCAAGCAGTAGTTTTAGAAATGAAGAGATGGAAGGCCTCCACAAGGGTTCATGATAAAGACTCATGTTTGTGTTGGTTTCAAAGGGAGTACAGCTCCCTGAACATAGCTGCTTTCCAGAAACTCACACATTTCCCTTTGTTCCTTCCTTTCCCTACTCTGGCTGGACTCTGGAGGTAGGGACCAGGCTTGACCATGAAGATACAGACAAGGCCCAAAGGAGTGAGAGAGGTAGAGGACCAGTGCTACTTAGAGGAAAAGCATCCACCATCTGACACACCCACCCTGGACAGAAGCTGCCAGCAGCTGACCGTGAGTCACTTCCGTGTGGACTCCATTGGTGGCATCATGCTAAAGTTTCAACTATTAAGAACATTTATAGAGACGGTAGACCCTGACCATCCATCCTGGGGAGTGAAGGACCAAGACACGACCAGATGCCACATAGCGACTGCCATCTCAGAGCATACTGAACATTGCTTTTCATATCAGATGGGGGCAGGGGTGGAGTAAGAGCATCCTTCCTGAAATGCATGCTGGGAGCTGCCTAGATCTTCAAAGCAGACATTTAGACGACAGACCCCAGTATTCCTAGATACAGAGCAGCCATGTGTCAGAAACCAGCTGATGTGTGGTAGAGATGCATTAGGGAAAGAAATCAGATCGGCATATCCACATGCTATTTCAACCATGCTAAAGAATGCATATAAACAGGCTTCATGCTCAAGCAGACATCTCTGAATTTGGGAATACATAATATCTAGAAACTAGTTTGGAACCTAGACGGTGGATGAGAAGCTAAACTGTGTCTGCTTTCCCGAATTAAAAGTCCTGGGCCTGGTGCCTCAGAATGTGACTGTAAATGGAGGCCAGATCTTTAAAGGGGGATGTAGATAAGTTATGACTGCTTGTGAAAGGTCTTGATCAGTCTGACTGACGTCCTCACAGGAATAGGTCACTGGGATACAGACACACAGAGGAGCATGGCAAGGGATGACAGGGAGGAAATTGGCCAGAGTAAAGTCAGTGGCTTGGAGCAATTGACCCTAACGGAACCTGGAACTTGAATGTGTAGCCTCCATAGCTATAGGAAAACAAATTTATATTGTTTAAGTCACCGAATGGGAGGTTCTTTCTTCTTTCTTTCTTTTAAATGACAGCCCAAACAAGCTAATATAGTGGCCTATTACAAAAGCGGTGCAAGCATTTGGAAAGAGCTGTTACTGGGGCCGGGGCTGTAGTTCAGTGATCAAGCACTTGCCTGGAAAGAGAGCTGTTATTGCCAGCAAGAAGGAAGAAGAAAGGAAAGAAGGCAAGGAAAACATTAGGAAAAGAAGAGAAAACATAAGACATTAACTTCTGCAAACTCTTAGTACACGAGAACTTAGGTTACCTTTACCCTGGAAGACATGCGGACCTCGGTGGGAACACACAGCATAATTGCCTGGTTCAGTATCATACTGACATTAGACTACTAAACCACTCCTCTTCCTGTTAAATGGATGTGCATTCGAAACATTAAACTTTTTCACTCTCCTGCTTAGGAACCAAAAGGCCTAAACTCTCATGAATATGTAAATCAACCCCTCTAAGCACATTATTAATTATTTGGAAGACAGCTGGAGGTCACCAGCTCACACCAATTTCTATGCTTGAAGTCTCATTAACACAAGACATCACACAGTGAGAGAGAATAAAGTTTATCATGGCTACTAAATGTGTGTGTGTGTGTGTGTGTGTGTGAGTATAATGTGAATATATACACAACAACATTCAGCACTGAATACAGAACCACAAAGTCCTGAATATATGCATGTATATGCCTCTGCATATGCCTATGCCTACACACACACACACACACACAAATATGTATGTATGCCTTCAGGTGATGATCTAAACCATGGGATGAGCTGCCAGGGGATGTTCTAAGGACTGAAGGTAAAGCAGTTGACAGCCACACATAAAATGCTGACAGGCACGAAGGGCACGCAATGCAGCTGTGAGCCAGGCTTCTTAAACGTCATCAGCAGAAGACACTAATCACAGTGTGGTGCTCCCGTTAGCCACATGATGCGTTGCTGTCTCCACAAACATTTGCATTTTTATTTCTGGTTGTCTGCTCAGATTTTCAGTGACAACTGAGATAAGAGGAGAGGCGCACACAAAGCCAGCGTCTGGTGCAATTAATAACACGGATACAATACAACTATGAATGAAGTCCCTGCATGTTGCAGCAGTGTGCACATCACGACTCAGCTGCTGTGAATGATCGTCGGGGGAAGGCAGTTTGGTAAAACCTATCCAGGTTCAAGCTGATAGGTTAAAGCTAGTGTGTCGCTGTGTTAATTAGGTTATGCACATAGGTGGTGATCGGGAGAGAGATTGTGGAATGATCCCCAAGCAGGAAGAAGGAAGACATGGCTGGAGAGGTCACATGGAGACATTGAGCTACAGGTAATTTTTCTTCTCTCAGTCTTGGGGTGGCTGCCAATGCTTCTCATCACCATTCCTGGTCTTACTATATAGACTCCTGTTTGAGGCATGTGACTTGCCCTACATTTCAGGCTATCTAAGACCACTTAAAATGATTGGCTCAAAGGTCAGTTAATACCTACTGACTGCTGCTGCAATCCTTCTGGCTTGAGAAGAGTTGTCTCTACAGTGATAATGCCCACTGCAGATATTCAAAGTTGCACTTGAGTCACAAAGCCAAAGTGGTAGAAAGGGATTTGGATACATTAACGAACAGAAGTGCCTAAAATCAGGCATTTTGAACGAATCAGTCCTGCACCTATCATGAACTCCTACGGGCACCTGCCAGATCACTCCAGATAAGTGCCGGACTTATACCTGGAAAACAGTTTACTGCTATCCTCATGCAGCTAAGAAGAGCAGTCTCCTGACGAGTGCTTGCTTTTAGCACAGTGCAGTGGCACACACCTTTAATCCCAGCATCCTAGAAGCAGGGGTGGGTAGATCTCTTTGAGTTCGAGGCCAGCCTGGACTACATAGTGAGTTCCATGACAGCCGGGGCTACGCAGAAGGATCCTGCCTCAAGGGCAAAACAAACGATGAGAAAAGAATGCTTAATTTTAGTGGCAGGAGATATGAAGCAGTAAGAAAGATGAACAATGACAAAAAAAAGGGGTTTGGAACACAGATATTCAAGCAAATTGAGACTCAGCCATCTTCACAGAGGAGCAGAGACTTCGAGCCTTTGTAACTCACTAAAGACAGGTACATGCCTCAAATGAACGTAAGAGCCCTCCTGGAGCCTCTAAGATAGGATTTCTATAAAGGCAGCAATTGCAGAGCCAGATGGATGGCCAGATAGGCACGGCCTTGTTCATCTAGCTGAATGAGCTCCAGGACGACATCACTTTTGCCCTACATCTCTGTTTCTGGTCCTTGTCTTGTGTACCAGTCACTCCTTGTAATGAAGTGACTTGATGGAGTATCGCTTCTGTCGCAGGCAGGGAGAGGAATGCGGGGAAAACCACGCGATAAATTGTGCTTTTTCCACCAGACTCTGCACCCAGGCTGAGACTGCTCTGCTCGCGGGCCTATTTGGGCTTCCTCCTAATGCACACTGATTCCATCTCTCAACCCACCTCCCCAGGCATGAGTGTATGCTGTGGGCTTATTGGTATCCCTGGGTCTAGACTGTGGCGTAGGAAATATGGGAAGTGATATAATCCATTGCTTGGCTCCTGCCCCATCTGCATGGCTAATAGCCGCACTCCTATGCCAACTGCCCCAGCCCCTGACTCGTCTGAGTGACCCTTGGCAGTGCTCCCATGCTAACTGCCCCATGACTTAGTAGGCCTTTGGAAGCCACGGAGAGCAAACCATGAGACAGCAGAAAGAAGCCCCCGGACTCTGAGTAACATCGTAGAGTAGAGGCCCACAGCAACCCACATGTCACTGTGGAAGAAAACTTCGGCTGTGCCAAGCCGTCGAGTTTCCGGGGTAGCTTTAGTTGTGGAAGGTAGAGTAAACCCTCATTTATACTCTTCCAGGATTCTAAATGGAAAGAAGACCACCAAAACTGCTAAGTTCCTCAACAGAAAAAACAGGAAGGGTAGCAATTGAGAAACTTAGAATCTTTGGCTTAATTCCGAGGCAGAAAGAATACTTACTGGCTTTGGTCAAAGAGAAGAGAAATTAAAAAAAAAAAAAAGATAGTTTGTTGGTTGGCGAATTGCCCTAATTTTCCAGTGTGGTTTTAGTAGTTGTGTTGATTTCGTCCCTTGTGTCTGTCTATGTGGGATACCATCATTTAAAAGCCAGAAAACCGGGTGGTGGTGGTGCACGCTTGTAATACCAGCACTCTGGGAGGCAGAGGCAGGTGGATTTCTGAGTTCGAGGCCAGCCTGGTCTACAGAGTGAGTTCCAGGACAGCCAGGGCTACACAGAGAAACCTTGCCTTGAAAAAAAACAAATCAAAATAAATAAATAAATAAATAAATAAATAAATAAATAAATAAATAAATAAAAAACAAAAATAAAAGCCAGAAAACAATTCTTTATTTTATACACGTGTTTAACATCCTCATGGGCTGTCTGAACCCAGGTCTCTTCATCTCTGCAGGCCTCAGTATTATCTCAGCATCTTGAAAGGACCAGAAACATCTGTCCCATGCTGCGAGGCTGTGGGCAAAGACTCTGAGGAGCCCGGTGGACTGTGGAGACTGGATGTGGTGGTCGGGTCTTCCTTGCAATACGGCTTTTTCCTCCAGGGCTGACATGACCATCCTATTGCCATTTTGAGGTAGAGAGTCCTTGGCCCATGGTAACCTTGGCAACTGAATGAATGGGCTAATACAGTGATAGTCTTGGTCTACAATGGTGGTAGAAGGGCTGCTGACAGTCTCTCTAGAGGGTGAAGCAGAAGGCCATAGGAGTCCAGCTACATTCCCTCGGACTGTCCACTAGGGACAAGTGGTGATGGGAAATTCTAGCATGTTCAGGAAGAGGAAGGTTTATTGAAGGAGAGGCTCCATAACAGAGTTTCCTTGAGGTTGTCTTCCATGATAGGATTGATTCATAAAGAATGGCTGTTTGGGGGCAACCCACGTTTCTATAAAAGCCCCCCCCCCATGCTCAGTACAAAATCCCAACAGACTCATTGGTTCACGAGGTCAGACTTCCGTGGACTCTGTCCTTTGACCTGTCGTCTGTGCTCTATCGTGAACAGATGTTGGTTTGCATCTCCCCAGGACAAGTTCACATAACAATCTTCATGTCACTTTGGGGGTGGGGACTGAGAAACACATTGACGTGAATATTTCTAGAGAGGATGAATGAAGGAGAAGGAAGGGCTTTGAAAGTAGACTCCATAGTAGAAGGGGGCTGGGCCCCAGAGGGAGTGGAAGCCGTAGGACTCTATACGCCTGTACAGCACAGCAATGCTCTCCGCCACTCTGACAGGAGCACACTCACTCCGCCATGCCCTGCCCTGACTAACTGTGAAAACAAGACCCTTGTTTTATTATGACAAAATTGAGATCAATCAAAGTCAAACAGTTTGAAACACACCATTCTGCAGAAAAGGAGGGACATCAGCACAGAGAAAAGGCAAAATGGCTGTTGTGGCGTTTTGGTGTGAGATGGAGGTTTCAAAAGTCCCTGACTGTAAGAAGTACCTGCCCTCTTTTCCCCAGAAAAAGAGGCACTTTGGGGAGTTATAGACCTTGAGCCTACCCAGCAAAGCCCCTTCCTGAATCCTCAGCCTGTTAGTTCAGGGCTCAGTCTTATCTAACCACCTCTCTGGAGCTTCAGACTGGCCTTCTTCTAAGGGAGGGCTCAGCTACACAGGGCACTGCTTGCCGCTGTCTACCTCCCAGAGCTCTGAGACTGGCAGGGGCAAAGGGCCTCGAGCCTCCCGCTTATCTGTGACTCTGTGATGAGCTCCGAGCGTACCTCAGACTGAAACCGGGCCAGAGCGCTCATTTCTTATGGGACTGACAATTCTGAAACTCGGAGAGAAATAAATCCTTCCTCAAGTGGCTTCTGTTGGGTAATTTGTCATTGTGATGAGAAGCCTGAATGTACAAGCTTATGCAAAGCGACCTAGGACCAGGAAAGCAGAAGGCAACCATACAAGAGAGCCACCCCAACCCAGATACACTTGCTAACCATGCCAATGTCCGGGGCATGCCATTGGCAGGGTGGAAGCCATTCCGACGGAACCCAGGGGCATGAGAAACCTGTACTGCCATTTGGGCTCAGGATGAATGAGTTAGGGTGTGCTGCTCACAGCTCACAGCCTTCACCACATGAGTTCTAAAATAAATCTGCCCCAAAGCAGAAGCTCTACCGGCGTAATGAGGGTTCAGTCTCGAGAATACACGGAGAAGGTCTATTGACATTTCAAAGTAGTTCCCAGCATGCAATGTTAATAACTGGCACAACGGATGCTTCAAAAAGCGCTGTGCAGTTTCCCTGAAAGCCCCTATTTTTTTATGTAAAATGTTGTCACACATTCTGGAAATGGGCTGTTTGGCCCACATTTGAGATTGTCATTTTTAACTTTGGGAATTCTTCCTGCATGTCCTGTGCTGGCTTACATATCAAAGACTGAGGGACAAGGCAGGCCCGGGCAGGAGCCTTTACATCCACGTTCGCATGGCCTGTAGTATATACTACACGCTGGTGCCTTCCCTGAGAGTCCATCAGTTGCTTATCTTCAAGCATGGTCTGGGCATGGGAAGCTGTGAAGAACCCTGTGACTGCGATGGGCATCTGGGTTTGCAAATCGGTACGAGTAAGAAGCTAGGCATTGGAACAGTAGCCGCATGCATGGATTTCGGGACCACATACACAGGGCTAAAGTCTCAGTCCCATTAGCTTCCAGTGTGACAGAAACCGCAGTGCCTGTGATTGTTAAGCATCACTGTCTACACGACTGCATCAGTTATCAGCATGGAAGCTAAGAAGGACCTGGTGCATCCGCAATGGTGTTTGCAGAAAGGTAAGGCGTGAAGACCTGTTCCATGGATTGGGGACCTCAATACGAAGGAGAGAGAAAGCTGTATCACTCTTGTTCACCACTCTTAGCTTCCTGATTACAGGTGTAAGATGACCAGTTGCCTCAAGAGACTGCTTCCATGTCTTCTCACCCTGGTAGACTGTTTCCTCTAATTGTGAACCCCAAGTAAACATTTCATTCCTTAAGTTGCTAAAAAATAGGGGTATTTTGGATGTAGCAACAGAAAATGTTAACTTGTCCGCATCCTAGCAGGGTGACTCAAATAATCCTAGGTATCCAAAAATGTTTCAGCCTTTGTGTGGAGCACTGAGCCGATTTACAGAACCAATTCGCCAGTGAAGTGTCTCTAAAGCCAGCCAAGTTAATGAGCAGAAAGAGAAAATAACAATACTAAGGATTCAGGTGATACTGTCCCTAGCAAAGTTCCCTTGACGGAGTGTGTAGTCTACCTTTGATGGGGTGGTGACTGAGGAACCGTCACACTGGACGAGAGAGCTTAAAAACCAAGCACGTTGTCTCACTCGAGCAGCTGATTTTTGAGAAATGAGAAAACATCTAGTGGCACCTGAGTCCCTTTCACACAATGTGGGAAAACACGCACATCAAATAGCATCAAAGTCAAGTTTTTGTTTTTTAAAGTGAACATAATCCAGTCACAGATGCTGCTGCTAAGCGAGTTAAGTCTTTCCGAGGAGGAGGAGGTTTTGGAGAGACATGTGGGAACACGCACGGAAACGCTGCTGAGGAGACGAAGCGCCGGGCACTTGAATGGTCTGTGTAGAGTGGAGAGCTTGCTCATAGCTGAGTGACGGGGGTCCTGCTGTGGGCTCCGCAGGCTTGTGGCTATCTGCCTCACACTTTCTCGAGAGTGAGACAGACAAACATGAGGCTTGCTAAATGTGATAGGGAACTAGTGCCGGGGCAGGCTGGGTGGGTGGGTGGGTTCTCCACAGAAGGAAGACATTTTTCACAAGGAAAACAAGTTTCTGAGTACCATGTTTAAATCGCTGGCAAGGGAGAAGGGTACAACAATATGAAAGAAGAAAATGGGGCAGAGAATTTGGAGTTCATTAATGCCGGCCTTACTCTCCATTGAAACAAGCAAACAAGCTCCAGGGTTCACGGCTCCAAGCCCCCCTCTACCTCATTGGCATACTTAGTTAAAATTGAAATTAGGTAATTTTCGAGCAGGCATTTAGAACACAATTGGAGACTACAGAACAGAGCTCAGGGCGGTAGGTTGTCCGGGCCAGAGCTTTCCCTGGTGCAATTCTTCGATATCTGTGACCAAGAGTTAGCTAACCTAAGGCTAATTTAAATGGATTCTTAGAAAAAAGAAATAGCAGTGATCTAACTTTGCACATCGCTGCTGTGATGATATTGGGCCATCAGCATCATGCTTTGTCGAAAACACCTCATAAAGTACATTCACGCAACCTGCCTCTCAGTTTACAAAATGACGGAGAGACAGAGATGAATATAGAAGCATGAAAAAGAGTTGAAATTAGGAAACAGTAGAACCGCAGGATACGTTCACTTGTCAAATACGTGATTAGGAAAAATATCCCCAACCTCTGGGAAGGTGCAGAAGGTCTCTCTGTACCTTCTGGGAGAGGACGTGGGAAACGGAAATAAATAAACACATGCTCTACTTTCGAACCATTTGCACAGCAACCCCTTAAGCAATAAATTCTTTACGAGGAATTTATTTCAGGGATAATCTGAGAGAAGTAGGAAAGTCTGTGCCCACACTAGCCAGCTAGTCAGAACGATGTTTGCAATAAAAAAGAGAGAAAACCAGTGTCCCGCAATAGAGAGGACGAGAGCATCGGCACACAACAGAATCCGGTGAGGTTACATTTGGAAGACTGGAGGGAGTACATCTTGTTCAGGAGCGATTGCTATGACATACCGGTGCACTGTCGAGGGGAAAGACGAGGTTCTGAAGAAAGTGGGCATGGATAAGGATCCAACTGTCACTCAGTAGGGGGGATTATTATTGTTGTTATTATTGTTATTGCTGAGGGGAAAATGAACACCAGTTGCAATTCAGGTGATTTTCAATAACAACTTCATAACCTGAATCTGAACTGAAGAAGCCCATGTAAACAAATACTGCAATTTGTATTCTAAAAAGGGACTTGTCTGGCTCCTGTTCCCCACCCCAGCCCCGCTAAGAAGAAACCCAGAGGGAAGGAGCACCTCAGGCAAGTGCTCAGACTCTGACCACCAAACACAATTCTCACTTGTGGGAAGCAGAGCTGCCACAGAGACACTGGTTCTAGTCACCACAGAAACGCTGGTCCCAGTCACTGCGCTAGAGTCCTAAGATGCACATACCGCCTGTTGTACCACACGAACAGAAGAGGGTTTCTGGGGTTGGAGCGCTAATTTTGTTCTTTGCTTTTTGTATGTCCATACTTTTCTACAATTAAAGGTTGGCATTTAAGAGATATGCAATAACAGACTCTAAATATATCTTGAGTTATGGAAAAAAGTTTTAAAATGGGAACTTAGAACTATTTCTACAGACATTGATCTTGTGAGGAAAATGATTTACCGATACGAGATGATTTCAGTAATGATGCTGGGGTCAGTGAGATAACTCACTTGAAATCCCCGCAACCCGCATGATGGAGCGAGGGAATTCATGCCTACAAACTATCCTCTGACTTCCACATGGGCATCGTGGCGAATGTGTACTGCTTGACCCCTCCTCAAGTATATGAAACTGGAAGCCCACATATGATTCTCTGGGGTTTCATGCTTTTGTTAAAAATATGGAAACGTGGCATGCGTCAGTGAGTTTTAATCCATGTGTTGATGCACATATATGGAAACAATGATAAAACATCATTTCATCATGAAGTGATTAAAAAAAAAACACTGAAAATTAAACAGCGGGACTTACAGACACGCCACTGTAACTAGCCTATTGTGTTTGGATCTATGTCCCTTAGAGGCATGCGCCTGTTTGCTGTGATTCTAACTAAAGCCAAAAAGAGAAATGACGACAGAGTTAAGGGTCTCGACAGAATGGCACAAGTGTCTAGGTATAATATTCCTATCAGTGGGGAAATGCCAATTTTATTATAGTCGTTATGATATCTGTGTAGGGATCTAGGGATAGATACTACCCATGCTAAATATTTTTTTAAAAAGCCTCAAAATACATCAGTGACTTAATAAAAAAAAAAAGCCAAGAAAATCATAGAAACAAATGAACATTATCTCAGGTATGGCAATGAGTAACATTTGACACAAAAATAACAAAGATGTCCATAAATTGGCCTTTGCCAAAATTATTGGTAAACAGATAAACCATGGGAAGGGATAGATTTTAACAATAGATCATGAAATACAATGTCTAGATATATTAAGCACTTATTTCTTATCATTAATTATTATCATGTATGTTTGTGTATGTATGTATGTGTCATGGCTGAGTGCATACAGGTCAAAGGACAACTTGTAATAGGTTCTTTCTTTCCTTTACAGGTTCTGGGATGGAATTCAAGCTAACAGCTTAAGCAGCAAGCAGCACCCTTACTACTCCCACACAAGAAACCTTTGGTTTGACCGCAAAACACGAATAATCTAGTTTAAAAATGAACAAAGGACTGAGTAGACTTTGTAATGACAAGAAGCACCTGAGAAGATACTCAACATCAAATCCACTGGCTAACGGCCATTCTACCGGAACATCTGGGTGAAACCGCTCTGTATCTGGAGTAGCAAGTCCAGATTTCATCATCCAACCCCACCAACACACTTTCTATCTTGGATGAATAGCATTCATGCTCATTTTCAATGCCTTTAAGCAAAGACGCACAGATTCTAGGGAGACACAGTTCCCAGGAGTTTTGTGTCTTCGGTGAACTAACCACTAATTTTTTTTTACTAGGCAATGACCAGGTCTAGATTTTCAACTCCTGAGCCAGGATAAGGCAGATGCTGAACAGTTTGCATCAGCAACTCTTCTGCGACTGATTAATATTAAGAGGCAAGAAAGAATAAAGGGCTTTTCTTACCCACACACGGCAGGGAGTAGCCAAGCTGAGCGTCGTGGACAAATTGCCGGTCGTTGAGTCTTGTGACACAGTACAAGTGGAAACAGTCCAAACAGATCACATGGCGGTGATTACACTGGAAGACCAGAACGGGGCTCCTGCGCAGACAAAGAAGAAACTTTGATGGAACTTCCAGGGTGGAGAGAATTCTGGAATAACGAAGGTTGCTTTGCACATGCGCTGTGCCCATACTGGGGCTGTGCAACCTCGAACTCACCCATTCCAAGGTCATACCTTAAACATTGGAGGTGTACCGTGAGCTGTATAGAACATTCCTTATGCTACTTTATAAAGTAGTACTTTTTAAAGTTAGTAGGTTTATCAGTCAGTTGTTTAAACATGAGATTAAATATCATCTTTTGCTAGAAGTCTACCCTGATTCCCAATTACCCTGTTCGCTCAGAATACCTAGGAGAAAGCCCTAGGATCTGTTTTCACTGACAAGTCCCTGACAACACGCTGACCACACAGCACACACACATTGACCCTCCTTTCCCACTGTGCCCTCTGTGCGGTGGGTACTGTCTATATTTTACACTGATGTTCCCACAGAAGTGGGCCATTCCCACTGCCTCTTGAACTTAATTATAACAATACATAAAATCACAAGTTGCCAAAGTCAAAAGGAAAATGGCCATCGCCCCAAAGAAGCTATGCCCAATAGCCAGTCCTGTTACCTCAAACAGAAAAAGAAGAATTTAGAAGCAAGAGATTAGCCAGTGGGGTTTTTTCTGTTTGAAGAATTTTATCTCTTCTATCACTATCATCTTATGAAAACACTCAATTTCTCAATGTGTGGCTATAAGATTCTTAATAAATCAATATATACATGTATATATACATTGACATATATGTATGTGTATATATATTTATTAAAAGTTTTGGACTACCTTATATATAGTGATTAGAATGAGAATTGTCCCCCATAGACTCATGTATTTGAACACTTGGTCCTCAGTCGGTGGCACTGTGTGGGGGAGGTTACTGAACCTTTAGGAGGTAGAGCCTTGCTGGAGGAAATTTGTCACTTTGGGTGTGGTCTTTGAGGCTCACTTCATGTTCTCTATCTCACTCTTCCTAATATGTAGACTAAAAATGTGATCAGCCGGCTTTCTGCTCCTGCTTCCCCGCCATGCCTTCCCTGTTATGATGGACTCTATCCCTGTGGAAACCACAAGCCAAATAAACTCTGCTATCCTTGTGTTGTTCCTGGTTACGGTATTCTATCTCAGCAACACAGAAGCAGCTAATATGGTTATAAGAAGAGAAATCTTGCGAAGAGTCACTTCGTTTTGCCAGCAGGTGAACCACGTGCTTGTGTGAAGAAAGGGACAAATTCATTATACTAATCTGAGATCCTTCCTAACTCAGTAATGAAATTACCTTGTGGTCAATTTGGATAAGTCTGTTCATTGCTTAGGCAACGGTGCAATGCAACCATGTCTGTTCACACCCAGTTCTTAGCAGTTATGAGATCTGTGTTTTTTAAGAAGCCTTTTCCCTAGGGGCAAAAATCAAGATTAAACATGAGCATTGTAGCAGGTAATTTCTTAACAACTATGAGGTTTAAATAATTCTGTCATCTCACTTATTTCAAAGCAGAGCTTAACGGCTTAACACAGAAAGTGGGAAAAGAACCCCTGCTGTGTTAATACTGGGTGTGGCCATAAACAGCCTCCTTTCTGAGCACACCTCAGCCCCCTTGGGGGGGTGGTTGACTCCTATTTCTGGATCCTTAGTTAATTGCTCTGAACTTCCAACCCCTTTCCTTCCAGAGACTCTCCTTGTGACCACTTTAAGATATAGCACTTTCTTATCTTTAACTTTTCTTACTGTGCACACATGCACACACACTAAGTGTGATCTTCATAGCAGCTATCTTTTACCATCATCTGTACAGAGAAGAAATGAGAAAGATGCTCTCAACTGATTGTGTCAATGTTAATGCAGACCAACGCTTATACCGCCAACCCACTATCACCACAATTGAACACTTGTGAGAGTGTGTAAAATTTTCTGTAGATAACGAGTCTAAAAGGAGTGCTTACAGGTAACCGGAGAAAGCAAGTAACAATCTGCAAAATCAAACCAATCCACCCAGGCTCTGCCATCCCAGAGTCTCGGCACATAGGTTCATCCTAACATTAAAAAATCTTTATGTGTATATGTGTGCACCTGACATAGGGATGTTCATACTGCATGCCTGAAGGAGCCTGAGAGGGTGAGAAGAGGGCACTGGATCCTGAGTATTGGCGTCATACATGGTTTAATGCTGGGAGCTGAACCTTGGTCCTCTACAGAGCTGTGAGTGCTCTTAACTGTGTAGGCAGCATGCATTTACCACAGTTACTGGTTCTTCTTCAGTTACAATGCAGTCCACAGACATAAGACCATCTACACAATCCACACAACATGTGTTGCTCTTTATTAGTGACATTTTGGTATTGAAAACAGATTAACATGAGATAGAAAGCATACAGGAAGCTATTACAGGAGAACTCTACACACACACACACATTATAGAAGGGTTTAGAGGCCCAAGGTTAGGACCTGAAAGGACATAGCATCCATCCAAAGTAAAAGGGCACATTAATGCCCTATACCTGTGTAGTCTCACAGCAGGAAGCAGGGTGTGGGGAACCTGGAGGACACATATTCTCCTAGGAACCTAGGAAGAATCCTTACAGAGTACAAGAGCCTTAGTGGAAGGGGTTACTGCAGTTGTGAAGGGAACCTCACAGAGTTCCCTCCTCATTCCTTTTGCTCTGCAGGGACAGAGAAGCTCTGTCTAGGGGCCAGTAAGCACATCCTCAGCAGACACCAAGACTTCTAGGACTTTGATCTGGGACCTCTAGAACATTAAGGAATAAATGCCTATTTTTCACTAACTACATGGTTTCTAGTGTTTTGATACGACAGTCCAAATAGAAGAAGGAAGTTTCTGAACATGTGAGGAGAGTTATGTTTTAATGTGTATAAATTTGGGGGAAGTTTGAAAGCATTGAAGACTTCTTGGGGGTAATTTTCAGAAACCTGACTGAGCATTGGAACCAAAAAGATGGATGCCAGTCACATTGTGTGGGACCTGAGGGGCTTATTTCCCATGGGTCTTCTGTTCCTCCCGATGTTCTTCTGTGCCCTTTGATCAAATTATATACAAATGTCACTTGATCAATCTAGAAATGATTTTACCCCACTGAGCCAGGTTACAGAGCAGTTAATTAAAGGTTAAATAAAGTTCTCAATCTTATGTAAAAATAATTGCAAACATGTTATTTGACATTACTGAAGAGTTATTTGCAAGCGACGATTCCCTGTTTTGCTAAGGGAGGGATATGCGGGCCATTTATTCACACACCATTCAGCACAACAGAAGGAGATTCTTCAAGACAAAATCTACGGCAAGACATTCCATGGGTTGGCCATAGCAGGCTATTGTCATGTGGTACTGTCCACTTGGAAACCCTGTTCTTGAGTATATAAAAAAACATTAGTCATGTTTTTTGTATTTATCCGATAATATACACAGTTTAATCCAGTCTTTCTCATGTTTAGTCATTTTCTCATCCCTTCCCCATCTCTTCATCTATCCTGTCCCAGAATGCCATTCGTCCTTTGAACCACAGGCTCTAGTCCCAGATTTTCAGTTCTCAGTGAATGAGATGTGTGGTGAAAAGCAGTGTGCTGGGAACTTGAAGGGATGCTTTGAGAAGTGGTAAGTGTAATGTCTCAAGGATGTACCAGTTTTGTAGAGTAGCTGGGGGAGGCAGAAAAGCATTGTAACATAGGCAGACTACTTTAAGTTTTGTTAGAGTTGTAGAAACATCTCAGCAGGCTCTGTGGTAAGAAGTCTCTATGATGCTTTTGCAAGGCCAGCCCCTCATTCCCGTTCCCTTCCATACTGAATGGGCGGTTGTCCACAAAATAAGAGTCAGCAAAAGACCATATTGTGCCATGCTCCCAGTAATAGATCTGGCTGCTGCTTGCCCTGCCCCGTCCATGTCAGGTTCTGAGGAAGACAAGAATTCCTGGTGGTAGGGACGCTCTAGCAGCTTGATGGAATACTCCAAGTGGCCAGCACAGAGGCCTCTTGACAACAGCATCTATCAAGCAGGTCCTCCAACCTAAGGCAAGCCCAGAGGTGACTCTTGTCATGGCTGGCATCTTGACTATAACTTCGCAGGGTACCCAGGCCAATGATCCTCTGGCCAATTCCTGACCCGTGGGAATTGTACAAAACTAGATCCACTCTGTTCTTCAGCCATTAAGTTGTGGTGTAGTTTGTTTGTTTGTATGTTTGTTTTTACACAGAAATATCCAAGTACTATAGACTCAGTGGAAGAGGAATCCATGCTGAATAGGTCTTAGAGGAAGGTTTAGAAGTTATAAGAGAGTAAGTGGTACTGGATGGAAGATCAGAAATCTCAAGCTGGGCCAGCGAAAGCTTTTGTGGCCAAGAGCAGAGAGTAAGGATCCAGAAGCACTGAGGACCCAGGGCAGATGACATCACTTATCCCTCCATTTGTCCCATGCAGGATACTGTTATGTACACAACTACATACGCTCATATGTAGTGTATGGAATCTATAGTATAATCACCTGAAAAACACAGTCAATTAGAATAAAAAATAAAAACATGTAAGTATGAAATCCTCAAGGAAGTGCAATCATACAAACTTTTCTCGCTTGTGGGAAAGAATCTTTTCATTTAGCTGCCACTTGACCCTTGAAAAGGCATGTGCTGTTTCTACGGTATGTTCAGTTTGGGCAGCAGGCACGTAGATGCTATGCCCCAGTTAGCAATCCTTCAGGTCTCTAGGCAAACTCTCAGCTCATGAAGAACTCCTGGGAATTCCGTAAAGTATTCGATTTGATAAAAACAATTAGAGGAGAGAAAAAGCATCACGTCTAAATAACTGGATTTATTCTTTCAACTGTCATCTTAAATCTTCCCTAGTTAGAGTGGAGGGAAGTGATTGGAGAATGGATGGAGAGAAGAGGGTTTATGGGACATATGGGGAGAGGGGGGGGATCTGGGAAAGAAGAAATCATTTGGAATATAAACAAAGAATATAGAATATATATATATAAAACAGCAAACAACGGAGACATCAGAGGTGTAAAGCAGCTTAGCTAATTTTCTGGATTCGAAGAAATCACCTACTAACTGCCTCAATACACCGCTGACAAAGAAATCTCCATCCCCAGGCCAGTGCACCAAAAAGCTGGAGACGTCTTGTAGGCACACATGTGTTATAGGACTTCATTATTTGAGTTAGCCGAGTGAGCAGTGCTCATCACTGGATCCAGAGCCCCCGATCCAAATACTAATTGATAGGATCAGCATTTGGAAATTAAAATAAGCTTCCACAGTTAAATGGCCTTCAAAATTCCTTCCAGCAGCCAAATTACAAAGCCTAGAGAAAATTCCTTTGCCCATTAGTCTGCTTGGAAACAGAGTCTTATTAAGTCCCTGGCCTACCTAGTCTAGTTTGGCATGTGTGCACAACACACACACACACACACACACACACACACACACACACACACACAGAGCTGACTTGCAGAAGCTACGGTATTTTTGCACAGACAAGGAACCCAGTGCACAAACTCCTCATTTCCACATTTTTTATTCCTTCATTCTGCCAATACTGTGGAACAGCTACTACGCGCCAAGCATTGCTGTTGTGGGCCCAAAGAAGTGAACAGTGATAGCCTATGCCCTCAGCAAGCCATAGTCTTAAAGGGCCGAAGACAAATAAGGGATTCTCATAATGTGGCAGGTGTGGCCAAAAGGATGTGTTTAGAGGTTCCTGGCCCATCTTTGAGATTGGCAGAAAATGTCCTAGGACTGGACATGTTTCGGTGCAAATGGGCCACACATAAAGAAGACATGGAACAACCTTCCTTCCTTCCTTCCTTCCTTCCTTCCTTCCTTCCTTCCTTCCTTCCTTCCTTCCTTCCTTCCTTCCTTCTTTCTTTCTTCCTTCTTTTCTTTCTTTTATTTTTAAATAAAAGATGATAATTAATTAGTATACAAAAGGTTGGTGTGAAGATGTTAGGGATCTTTATCACTGTATTGATCCCTTTACTGCAACAAATACCTGAGATAAACTTATAGAGAAGAAAGTATTTTTAAAAATTAATTATTTACTTATTTTATGTATATGAGTACACTGTCACTGTCTTCAGACACACCAGACAGGGCCATCAGATCCTGTAACAGATGGCTGTGGCAGCCATCATGTGCTTGCTGGGATTTGAACTCAGGACCTCTGGGAGAGCAGTCAGTGTTCTTAACCACTGAGCCATCTCTCTGGCCCAAGAAGAAAGGTTTATTTGGTCTCAAAGTTTTTGAGCTTTAATCCACGGCTGAACAGCTGTGTTGCTTTGTGCTTTTGGTAGCACAATGTAACGTACTGAAGTAACCTGTGATTATGAAACCTGTTGGCCTTGTGCCAATCAGGAAGTGGAAAGAAGGGAAGAGGAAAGGTTCCAATATCCCCATCAGGGGCACATTTCAATTTCCCTACTTCCGGTCACTAGTCTCACCTTTTAACTTCCTCTCACGAGCCCTGACTTATAACATCTGCTGCCTCTTACTTAGCAGCGCCAGGCTGGAGCCCAAGCCTTCAGCAAACAAGCCTTTGGGAAACACTGTATCTAAGCAGAGAACAACCCCCACCTTCCCCAAAGTGCTTTTTCATCTTAAGTCTTTGTTCCGTAATTCTATTTCCCATCTGTGGCACTAAACGTTATAAAGTTGAAGAGAATTTCCAGCCTTGGCATTTGTTCTAAAGTTTGATCTTGTCCTCGATGTCTGTGACACGGCGACCCCTCCCTTGTTAATGTGGAGTTTTATTCCCAAGAAGAAGCTTGCTTTTATATACCCTGTGGCATTTTCTCCTGGCTACCCAGGGGTTTATTTAAAATTCTACCATCAAATTAAGTACGCTGCTGTTGCTATGCTAGCTTGCTCTGTGTGAGCTCAGGAAGAGAGACAGGGTAAGCTCAAGTGGTGACATCCCCCGCCCCCTGATATTTATCTGATAATTCTGAGAGTGCCAACAAAATAGAAACTATGAAATAGCTGATGGGAGACCCCAGGGGACAAGAAAGTGGCGGTCTCTGGAGTAGATGCATTTGGGTTTCCATAGCCTTAACATAATATAACAGCTAGGACCTTGGCACCACCGGGCCAAAGCCCTTATGAGCACCCAGCCAGTCTCTGCTTCCAACACTGAACCCTCACCCCCAGCCCCAGTCCAGTCAGCACGGCTCAGTTCTCACACTGTCCACCATAGCTTTGCTGCTCGGTGGGCCTCTGCCAGGGTGGCCAGGCTCCACTGTCTTTTAATCTCTGCATAAGCTACATCCACCTGTAGACCATGTCTCACCTTCTCCGTTCGCCCACCCTTGGTTCCGCCTCCCACCTGCTGATTTCCCTTTACTGAAATGCTTGTATCTTGAAGGCATTGCCATCATTCTCGGCTTAGCTTTTCACTGTGTCCCTGCCTGCTCTATGAACCAGCCTCTGACTGTCCCGCCTGGACCCCTACCCAGGGATCGTTAAGCCACCAAGTGCTAGTTGCTGCTACTACAGGCAGGAGAGGTCTCTACTGCTCCTGTGGAGGCGGGTCTGGTACCACACAAACAATCTGGGGCAACTAGCCCAGGGCGCTTAATAAAGAATAAAATAGGTGATCGTGCTATTTGTTTCCATCTTACCAAGGTCCTGAGCTCCACATATCACTGTCACCACTGGGCATGGTGAATCTCATTTGCAATCCCAGTTCTAGGTAGGTAGAGAGAGGTAGATTACCCAGGGGACATGGTGGCTGTCACTGGCCAGCCAGCCTGGCCTGGTTTACCTGGCTAGTTCTAGGCCAATAAGAGACCCTGATTTAGATAACCTAGGTTGACAGCATCTGAAGAATGACAGTTTAGGTTGTTTTCAGGCCTCCACACAAATACATGCACATTAACACATACGAGAATGCCTGCACACACATGACAGTGCCCATGTGCATAGACACACACACACTCACAGGAACATAAGCAAAGATGTTGCTTCCATAGTTTCTTTAAGTCATACCCACGGGTCTATATTTTAGGCTTATACAGTACCTCCAGTGTGGTTGTGCTGATGAGATTTGAAATCACTGTCAATAAAAACCCTTTGCCAGATAACAATATGAAGTCTTGGGCATAGAGGGAATTATGCATTATTAATTTCCCTCAGATGGTTTCAATCTTGGAAGAGATTTATCTGATATTAGCATAACTTATGCATTTCTAAATATGACAGCCTGAACTCAAACATGATCCATTTGCTTTTGAAGCGTTGGAATATAAATGTTCCAATGTGACAGCAGATATTAGAAACAATAAAATAAAGATCTTTCCTTTGATAAGATCAAACATAAAGCATGTCTCTTAACCCTATTTAATATTTACTCATTTATGGTAGCATAATTCATTAGCAACACCCCAGCGTTCCTCGCCATGTCTTTTATAGAACCATGCAGACACTTGTAAATAATTGTGACTAGTAGGTAAATCATAATGAGATAACTCTGGGATGTAATGATGAAACTAAAAACTATATTATCTCTGAATGAGAGAGAGAAAAAAACATATCTCATGAGAAATTGTCCTGATGTTTTCTGTGGTTTCCAG
The DNA here is from genome assembly GCF_947179515.1 of Apodemus sylvaticus. Classification (NCBI taxonomy): domain Eukaryota; kingdom Metazoa; phylum Chordata; class Mammalia; order Rodentia; family Muridae; genus Apodemus; species Apodemus sylvaticus. The sequence continues at coordinate 42,577,202 of NC_067494.1, forward strand.
TCTTGACTGTCAGCTGGACTGGATGGAGGAACACCTGGGACATTAATAGGGCGTGTCTTTGAGGGCTTTTACACACAGAGCTGACTAAGGGAGAAGGATGCACATGGTGGAGTGTGTGGAATATGAATGGCATAAGAGGAGGAGCCAGCTGGCCCAGGTGTCCTCTTTGATTTCTGGCCCCCGTGATGTGAGATGCTCCACTGTGCTCCACCCTCCTCTCCATGATGAGTTGAATCCCTGAAGTCAGGGAAAAAAGTAAACACCTCCCCCAATCTGTCTTGTCCGGCTACATGCCACAGTAGTGAGGAGTCTAACACAACTTCCCATCTCTTAACTGAAATAATTATGGATACCAAACTTCTCAACGGCTGGACTCTCAGTGTACTGTCTAAGGAGACTGCCAATAAATATAGCTTTAAAATGCGGAAGCTAGATTTAACATAAAATCATTTCTGGGGCATACCATTGGCATAGAGCCATCGTGTGGTGCAGCGATTTAGCTGTTGGAGCTGCTGCCTGTAATAACACACACTAACTCATGCACATAACTTGTCTTTGTTTTTTCATCTGTGAAGAACAGCTAGAAGCAGATAATGCCCGGATCTACTGTGAACGCATTCTGCTAAACTGAGAAAGAGATGAAGACAGATCTTGTTTAGATAAGAACCCCACCGAGAAATCAATTGTTCTAGTGTATCCCCAGATCTCAAGACAGGAAAAATTAATGTGCTCAGAACCAGTCCAGTGGCTGTGGATGTTAGGAGCTCTTTAACACAAAAAATTATTACAGCCACAGAGTGCTTTAAAGAGATACGTCTCTTCTTGCCAGCTCACAAGAACCCTGTGCAGGTGATTTCGTATTTCTCCTGTATTCATCCCTTTAAAAAAAAATGAATGAATTCTAATGGGATGTTGGCTCTTTCCTTCCTTCCATCAAAACAACATGAAGAACCAGGGCCTCAGCAGTAGGGTCTAAAGAGAGGAGACCCCTGACGGACTGGATACCCTGTAAACGAGCTCTATAATGGAGATGTCTCAAAGGGAGACAGAGCAACATCTCTGAGGTACCAAGGAGCCAAGATTAAAGCGAGACATCACTGAAGAATTGCGGAACATTGCTGTAAAGATTTTTTTCTAATCTCAGTTTTCAATTTGTATTTTGCCTTGCTGATAGCTAGAAAAGCAATAAATAGCAACTGGAGATAGTTCCCTGAAATCCCTAAACCAATAGAATTCAGTAGAGTATGACAATACAAGTCCAAGGAGCTCATGTGTGAACTCAAGACAAGTGAACTCATGCAGATATTTGGGAGTCTGTCCATATGTGCATAGTTAAAGGTGTGTGTGGGGGGCAAGAGTGCTTTAGAAAGAATGCTGTGGAGGGCTGAGCTGGAAAGAACTTTGTTCTGTAAAACGTTCAACACGTGTTCTGTGACAGGGAGAGCACAGACATGTTGATCTCTGGAGAGCTTTTAGATATGAAGACTCGGTTGGCTTCCATTCAGGAGAGCACACACTGTCTTTACTGAAGGTTACTGAAGGTTATGGAACCAATGCTTTGCCTACACCATACGTAAGAGGTACTTTTTACTGAAGATCCCAGATTGTCATGACTTCTACAAAGAACGCGTACATTAGTCCCAAGATGTGCTTGGTAGTCTTATGTCAACTTGACACACAAACTAGGAGGGAACCTCAACTGAGCAAATGCTTCCCTAATATTCTGCTATTATAAGGCATTTTCTTAATTAGTGATTAATTGGGGAGGACCTAGTCTGTTGTGGGTGATTCCATTCCTAGGCAGGTGGTCCTGGCTTTTATACGAAAGCAGTCTGAGTAAGCCAGGCAGGAGAAGCAAGCCAACAAACAGTACCTCTCTGTGGACTCTGCATCAGCCCCTGTCTTCAGTTCCTGTCTTGTTTGGGTTCCTGTCCCAACTTTCTTCAGTGATGAACAGTGCTATGGAAGTAGAAGCTAAACAAATTCTTTCCTCCCCGAATTTGCTTTTTGCGATGTTTTTTTGTGGCAACAATAGGAACCCTCACTAAGACACGGAGATGAGAAAGACAAACTCATAAAATAGTTTACATAATTTTCAACACCAAAAGTCTATTCACTGTTTATTTCTTCTGATGGCGTTGGATAGGCAACCTGGAGATTTTCGTACACTAAGCACCTAACTCTGGCCTCCACACCAGTGCCTAATCTAATTTTAAGGTTTGCCTTTACTCTTCTTTTCCTGGTTGTCTTCTTGTTAATGCACAGGACATGCTCCTGTGAAGTAACAGGCTGAACAGAGGGCTGCATGGTTCCTACTGTTCTGTAATCACTCTACACCAGTGTCTCTCACCTTGCTGCCTCACTGGATTCATGTTTGCCTGTGTTCTTTCCAGATAAGTCATCCAACACTATGGGGATGGGGGGGGGGGGCGGGAGGCGGGGGAGTCTGGTCCTTTCCCTGTTTCTGTGAGTAATGATGCTTCATGGGAAGGGGCATTGTTTTCCTGCACTGTAGCTGCTGTCTGAGTGTGGCGGCTTATAGTGCTTCACATCTTGAGTCCCAGCTCCTAAAGGAACCTGTAAAGCACTCAAGTTAGATTTCTTCACTTTCTGAAACAGATACCTATAATCTTGGCTTGAGGCTTTAATTTTTGGCACACACATATTTGCATGTACATGGACACACAAGTGCACATATGTGGAGCACATATCAAGTCCTCAGTATAGGTCTATTCTGTTGTAATTTCTGCTTTGGTTTGTCCAGGAGTCTGGGACAGGAGATCTGATCATTTCTGTCTTTGAAATGTGCCCCCAGTGCATTGAAAGAAGATTAATCTGAAATCACATCAGTGGTTCCTTCCATTCCCACATCATCACTTATGAAGAAAAAGAACAGGGAGAGAATTGATGAGCTCTGTGTTCACAGACTTCCCCACTCACTTTTGCACATCTGCATCCTTCCTAAGAGTGTCTAATCTGTGGCCAGTTAGTGGTGTATCTCCCTGGCCTGGGCACCACAGGTTTCCTAAGCTCAGTACTCAGAGGGCATGGAACCAGTAGGACAGTTAATCTAATTGTCAACTTGATGGAAGACACCCTCCGAGCATGGCTGTGAGGATGTTTACAGAGAGGGTTGTCCAAAGAGAGAAGACACACAACCATGGATGCTGATTCTATCATCTCCTTCCCAGGGGTTCCTGGTAAGAGTGATAGGGTAGTGTTCATTTGTCCCTGTTTGCTTGAGCACACTGTGCCCAGCTTCCCCAACCCAGCCACAGCGAGAGCTGCTCTGGCCTCCCTGTTGTGATGGACCCCCCCCCCCCGCCCCCACTCAAGTTGTAAGCCAAAAGAAACTTTTGCTTCCTTAAGTTGCTTTCTAGCCTTTTGTCATGTCGATGGGACAGTGGCTAACTCCTTCTGTCGGCCCTAATCCCCATCCCAATATGGGTAGCACATTGGGGTCTTGTTGACAGAAATTTAAGAGAGAGTGGGAGAGACTGAGCATCTTAACCCACTTCCAAGCAGGGTTTACTCAGTGGGAAGATTACAAGAGAGTAAGAAACACAAATCTCCCAGACCAACTGTACTCATGGTGTGCCATCTTCCAGGAAACTAACTAGATGGCGCTGTGGAGCCCAAAGGCAAGGGTTTGGCTATTCAGCACACTAATAGACCCATGGCAGTCAACTGGGAGGAGACTCAGATGCTGGGTAAGGAGAGTTGGTCAGGCCCTGTAATAATACAGGAGTACATGGTGAGCTGGTGGATGTGGGTGTGCATGCTCTAATGTGATTTGCTGAGCACCCTTCTTAGAATTAGGGGATGCTCAAGAATGAGTGTTTATCTCTGTCACTTCATGGGTGCCCTCAGCTAGCTGGTAACGTGTTTGTGAAAATTCATACCATTTACTTAGGAGTCCAATCTTAGGGGTCACATGGAGAGTGTTATCAATGGAGTTTTCACCTCAGAGTCCTTGACTGTTGGTTCAAACCACGAAGGAGAACGGGAATCAGTAAATCACTGATGTACAGATGGGAGACCCCTAAGAATGATGTATAATCCAAGTGACAACAGGATAGACCCTCAGCAGTTAGATTCACATATTTCATATCTCTACAGACAGTTCCCAAGTTACATTCCAAGAGTTGGAAGCATTTGAGAATCTACACTGAAGGAAACATTGAAATAAACTTCTGAATTACAAATACCTTGGGAACATGCGCTTAACATAATGCTAGTAAAAAAATTTGGTAGAATACAGCATAAATTAAATATTCGTACACCTCAATTCTGCTTTGTTATCTACATGGACAAAGAAAGAGAGACAGACTGACACACACAGTTGTGCTCATAAAAGCATGCGTATAAAATCCCCTAAATGTTAGTAACCACTAGATGATGGCGAATTTAAAGATAATAGCTTCTCATTGTTTTAAATGTTAGCCATTTTTGTATGTGCCCTGGGTATTGAACTGAGGCCTCCAATAAAAATTACAATAATAAGGAATTACAGGGGTGGGAGATGGCTCAGTGGGTTAAATGCTTGCAGCATTAGCATGAAAGGCTAAATGCAGATCCCTAGAACCCACAGCCAAGTGGGTAGCGCACATCTGTGATTCCATCTTATGGAGAGATGGGAGGCAGGGCCCTGGGAGTGCCTGGAAGCTCTCTGGCCAGCCAGCCTGGAGCGCACTGTTGCGAACAACAGAGTCTGTGTTAAGGAATTTGGGAGGGGAGAGCATCTCTTAGCATCTGAGGTTGTCCTCTGACCTCTGTACACGCATGCACCATGGCATGTGCACACGCACTCATACACATGAAGAAAAGAAAGAATGATATAAAACTGAAATAAGGGTCCAATTCCCATCCCTTAAATACGCGCATGCCTACCTACACAGTGACTCACAGTGACTGTCACTCAGTACCAGGCACATGTGGGAGGGAGGGGGAAGCAGTTTGACTATCGGGGAGCCAGACGCCTCTCTGTGTTCCTCTAGTCTTTGGATGTGCAAGTCGCAGAGGATGGGATTCTCATGAGCTCCCTGACAAACGGAGCCTCATTTTGGGTAAGAGCTCATGCGATACATGATGTACACAGACGTGAACACATTATAGAAAAAGAATCTACCAGGACTCCTGCCTGTGCTTGACGGGCAGAAACCTGCAGCAGTACTACAATGAGGTGTGATGGTGAAACTCCATGGTGCTATGAGAACCCTACCGCCCAGCACTGTGAGGAAACACTCCTTTCCCCCATCTCTACCTCCCATACTCAGGCTACTGTGAGGAACTCCTCACCACGCTTCTCTAAGTAATTCCCAAATCTCACTCCCACGAGGACCCGCTCACTCTTCTTATTGCCGTAAGGAACCCCAATACATGTTTTGCTTTAACAAGCCAGACTTGGGTGGCACGGGTTCTGTTGTCCTCTATATGTAGTGTAAGGCCAATACACCATCTCTGCACCTCTGCAGCCCAGTCCAGCAGGGACCATCCTCTGGTCTGCCTTGTGAACTTGAGTGAACTGTCATAGGCTCAGTGGGATTTTGTTTCCTTAGCCTTTGCAAAGAACTCTGGTGCTCCTGCCTGATATGTGGGGTGTCAATCTCCCAGGGGCACATGGTTACCAGACCTCAAGGATTGGTCCTCTCCAAGAAGTGAACTCTAGCAGAGTCTTTTCCTTTGCACATTCCCCTTAGTGTGTGCCACACAAATGCCCCGCTAAGGGGATAGCTGTACCTCTTTCATTCCCCCCTCACCCAAGCTGCAGCAGGCAGGAATGCATGAGATTGCTTAGCATTTCTCCTGGCTTTAATTCCTCTTTATTTCTTACCCTCACTGCCCTGGGCTTTCAGTTCCTAACAGTGTCAGCACTATTCATCCTAGCCTAAGGCTCTGCTCCCCCAGAGCACTCTGGGTAAAGGGTGTGCGAGTCAATTGATTGATGTAAACGCTTTCTGGTGATCCCTGAGGGAGGAGGCACCTGGAACCAAAGTTGTGATCATTGTCATGGTGTCTGCTTCAAAACATGGCGGTGCTGAATGACCTGTGGCACCACTCTGAAACTCAACGCCAGGGGTTAAGAGAAAAATATGTGGAAATGCGGTAAATGGGAGAGAAAGTCATATTTCAAGTGGGAAAGCAAATTAAAATAAGATTTTAAACTTGGAAAATGAAAATCTAAAAATTGACTCCGTTTGGATATGGCAAATGTGGGTGAAGCTGTGGAGAACACACGGCATATGCGTGTATTTAAATAAACGAAGGCTTGCACACATTGAGAGCGCAGGGGGGGAAAGTAAGGCAATTCTGCTCATTCTTGCGGAAAACCCATTACTGTACAAATGCGGGAGTGAAGGCTCCTAACAGTTCAATTTGTGGGTGTCTGCACCCATGTTTTGCTCACTGCCATTTTTCTTCCATGAAATGTGATTGCCACCCTGTCTCAGACGTGGCAAGTCTCCACGTTCCACGCAGTCAGTTCTAGACAGATGGCCACAACACACATTTTCCAATCATGCCCAGACCAAGATTGAATCTGGCAGAAGCCTTAACTCATAACTTCCATTCCCAAAGACACTAAACATATTTGCTTGGTAGCCTTTCTGACAGCACCCATTAAACACGGAGGCATGAAGGGACGGACGCGGGAAGCCGGGTGGGGACAGGAAGCCATGCCGGGATGCATGACTGGAAGAGGACACTCCAAATGGGAGGACTTCTGCTCCACTCTCACGTGTACGCCCTCTCTTGAGCCTGTGAGAGCGGCAGAGTGCGAGCTTGCTTTCACTTGCAGTGTGGCGATGTGACTCACCGTGTGAGCTGCTTTTCGGTGATGCTCTGACAAAAAATCCTTCAGCAAGGAAGGGTTTATTTTGGATCAGAGTTGGAGGAGGCAGTCCATCATGGTGGAGTCAGCGTGGTGGCAGGAACATGGGACATCCAGTTACATCAGATACTCAGGAAGCAGGGAGTGATGAATGTTGGTCTTCAGCTAGCTTTTCCTTTTGGTCCATTTTGGGGATGTCCTCCGTCCTCCACCTTGGAAGGATTAGGATTCTCTTTACACGTAGGATGTGTTTTTCCCACCTCAATTAGTCCAATCAAGACGTGCCCAGAGGTCCGTTTCCATAGTGACGCTAAATTACATCAAGCTGATAATCAAGATTGAATACACCGAGATGGGAATCCAATCTACGGCAGGGTGGCGTGCTGATGCTTATGAGGAGGGGTCTGTGGACAAGACTTACACATGGATGGCGTAGCCACAATGTGCTGGCAGTCTGACTTCTGGATGTCCCGTGGCGGAACTGTTTCCAGATGAATAACAACTTCCCAGCTCCAGAAAGAGGGGGGCCTTGACACCCCGGCAATCCTCCCATCTTGCCATAATGACTACAAGTTAGCTACGGAGAGGGGGCCAGTTATCTCGAAAACAACATGAAAATAAGATGTTTTCAAAGTGCTTTAGAATGAGGAACAGGGATTTCCCCCAATGGGCCAGCACAAGGCAAGGGTCATGAGACTGGAGGGGACCTGCTTTGACTGTGCTAGTAATCTGTTGACTGCCATCACCAGCACCGCCTAGCCCTTCCCAGCCCTGGGGCAGGCTGCTGTACCTTACCCTATCTTCTAGGGTCACAGAAGAGAGGCTCCATGGGGCATTTCTATGTGAGTTGTAGGAGCTTGTTCTTGTCTCCAGGTCTGTTGAGATCAAAGCATGGCGTCTGTCCACAGACTTTATCTTATTAATGGTGAATTCTCATGGGGACACTGGCTCTTGAACCAAGCCATAGTCTTCTATTATTTTTGTCTTTTAAGAAATATTTATTATGCATATGATCTTTTGTTATGTTTAAGGCCGGTAAATAAAAATAGGATTGGTTTATGATCTGCAATATGACAGTTTGAGATGTGTAGATACTGTAGAACTGCTGAATCAAGTTAATTAGCATATTCATGACCTCTTGTAGTTCTTATCTCCATTTATGGCAATGAGACTTAAAATCTGTTCTCTTACCAGCCTTCCAGCATGTCCTATTTTTAGTAAGTATAGTCACTGCGTTATATGACAGAGCTCTTGAATTTATTATTTCTGTCTAATTCACATGTTATGTGCTCTGACCCTCGTCTTCCTTACCCTCTGGTTGCCTTGCTTCTCCAGATGAGCATGTCTTTTTACAAAGTCCACGTGTTTAAGTGAGACCTTGCAGTATTTCCTTTGTTATGCCTAGATTATCTTTCCAAGGTCGGCAGTGTTCCTATAAATTACAGGACCAATGCTTCCAAGCCTTCATAATTTCCTGTTGTGTACGTAGAGCACATTTTCTTCAGACTTCCATCCATGGGGACTTAGGTTAATTTTTGACTATTGTGAGATGGCAATAATCATGGGATAAAAAGTGTCAGTCTTAAGCATCTGTCAGCTGCCTGCAGCATAAACGCAATCTCTGTTCTTGCTCTGCCCACAGGTTCCTAATAGTATCTAGCACATTAAAGAGATCAAAGAGAAGAAGCCTGGGAAATCCTGACAAAGTGGCCAAAGCCTCCTGTGACTGTTCTCAGGCTACAGCAAAGCCAGGCACTGGCTGGTCTCCAGGACCCAGCTCCTTCAATTTGCAAAGACCCTCCGACAATAGAAAAGATGGGCTCTGTATAGAAATGACAGTGTGATACTGAAACTCCAAAGACAGAGATACTAATAGGCTGATCATGACGCTGAATCCACATGTTCAGCCTCCCTTGTACCCAGCTTTAGCCAGGATATTTAAATGGCCACAGAAACATACAAGCAGTCACTAACTCCCACTCACAGCCTCAGTACTGGTACAATGGAATAAACAGAAAAGCATCACTTGAGGTGTGGCCTCCATCACAGAGATGCTCCTTGGATATGAAGCTGTTATTTGCTTCAGATGTGTTTCTAAGTGATGTGGCAGCTGCTTACAGATCATCTGCTCCCTCCTTATGTTGGCCAATCAACCTCCACAGGAAGTGACAGAGGGAAGAATTAGCAGGGCTCTGCACTATGCCTGGGCGGCCACCCTGCTGTAGGCTGCTGGTAGGGAGATTCCAGGATCCACCGAGGTTTCTGATTTTCAGAACATTAGTGCTTTTCTGCTCTTGAGTTTTGGGGACTTCCGCTGTGTAGCTTGTGTGTGGCAAATTTAAGTAGAAGTGAGGTTGAAAGTGGGTGGGTTGTCTTAATCATGGCTTGTAGGGGATGCAACTAGCCTGGTGCCCTGTTGAGAACCTCAAAGTGATGGGTCAAGGCGAGGAGACAACAGGTGAGGGAGAAAAGCGGGAGAGAGGAAGAGAAGAGGGGAAGGGATTGGAGGAGGCAGCTTCCATCATGGTTCTCAACCAGCACAACCTAGATCTACAACTGTTCTTGGTCAGTGCTTCCTCTGGGAAGGTTTCTGGTCACAGCACTGTCAATAGCCCATTCCAAGAACATCCCTGGGTACTACCTCAAAGCATTTCCTACACCCTAGTAGGTAGCCATTTGCCTGGAAGCCTTAGCCATGCTCACATGTGGCCGAACTTTCTGCTGTGTAGGACTTTCTAGTCCAGTACCCCAAGTAGTAAAAAAATAAAATAAAATAAAATAAAATAAAAAATAAAAAAGGCTCCAATCCTCAGGGTATTACCAGCTGCCCTGTCCCCACCCCACTGTCTGTTGTTAGTTTAATGAGATGAATGTCTTAGATCACACAATGTTGGCTACAAATTAGTTCCTAGACAATCCAGAGTCTACCTGAAGCATTGGTTAGGACAGAAGCCTTTCCTACTGCAGAAGTTTTAGAGTGTTGGGATATTTGCCTCAGGTGAGTGCCCTGAAAGTTTCAGAGTTTTTGGACTTTTAAAGTAATAAGGATATGTGCTCCACTATGTTCATAGCAGTCCTATTTATAATAGCCAGAAGCTGGAAAGAACCCAGGTATCCCTCAACGGAGGAATGAATACAAAAAATGTGGTATATATACACAATGGAGTACTATTCATCCACTAGAAAAAATGAATTCATGAAATTCTTAGACAAATGGATGGAGCTGGAGAACATCATACTAAGTGAGGTAATCCAGTCTCAAAATATCAGTCATGGCATGCACTCACTAATAAGTGGATATTAGCCTAGAAAATTGGAATACCCAAAACATAATCTACACATCAAATGATGTCCAAGAAGAACGGAGGAGTGGCCCCTGGTTCTGGAAAGACTCAGTGTAGCAGTATAGGACAATATCAGAGCAGGGAGGTGGGAGGGGGTGGATGGGAGAACAAGGGGAAGGCTTATGGGACTTTCAGGGAGTGGGGAACCAGAGAAGGGGAAATCATTTGTAATGTAAATAAAAATATATCAAATAAAAAATAAATAAATAAAGTTAGGCCAACTCTTGACTACATTTAAAATCAAAGATTAAAAACAAAATAAAACAACAACAACAAAAACAGTTGTATGGAGTGGGGGAGGGGACGGGTAGCATGAACCTTTTTTTTTTTTTAAATAAGTACTTTATGGAGAAGTCATAAGTCATAAGAGAAATAGTCATAAGAGAAAATGGCTGCTTTTTGTGCACTGAAGGATCTTTCCTGGAGAGTAGGAGAACTGACTTTCAAAGGCACCCACTTCACCCTGTGGTGTCTGTATTCACAGAGTGACATGCTCACATATGCCATCCTGGAGGAGGGGCCTCACCCTCAGCAGTAGTGATAGCACGATCCCATAATCCTTTGCTGTGCCTATCCAGAGCTGAAGGATGGACCGTAGCATCCCTGCTCCCAACCTGCCAAGCAGAATCCCCCTAGTATTAAAAAGAAAAGAAAAGAAAAGAAAAGAAAAGAAAAGGAAAGAAAGAAAAGGAAAGAAAAGAAAAGAAAGAAAAGAAAAGAAAAGAAAAGAAAAGGAAAGGAAAGGAAAGAAAAGAAAAGAAAAGAAAAGAAAAGAAAAGAAAAGAAAAGAAAAGAAAAGAAAGGCTTCAAAACTTGTGAATGAACTGGCGCTCTCTCCTCCCACCCTCAGGGTATTATTACCTCTGCCATCCCCACTCTAGAGGTCTTTTGGAAGTTTAATGAGATGGTTGCCTTAGATCACAGAGTGTTGGCTAAAAATTAGTCCCTAGACAATGCAGAGTCTACCAAGCGCTAGTGTGGCGCTGAACTGACGAACCACGGGCATGAATGACAGGAAGTTCCAGATACCAACTTGGAACCGACCTCCTACAATGCAATCCGCTTTCCTAAAGCCAGGAAGCCTGAGAGGCCGTGGCTCTCAGAGCAGTGAGAGGAGCTCTAGGGCTAAGAGGCCTGTAGTCTTCCTGGGGTCTCTGGCCGGTGTTGCCTGAGTTCTGAAGGGCGTGGCACTGTGGACACAGCCCTGTGCGCAGCCAGTGACTTCCAACCTTAGAAACTGTTTTTAGAAGTGAGATGCTGCCTAATAACGTTCAGAATCGCTCATTCGCAGAAGAGGAGGAGGGTGTGCACAAAGAGGCGGGTCGTTAGGAGCATAGGGTGCTGATCCCTGTGCGGGAGAAGCAGGGGTGGGGGTTGGGACTGACTCCTGTCAAGATGGAGCCCGCAGCCACTCCGGCCTCCAGCAGCTCCAACCTGCAACCTCAACCGCCACATACCAGGAATCCCCTCTGGAGAGCAGGCTTCTGGGGTCACCTCTGCTTCTTGGGTGGTAGGTAGTGATGACGACACCGGGATAACAGATCCAATGGCGACGGGACCAGAGATGGAAAAGGGAGCCAGAGTTCTAGTGCCGTGGCTGTGTTCTCTGCTGGCAGGATAGGAGCAGGGCCTGAGGCGTGATGGAAGGAGAGAGACACCTCAAGCCCTAGTCTTGTCAGGAACCTTTTGGATTCCTTCCAGAAATTTCCACTAGACTTTTTAATATGAGAAATAGACTTTATAGTAAACTCGGCAACTTTAACCTTTGGCACTGTAATGAGTCATTATTTATTTCTGAGGCAGGCCTTCGAGTCCACAGGAGACATGTAAGAGGAAAACACACCTCTCTGGACTTTGAAAAGGAACAGAAGCCCAACAATGGCAAGAGATGCGAAGAGACGAGATGACAGGAGCATTGTGTTTCAAAATGTCCCCGACCCACACAGCAGCATCTTGCACTGTGGCAGAGTAGCCATGGGGCTATTCGGGGCCCATAGAGGGCTGGGCTGGTCTCAGCCTCTCCAGCCTTCCACCAACAAACACCCAGAGTTAGAGGGGCACCTGCTATCACCACTTGGAAGCAATTAGCGACATCGTCTTGTCAAGCAAGCTGGTGTCAGCTTTGCCCCTACTTCATAGGGGGCACTGTGCTTCACGAAGGTCTTGCATTGAGGTGGGCGGAGCCTCCTGTGGGAGATGAAGACCGAATACCCTGACCCCAAACAGGTAGACAGCCTTAGGACAACACAGGGGTCTCCCTAGCTTGGGGTGCTGGCGAGAAACTGCCACTGCTCAAGCTGACTTTATTATCTGCTGTGACTGCAGGATCTATCCACCCTGCAGAGCTCTGGGAGGATAGATGGTCTAAACGGAGTCTTAGGATGCCGTTCTTGCAGCTCCTCTAGACAGATGTCCTGGCCTGCACTTCCGGGGTATCAGCAGTACCTTTATGGGGTAAGTCTGCCACTTGCGTTTAGAATTAATGTCTCCTGGGTTTTATGGTATTGAAAAATACCCAGCAAATCTCATAAAATAGGAACTAGGAAGGGAGTTAAATATGCTCTAAGGGAAATCAGGAATCACCTTTTATTAATATTTTTTGAAGAAATTAAAGGCCCTGTCTAATAGCCCAGTGGAAGCTGTTGACTGTCGTGGGTGGGTGTGAGGCAACGTACAAATTCTCAGGGAAAAGCGGCGTGGGGGGGGGGGGGCGCTGCCTAAGGCAAAGGGATTCAAAGTGGGGCTCGGACCCCCATCCCGCTCCACACCCCCTATGGAAACACGCTCACCCGGCTTCCCTTACTCTTGTTTAATCTGTGACACCACGATCAGAATTTGTCACTCTGGGAGTTACATCTGATGTTACAGCCTGGAGCAGAGCTGCACCAAAATAAACAATCTGCTCTATTCTGCTTAGACTAATAGGACAGTGATGTAAGGCCCTGTGCTAAAGTGCTTCTCCTCCCAGCACTGCAGCCCTCAGCAGCAGCTAGTGGGGCTAGGGCGGTAGATGGGAAGCGAGGCCGGCTTCCGGTGCTGGGGAGGGTTGGGCGGAGGTCTGTGGAAGTTTCACATCTGTCTTGGTGTGCAGCCAGTGGAGTCACCGTGCTGGGAGAGTGAGCTTTCAAGCTGCACATGGCCAAAGCCTTTTTCATTGAATTCTTCCTGAGCGGGGGTGACCTCCGAGTCTGGATGCTGTGCACACGCTGGCTAGCTGTGGGAGTTTTCATTAAAACTCACAGAGAAGGTGGGCGGCTTGCAATGCCTGTAGGTTTAAGCTGCCCACAGAGGCATTTCCAGTTGTCTTAAATGCTCCAAACATGTCATACCGTGTGCAGATGCACGTACACACACACACACACACACACACACACACCACATGGGTGGGGGCAGGCGCTGGGGAGGGAGAGATACTTGCTAGCATTTGGCAATCTTGCTGCCTTTAGACACTGTGACGACAGGCTCCAGACAGCCCTCCTACGACTGGCTTCCCGATGCTGGATTCAGATGACCACTCTTCATATTCACGGTTTTCTGTCAGAGGACCAAGGGCTCTCTCCACTCTCCTCTTCCTGCCTCTCTCCCTCTTTCTCCCATGACTCCCTTCACCCCTTTCCTCTAATTCCCAGACATGTCCCAGGAATCTCATTGTCCCCTGTAGCACACACAGGCTTCTAATGCCAGTGATGTGAGTCCCCTAACCTGTTTTCAGCTCTGATGCAGGGGAGTTTCCATATATGACTGGGTTGAAACTGTCAGCGTGAGTGGCCTGGATAGAGTCTGGCCACCTACCTGCAATCAGTGTAGAGTTTTGTCATCTCGTGCTTCGTGAAGTGTGCGTGAGAACACAGTGGGCTTCCATGGGGTTAACATGAGTTCCCTTTGATAAATGGATGCTTTTCAACCTTCATGTTTGATTTTCCTAGTGCAAACCAGAAGGATATGGGATTTTATAGTCTCTGAGTGAGGGCTTTCTTCTCTCTGGAATAAACCTTGTGATAAGCTAAGCTATCTGGAAGGAAAAATAAAATGTGGGAAGGAAGACTTCCCATGCACCCGTCTGCAAGCTCCCCTGGCCACTCCCTCCTCTGTCACATCCCCATGTCTGGGAGAGCTGCTCTGTTCCTAGCTTCTCAGGTCTCTTCTGCTCCCAAGCTTCCATAGAGAGTGAAGCTCTGTGAACCTCGGGGTTATTGATGCCACATCTGTGAATCGGGTGAGCCCATTCCACTGTGGACCTGGCTCGCCTTTCTGGAATCCAGCTCTCTTACGCACCCCTGTCCCAACGGCTCACACTTTTAACTCATTCCCGCCCCCCCCCCCTCGGCTGTGCTTCTAGACAAAGCAGGGTGTGTGTGTGTGTGTGTGTGTGCATGGGGGGGAGTGGTGGGGTGGTGGTGGTGCCCAGTGCAGCCAATTTGTTGGTGACATCCTAAGGAAGAAACTGTGCTGTGGCAGGTATCTGGTTTCAAGTGGTGTCTCCTTCAAACATCCTCCAGCTTTCTGGATAGGCTGATGGAAAATTCCCTGGTCTGCAAGTCTGGGAGCTCTTTCCATTCTTCAATTCACAAGATGAATAAACAGGAATACGGAAGACAGAAGGGAAATACACCATTCTGCCCCTAGGTGGGGCCGCTGCCCACATGTGCCTCGTGTCAGTGCATTAAAATTCACTTTCCTGGCGGCGAGACCAAGTTCAGGCAGCAACTGAGAATTGACAATGTAAAATTGAGTTTGAGCTGTTGTAAGTCTTTGGTCCTGCAGACCTCACTCAGCCAGCACTGAATGGCCGCAGGACTCCTTGAATTCTCCTATGTGTCTCTTAAAAATAGGTACTTATTCAAGCATAGACTGCTGGAAATGTCCCGGAATCTGTTCTTGAAGGATGGGCTGTGGACAATAAGATCTAATGGCAGGGAGATAATTTATGAAATACTTGGTCAAACAAAGGTGAGTGTCAGTCTGTCTGTCTGAGGGATGGGTATGAGGATCCCAGATCCACTGGCTGCAGCAGTTTTGATTAAAGGAAGTACTAGGGATAACTGCTCACACAGCTTTCGTCCTGTGTGTTCAGCCTACAGGCTGTGGGGTACGTGAACCCCAGGACAGCTGTGATTGTGGCCTGATATAGAATTATAAACTTATATGACATGTTAGAGGGAGAGACTTTATTTTCTTATTGTCTTTGTAAATTATGTGGTTGTTGAGAGTGAACTGTGTAGCTGTCCGTGTGCTCGTAGAATGCCAAGAGGGTAGATACCCTGAATGCTTTCTGAGCTTCTGGGAAGACAGCCATAGCCAAGAAGCAACGATACAGATACAGTCTTTTATTAGGCTGGAATTTGGACATGTGGCCTCCTCCTTGCTCTGCCCTTGATTCAGGAAGCAGGTGCCTGAAGGAGTCCTGCCCACATGCATCTCAGAAATCCAATTATGAAGGAGGCATTGTTCTATGTGAATGGAGGAATCTTTGCGCTGAGGGCTTGCTATAGCCAGCTCTTTGAGTCCCGAGAACCACGCTGCGACTTAAGTACTATTACCATCCTCAACTCAGAGGTCTTTGGTTACTCTTCTTACTTCTCTGACCAAAACACATGACAAGAAGGAACTTAAGGGGGGGGTTTGGGTCACAGACTGAGGCTAAAGTTGATTGAGTTCAGGAGAGAGGAAGGCGTGGCAGACAGGGCGGCTTGATGTGGGAGGCTGAGACGCCTCATCTCCTGATATCACTGGAATAGGAAACAGAAAGTGGGCTGTGCCACAGGCTTCCACCTCTTTCCTTTCACTCTGTTTATTCTTTCATGAGCTTTGTCCATAGTAAGGTGTCACTCCACTTTGCTATCACAGACACACCCAAGACATGCTTCATTAGTACCACGAGTAGTATTTCTTAGTCCAACTGAGTGAATAAACGTAACCTATTATACCAGGATATTAAGAAATTTGTTCAGGGCTGGAGAGATGGCTCAGGGATTAAGAGAACTTTCTGCTCTTGCAGAGGACCTGATTTCTGCTTCCAGCCTCATAGTCACGTAGAATTGCAGCTCCTGGGGCATCTCACACCTCTGGCTACCATGGGCACCTGCACTCAGGGCAGGTACAACCCTTTATGGAGACAAAAGGGTGAGCAGCAGTGGGGAGGGGTAAGAAATATCAGGAAACATGGGGAGGTGAATGCTCAATATACAATGTATATATATTAAAGTCTGAAACCTTTAGATTTGAAAGAAAGAAATTTGTCTGAAATGATTCCATAACCTCTTAACTCATGACCAGATTCAAAAACCTCGTGGATACAGAAAATGTGGTATATTTACACAATGGAATACTACTCAGCAATTAAAAACAATGAATTCATGAAATTTTTAGGCAAATGGTTGGAACTGGAAAATATCATCCTAAGTGAGGTAACTTAACCACAAAAGAATATACATGGAATGCAATCTCTGATAAGTGGATATTAATTAGTCCAGAAGCTCTGAATACCCAAGGCACAATTAGCGTAACAAATGACTCCCATGAAGAAGTAAGGAGAGGGTCCTGATCCTGGAAAGGATCGATCTAGCATTGTAGGGGAATATAAGGACAGAGAAAAGGGAGGGAGGTGATTGGAGAATAGGTGGAGAAAAAAAAGGCTTATGGGACATATGGGGAGCGGGGAACTGGGAAAGGGGAAATCATTTGGAGTGTAAACAAAGAATATAGAAAATTATATATATATATATATATATATATATATATATATATATATATATATATATAAAGACAAGGATTCTCAAAATGTAAAAAAAACAAAAAAACAAAAAACAAAAGCAAACAAACAAACAAAAAAAAATCCCTCAGTTTTTACTGTAGACAAAACACACAGGTGCCTGCTCATGAAGAGGCATTGGAACTGGATCTGTGCCCCTCATGGTCCAGAATGACTTGGGTGACCACTCCAGAACACCTGTATTTGACCTTGTCCTTCTAGCCCCTGGCACTGTAGAACTCATTCTTATTATTCCTCCCTGGCAAGGCTGTCCTGGGCTGTCCTTACGTGAAATGTTCTCTAGACCCCGTCTCAATGGCAGCCCACATCTCAGAAATATTTCCAGTCATCTCTCTTCTTCGCCCTGGTGC
Source organism: Apodemus sylvaticus (assembly GCF_947179515.1). NCBI lineage: Eukaryota > Metazoa > Chordata > Mammalia > Rodentia > Muridae > Apodemus > Apodemus sylvaticus. The sequence continues at coordinate 42,594,497 of NC_067494.1, forward strand.
CATCAGAGTCCTGCAGAGTGGGGACCAGTGGACTTACTAATCTGCTGCAGGCTGTGGCACTTGAGGGAGACTTTGAGGGAGGTTGTGGGCCAGACCACCATATTTAGGAATGACAAGATAGAGCAGGGACAGACGGTGCATATGAGGCGTTGAGCATGTGACCTGACTGAGGAGTCAGGAATGAGCAGGGGAGGGGGCTCTGTGGAGGGTCCAGGGGAGTCAATAAGCAGATCATGGGAAATCACTCTTTCATGGTGACACATTGTAGAAAATATTTCATCTCAGTTGGGGCTTCTAACGCCCCTCTGACCATTTCGTTCCTGGATAAAAGACACACGTGACCTTTATGTTTACAATGAGCCTTAATAGGTACAAGAGCTGGGCAGATATTTATCCTCTATGTCTATTTCCCAGCCACTGAGTCCATTACAAATTTTGCCATGTTTTATCTGGGCTGCTCTTAACTTCAATTAGCCGACCCAGATGGCCATTATTTTAAGATTCTTAACCCCATGATGCCTTCTCCTCTCTCTACCTTCTCTCCACCCCACCCCCTCTATGGTTCTTCCTCAAGCCTGGAAACCCTAAACCCCGCCTACATCTCTTCTGCCCAGCTATTGATTTTGGCATCTTTATTCACCAATGAGGGACAACTTGGGGGGGGGGGGGACAAGGTCATATAGCATCACTTTGGGTCTATGTGTGGTCTCTGGGAAAAAGTAGTATTTAGCGTGACAAAAGAACAAGCCTCAACAAGTGACAGATGACAGCTTTCCAAATGTTGCATGGACCCTTCTCTCCAAAGTTTGATGAGGACTGTGGGGCCCAGAAAATTTTCTGGTCCATTCAAGGAGGCATAGGGGACATGGCTGCTGTGCAGTCCCCTGTGTGCTTTCTCAGAACCCCAGGAAAAGCCACAACGATGTCTCAGATACCTCTTCTCTATCTTGCAGTCTGCTCTGCGTTCAGTAGTGAAGTCTTGTTCTTGTTGGCAGTGGTAGTCTGGGTGCCAAGTGAGGCTAGAGCGTGCATCCAGCTAGCAGCCACTAACCCCCCTTCTCTACAAGAACACAGAAAGGCCCGGACGGGTGTGCAAACACACACCTTGTAGCCTGTTCTAGAATCTTATTAGCAATGACAGTTTTGAGGGAGCTTTAGCAATATTTCAAACTCTAGCATCGAAATCTGACAGATTCAATTTTGTTTTTATCAGGTTATCTGATGACATTTCTACAAAAAGAAACATTCGATCATCTGCAGGCTCAACCTTCCGTACTGGGCATGGCTTGCTCACAGCTTGCAGGCCGAGGCAACTCCGTGTCTCCTCTTCTGTTCAGGAGCAGAGGAGGACTCTGCCCTGCAGTGGCCCACTCAGACCCCATCAGCACTGCATGCTGCTGCTTCCTCTGTGGAACTTCAGCCAGCGGCCCTCTGTCCACTCCCCACCCCCCACAGCCAGGCTACCTAATGGAAGGCACAGAAAGTATGATTGCAGAGGAGTGACTGGCTCTGCACACAGCGTCTGGGGTGTTGCTGATAATAAGGGGCTATTTCAGGGGACCTGCATGTTAGCACATTATCCCATCAACGGGGTGCCAGCAGCTAAAGTGCACCTATTCTCTTACCTGGGAGCAACCACACTAGTCTGTCAAGAGCTGGTGAGCCTCTCGGGAAGCACAGGTGTGGAATCCCTTTTACAAAACTCAGGCGACAAAACACAATGCTCATGGAGCCTCCTGGGGCTAGGTGATAATGGAGATACACATACTCCTAAGGACAGTCTTTTGGCCAATGTTCCTCAGGATCTGAATCTCCTTCCTGTCCAGCCTTGCCTTGTCTTGTGACTTCCTCATCCTCCTTGGCCTGACTCAACTTCGGCGGAATTCCTCTTGAGCTGCCTAGAGCTTCTCCACCTTCCTGATTCTGTGACCCTTTAACACAGTTCTTCAAGTTGTGGTGACCCTTGACCATAAAATTATTTTCATTGCTACTTCATATCTGTAATTCTTCTGCTGTTACGAATCGTGGTGTGAGGATCTGATATGCGACCCCGAAGGGGTCATGGGCCACAGTTTGAGCAATCCTGTCCTGGAACTTATCCTAGTGATTTGATGGGCTCCTCATCCTCCACCACTCTCCTACCCCATCATGGCTGGGGCCCTAGATCAGCAAGAATCCTGTTAGGCGCCCCCCCCCAGCCCCCGCAGTTAGCAAGGCATTATCCTAATCTCTCAGAAAATGTCCCACCTGCTGGATCCCCTCCCACCCTGCTCTCTGACAGTAGCTTTCCCTCGCTGTGTTTGGGAACCAGTTCAATTTCTTCTTTTCCTCTCAGAAGAGCACCATGGGCCTGGTTCATCCTTTAATGAAGGCCATGAAGAACTTTACACGCTCTTTCCCTTGTTCCTGACTGTAAGATGTAGCATGGTCATGGTGCCCCATGTTCACTTTTCTGGAGTATTTATTAAGTGGCTCTGAGAATTCACACACTCTAAAGTCCTCGTTCACATAGGAAGAATAAGGTACATGGATGTATGGATGTATTGACTGGCTGATATGAAACCAAGAATCCTGGCCAAGAGAGCGGCAGTCTTGTGGACTGCTCGGGCCAGAGAGGCTTTATTCCTCTTGAGAATTCACCTTTGTATTTGACACTTGAGGCAGATTGAGGCTGAATGTTCAGTTTCCTGCCAGAGTCAGATTGCTGTCTTGTCAGCAGTTCCTTAGTGGAAATCACTTTCATCTGCGCTCTGCTGAAGAGCACCTGCATGCGAAGAGACAGCCTCAGCAAGAGGAGTCTGAGGGGCAGGGTGCTAGTGTATTTAAATTGGCTTTGCCCTGATAAGGGCATACAAAGAGAAGGTTAATGAGGGTTAATAATTTATACTCAGAGAAGTTTAAGATGGTTGCATAATTTAAGCCTCCCACAGAGGTGCCAAACTAAACTCCATTACTTCCCTGAAGCCAGCTTGAGTGTAACTTTCCTTCAACTTAATGGGCTGCTGTTTCCCTTTGCTGCTCAGTCTCAGAATCATGGGGCCATTAAAGATGGCTTCTGGTGACAGAGAGATGGCTCAGTTGCGAAAGGTGCTTGCCTCTAGGCTTAGCCTCCTTACTCTGTTCCCCAAGATGTGTTTGATAGATGAAAGAACAAACGCTCATAACTTACCCTCTAATCTATGCATGCACACACACACACACACACACATGCACACACTCATGCATACACACACTATGGCACTAAAATAACTCAATAATAAATTTATAATAAACAAATAATAAATGCTTGTTACTCTCACATCCATTCCTAGTACTCTCACTTGTATGTTGAGACTATAATTCTCCCTCTAATCTTACCTTGTCTAAATCTATCTTTCATCTGGAGTATCTTAAAGAGTCTTTGAAAATATGTCCCTGCCTCCTTCAAAGTCTGTTCAGATCCAAGATAAATCCTTTCTAATCCCCCAGGAACCCAGTGAGGAACCCAAGGAACAGAAATGGTACCCAGACTGGGAGGCATACAGCTCTGGGTCTCACCCTCCTGGTGTAGGCTTTTGAAAACTTCCTGAACAGAGGAGGACAGTGAGGAGGCCTGAAGCATAGCAGGTGAGACTTTTAGAACCATTAGCAGCTGAGCTAATGGGAAAGACAACATAGAAGTGGGGTGGCCTGTCTGCAATTTTACCTCCATCACCTTTAATAAACATGGACCAAATTGAACAAGAGGGCTACTGAAGTTTCAAAGAGAAAAAGGCTTTTCAAAAATTGAACTCCTTGCTTAGAGTGGCACCAATCTCATCACCTAGTTAAAAGAAAGTATCAGGAGGTAGCAATATCTACAAAGGCAGATAGGTCACCTCCCAAGGAATATATTGCTTCTAAAACGATTATCTGGTTTGTTAAAGAGGTAACATTGACCTCTGTGGTGGTTTGAATATGCTTGGCCCAGGGAGTGGCACTATTAGGAGTTGTGGCCTTGTTAGAGGAAGTGTAGCCTTGTTGGAGGAAGTGTGTCACTGTGGAGTGGGCTTTGAGACCTTCCTCCTAGCTGCCTGAAGACAGTCTGTTCCTGGTTCCCTTTAGATGAAGATGTAGAACTCGCAGCTCCTTCTCCTGTACCATGTCTGCCTATACGCTGCCATGCTTCCTGCTACGATAATAGACTAAACTTCTGAAACTGTAAGCCAGTGGCAATTAAATATTGTCTTTATAAGACTTGCCATGCTCATGGTGTCTGGCAAACCAAGACAACTTCTTAGGGGTGGAAGACTGGGCTAGCATGTGAAAGTCTTTAGGCAGAGTGGGCTATTCGAACCCCAGGCCTTCACAGAAATGATCTCTGTCTGCAGCTCTATACTCCCTATACATGAAGTAGCAGCTTCTGGTTCCAAGTGACTGTTGAATCACAATCAAAGAAAAGAGTTCATATTTGATCAAGACTTCAATGGATTTCTAATACAAATTTATATGGCAATGTATGGTTATGAGCTGTGACGCTGGGCAAAGAAAGATGATGTGATGTGTTTACACCGTTTAACCTTAAATCGGACTCTTTACCTTTTTTTTGAGAAAGTAGCTCAGGTTGGCCTTGAGCTCACTGGGTAGCTGAGCATGACTTTGAAGACCTGATCCTTCTGCCTCCGCCCTTTCAGGTGCTGAAACTACAGGTACGAATCACTTTCGCATGATGACTACTTCAGAGTCAGAGGCCGAAGCTAAAGAATGGTGGTGACCCACAGCCATGTGAAGTAGCATTGGCAGATCCAGGACACGCCCACCTCCCAAGGTAGAATATGAGGCACTCACAGCCTTGGGAGGATCTAATAAGTACAAGTCTAAAAAATGGTGTCATGAATAAGTGAATGATAAAATTGCCAATAAGAATTAACTTGTAAGGGCTGAAGAAATGGCTTACTCATTAAGAACACCAGCGTTTGGCTCCCAGAACTCACAGAAGGTAGCGCACAACTGCCAGTAACTATAGCCCTGGCCATGGGATCAGATGCCCTCTTTTGGCCTCTATGTCCACCTACACACATGTCATTCACTCATATAGACTCCCACACATAAGTGCGTGTGCCTGTGTGTGTATGTGTGTGTGTGTGTGCATGTGTGTAAACTAATAAATAAATCTTTAAATGAAGAATTAAGTTCTGCAGAATACTTACTATGTAGATACGGATAGGGTTGTTTTCATGTAAATGACAAAAATGAAGCTTACAAGGGGAAAAAACCCCACCCACACATGATTAAGAACACAAGTTTAGTAAGTGGTACAAGTCAAAACTTTAAACTGCTTTTCTTCCTAAATGCAACCAATGATATCTTAAGTAGTAAACATTTAAAATGGGATTATTGCTTAGAAGCTCAACTAGGGAGGCAGGAAGGCTATATCCTAGTTGCTTGGAGATGCATTATACTGACAGGGCACCTAGGGTTCCCCCACCCCCCCCCCCCCAGGCAATTGCCTCTAGGCCAGTGGCCTTTGTTGAAAAGCAACATTTTCCCCTGGAGTATGCCCTACAAATATTGCTTTCTTTGTGTGACATAAGGTAAAAATGTTTGGGAAGTGCCAAACAACAGTCTGAGGAAAGCCACAGGGACCATCTCCAAAGAACTGCTGATCAGTGAGTCAGCAGGAGCTGCTGCAGGCAGGCAGAGCAAGTCCACTGTAGGGAATGCTGGAAGCAGGGAAACTGTCTCTTGGGCTTTGAGACTGCAGAATCTAGTCTGTATGGAAAGCAAAGTAAGCAGGGTCTGAAGCCACCTCAACTTTTACAGAGCTAAGGACAGCTAAATTAATGCATACTGAAAGGAAAAGTAGGCCCCCAGCAACCAAGAGGGAATGTAACTGAAAAGAAACACACATCTCGGAAGGGAGACATTTTCAGGCATGATGCTCTTTCAGGATAATGGGACATTGAAAAATAGACCCCAATTCTAATATATGGTAGAGGAGGCCAGGTGTCACCAAGTCAGCCACCCCAATCACCTGCCAAAGGCTTTGGGCTCTTGTTGATCTGACACTCAGCGATGTCCTGTAAGATTAGGGAGACTGTACAGACTTTATGATAGATGACCAACATCAATGAATAAAGATAAGAACCAAAGGACAACTGGTCACTCCTAGGATAAGGCACCCTGTCACTCTTGGATCCAAATTTCTCTACCCAACCAGAAGTAAGCATAAGTGGAGTAGAAATTTCTGGTTTCTTTGGAAACTCAGTTTTCACATGAGGTTTTCCTGGATGCTGTCTTGTGAGAGGATGTTTTGCTGAAGCAAACACATGAGAGGATGTTTTGTTAAAGCAGACATGTGAGGTGGCACATGATGTTTTGCTGGAGCAGATGCTGAGAACATGTGATGTTTAGAAATAATATAAATATAACCCCACAGACAGTGAGAGGATACTCATGCAATGCTATGCCTTGCAACACTTCACAGGTCTTTGCTAGTCATGTGATGCTTTGCTGGTCTTCACTTCATATACAGAAATGCACCAAAGAACTTCTCATGGTATTCTGGCTGCTTCTTGCTACTTCTGTTGATTCATACCAGTACAGGGGAGCCTTGCAGTTTCTGCTGGATTAAGCTACTGCTACTGATTTGTGTTTGGTGTTTGTTATTGGACCTGACAATGAAGATTGAAATTGCTCCTAAAGAACTACTTCTAGACAGGTCACAATGCCCCTACCCCATTTTTCTCTGCTATCTATGGTAGGATAGAAAGGAGATTGAAGCATTTAAGAACCCTAATTAAAGTAGGTTTTGAAAAATCTAAGCCTACAAGTGGTGCCCAAATGTGACTTAGGCATAATAGGTAACTTGCCTTCTAATGTAGTAAAGAAAGAGGCAGGTTTTGATGGGTTGAAAATGTTGCTTAAGGAGGTTGTCAAAATAGCAGCTACTGCTACTGTCTGGTCTCCTGCCTTGCTCCCAGAGAGGGTTTTCTGGCTTTGCATCATAGTCTTCATGAATACCATTTTGAAAAAGATTGGGGGGGGGGAACTGTAAACTTAGAAGGTTTACTCAATGCTCTTGTGTTAGAATGGATTGCAGAGTTGGTTATGCACTTAGAGAGTTTGCAGATAGAGGTTGAAGTGCTTGTAAAGCAAAACAAGCCAGTGGGAGGAGAACAACAGGGTTCAGCCTTAGTGTCTGAGATTAGGAATGTATCAAATGAGGGAAGCAAACTAGGCTGTGAAGCAAACTGCCACACTCCATCCACACACTCTCACTGCCATCTTACCCAGAGCACCTCTGTGAAACAAGGGGCCAGGAAGAGCAGGAGGTGGTACAGGGACAATGTGTTCGTGTTCAGCCAAGTGCACCACAAGAGGATTTACCTAGGGTTACATGGTATCTTTAGACTTCGTAGTATTTGTATAGCATATACCTGCTAATAAGAATGGTCATGCTTATAATGAGTTGACACGACATCCAATAGAAATGCTATATCTATAGCATTTTAAAGAAGCTATTATATTGTATGGCTTGCATTCTCCATTTGTTAAAGAAATGCTAAATAACCGGGCTATGCAGCATGGAGTTATTCCCCAAGATCTGAAGGGATTGGTGTCAGCTGTGCTAGAAGCTGGTCAACAGTTACAATGGTTGTCCTGGTGGAAGCACAAAGCCATGAAAATAGAATAACGTAATAAAGCAAGTAGGATGAATGTTACTAAAGACAAAGTGATTGGTGAAGGGCATCATGTTGATCTACAAGAGCAACTCTGATCTGATCATGTTGTAATTCAACAATGTCATTGCAGCTTTAAGAGCTTGGGATATGATTGAGGAGTGGGGGGATTCTACCTTATTTACTAAGGTAATACATGGTTCTGCAGAAGCCTTTATTAAATTCTTATGGAGATTGGGTTCACCTGTAAATAGCTCCATATCAGACCCTGAAACCAGAAAGTCACTGATCTTGGCATTTGAAAATGAATGCTGAATGTAAAAGAGCAATCAAACCATTGAAATCATGAGAAGACTCAATAGATGAATTGATAAGAGAGACAACTGGTATTGGCTTTCTGGAGCACCATGCCAATATCATAGGGAAAATTGCAGCTAGAAGTCTCAGGAATCAAAATGCCCAATGCTTTAACTGTGGTAAATTTGCAAAGAAATGATAAGACTAGAAGATTCAAAGCTCAAAATAGTGGGTACAGTGACTCTGGAGAAGATGGTATTCATAGAAGAGAATAAGCAGATCCTGGCTCCTATGAAAACCAAAGGCTTCCAGGGTATTGTAGCCACTGTGGAAAGGACAAACATTGTTCTAATAGTGGTTGGTCCAAGAGAGACATAAGACATCAGTTTGATGTCTTGACATCAAGAAACAATAGAGGGGCCTGTCAGCTCAAGACCACACAACAAACAATACAAGCCATCTTCTTTTGGACAGCCAGCAGGTACCAAGCAGGCAAGAAAATTAAAACTAAGTATTGCTGATCTTATGCATGCTACAGAAGGAAGTGCAGCTTTGGAGCTCCCCACAGATACCCCTCTTACATCATTTCCAAAAGTTGAATGTTACAAGTTAAGCCCTGGAATTCATGGTCCTTGACCTTCAGAGAGAGTAGAATCTTAGAAGTGGATTAACTTCTCAAGGATTTACTGTGCATTCAGGTATAATAGATGGGAATAGCAAGAAATTAAAACCATGGCATATGTGAAAAGAGGGATGAAACTTAATTCAGGGAATAGAATTGGTCAGTGGTTAGTGTTTCTTTACACTAAGGAGAAGGTCACTTCAGTATAACAGGAGCTTTTGAGAGTAAAAACCTGGGTTCTGGCAAACAGTGTTTAATGATTAGTAATTCAAATTAATAGTATAAATGGTGTTGAAATAGAAGGTTTGGTGGATAAAGGAGCTGAGGTTAGTATACTTTCCAAAAGTCTTGGGATCCAGATTGGTCACTTCAGAAGGCTTACAGTTTTTAGGAATGGGTAAATCATCACAAATAAGACAAAGTATACGATGGATTAACTGTTTGGGAACAGAAAGGCAAACAGGGAAGTTGAGACATTATGTAGCTGACATACACATAAACGTGTGGAGAAGGGATCTTTTACACTGATGGGGTACTCAAATTAATATTCCTGAAATTTTGGGGACAGCAAATAAGGAAATTAGGGCTGATATGGTAGATACTTCTGGGGAAGGTTTGATATTAGTATTTGAGTACAATCACAAGCTGTGCCCATTCTTCTAATGTAAGACATCACAGGAATTGAGTTTCCAAATTTATAAAAGTGGTCACTGATGACAGACCTATGTGGCAAAAGCAGTGGCCCATAGCAAAAGAAATAAAAGGCAGGCACTTGAACAACTGGTACAAGAACAGATGGGGGCTCAACATATAGAAGAGTCTACCAGCTCATGGATTTCTTCTATTTTTGTTGTATAAAAGAAATAAGGAAAATTGAGGATGATAATGGATTTAAGAGCAGTGAGTAAGATAATTCAACCAATTATTGACATTATGGACATCGTGGGCTTCTGTTACCTTCTTTGTTACCAATATAAAAATTGTTACCAATAATAATAGCCAATAACAATAATAACAATAATAATAATAGACTTGAAATATTGTGTTTTTACAATACCTTATTCTATTTATTGCATAAGTAGAATAGGGAAAGGTTTGCTTTCTCAATACCTACTCTGAACAACCAGTGGTTAAAAAGATATCATTGGAATGTATTTCCACAGGGAATGTTAAATAATCCAACTTTATGTCAATATTTTGTACAATAACCATTAGAAATAATTCATAGGCAACTTAATCTATCCTTTATCATTACGTGGATGATATTTTATTGGCTGATTCTGATGAAAATGCTTTAGAGAAAAATTTTTAAAGAAACACAAGGAATTCTGCCATGCTGGGAGTTACTGATTGCTCCAGAAAAAAAATATAAGAAAGAGATTCACTTAATTGTTTGGTTTATAAAATCAATAAACCAAAAAACCCACAAAAGGTACAGACCTTTAGGGACCAATTGCAAACTCTTAACAACTTTCAAAAATTAATTGGATATATTAACTGGCTGAGGACTACAATTGGTTTAAGTATTTATGAGTTAAGTGATTTGTTTCAAATATTATAAGGCAATTCAAATTTAAACAGTTCAATATGTCTAAAAGCTGAAGCAGCAAAAGAGTCGATTGTTATAGAATAAATACTGCAAGATGCATATGTAGATTGAATTGATCCTAAACTTGATTGCGTTTTGGTCATTTCTTCTTCAGTTTATTCTCCTACTGGGATCAGTATGCAAAGAGAAGGTAGTATTATGGAATGAATTTTCTTAGCTCATACACAAAGTAAAAAATTGAAGGCATATATAGAAAAGATTTCTGAACTAATTATGAAAGATAGAATAAGACCACATCAATTTTCAAGAACCGATGTGGGTGAAATCGGAGTACCTCTTATTTAGGCTGGGATTATGTCATTATGGGTGATCAATGAAGAGTGGAAAACAGCATGTAAGCAACAACTTGGGGGAATTAATAACTACTCAAAAAGAAAACTTATACAGCTTATTAAAAAAATAATTGGATTCTGCTATGTGTTGTAAAGAGAACACCAGTTCCAGAGGCACCAACATTTTATACCAATCCAAACAAGATGGAGACAGTAGGATATATATATATATATATATATATATATATATATATATATATATATATATATATATATGTGTGTGTGTGTGTGTGTGTGTGTGTGTGTGTGTGTGTGTACGTGTGTGTGTCAGAGAAAATAAGCAACATAATCAAAGGTCCATATATTTCAGTTCAAAAATCAGAATTGTATGCAGTAAGGTGAAGCAATTGTTTGCAAATTATAATGTAAAACAGATTACTGCTATACCACACAATCACACAGGACAAGCAATTGTAGAAAGAGCCAACCACACCTTAAAAGAGGTATGTATTACAGAAAAAGGAAAAGTAAAACCCCTCTGGTATAGACTAAATAATGCTTTGTTAACTCTAAATTTTCTTAATATTGGTGAAAAGGGAATACAAGCAGTTGAGAAACACTGGGTTATTGAAAACACTGAGGAAGTAGGCCAGTCAATATACTATAAGGATGTGTTGACATTAGAATGGAAACCTGCAATAGTTTTAAGATGAAGACATGGTTATGTTTATGTATCTATCGGAAATGAGAAAATATGGATACCAATAAAACTCATAAAGATTATATATTTGATCAGGGAAAACCTCTAATCAGCTGAGACATGAATGTCTTCATAAAGTAAATAGCCCAAGTGATTCACTCTCACAGACTGTCTCAGTTGCCAATTTCTCGAAAAAAAAAAAAATGCAGGCAAATCAACTTCAAAAGATCCCATGACTGAAGGGGTCGAAATGATTGATCACACAGAACCTAGACAACACATAGACTGGACACACAACACAGAAACTGGACTACAAATGCTACAGCTAGATTTTTCAGACTAACCATATTTTTCTTGGTCCCCCAAACAGGAATTCTTCACCCCAAATCAGTAGAAAGCAAGTATAAGAAGATCATGGTCATGGTGCCTTAAGTTGGGGGAGTGGCTGGGGTTGTTTGATATGTTGATATGGTTGTTACCAGTAGGGTGGTAGGTTGATATTGGTTATGATCAGGGAGGAAACAAAATAAAGCTTAAATCAGGGACTTCGCTCTTCTATTTTTCTTTTTCTCTTATCTTTCTGTCTTATCTAATGATGGGTAAAAGGAGTAAAAGGGAATTATATAACAGTGAATAAATAAATGAAATAAACATTTTTTAAATTAAAAAGTAGAATCTCTTAGTCTTAAATATTTTATTTTGGCATGGGTTAATGTATCTTGATAGAAATTTAAGGTTGTTTTATTTATTTTATCTTGATAGAAATATAAGGTTATTTTGTTTAACTATCATGTATTGATTTTTAAGTATAATTATTGGTAGAAAATTTAAGGTTTTGTTTGACTGTTGTTTGATATATTGTACAAAAGCAGCTTATTTTAAATGTGATATAAAGCTTTATGGTACTTATAAATATTTATATTGTGTGTAGATTGTTAATGTTAGAAAAAATGATTTTTTTGGAGACTCAATTGTATCAGTTGATGCTTTCCTGGAAGCCGTCTTGTGATAGGATGTTTTGCTGAAGCAGACACATGAGAGGACATATGATGTTTTTCTGCAGCAGATGCTTGGGAGGGCCCATGATGTTTAGAAAGACTATAAATATTGCTATGCCTTGCAATGCTTTGAGGGTCTTGCTAGCCATGCAACTCTTCACCAGTCTTTACTGGTCTTTAGTTTGTAGAAACATGCCAGAGAGGTAAACTGGCTGCTTCTTGCCACCTTGTGCCAATTTGATGGAGCCTTGCCATTTTTTCTGTATCCAGCTGCTGGTAGTGATTCCTATTTTGGTGTTTGGTGTTTGGACTGCTAATATCCTGACAGTGAAGACTGGAATCTCCCCCAAAGAACTACTTCTACATAGGTCCACAACCCCCTTTTCCTATTAATCTTCTTTCTCTAGTACTTCTGGCTGGCAGCTTAGAAGGGAGGTTAAAGCATTTAAGAACCCAAATTAAAGTAGGTTTTGAAAAATCTACACCTACACATAGGCTTCAAGATTGCTGTTCTAAGCACTGAGATATCATTGGATCCTTAGTAACTGTTCTGTGTGAATGAGAGCATTGTGTAATATGACATATGTTATATTTAATTATGGTGTAACACAGAAGACAAGGTTGAAATAGGCACCAATCCCCTACTTCCTTTCTCTTCCCTTTATTTATAGTTATTAAGTCCTATATAAGTCTGAGAGACCTTTCCTTGTGAGTTGTTATAAATAGCTCTACTAATGACAGTAAGAAAACTATAATGCATTTGTTATACGAGAGACATTTTAGATGTGTATATGCACCTGTATGTGCACGGGCAGGCATGTGTGTGCATAAGTGTGTGTGAGCATGTGAGTGTGACCATGTGTGTGTGGATGTGTGTGTGTTTATGTGTGATGAGTGTTCTTCACTGTCACTTTGATTGGACTGAGAATCACCCAGAACTCACACTACTTGGCACAGCAGTGATCCATCCTGAACGTAGTCAATCCCACACTGTGGGCTAAGGTTACTGACTGAATAAAATCAGAGTGGGAAGCAAGCTGAGCTCCCATTCATCTCTTTTCCTTACTAGATGCAACATGAGCTATTGCCTCATCTTCTGCTGCCAAGTTCTCCTCACCATAACAATTGTGCTCTCAAACTGGAAGTCAAAACAAAAACCCTCCTCTTTTAAGTTGCTTTTGTTGGATATTTATTATTATTATTGTTATTATTATTATTATTATTATTCAGCAAGGGGAAGTAACTGGTATAGTATTTGACAACCTTTCAAAAACTTTCAGAGAAAATTCTCATTCTCTTTATTTAACTCATCCATTTAATATTTAACGAACACTTACTCAGCTTACGTAACGTTGTTTGAGAGAGCCATGGCCTCAAATAAAATGTACTCTTATGAACAGTGCACTCTTAAGAGGTGTACATCACAGCTCTTAGCACAAGATTAATTTTGTTGTCTCAGTTACATTTCACTGACTGTTACAAAGTGATTTAGGAAAGAGTGAAAGAAAGGATTCTACACCAGCTGTCTGCTCAAGCAGCAAAGGGCACGTGTTTGGTTTCACGCACAGTAGGACTTCAACTCCTGACAGGCATTACAGTCTGGCTGAGCCAGCTTCACTCTGAGAAGCCCTGGGGCTCCGTTGTAGTCTCTGTCCTTTAGTACTGTTGGTTCTCATGGCCCCTTTGGGTGTCACATATCCTGCCTCTCAGACATTTACATTACAATTCATAACAGTAGCGAAATTCCAGTTATGAAGTAGCAATTTTATGGTTGGTGGGAGGTGTGTGTTGGGGTGGGAGGTGTCACCACAACACAAGGAACTGAATTAAAAGGTTGCAGCATTGGGAAGGTTGAGGACCTTTTGATCAAAGTTAGAATCCTGGAAGCAGAGCCTGGGATAGAACACTAGGAAAAGCAGAAGCTGTTCTCACATAACTGCTGACTGATGTTAAATAAATACTGGCCGTGTCCCTGTTGTGCTGGCTGGCTCTACATCAACCTGACGTAAATGAGAGAGGAGAGACCCTCCATTGAGAAAATGCCTCCATATGATGAGGCTAGCGCCAAGCCTGCAGAGCGTTTTCTTTAATTGGTGACTGATGGGGGAGGGGCCATCCCACTGTGGGCGGTGCCACCCCTTCGCTGGTGTGTCTGGGCTCTATAAGAAAGCAGGCTGAGCAAGTCATGGAGTGCGTGCGAGCCAGTAAGCAGCTCCTCTGCACCATCTGCCTTCAGGTTCCCGCCATGTTTGAGTTCCTGTTCTGACTTCCTTTGATAATGAACAATACGGGCAAATAAACCCTTCCTTCCCAGTTTACTTCTGGTCATGGTGTTTCGTCACAGCAATGGAAGCCCTAGCTCGCACACTTGTCAGATGCCAGGTCATATAATAAGTCGAGTAATGTAACGGGACGAATCCTGCCGTTTTTGATCCTGTCACACAAAGCTGGGGTGAGGGGACAAAGGGATTGCATTTATTATCCAAGCCCAACAGTGGCTTTGTCTCTTATATCTGGGATGCAGTCTTCTTAGAGTTGAGCACTTGTGCTGGTGAAAGTCTCAAGAATGCACATGCCTTATTTCTCCGTTGTTGTAGGTCACACCTGTCTTTTGTCTCATTGTTTTGTATCAAACGCATATTCTTAGGTAATTCTTTTATCCTTTGTGCAGGATTTTTTTCCTTAGTAAGAAATTAATTCTACATTTTCAATAATGTATATGGTTCGATGTCTGTTATTGATATATGGATATATTGGGATAGCACCAAGAAAACCCCTTTCTTTGTACCTTTATATATCATCATATAATGTACGCTTTTATTACAGGGAAATCATAATACATGCTTTGAAATCATTTCTGTCTTTCAAATTTTATGAGCTCAACTTGGGTGATGCACACATCAGTTGAGTATTTTCATCTTACTTCATATGATTTGATTTGATAAAATCAATTCCATCTATATGTATGTCTTTTAGAAACATATCTCAGTTTTCCCCAAATGGATGTCTTACATCTGATGTGCAAGAGAAAATTCTGGTAGCACCTCCCCAGGGAAACTGAGCCAGCCCCTGATTATGCTAATAGAAGCAAAGAGGTTTTCTAAGCAAAAGACCCACTGTAAATTATTCATAAACAGGTGTCTCTTTTTTGATGGTTTTAGAGTTTCTACATTTTCCAGGCCAAGGAGTATACATGATACGATATATATACGCTAAGCTGAAGATGTTACGGAGGGGAATGAATGCAACTTGAGAACTAAGTGGAACTTGGAAGCACCCAATGTTTGTATTTGGAATATTTGTCTATGCTGGTTGGGCGGGGCAAGACCAAGGAGCCTACTATCTGACTGGCTTCAATGGTCATTGATTGCAATGGGAAATATTAAATATGAAGGGCGAGTTCCCCATGATTCACTCAGCTACACTCTGCCCTGGCAGGATGGCCATGCACTGGAGAACAACGGTTGGCCTCTTCTAATTTCATGAAGACTCTCTAACTCAGAGCTCCAAAATCTCTCCATCCAGCTCGCTACGTTGATCTTTTCAGCCAGGGCCATTTCCCAAAGGACAGGATGCCTTGCCTCCAGGTCCAGAGTCTGGGATAGGTGAGGTAACGGGCTCCATCAGAGTTCAAGACACTCGGCTTGTATGACCTTTCTTTCACTCCTTTTGCTTCTGCTTCTCTTCTTTTCTGGCCCCTTGGCTGTTCCGTTCTTTCCTCTGCATCTCCATATTGCTCACCCCTGGAGCACCTCCCATTCTGCAGGAGCACTTGTCCCATTGAGCTGTGCATGCTGCAGCTGCAATGATGCATAACATCTGCATTTCATTGTCTGTATCAGCCCTTCAATCATTTGCTGATGTGATGGGCTTTGATAGGCTTGGAATGAATGTTTCTTGTTTATTACTACTGGCAATGATCTAAACCCTATCATTTGAATTAATTACTTCTATTCTGTTATTATATTTTTTTAATTTTATACTCAGTTAATAGAACAGACATAAATTGTGGTTCTCAATTTAAGTCTTTTGTGCTTTCTGAGAACTCTGTGCCTGTCTCCCGGCTGCAGGGTTCTCCGTGGCCCCTGGCTAACCTTTTCCATTAACCCAGGCTCCCTCCTCCTCTTCCAGAGCCTTTTCATTATTCTGCGTCTCTTCATCTTAACAACCAGAATAAAATCATCTCCTTGGCTGCCTGGTGCATTTTGTCTTTGACATTGACCAGACTTCAATTAGAGTTTTGTGTTCACATTTAGTTTTATAATTTAAGAAGGACAGAGAAGAAATGGAGAGTGATTTAATTTGAGAAAGGCAAGTCTGGGGTGGGTGAGACTTTCTTAGGACAGTCCAGATTTGTATCAATTATTGCAGAGCAATTACAGTTGACACGTGGACCTGAGTTCGGTCTGTGCAGATTCGGTTTGAGCTGATCATATCCAGACTTTCTTTTTCTTGTTTCAGTCCCTAAACAATACAGTGTAACACCTATTTACAGAGCATTTCCACTGTACTGGGTATTATATATCATCCAGAGATGCTTTACAATATAGAGAGGATATGTACCACTTCTGTGCCTCTATCATTTTATATATAGCACTTGTAGAATTTGGCATCCTCCTGAGTCCTGGAACTAATCTTTCACAGACACTGAAGGGAACGCTTTAATAGCAGCCCCTTTACCCTCGGTGGCTCCTGGGCTAGATGCAGAATTACATTAGCATCTGATACCACTGTGAGCCTCACACCCCAGCCTGGTCATTAGCCTGAAGCAAGCAGTTGACACATGCTCGTGGATTGGAAATAAAAAGATGCTAACAATCGCCTGTGCTCAGTTAGATGGTCCTGAACCTACTGCTAAGGGAGACCTTACAGGCCCTAGACAATGGAAGTGGTAAGAGCTGTCAGAGGCTTTTTATGCTAACGAGGTAGAACTCTGAACTAAGTACGTGAAAGGGTGGCTCGCATCCCTCGCTTCCTGTCTCAAAGTACAGTGCAGGGGCCTTCAGCACTGTAGGCAGCTAGCCTTGAACTCCGTACCCTCCAGAATCATCAGCCGAAGAACTGTACTCACTCCATACTGTCCACGCTCAGTCCTCAGTGACAGCAAGGCCAAGGGTACCAGAACTGTTTCTGCGCTGTGCTTGAGAAGCTTCTTTAGAAGCTCTGGACCACATGATGCTCAAACAATATGCTCCTAATTGTTTCTGTGAGAGGTGACACGCAGTGAGCGTCTAAGTAGGACAGACAGGGAGTGAAGGCCACAGCTCTGACACATCAGTTAAGAAGGGTGCTGGGCGTATGGCAAAGGGTGAGTGTGTGGAGATGATCAAAGCGTATCCTAGACCTGTATGGAAATGCCATAATGAAGCCCGCTGTCGTGTACCGTGAATATATGCTAATGCTTTAAATGTTAAGGAATGAAAAGGGCGTCGAGAGCGGAGGGTGGTGTGTTGGTATTTCAGAGGTAGAAGATCAATGCTGACTTCAGGTTTCTTTGATGAGAATCTGTAAAAGACTAGCAATCTGGTAGGTTCTACGGTGCATGCAGAAGTGACGTGGGCTACTGGCCCTGGAGGAACATAGACTTTCTGGAGAAATGTTACCCATATACATTACTTTCAGCACGGGACAGACTATTTTGGGAGTGCAGTGGAATGAAAAAAACCAAGGTAAAACTGATTAAAAATGAGTAGCTCTGAAGCCAGATATGTCGACTTGAGGAGCCGCAGCTCTGTTGTTGGCTGAGTGGGGTGAACAGGGCTCAGTGTGAAGGCTGTGGTGATCGCAGCAGAGGCTGGGGGTGGCAGGGAGACGTGCTGAAGTGGCGCCCATGGGATGCTGGGATATACAATCACTGCAGGCCATTTTTTATGTTTCCTGCCAATTGTTAGTGAAGCTGATATTTTCCTACGGAAATAAAAATGTGTATTTGATGGAGAAGTGCTGTCCATTTTCGTAGCAGAATGACTTTATTATATTGCTGGGAAAGCTTGAGAATTGAAAGTTGGAAGACAGCAGTTGGGGGCTATAAATTTTGTATTAATGTGACAACATGGACCGAGATTTATGAGTTCTGATGTAATGCAATCGTTTAAGTAAAAACAATTTACTTTCTTACATATCTCTCAGTGATTTGATCCTGACTTTATATTCTTTTTGTTTTTTTTTTAAGAGAATCTTATTTGTTTTTTCAAGTGATTGTTTAAAGAGGAAGACAGGTAAGGAATGTTGGGATCACAATTGCAGCAGAATGTTAATGTAATAAAATAATTTTTAAAGAGAGTATAAAGTGCCAAGGAAGAGTTTAGCTGGCAATAAATTGGGACAATGACATATTTGGATATAAATGTTTTTAAAGTCCATATTAATTTATCTCTCTCTCTCTCTCTATATATATATATATATTTTCTTTTTTTTTATTCGATATATTTTTATTTATATTTCCAATGGTTTCCCCTTTTCTAGCCCCCCACTCCCCGAAAGTCTCATAAGCCCCCTTCTCCCCCCATCCTCCCACCCACCCCTTCCCACTTCCCCGTTCTGTTTTTGCCCTATACTGCTTCACTGAGTCTTTCCAGAACAAGGGGCCACTCCTCCGTTCTTCTTGTACCTCATTTGATGTGTGGATTATGTTTTGGGTATTCCAGTTTTCTAGGTTAATATCCACTTATTAGTGAGTGCATACCATGATTCATCTTTTGAGTCTGGGTTACCTCACCTAGTATGATGTTCTCTAGCTCCATCCATTTGCCTAAGAATTTCATGAATTTATTGTTTCTAATGGCTGAATAGTACTCCATTGTGTATATATACCACATTTTTTGCATCCACTCTTCTGTTGAGGGATACCTGGGTTCTTTCCAGCTTCTGGCAATTATAAATAGGGCTGCTATGAACATAGTGGAGCATGTATCCTTATTACATGCTGGGGAATCTTTTGGGTATATGCCCAGGAGTGGTATAGCAGGATCTTCTGGAAGTGAGGTGCCCAGTTTTCGAAGGAACTGCCAGACTGATTTCCAGAGTAGTTGTACGAATTTGCAACGCCACCAGCAGTGGAGGAGTGTTCCTCTTTCTCTACATCCTCGCCAACACCTGCTGTCTTCTGAATTTTTAATCTTAGCCATTCTGACTGGTGTAAGGTGAAATCTCAGGGTTGTTTTGATTTGCATTTCCCTAATGACTAATGAAGTTGAGCATTTTTTAAGATGTTTCTCCGCCATCCGAAGTTCTTCAGGTGAGAATTCTTTGTTTAACTCTGTACCCCATTTTTAATAGGGTTGTTAGGTTTTCTGGAGTCTAACTTCTTGAGTTCTTTATATATATTGGATCTTAGCCCTCTATCTGATGTAGGACTGGTGAAGATCTTTTCCCAATTTGTTGGTTGCCGATTTGTCCTTTTGATGGTGTCCTTTGCCTTACAGAAACTTTGTAATTTTATGAGGTCCCATTTGTCAATTCTTGATCTTACAGCATACGCTATTGGTGTTCTGTTCAGAAACTTTCTCCCTGTACCGATGTCCTCAAGGGTCTTCCCCAGTTTCTTTTCTATTAGCTTCAGAGTGTCTGGCTTTATGTGGAGGTCCTTGATCCATTTGGATTTGAGCTTAGTACAAGGAGACAAGGATGGATCAATTCGCATTCTTCTGCATGCTGACCTCCAGTTGAACCAGCACCATTTGTTGAAAAGGCTATCTTTTTTCCATTGGATGTTTTCAGCCCCTTTGTCGAGGATCAAGTGGCCATAGGTGTGTGGGTTCATTTCTGGATCTTCAATCCTGTTCCATTGATCCACCTGCCTGTGACTGTACCAATACCATGCATTTTTTAACACTATTGCTCTGTAGTATTGCTTGAGGTCAGGGATACTGACTACCCCAGAATTTCTTTTGTTGCTGAGAATAGTTTTAGCTATCCTGGGTTTTTTGTTATTCCAGATGAATTTGAGAATTGCTCTTTCTAACTCTGTGAAGAATTGAGTTGGGATTTTGATGGGTATTGCATTGAATCTGTATATTACTTTTGGCAAAATGGCCATTTTAACTATATTGATCCTGCCGACCCATGAGCATGGGAGGTTTTCCCATTTTTTGAGGTCTTCTTCCATCCTTCTTCAGAGTCTTGAAGTTCTTGCCATACAGATCTTTCACATGTTTGGTAAGAGTCACCCCAAGATAATTTATACTGTTTGTGGCTATTGTGAAGGGGGTCATTTCCCTAATTTCTTTCTCAGCCTGCTTATCCTTTGAGTATGAGAAGGCCACTGATTTGCTTGAGTTGATTTTATAACCTGCCACTTTGCTGAAGTTGTTTATCAGCTGTAGGAGTTCTCTAGTGGAGTTTTTTGGGTCCCTTAGGTAGACTATCATGTCATCTGCAAATAATGATAGTTTGACTTCTTCCTTTCCAACTTGTATCCCTTTGAGCTCCTTATGTTGTCTAATTGCCCGAGCTAGTACCTCAAGTACAATATTGAAAAGATAAGGAGAAGGGGGGCAGCCCTGTCTAGTCCCTGATTTTAGTGGGATTGCTTCAAGTTTCTCTCCATTTAGTTTGATGCTGGCTACCAGTTTGCTATATATTGCTTCTACTATGTTTAGGTATGGGCCTTGAATTCCTGTTCTTTCCAAGACTTTAAGCATGAAAGGATGCTGAATTTTGTCAAATGCTTTTTCAGCATCCAATGAAATGACCATGTGGTTTTTTTCTTTGAGTTTGTTTATGTAGTGGATTGCATTGATGGATTTCCGTATATTGAACCAACCCTACATCCCTGGGATAAAGCCTACTTGATCATGGTGGATGATCGTTTTGATGTGTTCTTGGATTCGGTTGGCAAGAATTTTATTGAGTATTTTTGCATCGATGTTCATAAGGGAAATTGGTCTGAAGTTCTCTTTCTTTGTTGGATCTTTGTGTGGTTTTGGTATCAGCATACTTGTGGCTTCATAGAAGGAATTGGGTTGTGTTCCTTCTGTTTCTATTTTGTGGAATAGTTTGAAGAGTATTGGTGTTAGGTCTTCTTTGAAGGTCTGATAGAATTCTGTACTGAAACCATCTGGTCCTGTGCTTTTTTTGCTTGGAAGACTTTCTATGACTCCTTCTATTTCTTTAGGCGTTATGGGACTGTTTAGATGATCTATTTGGTCCTGATTTAATTTTGGTATTTGGTATATGTCAAGGAAATTGTCCATTTCTTCCAGATTTTCCAGTTGTGTTGAGTATAGGCTCTTGTAGTAGGATCTGATGATTTTTTGGATTTCCTCAGTTTCTGTTGTTAAATCCCCCTTTTCATTTCTAAGTTTGTTAATTTGGATACTTTCTCTGTGCCCTTTGGTCAGTCTGGCTAAGGGTTTATCTATCTTGTTGATTTTCTCAAAGAACCAGCTCCTGGATTCGTTGATTTTTTGTACGGTTCTCTTTGTTTCCAGTTGATTGATTTCAGCCCTGAGTTTGATAATTTCCTGACTTCTACTCCTCCTGGGTGAATTGGCTTCTTTTTGTTCCAGAACTTTCAGGTGTGTCGTTAAGCTGCTAGTGTATGCTCTCTCCATTTTCTTTTTGGAGGCATTCAGAGCTATGAGTTTTCCTCTTAGCACTGCTTTCATTGTGTCCCAAAGATTTGGGTATGTTGTGCCTTCATTTTCATTAAATTCTAAAAAGTCTCTGATTTCTTTCTTTATTTCTTCTTTGGCCAAGGTGTCATTGAATAGAGTATTATTTAGCCTCCATATGTATGTGGGCTTTCTGTTGTTTTTGTTGCTATTGAAAACCACTCTTACACCATAGTGATCTGATAGGAGGCATGGGATTAGTTCGATTGTCTTATATTTGTTGAGGTCTGCCTTGTGTCCAATTATATGGTCGATTTTGGAGAAGGTACCATGAGGCGCTGAGAAAAAGGTATATTCTTTTGCTTTAGGGTGAAATGTTCTATAAATATCAGTCAAATCCAATTGGTCCAAAGCTTCAATTAGCTTTACTCTGTCCCTGTTTAGTTTCTGTTTTCCTGATCGGTTCATTGAGGAGAGTTGAGTGTTGAAGTCCCCCACAATTATTGTGTTAGGTGCAATGTGTGCTTTGAGCTTTAGTAAAGTTTCTTTTACAAATGAGGGTGCCCTTGCATTTGGCGCATAGATGTTCAGAATTGAAAGTTCTTCTTGGTGGATTTTTCCTTTGACCAGCAAGAAGTGTCCTTCTGTGTCTCTTTTGATGACTTTAGGTTGAAAGTCAATTTTATCTGATATTAGAATGGCTACTCCTGCTCGTTTCCTGTGACCATTGGCTTGTAAAATTGTCTTCCAGCCTTTTACTCTAAGGTAGCTTTGATCTTTGACACTAAGGTGTGTCTCCTGTATGCAGCAAATTGTAGGGTCCTGTTTCCTTATCCAGTCTGTTAGTCTATGTCTTTTTATTGGGGAATTGAGACCATTGATGTTAAGAGATATTAAGGAATAGTGATTATTACTTCCTGTCATTTTTGATGTTCTTTTTATATTTGAGTGGTTATCTTCTTTTGGGTTTGATGAAGGAAGGTAACTATCTTGCTTTTTCCAGGGTGTAGTTTCCCTCCTTGTATTGGAGTTTTCCTCCTATTATTCTTTGCAGAGCTGGGTTTGTGGAAAGATATTGTGTAAATTTGGTTTTGCCATGGAATATCTTGGTTTCTCCATCTATGGTGAATGAGAGTTTTGCTGGGTATAGTAGTTTTGGCTGACATTTGTGTTCTCTTAGAGTCTGCATGAGATCTGCCCAGGATCTTCTAGCTTTCATTGTCTCTGGTAGGAGGTCTGGTGTGGATTCTGATAGGTCTTCCTTTATATGTCACTTGGCCTTTTTCTCTTACTGCCTTTAATATTCTTTCTTTGTTTAGTGCATTTGGGGTTTTGATTATTATGTGACGGGAGGTATTTCTGCTCATGTCCAGTCTGTTTGAAGTTCTGTAGGCTTCTTGTATATTCATAGGCATCTCTCTCTTTAAGTTAGGAAAGTTTTCTTCCATAATTTTGTTGAAGATATTTGCTGGCCCTTTCAGTTGTAAATCTTCAGTCTCATCTATACCTATAATCCTTAGGTTTGGTCTTCTCATTGTATCCTGGATTTCTTGGATGTTCTGGGATACAAGCTTTTTGCATTTTGCATTTTCTTTGACAGTTGAGTCAATGGTTTCTATGGTATCTTCAGCATCTGAGATTCTTTCTTCCATCTCTTGTATTCTGTTGTTTATATTTGCATCTATGGCCTCTGATTTCTTCTCAAGGTTTTCTATCTCCAAAGTTGTCTCACTTTGTGATTTCTTAGTTGTTTCTACTTCTGTTTTTAGATCCAGGATGGTTTTGCTCAGTTCCATCATTTGTTTGTTTGTGTTTTCCTGTAATTCTTTAAGAGATTTTTGTGTTTCCTCTTTCATGACTTCTGCCTGTTGACGCAAGTTCTCCTGCATTTCTTTAAGTTTTTTTTTTTTTTTGCCTTTCTTCTTTATTGGCTTCTATCTCTACTTTCATTGGAAAAATTCCTTTCCAAACAGTTTCCTCAGACCCAAAAGCATCTGCCTTCTGGAGACACAGTTTGTCCCTTCCAAAGGCATGTGCTGAAGCTGTCAGTGAACCACTGCGTTACAGAACAATGAGTCAAGGCGTGGCTAATCAATTCTCATTATCAAAAGCTAGTCTTCAGACCAGAACAGTTCACAGTTGGCCCCAGGGGCCTGAGAGTTCTCCCAGATTGTCCTTGGAGAGCTGAGGATTTGAGGCCCCAGGGGAGGAGCTGCACATGCGCATCTCTTGGCAGCTCATGTATGTGCCCCTCACAGGCTTGTCTCCTCACACACTCTGACAGGGATGTTATAGTGCCGGTCGTCCTCAGCTATGAGGGTCACCATCGGCCAGTCCTTGGGGGGGGGGGGTCGGTGTGGTAAACTGTGATGAACTCCTCCGTGTTATACTTGGTCAGCCGGTACACCCGGATGCTGTGGCGGACAGCATAGGCGAGCAGGAACATTTCCACCTGTTCAAGGCCACCCATGTATCCCACCTGGTTGAGGTGGTTCCTCAAGAGCTGTTCATGGTCATTTGATGTATCTCGGGCAAACAAGAGCACAGAGAAGAACGGAACGTCCTTTCCCTTCTCCTTGTCATACAGTTCGATGGCTCTGTTTAACATGAGGAACTTCACGGCTTCATAGAGGCTGTACTCCTCCTCTTCGTTAGTGAACAGTTCATCACAAGCTGTCTGCCTCACCTCAGCAGTCCTCATTGCAGCCAGGCTTACCCACTTCTTCCTTAGCAGGGCAAGAGATTCCTTAATTTTTTCAACCAGGTCCTCACTCTTCCCATCAAATTTCAGTCCAAGTTTCCACTGCTTGATCCAGGTATACTTGTTTATCAGCTTTTCTGGTAACAGTATGAGCTCCAGGTCCTGCAGCCAGGGGGGCGGCTCGGCCAGCTGGCTCATGGCCTGGAACCGCGTGGCCCTCAGTGCACAGTAGTTATCACCACGGACTTGGCTTATGGAAGTGAACTTCTGAGAAACTTCCTCGTAGTCCTTTTTCATACATGTGGCTTTCTGAGTATTTCCTCTCCATTCTTTTTTGCTGTGATATCCATTTCAGGAGCCACACTTAACCTGGGTTCTGATATCCCTCTTTCATGTATTAGCAATCCTTTCTCCTTTTCTATTGCACCGGGCCACGCTCCGGGCTGGGGCATGGTTCCCCGACTCATCCATGGCCACACCGGGCCCTGCCATCCAGCTGTCTGGAGCTGTGGCTGTGCAGCCCCGCACACCGCGAGGTCCGCAGAGCGCTTCCATCTATATATATCTTTTAAAATTCACCTTTATACCAAGAATATGTCAGTGTTTGGTCAAGCACTGTAATGAAGTTTCAGAATATGACATGGTGTATTCCACAGAGCAAGGAATATCACCAATTTGCAGAGACCAAGTTATCTGGACATTTTTCTAGAAAACTAAAGTGACTTCAGTTGCACAAGGTCCTAAGAGTGTTGCCAAGACTACTTCATGATGGAAGGCCATCCTTTGACTCACAGAATGTCACAAGAAAAGAGAAAACGTATTGTATTTTGGTCCATCCACAATTGCGTAGGCTTTCATCTTTGCTTCTAAAATTCCTACACGGACATCCTCAAACCCATCAAGCTGTTGAGCATAGCAGCGACTAGAGTCCAGTGTCACATAGCATTCTGATGATGAACACGATGATCCCAACATTTCTGAAACATTATCAGTGGCCTAAGAAGTGAGACAGACTGCTACGTCACGACGGACTACTGGGTACAGGATGACTGGCTCAAAGAACAGATGTCCTGACTCTAATTGTGAAGGGCAGCGTTTTCCACAGAGCCCCAAGCCCTGAGATGGTTAAGCTGGAAGGTTGGGTAGCCTTGTGACCTACCTATTAACTTAGAGAGTGGGTTTTAAAGAATAGCACAGAATAAAATGGAAGACTCCTCCAATTGCCAGTCTTGTGCACTGTCACCATTATTACATCAGGATCACGATTAATGAAACAACTCTGTTAGGGGGGTGGGGCTCAGTGCTGCATATGCATGGGGGTCAGTGATGGTGCTGATGGGTGCTGACGGGGGTTACATTCAGCACCCATGAGCGATGTTCAGTGGGCATAGAGGCTGCCTGGTACCCCGATATTTGGGAGGAGAGACTCCAGGCACCTAGAACAAGCTGGCTAGCTGGGCTTTGGGAAACAAGAGGCTCCAGTTCCAGTAGAAGACACTATATCAGTAAACAAAACACAGAATGAAGCAGGCATGTGACACCAACCTCTGGCCTGGACACATGTGCACAGTGTGTCCCTCCCACAGTCACATACACACACATGAACATGTATCACACATACTCAGAACAAAACCTGATGGCTCGTCACTGCATGCGAAAAGTTGGTTCCTAGCCCCCTCTTGCCTCAGAACCTGAGCTACTTTATAAGCTCACAGACCCCCCGCCCACCCATTTCTCCCTTTGGCAGTGCTGCGATATGGTCGGGGCAGGAGACATTTGAGGTCCCTCCTTGTGACTCTGATGTGTTATCAGAGTTAAGGAGGTGCAGGAAAGTTCCTTATTCCCAGGCCTCTGTCTTTTCTTCCTTGGAATTTAGAAAGGGATAATACCTATTAAAACCAGCCTAACCTATCTACTAGCATCGTTGGTAAGTTTTCGAGTAGTACACAGAGGAGTTTGCCATGCCTCTGAGGATTCACTGGCATTTCACATCAGTCCCTATCTGGCCTGATACTTAGTCTTTTATTATTAATTACTACTGCTTACTTTCTCACTAACTTTAAGTTTGTGTTGCAGTGAAATATAATTCCCTGTTTTTTACATTGCTTTTCTTCCTCCTGGTATAATAAGACTTAACAGATAATCTTTATTTTACATAAATTGAACCAAATAATGAAAACAGTCTAATTATCTAATGAGACTATTATAACCTTGATACTTAAGGGGATAATAACAATGCCAGGAATGAAGTCATAGGGCAATTCCACAAAAAAATATAGATGTGAAATCTTAATGAGTACTATCTAATTGAATAAAGTGCACATTAAAAGACCTGGAATGGAGTAGGGGCTAGTCCAAGGATTTAATAGTCTAGCACAGACAACCTATGTCAGTTGTCCTAGTCTGGTTTTTGTTGCTGTACCAAAAATATCTGATGCTAATTACTTATGAAGAAAAGATTGTTCTGGATCATAGTTCTGATCCAAGATTAACCACTTGCATCCAACGATGGGCCTATGGCAACGCCCTGAGATGATGCTGATATCCTGTGACAAGAAACAAACACACTCATATCCACTTACCTTCTTCCCACTCTTGTTTTGCTTTTAATTTTTTATGGGACTGTGGACTAAAGCCAGAGCTGTGCACATGCTAGGCAAGGGCTCTACAACTGAGCCTTACCTCAGACCTTCCTTTTACTTCATAGAAAGCCACCAGAACACACAGGATTCCTAACACTCTTGTGGCTCTCCCTAATATTAATCCCCTCCTATAGGTTGGATCATTAAATACTGCAGTCAGTCAGGTTCAATCTCATCATTTAAATACCTCCCAGTGGGGATTAAACTCAGCGCTTTAATTCTTAGTGAACACTGAATATCTGAATCATAGGTAGATGTGTCGAATTAGGAGACGGTATAGAAAATTTTCATGCTACCTTGCAAGACAATGGGAAAGTATAAACAAAAGTTCAGTGTCTCTGTTTTTCTTTCTCTCTTTTCACACACATAAACAGACATAGAAAGGCATAATTACACACACACATATATATATATGTATATATATATATATATACCCCACACATAAACACATAATCATATACACGTACAACACACACATAAACATACACATATAGAAACACACATATCACATACACACAAACACACACATCAACTCATAATCACATACATATACATCACACATACATAAGCACACACATACATAAAAACATATCACACACATTAACACACTCACAAACTCATAATCACACAAATTACATGCACATAATCATTCACATACATACATAAAAATACACATACATACAATACACACGTAAACACACTTCCCCCCACATAAATACGCACAACATAAACACACACATAAATACCACAAACAGAGGCCCTCAATTTCATAAATGCAAGAGGATTTAGGAAGAAAAGCTCCTTAGCTTGATATAGGGTATCTATCACAAGAGCCCTCTTCTTTGAGAGGAAGCTTCAGATTTAGTGAAGAAATGTAAACCTACTTTAATATTAAATACTCTTGATGTTCATTTTTATCTTATTTAATGTCAAGAATATTTTAAATCATCCTGCAGTTTAATATATATCAGCAAAATTTCCTGGAAAAAAATGTTATGCGAATTGGGAAAATGAGGAGACCTTGTCAGAAACAGCAAGCTATTCTATGCACACTCCAGGAGAATGCAGAGAGAGCCTAACAGAGGTCATAGGTTCCCCTAGGATGTTTCAGCACGGGTCTGATGAGATGAAGATACAGCCTGTGTTCAAGAATGGAAGTGCACAGTGTTGTGTAGACATCAGTGTCCCCCACACAAGAATCCATACGGTAATGTGATCTGAAGAGGAGCAGACAGGATTATCAGCTTCCATTCACTTTCTGTGTCATCTGGTGTTAGCATTCTGACTAAGCTCTACCCCACAATTACCTGGCAACAGCCAGGTATGCCCCACCCCATGGTTGCTGGCAACAGCCAGGTAGGCCTGTCCCACTGTAAGAAGGGCTGCTTGCTTCCTCCTCCCTCTCTTCCGCTCTCTTGCCCCCTTGTTCCCTGTCTCTCCCCATTCCCTTCCCTCCTCTCTCCACGTGTAGTGATGGCCAGCCTCTACTTCTCTACTCTCTCCCTCTTTCTGCCTCTACTACTCTCTTAACTCCCCTCCCCATGCCCCAAATAAACCCTATTCTATGCTATATCCATGTGTGGCTGGTCCCTCAGAGGGACGGGATGCCTCGGCATGGTCCCACTGAGGCAAGCCCTTCCCCCCACACCTCACCACACCCCATAGAACATATTCATGTGCCTATTTCTCTTTTTATAATCACAAAATATACCACACTTCATCGTTTTTACGAACTGTATGAGGCAGCAGACAAATGAAATGGATTTGAAGGTTGGTGGTGGGAGTTTGCCTGGCTCCCCACCAACTCCTGCATCAGGGAGTTCTAGCACTTTCCAGCATTAAGCCTCCTTGCCTCACTTAGGCAACAGGAGGCATTCTTAAGAGTTTTAAGTTTGTGACATGAGTCTAATAACATCTACTGCACCGACATCAGGACTGCCTCCCATGCCCACAACCAAAAAATAGCTGGCCTATTTATTGTCTCTGTTGCTGTGAGAAATGTGGCAACCAAAATCAAGTTAGGGAGGAAAGGGTTTAATAGGTCACCACCCACACCATCAGGGGAAGCCAGGTACGATTCTGGAGGCAGAAACTGAAACAGAAGCCATAGAGGGATACTGCTCACTGGCTTGCTCTTCATAGCTTGCTCAGACAGCTTTCTTATACACTAAGAACCACTTGCCCATATCCACCATTACTCAAGAAAATTCCCCACAGATAAATCTACAGGCCAGTCTGATGGAGGTAATTCCACAGATAAGGGTCCCTGGGTGACTAATTTGTGTCAAGGCAACGAAACCTGACCAGTGTACCAGCTTTCTGGCTGAGCCTTCTTGGGTCAATAATTCTCAGAATAGTTCAGAGGAGGTATGCCCATAGAGATTCAACAGAATCAAAACATCACTTCCATATAAACTTTCTGCATATACACAATGGATTCTGAACTTTATGTCTATATCTATATTATCCTATTTTATTTACTAGAATGAATACATCCTTCTTGTTATAAGTGATACACAATCAATGAAGCACCATCTCACATTTTCTTGCAGAACTCCATCCATTCTGTGTCTCACAGAAGACAGTCACAGTATATGGGGCTTCCTAGATTTTTTTTCTTTCTTCTTCTGATTCAGATTCAGAATTATTCCTATAATATGTATTGAAATCACCTCATTTATTTTCCCCTTCGCTTCTCAAGAAAATAAAAAAACGAAAGCTCTCAATCACACAAGTATGTGAGTTTCTATAAATTCCGAAACACATTTCCTGCTAAAGGGCAGACTGGCTTCAGGGTCACCGGCAGTGCTAACACACATTAGCTTAGAGCCGAGGTCTATTCTGTTGGGCTTCCTGGGCAGCTAGTCTAGCCTGTTGACATGTTTCAGGTCAGGAAAAGACTCTCGAAAACAACACAAACAAACCAAAGATGGAGAAGTCCAAAGGAACAACAGCCAAGCTTGTCCTCCAGTTGACAGCATCTCACATGCACATGCATGCATGCACTCTAACACACACACACACACACACAGACACACACACACACAGACACACACACACATACATACACAAGTGTATGCATGCGCCTGAATATGCATGCACATACACCTACACAGAAAATAAATACAAACTAACTCATTAAAATATAAATAAAAGAACTGATTGATAGGAAGGACCACGCTCTACCATGGGGCATCTCCAATGTTCCCTTGCAGTGGCTGGTGGCTCTTCCTTCTGCACTGTGGCTATATAGCTCCTGACTCTACCTGTGTGCCCTCAGCTTCCCCCTGTTACTCTAAGAAGGATCTACTCATATAAGTGAGGATGTCTATCTCATCTCTGGACCCACAGTTCAATTCTGACCATCTGTAAATATTCTTTTGCATGTAAGTAAGGTTCTAGAGACAATGGTGTGGTGTATTAATTCACAATTCGACCCACTGTGGTGAACTGGTACTTTCTTTTCCTCAGAGTGAACACAGATGCATCCTGGCTTTAGAAGTACTTTTAGGTTCTTGAACACGAGGGTCAGGTTCTTGAACATGGGGGTCAGGTGGGAAGATTCTTAGTATACCTTTCACCGGCAGCCTGTGGAGTTTACCAAGGGGACCTCAACCTTCCACTGGTTTGCTATCCTGTGGTGACAGAGAAATCAAGGTTCTATTGGTTTCAGATGAGCAGAGCTTGCCCCATAGCTGCTGGTCAGAGTTGTTGGGAGGACAGCCAAATGAACTGACAAGGCTGAGGCGGTGAGGTTGGGCTTCAATGAGATTCTTGTCCTTCAGGGCTAGAGCAGAGCAACCAGGGCTCTGCTGAAGTGACACAGACACAACCCAGCCCTACCTCTCAGAGGATCCCAGCAATCAGAGCCCTTCCACAATGCCTGCTTCATGCAGAAAACAAATCTGATGGTAAGAGACAAAAGCAAAATAGGGCCATGAAATATCAAGCAGGGTAGAGTCCATTTGTGATTTAATTTAATATTATGAAGCAATGATTCTGACTAAATGACTTTGACCCAAGTGTGGATGCTAAGAAGAACCAAGGTGCCCCTGTTCGAGCATCTCCATGGAATCAAAGGATCCCGGGGGACTTCAGTGCTCAAAGCCATGTTTGCTTTGTTTGCAATTATAGTTATTTTTGGGATGTGTTTCTGCTTTGACAAATTTATCCCAAAAGAACGTTGAATTTTTGAGGTAGAGAATAGCATAAAAGGCTATATATCACAAGACGGTACTCCATACCAGGCAGATGTCTTTCCTATTTATCGATGCTGTTTGTCAGCTTTTTTAAGAAAGAAAGAAAGTTGTGTGCAAGTTTTTTCCTTTCTTCTTTTTAATGAGCAATCTGCTCAGGACTGGCAAACACAAAGAGAATTAACTTAAACAGATAATTTATGTTTAGCAGGTGCACTCTCTTTCTCTTGTGCTAGGTGTACTTGTGCTATACCTCAGTCAAAATGAGCTTGTCTCATTTTTTGTCTGTGTGGATTTCCAAAATTCAGAGTCTGTCTGTGTGGATTTCCAAAATCAAACATGGTATTTTCTGATGGAGACAGGGGAGAGAATCCGTGTGAGAATTAACCCCGGGCCACAGTAAGGTTTCAAGATGGCAGTCTAAGATGGCTGTCAGTGCCACCTGCCTCTGTGCTAAGAGAAAGCCAGAG
Organism: Apodemus sylvaticus; assembly: GCF_947179515.1. Taxonomy (NCBI): domain Eukaryota; kingdom Metazoa; phylum Chordata; class Mammalia; order Rodentia; family Muridae; genus Apodemus; species Apodemus sylvaticus. Next base: position 42,626,198 of record NC_067494.1, read on the forward strand.
CATGTGGGACTTGGGAAAGGAATCTAAGGAATACTTGACTTGTGCACTTTCCAGAGCAAGAGCAGAAAGGTCCTTGGGAAGCCTAGCCTGTTGAGAGAGGCTGAATATGGGACAGGGGTTTCTGACTTTTCCTTCTAGGGATGGCTTTGACGGATGAGGAGGGTGAGGGGTGCAGACCTTTGACAAAGCAAGCTCTGTGGGCTGCAGTTACAGCACACCAGAGTCCCTTCAGTTTGTGATCAGAACTGAAGCATAAATCATGGGTCCTGATTTTGATCCAGGGCTCTAAGCCACTGACAGCACACCTTTGGAGGACACACACCTTTGCTCCTCACCTGTCTTTATGTTAAGCATTTAGTTCTGTTCTGTGTTGTGAGGTGATTAGCATTCAAGCTGGAGATGGTGTGTAGGTCATAATTTCTTTTCTTCTTTAAAAAAGGAATTATTTTATTATTCATTGGTGTGTGTGTGTGTGTGTGTGTGTGTGTGTGCGCGTGCGCGCGCATAAGACTGCATCCACAGGGATCAGTACATGGTGTTATGATGCTGGAGTTACAGGTAGCTCTGAGCTGTCCAACTTGGATCCAAACTCTTGTCCTCTTTCCACAAGTGCTCTTGACCACCGAACCGTCGCCTCTGCAGCCCCTGTACTGTCTTCTTACGGCAATACTGTCACTATTTCACTATTACTTTCCCAGATGCCTGGGAAAGGCCACATACTAAGTGCTTTCAGTGTGAGCCCCATCCAATCTACTTACATGCACTCACTTTATGTTGCTTTGATGAAATTTCATTGACTTGTGTATCATTTCCATGTCTCACAAGTTCTATTCTTAAGTTAACGATCTTTTGATAATGTAAAATACACTCTTTGCCCACAGGCTAGATGAAAATAAGGTGTTGGCCATGTTTGGCCACAGGACCTTAATTTGCTGGCCTCTAATGGATTTGTAGGGAAACAAGTGTAGTATTTAAAGACATGCAGTAGCAATGCAGGGAATAAAAGTAGAAGGTAGTAATAATGACTGTGTTTATTGAAATTGATTGCATAAACAGGCAAAAGTTAGCTTCTGATGAGAGACTCAGGTAACGCTAAGAGAACTAGGCAATTCTGTCAGCCCTCTTATCAATGAATCTTGTGTGTGCAAGTACCCATATACACATATATGTATGTATATACATATGTATGGATATGTACATACATGTAAGACCAAAGGTTGTGTGTCCTGCATTATAGCACTCTGTTAATTTTTGAGACAGGGGCTCTCACTAAAGCTGGTGCTCACTCGCTGGCTAGCCAGTGAGCTCTGGAATTCTCCTGTCTCAACCTCACTGACACTGTAGTTACAGACGTACACTACCATCCCTCTCATTTTTAATATGAATCCTAGGTATTCAATCACAGTTCTCCATACTTAAATGACAGCCACTTTATTGGCCAAACCGTCTTCCCCCGGCCCGCCTCTAACTTCTTTAACCTGAGTTTTTCCCATCGAAAACAACAGAAATGAATTTTAAAACCTCTATGATAATTTTAGCCATGGAGACCTCCCAGGTTTTGTTTGTAACGTTTCCATTTCCCTCTTTTTAAAACATTGCTTATTGTTTCTCTTTTGTAACTCACAATTACAAGAGGCAGGATGGTAAGTCAAGAGGCTACTGCTGCAGCAGACAGCGAGCCTGGCTGTGAGGCACCCGTGCTTGTGGAGAAGCCCAGCCCGCCAATGAGCTATAGCTATTCTCATTGAGCATGAATTCTGAAAAAGTGAAGAAATATAAAATCAAAGTCAAACATAAATTATGCAGCAGGGAAGGCCAATTACAAGGAGGACAGAAATATTGGCTGTTCAGCCTGCCGTGTGCTGTCATCAAAAGCGCTTGTGGGGCTGGGCCCTCGCAGCAGGTCCCGGATGTCTACTGATTCAGACTTTGATGGTGGGTGAGCTGTGTGCTAGAGCATGATATAATTACAGTTGCACTTTTTTGGGGGGGAGATCTTTCTACCCAGCATTCATAGGCTCTGTAAATGGCATAATAAATGGTCTATAAATAATAATGTGGAGCTCACTGGGATTGAACCACATTTTCACAGATTTCTAAAGTAGATCATGATGCAAAAGAGAGCGGATGAAACTGTAAGGGAGAAGGCACGTGTTTGAAGAGCTCTCGTGCGACCTGTGATAGAGGTAGAAGCCCAACAAGATGCCAGCATCAGCATCAAATTCCCTTAAGGCAACTGTTGCTGGTGCCATGGGGATATGCCCCAGGCCTGATGTGACACCCAGAGGACCTTGCTACACACTTAGAATCACAACTCTCTCTCAGTCCACTCTGGTCACCTTTGTCCTCTCCCTCTCTCATTCTGCTTGGTCACCACACCCTATGGGTCCTCCCTTGGAAAGAACACCCCATCGTTTCTCTGGATTTCCTCTTCCTGCTGGCCAAGCCCCTGTCTTGTTCTCAGGGCAGACCACAGTGCAGCCTGGAAGGGAGCCCCTGGAGGTTCTTAGAATGCCAAGACTCAAGGCAGATCTTAAAGGGGTTTTGCCCAGGATGCCCAGCTGCCTGGAGAAGATAAAATACAAAGCTGACTTGAGCTTACAGATTGATATCAGCCTATTTTACAAATCTCCTTTCTTCATTTTTAAATCAACTGACCCATAAAGACATAATGAGAGTTTCATTGTGTTCAAAGAAAACTAAGGAAGGTGCTATCTGGCAAGTGTTTAGAGGTTAGCCTGTGCTTGGTGAGCCTGTGGTTGGATTGGGAAGATAAGGAGATGAAAAGCTGGTGACGTGGATTTCAAGTACTGTCTTAGTCAGGGTTTCTACTCCTGCACAAACGTCATGACCAAGAAGCAAGTTGGGGAGGAAAGGGTTTATTCAGCTCACACTTTCCACATTGCTGCTCATCACCAAAGGAAGTCAGGACTGGAACTCAAGCAGGTCAGGAAGCAGGAGCTGATGCAGAGGCCATGGAGGGACGTTACTTACTGGCTTGCTTCTCCTGACTTGCTCAGCCTGCTCTCTTATAGAACCCAAGACCACCAGCCCAGGGATGGCTCCACCCATAAGGGCCCTCCTCCCTTGAACACTAATTGAGAAAATGCCTTACACTGGATCTCATGGAGGCACTTCCCCAAAAGAAGCTCCTTTCTCTGTGATAACTCCAGCCTGTGTCAAGTTGACACACAAAACCAGCCAGTACAAGTACCATTGGTAACAGTGAAGACAAGTTGTCTGTATTCTAATGCTCTCCACAGTTCCATGCCACTATAACTAGTTAACTATTAGAACACACACACACTCACCCACAAACACACACAGAAACACACACACACAGAAACACACAGAGAAACACACATACAGAGAAACACACACACACACACACACACACAAGCTAGATAAATCATTCTATAACACATTTCCAAATAATATACATTTCACATCATTATCTCAGGCTGTGCTGCTGAGGGATCTTTTGTGCTATTACCTCCCACCCCTTTCTGGCATGAGTCAGAGTCACCTATAAAAAAAAAATCTAGCCTGATTTATTTACTTCTCAGAAGAATATTTTAAATGTTTCATAATCAGACAGTTATCAATATTTTATATTAATTGCAGAAAAAAAAGATAGCAGCAGGGACATTGAAAACACCCCAATGGCCTGGGAAGGAAATGCAATAAGAAGTGAATGCTTAATTATTAATCGATAATGATTAATTATTGATAGTAGACTGTGTGCCAGGAACAGTGCTGGATGTCTGTATGAATCCTCTTTCCCTCATTTTCCACGATGGCTTTACTAAGCTCCTGCAGAAGGTGGTTTTGAAGGTAACTGGGAAATTCTGGAGAGTTAGGCTAAGATTCATGGGATATTCCTTTTGTATAACTGAACAGCTGTTAGGAGATCAGGGGAAGATAAAAAGACAGATATGGTGGTCATATGGAAACTTTTTAAAAAGGAGAAAAGGCCACATTTCCCTCATAAAATTCTGTGAACGCTACTGAATGCCGAGGATTCAATAGACCAGTCCAATGCTACTGGTCTGATTTTGTGATTGGCACAATGCAGGGGCTCAATCTAGAGGCATAAGGAGATTACAATAACAAGGCATAGAGGGACCAAGAACTTGACATGTGTGATTCTTATCGTGACCAAATGGAATGTCAGACACTCCATCTTCTGCCCAGGACACAGACTAAGACATTTTACCTCTGCATCTAAAGGAACTGAGAGGGTCAGGCCTTCCATTTTCCCAGTTTGGGCCATAAGCTAAGCTCAGGCCTAGCTCTGTGTAAGGCCCTTCATAATTCCCCAGCATGGAATTCTTGTCCTTGGCTTGGGGAGTGGGTAGAAGGTGGGAGAGAGAAGATTGATGTGTTGTCCCTCTGTGCCCAGACACACCTGCGCACTCAGGAGAGGAAGCATGCTTTCCCTGTTGAAGGCAGTCATTCCAGGTAAAAACCAAAGCTTCACAAAGCCTGCCTGACAAGGAGCAGGTATACCTTCCTTCTAGGGCTTCCCCGGAGGAAAGCATAGGAGAGATTTCTCTTTTTCCTGAAGCCTGGTGTTAGGATGTGTTTACAAGCAGCTAAGAGGACCCCAGTGGGCTCTGTAAGGGAAGTCATGTGTCTTAGTCAGGGTTTCTATTCCTGCACAAACATCATGACGAAGAAGCAAGTTGGGGAGGAAAGGGTTTATCACTAAAGGAAGTCAGGACTGGAACTCAAGCAGGTCAGGAAGCAGGAGCTGATGCAGAGGCCATGGAGAGATGTTACTTACTGGCTTGCTTCCCTGGCTTGCTCAGCCTGCTCTCTTATAGAACCCAAGAATACCAGCCCAGAGATGGTACCACCCACAAGGGGCCCTCCCCCCTTAATCACTAATTGAGAAAATGCCCCACAGCTGGATCTCATGGAGGCACTTCCCCAACTGAAGCTCCTTTCTCTGTGATAACTTCAGCCTGTGTCAAGTTGACACACAAAACCAGCCAGTACAGCAGGTGTCTCTAGGACAAAGCATGCATGGGTGGTGGCAGAAGTCACTGTCTACAGCCAGACCACTGCACAAGCAGTGTGGTGTACACAATAGAATCAGAGATGTCAAGGTCTACCCACTTTGACTTTCAGAGTCAGCTCAGTGTACAGACAGTTCCATGATTTTCATTAAGCCACCTGCTTCACTGGGACACATTTCAATCACTTCCTCTTCAGAAACTACACTCTATGACTATAATAATTTCTTAATGGAGGTGTAGTCACCTCACTTTTAGAGAGGGACCCCAAAATGTCCTGGCAGAGAAGAACACCTATGGAAGCTTGGGAGCAGTCATCAAAAACAGATGTGTTCCTATGTTGCATTAACTTTGGCCTATCCAGAAAGGACCCAGAGGAGGAACGACTTGTGACCAACACTTCAGTCAGTCTAAAGCCAGCGTTGACCTGAGAACCCGAGTTCTGCTCGCTTAAAATGCAGATGTTGCCATACCTCAAACTGTGAGAAAGAAAGGTCTATATTTGACCACACTAGACTCCACAAGGAAAGACAGACACTTCCAATGGTTGTTTTGTGGCCCGGAGAATGAGGCTGACCAGAACCCATTTCATTGCTGTTGACAGCAGAGAGTCTTTCCACATACCAATTCTGGGACAAAAGCAAGACCACGTGGAGGCACTTTTTGGTGAGTATATAAAATGTAAGATGTATTCCTGTGTTTTCCTGTGGATCCTGGTAGGGAATCCTCTTGAGAATCCCCTTGAGCCTGCAGTGTTTGATTCCTGCTGATTTGGTCTCTGTTCAGAACACTCAATCTATTACTGTGGAATACTGACCACATTTGCACATGAGGATAAACCCAGCATCCCTGAATGCTGAGTTCAGAGCAGCATCAGGGCCCTTTTGTAATGCCCTCAGTGTCACAGAAAGATGCAAAAATAATCTGTATTGCCAATTACTCTAAGGCTTCAGGGATACTTCACTGAGCATTAATTCTGCCACGTGCTTTCCAGGGGCTGGGGTCACAGTGCTGATCAAGGCGGACATTTTGTTGGCCCATTTGGTTTATATTCAGGAGGGGAAGAGAGAAGAAGTAAAACGGCAGATGAACATCTGTACGATCTGATGTCTTGCCATGGCAAGTCTACGGGGAAGACAGAAAGACTGAGGGATCAAGGGTATGAGGAAGAGGCAGCAAGGGATGGGGGCCAGCATGCGGAATATGGCTGGAAAGGAACCCCTTGTGTAGTCTTGGAAGAATGAGAAGATGGGGGAGGTACAGCAGGTAGATGAATCCTGACCACACATCTGTAGCACTTTAAATCTGTATGCAGTCACACACTAATCAGAGTCAGATTTTTATAGAGTGTGTGGGGTGTTCATAGACCTTTATATTTCTCACATTTTGTCCAGTTCACTGAGGGATAAGGCTTTAAATGAAACTGTGCTGAGACAAGAGAGATGTTAGACTCTTCTCTTCACCATGTAAGACCCTTCATCCTCGGATCTCCTTGGTTCTGACCACCACAGTCAATTCCAGCACTTTGTGCCCAATGCTGGCCTTACTAGGCACCTGACCATATGGCGGATCTTGCTACCCATGATGAGTGACAGTGGTCCTTTGAGTCAACCAGTTAGTTCCACTTTCATGCCAGTGCTCTGAGGTATGCTCCCGTCTCTGTCTCTTCCCCTCATCCCTCCATTCTACACTGCTGTCTTTTCACAGTAAGACTAAGAACCATTGGCTCAGGCTCTGACTCTTGGGAGCACAGGCTTTGACTCTGCCCTGCTAGATTACCCAGGCCTTGGAGCCCTGTTGTCTTTCCTGTCTTTGTCTTCCTTTGCCCCAGCGTTTCAAATAGAGACAGTCTCCAGAGGGTTAGTAAGAAGCTACCACCAATTTCGGTCAAATTGTGAACTGATAAGTATAAAGAAATATAGTAATTGCTTTTTCAAAAGACCTAGATGTGAGCTGGCATGCTGTTGGTTATTGGGTAGGGAACATGCTAGTTCCAATGCCGCCGTGAGAGAGCAGTGAGCTCTGGGAAGGGTGATCGATAAAACGAATCAGCTGCAAGTCAGAATGAAATAAAACCAAGTTCTCAGAAAACTCCACACTGACTACCCCCAAATTCCCATCACAACCCCAATCCCTTTTAGTACCTGTGCCTTCCCTTAATGTTAAGGGCTCTTTTCTGGGACCTTCCCCCAGCCCCTCACTCCAGATCTTTGCGGAGACTATCTCTCTAATATTCCAAACTCTATTTCCTTCATTACATGTTTAAACCTAAGTGAGACATCGTGTGGTGTAAATTATAATTTGCACTGTTTGAAAACTTTGTGGGTATAAAACAGAGAAAGAACCAGGAAGCAGAAAGAACTCCCCTTTCTCCATCCTATGCCATTTTATATGACAAAGTGACAACCACACTGCTAACTGTCCTTGGAGACTTCCAAAAGAGAGGGAAGGAACCCTAGACAGGACAAACTCCAGGGCAGCCATGAGGTACACTGGTGGGCAAAAAAGTAGAAGTCCTCTTCGTGGAAAGAAAGCTATTTTGTATAAAGGTCTAGTCGGATGATTGAGGTATTGGATTACAAAGCGGGCATGTTGTAGTTTGAATGAGACTAGCCCTTAGAGGCTCATAAGTTTGGATGCTTGGTATTCAGTTGTTGGAACTATTTGGGAAGGGATAAGAGGCGTGGCCTTGTTGGAGGAGGTGTGTCACTGGGGGTAGGCTTTGAGATTTCAAAGGTCTGGGTCAATCTCTCCCTCCCTCCCTCTCTCCCTTTCTTCCCTCCTTCACGTTCTCTCTCATCCCATCTCTCTTCCGCTCCCTGTCTCCCCATCTCCCCTCCCCTCTCCTCTCTGCCTGCTGCCTGCCTGTGGATCAGCATGTAAGCTCTTAGTTATTACTCTAGTGCTGTGCCTGGCTCCTGCTGCCATGCTCCCTGTCATGATGGTCATGGACTGACTCTCTGAAACTCTAAACCCCCTTTCAAATTCTTTCTTTTCAAACTTTCTTTGGTCATTGTGTCTCATCACATGAACAGAACAATAACTTAGACAGGGCATCACTGCAAAAGCAAAACAGTCCTTTTCAGAAAAGGTCCTTATTTTAAAACCCATAATTTCCCTTTGTCTTATTATTAAGTTTGCCTTAGACACTCACTTTCCATGAAGATCTGAAAATGCTGTAGGAACTGTATAATTATTTCTCATCTCTAGATAATATTTGTAAGAACCTGCTTTCTCCACAAACACATTCTCATCAGCTGCTCTATACAATGGACCTAAGATGGGCCAGAAACTCTATGTGACATAATAGTTCAGGAATAATGTCACAACCTTCTCAGAAGTGTCCTCCTCCTGAAGTGGCAGTGGCATGGGGGATGGAGGATACATCTTAATATGTGAGAAATTTCCTGATTTCACCTGAGGTCCCAATGTCTTGATGCCATGGGTAGAACTGCTGTCACCCTGCACTTGTCTGCTCAGAGGGAATGTCCCCACAGTGCTAATTTTTATGTGGGTAGCAACACAAGCTGGACTGCATATCCCATGGTCCCTTCTGCTGATGTCCCACTGAGGGACTGAACCTGATAGGTTACTGCACACTACTGTCATTTAACCAGTGCCATCATCTCTGTCCCATGCTTGTAACCTAAAATGTGTACTCCTAGTGAATGAGAGAGTCAACAGGGGAGGGGGGTGTGCAGCAAATAATTCACCTTCAACACCTCTGCCTTCTTATGAGTCATACTGATTATTATTGATTGTTACATCTTCTTTCTTGATAGAATGCATTGTTGAGTATCTTCCAACACCTTTGGTTTTGAGACTGTCGACTTCTGGGGGAGGTTATTTTCACCTTTAAAGATTACCAATAATTTTCATTAATTTTTACTTTTCTTCTTCAGAAATGTACAGTATCTAGTGTCATTTTAGATCAGAACCCTATCATTTAGAACACAGTCAGTGCTTTTCTATAGTCCTCCTTTTGTTTCACAATTAATTTTTCCTATTCTCATAGCATTGCTATATTTTTCTGAAAGCTAATGCTCATGGAATTCTTTAAGCTTCATTCAATGACTGATGACATCAAATGCCTCTAAAGACCTCTCCATCCTCCTGAAAAAGACCATCTGGGAACCATTAAAAATTTTCATTCTCAAGGCAGGACTTTAAGAGTTTATTATAATTCAATTCCTTTTGAAATATATTCATTGCCATTTTTATTATCAGATATCTAACAACTCCAGTCTGAAATCTAAAGGATTCTTGCTAGAGTACCAGGCCATTTCTAAGACACCATGCATGGGCCTTGCAGGGCTACAGCTCACATGATGGGTGGATCCCACATATGTCCTTGGCCTAACAATAACATAGATATGCAGTTGGGCCATATGGTTCCCCAAGTGTTTACTTCTAATTTGAATCTGCTCAGTGTGGAACTCTGAATGATTTCCAACCCCACTGTTGTTCCTCACTCTGGTCCCCAAGTGCCTATGTCTGGGTTCTCTTACTCTTCCAGATGACAATAGCTTCAGTTGCCTCATAAGTGGTCTGAACCATTCTCACAAGCATCTCCTGGACTCCATTAGTGAATTTTCTGCCACACATTTTTACCATGTGACCTGAACTTTGAACTTTTAAATCAAGACTGAAAGCTGACACAGAAATCTCATATTGGATTTTAATCCCTGTCTTAGTTGAAAATAATTTGAGTTGTGAGTTTGCAGCAATTAGCTTATGAGGTAGATAGCGTTTCAGTCTCCACCAAATCTATACAAGTGGATGCAGAGGTCCTTTTCCACCAGAGTGATCATGAAAGAGGGGGTATGAATAAGTACATTTTACACCCAAGTTATGCAACCAGGGCAACTACTGACATGGTAGTTGGTTGGAGATGTGGTCAAGGAACATGGCTGTGTCTGACAGTTGCCCTCTCCCTTATCTGGGCTCTGAATGAATGGGAGTATATCATTTACTTTCTGTGATAAAACACCATGACAATGTCAACTTATAAAGGAAAGTATTTAAGAGCTGGGCTTACCATTCCAGAGGGTTTAGAGACTATGAGGGTGAAATGAAGATTAATAGTGGGCACCTAAAGTTGTAGTTAGAGCTCCCATCTTGGTCCACAGGGAGGAGGTAGAGAGAAGAAACCCCGAAGCCTGCTCCCGGTGACACATCCCCAACAATGCCACCCACACCACCTAGTCCTTCCCCAACAGTTCTACCAAGTGGGACCAAGCATTCAAACATGTGAGCTTATTCTTATTTAAAATACCACATGGATTCTCAATGCAAACTGGCTGGAGAAGGTGTGAAGCGAATGGCTCTGATTATGAAAGGAATACATCTCTCAAATCACAGTGAAACACACTTTCTCAATAGACCTGGCCAATTACCCGAGTCTTGTTCTATATCACAATCAGGATATTGTGTGTGTGTGTGTGTGTGTTGCCATTTTTATTACTGGATATCTAGCAATCCCAAACCAAATTCTAAAGGACCCTTGCTAGGGCATGAGTCCATTTCTAAGATACCATGTATGGGCCTTATAGGGCTGTATAAAAAGATCATTGTATATTGTTGCCTCAAAGATAGCCACCATGCTGAATTTCAGCTCTGAAGACCCATGTTTCCTCATTTCAATATCTGATGTTATTTTGTGCTTGACTTTTCGCATAATTCTGTGAAAGATTACTATATTGCAGGGCCAACTACCGATTTGCGGGCTTCCATTCAAAATGAAAATGCAGGCCTCTTTGATCAAAAAGGAAAGATTAGGCAGTATCAGAGAAGCAGGCATAGTCATTGTAGGGTCAGGCCCCATGTGACTCACAGGTCCCACCCATACATCAGTCTTGCTGTATAGCACCCTAAGGGTGGGCACTCTCCATTTATGAATCTACCATCGTATTGAAGGATGCACTTGGTATGCCTTTATTCTCTGCTTTTTTAAATTAGATCCCTGGGAAGGTTTATGTGTGCCTTAGTGAAGATGTAGATGCATTTCCAATTGAGTATACAGCCACGAGCACTGTTCAAGTGACACACAACAGACTCGGAAGGTCAGTTCATCCTGTTCCCTCCAGTGTTCCAGAGGTTTCATGGCTCCTTGACCCTGGCCCACGCCCTCCTTGCCTAGGGATGTATTCAAAGCATAGAATCTTGCATTCCACTCCAGATCTTACAGAGATCTGTATTTCTGGAGTTTCTTTCTGGAAGTTGTATTTTTCAAGCTCTCTAAGTGATTCTCCACGGAGCCACATTGTTGCTAATTGAGCTCTCTGCATCATCTGTCCCAGATGTTCTCTGCACACAGAAGTCGAACAAGGGTTGATGGACCAAGAACACTGAGGCCATACTCAGTCAAGTCTCCAGGACGACAAGGGGATGACAGCTGGATCTGGCCAGGCCAGGGAGATAGTGTATGGCCAGGGAGATTGTACATGGCCATCCCGTTTTTTTCTGATAATTAGCGTGAAAGAACTTGCAAAGAAGAGCAATGCACTCTTTTAGGTACCAACTTGATTCTCTGAAAATGATCTCGGATAACTGTCTGTTATAGACTCTTTTCTAGCGCGATCTTAATTTTAGATAATGGAAGCGAAAGCTGATTTTACATAATTGCCATGTGTTCTGGAACTCTTCGTTTTTGTTTCGAATCTGTAGGATGTCTACTTAGCAACAGCGTACAGCTTTCTCTTGTTTTCTCCATTTCAGGAATTAGGCACGCGAGGAGGAGATGCAGATGCATGTGATATTGGAAGTTCTGTCAAAATATATGTCTCTCCGGGAGAGAGGCTTGGAGCCTGCTACGAAGAGCAGAAATGGGAGCTCGGGATGTATTCACACAGCACGCTTGTGTTCTTGTGTTTAATTTTAGAAGAGCACATTCGTGGGAACATTAAATGTGGAGATGGCAGCTTCTAAAATATCTTATTAAAAATGCTAATACACAGTGAATTTCAATATTTTTGTACTTTCAGGGTGGAAAACCATTCATGAAAGAAAAATCCCTTATGCTATGCAGCATATGTATGTGGCACGTGCACTTTTTGTGTAGATAATATGTGCTAAGATAGATGATGGAAATTTCCATATCTGAACATCTTCCCATAATTATATTTTTAGACATGTACATTTAGAGCATAAATAGGGAGCTCTGGGACATGGAGAAATGCGATTCTGTTCTTCATAGTATTTCCAACCTATTATTCGAGTATGCCTGATTTCAATTTAGAAAACATGAGTAGATAGGCAATTTATAGAAGCAGAAACACACATATCTTTTAATCTTTACTCTGCCCACACATGATGTTTGTATGAGGCACTGTTCTCAGCAGGTATGAACAGCCACCATCTTAACATGAAGACATACTGTGCTGCCTGGCTGGAGCATCCACTTTTTGTATAAGTTTTGGAAGGATGGGTGTCCTTGGGCTCTGTGCCCACCGCCATGTCAGCCTATGCTGACTTCTGCCCTGAGGAGAGTCTTTGTATGTCTGTATTTTAGGTAGAGTTGCATTTGCTTCCTGGATACTCTCTGTCCTCCACCTGCTTCTGTTCCCATTGGCAGGGTGTCACGGGTGGTCATGGAAGAAAGGACCCCAGTCTGTGCTTTCACAACATTTGTTCTAAGAGCTTCTACCAGGAACAGTCTTCAGATCCATATGGATGGTCCAGATTGCAAGAATCTAGCAGACTCTTTCCTATACTGATTGTGTATTCCTAAGGTCCAACATTTAAAGAAACTCTTTCATGTAAAATGGGAAGCCTTTGACTACACTGGTAGGACCCTCCTAGAGTGGAAAGTTACACCTACGTGCCTGGGTACCTTCTGCCCTCTAGTCCTTATTCAGTGTTTGTAAATTTCTGCTAAAAAAAAAAAAAAAAAAAACCCTTCAAGTAGGCTTCCCTGAAAACAGATGTTTAAAGTGTACCTGGCTTCCTGAATGGTGCATTTAGAGACATATCAGCAGCCAGGCAGCTGTGAAGAGATGCAGGTGTTGGAACTCAATATGGGCATTTGCAACAGATAAGGAGGGAAATGGAATCCCCCTTTTATTTTTTTTAAGAGCGGTAATAGTACAGAGACAGGGAAAGGGGTCATGTGGGTGCTAGAGGAATGTGCTCCTAAGAAAACAGGGTAGATCTGCGCATGTGCCCGGCGCTTCCCAGTGTGGGGCTAGGTGCTTGAGATCAATATGAAAATTCAAAGTGTGCCATGGCTATAAGGCCACATCATTGTCATATTAATTTGCTGGTTTTTAAAACCTGAATGATTTGAGGATGAAGAGGTATCCAGTGGGAAGCGCAGGTAGTGTTCTTTCAGAGGACCCTAGTTTGGTTTCCAACACCCACGTTAGTTACATAGCTCACATCTACCTGAAACTCTAGATCCAGTGGATCTGATGCCATTTCCCCTCTGAGGTCAACTGCACCCCATATGAGCACATGCACACACACACACACACACACACACACACACATACACACAAATGCATATACACATATACACACATACACACACATGCACACACACATACACACACCACACAAACACACACAAACACACATACACACATACACATACGCACATGTGTGTGCGCACACACACCACACACACATACACACACAAATGCATACACACATATACACACATACACATGCACACACACATACACAGACACACACCATACACACAAACATACACAAACACACACATACACATACACACACATGCACACACACACCCTATACATACAAAAACACACACAAACACACACAAACACACACACATACACACACACACACACACCTGATTGTTTGATTCAGAATGCACTGACATCTGTGACTCATTTAAAAGCCCCTGGACTCGGGTAAGAATTTACTAGTGAGAGGAGATGCTGGTGTCATAACGCTCCTCAGTTATTCCAGTGCAGTGAATGCTGAGATATTGTGCCTGCCTGCTAAATCCAGCAGTAAGGAAGTCCATTGGCTTATAGCGCCTGAGAATGAAATTCCAGGGCCCATGGCAACACACAGCAGACCACAGCTATGGGCTAAAACTCATTCTGTGGCTTGGTTTCACTTGAAAATCCTACTGTGACACATTGGACCAGAGGAGCGTATTAAATCCTACGCATGGGGGCATGATGAATTCCAGCGCAAGTAGCTCACACCTTCATCTTCTTTACGTACCCATAAAATGCTGATGTGCGAGTTTTGACTCAGGGTTCTGTCTTCCCCAATAAGATTTCAGATAATTCATTTTGACTCTTTGGCTTCCTGGAGTTTCTGATTTCACTGAGATAATAAACTACCCGCAAGGGCACAAAGCCTTATAATTTAGGTGATAGCGTGATTGAGTAAAATTTGTTTGGGCACTTCTCTGTCTGTAATATTCAAATGACTCTCCGTGGATGGCAGCTGCCCTGTGGTTCTCCATACGAGGCAAACATGTTATCTGAGCAGGGGGTTCAGCAAAGCTATTATGGGAAGTTTGATGGCCAATCTTAGGATCAATTAAAACCCAAGATGCTGGGAAGGATTTTCTTAATCAGATTATCTGAAGCACCCTAAATGTGGACCACACCACCTGTGGCAGCCAAGATAACAGAAGGACACAAGACACTTGATTTTTTTCCCCTTGCCTGCTTGCCCTCATTCTGTCTTACAAGCATATTTATTCTATGTTATGGACAGTATTAAATACAACTCCTTCAGGATTCCAACTCAGACCCAAGACCAGTGGCTCTCCAGAAGTCCTCTAGAACATAGACACCTGCCTGAGATTTCAGAGCCACTGTTAGTCTACCTGGACCACCTCCTGTAAGCCGGTTTAATAAATCCCTCTCCTTGTTTATCTGTTCTTTCTGTCAGTTCTGATTTTTCGAGAACCCTGTCTTATACAGGAAGGAGCAGATGATAAAAGTGTAAGGTTAGTCAGTCCACCCGACTCTGTCGCCATTGCAGCAGGAACGACACTACAAATGGGTAGATGGGTTGTGTTCCAGTCACAGTGTGTTGTAGAGGTGCTGACTGCAATAGATAGAGCCACAGTCTAAACCAGACCAGCCACATCTGGATCTTGTAAATGCACAGGTGTGGATAATAACCTGGTCTGAGCATCTCCGTCTGTTTCTTTCGGTTGCCCATTTCAGAGTGAGATGCACCTCACTCTGGTCCGATCTGGACCTGGGGCTGGTTTCTGCTTGCATTCACCCACACAGCCGCTTCTTAGTCTAGAGATCAGAGCTCTGGAGTTCCCCGTGTGGACTGGCATTATCTCAGCTGAGTCCCTGGGTGTCACAAGAAATACTTAGGGCAGGTGTGTCCAGCCTTTTGACACATGGCATCGATTACAAAGTTCACAGTTAGGGACAGCCCAGTTGGGTTACAACAAAAATATGCCTTATGATATTTTAAGTAAATTGACAATTTTGTCTCATTCCACGTTCTTAGCTGTCAATGGGGGGCAGGTCAGACAAACCTGATTTAGGATCTCTATGTGAAAACGTTAAATAAAAATAATAATTAATAAAATTAATAACCACTGACATTCTCTCCACAGGTGGACTGGGGCTTGGTCATTCAGAGTGAATGTCTCCATTGCAGGCTCGGCAGTGTGTGTTGAAGGGAGACTGGGATCCCTAGGTCACTGAGACACGCACAGTGGTGCACACGCCAGTGGAGTCTGTTTTCATTCTAACACTCTTACACCTGGAGAACTGGGTGGACTCTTTTATGTATAATGGGATGGCTCTTCCCATTACAAATGATCAAAGCAATCCTACAATGATGCTGAAAAAAACAACCAAATAATTCTAATAATGGTAGTGCTAAGAATAGAAGATGCCCAATTTATGTAAATTCTATCCATGAGATTCATGACTATGTAAAAAGAACAGAAATGAAAATATTCAACTGAAAACAATAAATGGGATATAACCCAGTCAGCATATATACTTACCTAGCTTGTACAGGACCCCTGGATTTGATTACCAGCAAAACTACCACCCTCCACCCACCCACACATTGCTCTGTGGTATTGATATGAAATACAAGTTTATATTTGCTACCATTAATGATAAATATCAATGTAGAGGATTGAAGACACCTGTGATTTGAGCTAATGATTCTATTCTTAGACTCTTAAAGGTGAAACACTCTAAGAGGATCAAATGAACTTCTGCAACATTATCACCTGGATAATACTTATCTGGTTTCTTAAATAGTTAAATAGTTAAATAGTTATCTTTTAAAGTAAAAATTCAGAAATGTATTTTGCTTTATTTCTCTACCAGAAAAAAAAAGGAAATCTTTGTCTTTTAGGAAAACCTTCCCCTTATTTCAACAAAAACAGAAATCTATCCAAGTTGCATGATAGCACATTGAAGTGCACAATCTTCCAATCAAAATTTCCATTGAGAGATGCACAGAAATTTGTCCTCAAGGCTCGCGGGAAGAAAGGTTACAATGCATGCAACAGAGAAGGGTTGCTGCACTGACAACCAGCATGACTTGTGCTTCATATCACCTCCTCAAGACAATGTACATGAAAATAATAGCTTTACCCATATAGCTTATTGTGAATAACATTATGTGTGAAAAAGATAAGTCCAACCTGAGTAATTTTTTAGACTGAAGAACACCATCTGATGGATGTGTATGGGCTGGCCCCTTTTACTAGAGGAAAACGATTCACAAAAGTGGCCCCAGAGGGAGTGTTCTAGAAGGAATTTCATTTACTGTGTGATTTATAGTGAAGAGGCTGAGCAAAGAAACAGAAGTCAGAGATTTATGAAGCCCAACAGATGACACTAAGATAGTTAATTAACTCTACCAAGAAATTAGAACTCTACCATGTAGTAAAGTTCTCCCTGTTAGTTGGCTTGAAATCAGGGGTGACTGTGAACTTATGTGACCTCACAGACTCACTACTTAGGTTACGGTAGAACCCTCAAAAGTCTACCCAAAGAAAACCAGAGTCTGTTGTTTCTGCCCAGTGACTTCCTGAATCTTCTCAAGACTATCGACGTAACTCTAGGTGATGAGCTGCTTAGCTTTGGAGAACGTGCTGACACGTCGTGATCCTTGATCACTGACTCAATATCTTAATTAGGAAATACAATCTCTCAGCAGAGCAGAAGTTCCTGAGAATGAGTAGCTTAAAAACAGCGTTCCACATGGGCATGCTCTGGGCTTTATTCTGTGATATCAAGGTGAATCTAAGGAGGCAGCCATACAGCTAATATTTTTACTATGTCGAACCTGTATCGCCACATTAAGTCTCATTAAGCTTTACCAGGAACTAAAAGGCTTTCTTGTTCCTGAAGAAATTTGAGCTTTCAGGGAAAAGATTAAAAAGCAACTATTTGGAAATGTTTCTGGTTTTGTTTTGTTTGTTAAAATATGACTCCTTTAAAATATAACTATGTTCATTATGAAACACTCATGTCTGTGCCATCTACAAAGCCTAGAATATAGTTTTCTTAAAAATATTCCAAATGCAATGTTTCACGGAGACACAATGTTGTTTCCTGTGTTTGCAGCCAGGCTTTGCTATGTAGCCCAGGCTGGCCCATGCCTCACAGCAGTCCTCTTGCCTTGGTCTCTGATGTGCAAGGACTGCAGGTACACACCGCCATGGTTGACTTTTCAATGGGTTTGAGCTTGTCAGTATTTACTGGAAAGTCTCCTCACAGACACAGTCGGATAAGAGCACACCTTGATTTGTGATGTTAGAGTCTACTTTCGGGGAGACAACATTCTATATTTTTACCAGTGTGTCTGAATTTGAAAATAAGAAGCCAAACTCCTAGTCATTTTTGCAGGAAAACTGTACTTGGAGACAAAATTGGCCAAACTATCTATTTATCTATCTATCTATCTATCTATCTATCTATCTATCTATCTATCTATCTATCTATCTATCTATCTATCTATTCTATCTATCTATCTATCTATCTATCTATCTATCTATCTATCTATATCTATATCTATATCTATATCTATATCTATATCTATATCTATATCTATATCTATATCTATATATAATATGGTGGCTTACAAAATACAGCCAATCTCATTGTGCCTGGAAAAAAAAGTTAAGAAAGCATCTCTGAAAATGAGTTTGGAGAACCTAAGAACCAGGGTCTCCAAAGGCTACAATTTCTTTTCAAAAGTTGAAAGGGATGAGGAAGTTCTGAAAATCGGGGAGACAAGTGGATTCAAGTTCACAGGAAACTTGTTTGTGAGTGCTGACAGCTGCTCTCTTCCTAGCTGCCATAAGCTAATGTCCTAAATGATCTTCACGGAGAAGAGTTGGCCAAGCTCACCATAGTACTAGCGCACACTAGAGCACAGCTAGGATTCCCCAGCAGAGAATGATAGCAAAGGCACCATACTGAGTGGGAGCCCCAGGTCCTAAGTGTGCCCATGGCATGGGTCATACACTGGCATCTCAGGAAGGCTGAGCTATCGTTCAGGAGCCTGGCACATGACTCCAGGAGTTGGAGACAAGAGAAAGAATACCTATGAGGGCCAGCAGTGGGGGAGGTGGGCGAAGGGAAAGCTCTCCATGGTCGTTATCATGGTGGCCATATTGGTTCATACATATTCTAGGATTTGTATATGTATTTAAGAATAAAAATACCAATGTATGCTAAAGCAATTAAAAAATGAATATTGAGAGGGGGGAGAAAGCATTCAAAATGCAAACTTTCCCATTTGGATATTTATAAAATGGTGGAAAAGACTTGAGAGACTAGAAAGCCAAAAGAAAACTCTAATTAGATTTAATGAGAAAACAGAGCTCCCAAGTAGCTGCGATTGCCTTAAAAATAATATTTAAAGGGTTCGTTATTATTTGCTGCCTAGAAACTTAAAGTAAGATATAGTAAAGTAATTTTACTGCCCTCCAAAATCAAACACTTAATAAATCAATATATATATTTGAAACTACATGTGCTAGAACACCAGCCAGGGTCCTCGGGGCCTCTCGTTCTGACTGTGGGGTCAGAGTGCTCTCAACTCAGCTCTCCATTTCCAAAATTCTATTATTCGGCCCTCTCCCTTGTGTGACGGGAAAGCAGTGGGATGATTTATCCATTCGAACCCTATGAAAATTGGTTCTTATTTTACAGTACTGAGAGAGCGATCTGATTTTCCATCCTTTAAAGAGCCTTGCCTCCTAAGATGCTACTTTCCACCATCAGATTTATTCCTGGAAGAGACCCCTCTTCTCCCTGCCAATCTCATTCAGCCTGGCAAACTTTCTTCTTTTCCTCTGGGATGAAGCAGCGCTTAATTCATCTCAGACAATATTTGGTGTGCGGCAGCCACGGCTCCTGGCACCCCATCACACTTGGTTTTGCAATGCGGAGTCTGCACATATTCCCGGTATTTCAGATGGGGTTTAAAAAAAAAAACTGAGAATGCTTACGGGAGGAAAAAAAAATCTCAAAATGTTTAGTAAATTGGTATTCTTCCCACCCCATCCTAAATACTTAGTTTCAAATGAGTAAGACCCCCCCATTATAAAGTTAATTTGTATTATCTATGCCAAGCTTTCTAGCACACACACACACACACACACACACACATATATATATATATATACATACACATATATATATATGCATATTGTTTTGGGGCAGGAGGCCTCAGTGCTGAAATCATTACTGGAGATGCCTTCAGTAGTGACATCATCCTATCCTGTTCCAGGGTAAATTTGCATTAAGAAAATGAGGAAGAATGTGAGGCAGA
The DNA here is from genome assembly GCF_947179515.1 of Apodemus sylvaticus. Lineage (NCBI taxonomy): Eukaryota > Metazoa > Chordata > Mammalia > Rodentia > Muridae > Apodemus > Apodemus sylvaticus. Next base: position 42,645,982 of record NC_067494.1, read on the forward strand.
GCTCTGTAGACCCCAGAGCTGGCAGTCATGGGGGAAGCACGACAGGACCTGGGCGGGAGACGAAGAAGAGTCGCAGTCCCTGAGAGGTTCAGTGGTGTGGCTACGGGTGAAGTGCCCTTCGCTTAAGAAAAGATTCCCCATGCTCAGGCAAGCGGCCCTAATTAATCACGGTGCACCATGGATAATTAGGTCCTTTGTAAAAGGCCTAATATACATTGATAAATGTATAATTTAACTTGAAGAAAAGGTGCAAAGCAGGAGTTAGTGTTCATTTAGTGAGGAAATGAGGGTATATGTGTAGATTCCCCAAACTTTCTGCTTCGAAGTAGGGTTCCTTATCATTTAAGGGATTATGAATTCCAGAATTAGAACTACAAGTTTTTCTTTGGCATATCCCATATATATATATATACATATATAAATACACACACATATATACCCATGTATGTGTATACATATAAACACACTCTACATATATACACATTTATGTGTACATATATAAACATACCCTATATATACATATATATGCATGTATGCACATATATGTATACATATATAAATACACATGTATATGTGTGTGTGTAGTGTGTTTTCTGAAAAAGGCTACTTTAGGCTAACATGTAAATTATACTGATGTTGGGGGAAGCTCCTACATGTAGCCCCTTTGCATGTTCTGCATGGAGGGAAACCTCTGTATGATCATTATGGTATTTAAAACTGAATTACTTCCTCTCACATTAACGACACAGAGACCAACATTAAGACTAAGTCCTCAGAACAGTGCATGTCTCTTGTCTTCCTCACTCAAGTCCTCTGATCATTTTTCTGACCAAAACAATTCAGAGAACTCTGGCTCTGGGTCTTCTATCTCCACCAACCTCTCGGTTTTCTTTTTCTGCAGTGCAGAAGGAAAAGGCAGAATGCAGTAGGCATATATCTTTCCAAAGAGCTGGCCACAGTGGGACCAATCAATCGTCTGCAACCTAAGGGCCCGAACTTGTCACCTGATTTCAGGGTGATACAGGAGCCTGGGTAGTGTGGCATCTTGTTCCCATCTGATTATGTTGCAGACAATGTCCTATCAGAGGTGAGCCACTGTCTACAGTATGCTACTTATACTCCTACAGAAGTGGCTCTGTGCTTTGAATTCACGATGTCTTGTTAGTCTATGCTGCTATATCAGTGAATGGAAAAAAATAGTTTCAAAGGATCTGAAGTTCAGAGGATGAAAGACAGAAATGCCCTATCCCACGGGACCAGAGATTTAGCTGAGCATGGCCTTGAAGAGAAATCTGGAGATACCTTGAAGCTAACTGGACAGACCTCCCATATCTGAAGACCAACTATAAGATACATAGACAGTCTGAGATCAGAGGGATCCTGGCAGTTACCAGTGACTGCTCAACACAGCTAATTTTCCTATATGAGTTACTTTTATTACCTCTAAATGATCACTCAAGTAATGAGAACCTTAGAGTCTGTATCTCTTAAGTGTGTTGTAAGGAATTTGGAGGAGCAACTGATTATCTGCACCCTTATGCCTGGGTGATATTGAAGACCTTGCTGATAGAAGGAGCAGAGTCTATACACATCTATGATAGAGGCCAGGGCAGGATGATAAGGCAAAATTAAATCTCTCTCTCTCTCTCTCTCTCTCTCTCTCTCTCTCTCTCTCTCTCTCTGTGTGTGTGTGTGTGTGTGTGTGTGTGTGTGTGTGTGTGTGTGTGATTTGTCTGGAAACTGAGCTCACTCCCGTCAACACTACACAAATGTATAGCCAGGTAATCTGCTAATACAAATAAAGCGCAGGCTGAACAGTATTGTGGCAGGTTTATCCAAGGAGACTAAGATGCATGCAAGCAGACTTTTATTACTAAACACCCTTAAGTACTGCAGGGTTTCACAGGAGGTAAACACATGACAACAGACTGTTTTGTGGGGAGGGCAGAGGCAGGGCAGGAGCAAATCCTGTCTCGGCATAGTAGTTTAGTTTATGCTACACGTAGAGAAAGCTTGCTGCTGCATTGAAGTCTCATGGGCTGAAGATGCAGTGTGTCTTGATGCTATTTCTAAGTACTGAGGTGGTGCTCTGGAAAAGGTGTGGGGGGGGATAGCTTTTGTTTATTAGGTGTCTCCTAATAGAGAAGGTGTCTCAACCAGGAATATAACTTTCTTGCAGGCTCTTACCCTCAGAAGGTCTGTCTTACTGTATTCTCTTTTTTGATTAATTATTTTATTTACTTACATCCCAAATATTGCCCCCATCCTGGTCCTCCTACCAGAGTTCTTCACCTCATCCCCCCTCCCCTTTGCCTCTCAGAGGGTGCTCCCTGCCAGGCGTTCCTCCCCTGGGGCATCAAGTCTCTATAAGATAAGGTGCATCCTCTCCCACTGAGGTCACACAAGGCAGCCTTCTGCTCTCTATGTGCCAGGGGCCTTGGACCAGCCTATGTATACTCTTTAGTTGGTGGCTTAGTCTCTGGGAGCTCCCAGGGGTCCAGGTTAGCTGACATTTCTGGTCTTCTTATGGGGTTGCCCTCCCCTTCAGTTCCTTCAGTCCTTCTCCCAACTCTTCCCAAGGGGTCCCCGACCTCAGTCCAACGGTTGGCTCTAAGTATTTCCGTCTGACTCAGTCTTATTGTATTCTAAGGACTGTTGATTCACGGTGGAGAAGGAATGAGGATTGCAAATTTGGGTGAATAAATATAAAAGGTATGTGGGAAGTCATCACGTCAGCTTTCAAAGAAGGCTCTACAGCATGCATAGTTCCTGTTCCTAGGTGATGCCTGCGGGGTCTAGAACAGTCTCTTCTTCCTGAACAGAACCACTTTCTGTCAAGGAAGCCAGACAGCCAGGGGTCAGAAAACCAAGTGGATTCCTGTGGTCTGGTAGCTACTTATCAGTAAGTATCCCGTGGGAGACCTCAGCCTGGCTACAAAGTAAGAGATCGCACCACCACTACCACCACCGCCACCGGCCCCAGTAATTGAAAGTGATGGGAGTTAAAATAGTTTCATGGCTTTGCTGAGTCAGCCCCACCCCACCCCCCACCCCCCCAGATTTAAAAGCAGGGGAGAAGGTTTTCTTTAGTCCCAGAGAGAGAGCGAGCTGGAGCTCAGTGACATTGGTCTCCTGCTTGATGGTCTCACAGCTGAAACTGCTGAGGTCCCCAGGGGAATACAACTCAAGGGCAGCTCAGAACCAGTCTGCTACAAAAGCACCTTTCAAAGTAAAATCGCTCTGTAGGAGATGAGAGGCTAAAGCTGAGACAACAAGAGAACCCTGGAAGCTTCTGTGACCACCTTCCAGTGTCCTGCAGTTCAGTGTGGGGATGAAGCCAGAGAGATGTGGCAGGTGCGATGACGCTGGTTCTGTCAGGTACCTCGGAGGGTGTCCAGATCCTAGAAGCCTGAATCATGCAGCACAAACTCGAGCATTCTGAAAGGCCTCTGTGAGTCAGCGACTTTATCAGACATCCCTGAGCACTAGATGTTTCTAAAGGAATTTTCAAGGATTGCAAACTCAAAACCAGACCACACACACACACACACACACACACACACACACACACACACACAGACAGACACATCTTTATAGGGAGAGACAAATGCTTTTAGTGCCGTCATTTTCTTTCTCCATAGGGAAAGGGTTTAAAATGCCTATTCCATCCATGGAGAAAGCAATTACAGCCAATTGTAGCTCCCCATAGAGAGACCTATGTCATGACAGGGAATTGTGGGTAAGGAGCACAACTCGCTCCGAAGAGGCACAGGGCAGTGTGTGCTGTTAAGGTGGATGCCCTTGATGAGACCACATCCAGATCTCTTCCAATCCAACTTTTCTTGGAAAAATCTCAGCATGGATTGGCTTTCCATTATTTGATGACTTCTGACTCTGTCCCACTAAGGACAGATGCTTGAAGTTTCAAGTCAAGTAAACAATTCTAGTGATGTTAACAGAAACGTTTGCCGTTCCAAAGTGCTTTCATTTTAATAGCCCTAAAATAACAGTAATCTAATGAAATTCATCACCATCTAGACAATGCGCCTGACAGTAGGAAGCAGCAGTTTGTCCAAGACACTCAATGAATTTGTATTTCCAGGTCCCTCTTTTTAAGTGTTAGATCAAAGATGGCTTTTTGTTGGTGACACCCACCAAAGGCACTGCCTGTTCATTTTCACGAATATCATACACGGTTATTTGAAAGCAGAGCCGGGCAGTGTTGTAGTGACCCTTCAGCCTGGGGCAGCACTAACTTTGTGAAGTCATTGGCCCATCCCCAGAAGCGTCAGTTAGCTCTACTCTCATTAAGGAACAGGATAGCCCATAATGCATCCTGAAATCATACTGTTTTCAGTAGATACTTAGCTAACCCCGCACACAGTCCGGATCAGCATGCTCAGTCTTACTATGGAAGGAGGCAGGTGCATTCCACTCCATGTCTGATCTGAGCCTCAGTTTCCACGTATGAAAAATCAACTACTAGTCACCAGCCTCTCCCACATGAAGCTTCTATGGAGTTTTCAACAAGGTATCTTTAACATGAGATATTTGATGATTGCCAAATTTCAATTCAACAATGGATAACCACCACATCTACTGCTGGCTACAGTTGTTGCTGGTGAGTTTAAGAGTAGCTGGGTCTTACTGGTTCTCTCACTGTTCTTACTGAGGCTTGCTCTAGATGTGTATACTTTTCTTCCTAGACTGTATTACTCTAGAAAGAACCATGTAACGCATCTCTCTGCATTGCCGAATATTTAAACATACTATGTGCCCCCACAGAAGAACATAGAGAATTCTGTTAGGATGAAGATATTTGGTCAAAGCCATAACTCATGGATGGTTGGGCTCCAGCTGGTTTTGTGTGCTCTGTGGTGTGAGCTTCCCTGTGGTGCCATGTGGCAAGTCTACCCATATCCCGTAAGCTCTGCTGCTCATGCTGCTACCACCTCCTCCATTGGCCCTGCTAGGAGCTGTGGGAATCTGTCTGTGGCTACAACATGCAGTGCCTTCCTGTCTGCCCACACTTCTCTCTACTTAAGCAATCCTTCTGTGTAGACCTTGGTCTATCATGGTCTTTTTTATAGACTCTACAGGTTTCTCTTAATTCTCCCTTGATTTCTAATCTGACAACCACTGACTGGAAACTGCACTTCTTCAGTAATAGCCACAAGAACACCTACATGCACTCGAAACTCTTCTGTCCTGCTCCATTATTTACTAAACTAAAAGCAAACTCATCAGGGCAAGCTCCAAACCTATATTTTTTCATTCTGGGCCCCGCCTACTTTCCATGGCTCATTTCTTTCTAGTGCCTCTCTAAGACTCAGTCTCTCTCCCCTTTCTCTTTCCCTTCTCCCGTTTTGAGACAGTCTTTTTGTTTGGGTGGTTTTTGTTGTTGTTTTTTAGGACAGGATTTCTCTGTGTAGCCCTGGCTGTCCTGGAATTCACCCTGTAGACCAGGCTGGCCTCAAACTCAGAAATCCACCTGCCTCTGCCTCCCAAGTGCTGGGATTAAAGGTGTGTGCCACCACAACCCAGCCTTTTCTTTTCTTTTCTTTTCTTTTCTTTTCTTTTCTTTTCTTTTCTCTTTTCTTTTCTTTCTTTCTTTGTTTCTTTCTTTCTTTTCTTCCTTCCTTTCTTCTTTTTAAAAATATTTATTTATTTATTTTATGTTATTATACTGCCTCCATCTTCAGACTTGCCAGAAGATGGCATCTGATCCCATTACAGATGGCTGTGAGCCACCATGTGGTTGCTGGGATTTGAACTCAGGACCTTTGGAAGAGCAGTCAGTGCTCTTAACCTCTGAGCCATCTCTCCAGTCACTATCATGAAGCCCAGACTGGCCTCTAGAACATGTGATGATCTTCTTGCCTCTTGCTCCCACTCTCTGGTGTTGTGATTTCAGATACATGCCACCATGGCTTAGTTAGCATCTTAAATACTTTCTGATTACAAATCTTGCTTGGTCCTTATATTTCTCTGTATCTGGGGATCTTTATCCTTAAAACACGTTTTATGCTCTATGGGGATCTGAGCCTTCCACACGGCTGAGGCATCTATGGTTTCTTGTGACTGTTCTTGAATGTGCGTATGAGTACATCCTTGTCAATATCTGGCTTGAGGTATTGTTCAATTCATTAGAAAGAAGTATCTGTAAGCACCAGAGTGTGAGCACTGGTTAAATAAGCCTCATTACTTGTTACTACATTCAGTTAATGTACACGTTATTTTCCTCTGACCCCACATCTATGTTTTTGAGATGGAGGACTTAAAGCCAACTAAAAGATCTGAAGTGGTAATAGATGGTATCTCCGAAGACAAGGCTGTACTTTATGCTATAACAATGGCATTTTATGGGCCACTTATTGGATGCAATTTTTAAAACTTTTTATTGATCTTTCTCGTATTTGGTGGCTTTCATGACCAGTAGAAAACTTTCCAGAGGAAATATAGCTGAGAAGAATGAAAGAAAAGGTAATGTAGAGCCACACATTCCCCTGCCACAGCAGGGAAATTCAAAATTGAATGCCAACCCTAGCTATTAAACACGCTGATAAAAATCTCCCTCCAACTTCACTAAGCCAGGCAATTTTTCTCTCTTCTCCTCTGCCACAGCAGTCAGCTCTGAGAGGAGGCTGCAGAGATGACATGAGACAATGAATACATTATTCAATGTGGGCTTCAAAAAGTCAGCACTTGTTCACTGTGGCTTGACTATTGACACTCTCAGGGTAAGGATAACATGGGGAGAGGTCCGTCGTGCCTCACCCGAAGACCCAGCTCCCAGTGTAGCTTCCTAAGTCGTGAGACTGCACAGCCTGTCTGCTGTCAGGTGCTTTCTCACCTGTAGCCAGCTAGCATGTCTCTTAGCACTACAATAAATTGTTGTTGAACTAATATTGCAATGAACTGAAACCAAATGCATATTCTAAAGATATTCTTTCCCTTAGCTGTCTACATACTTTGATTTCCCTAGGAATTTCATGATGGGAGAAGAGGAAGGCCAAACCCTGATACCAGCCAGGGGAGGCTGATCCCCAGAAAGAGATCATGTTCAGTTCCTGACAATTTGTCAGACTGCCTGACGGGAGAAGAGGCAATGGTGGGTCAGTGATGGGCAGGACCGTACCGTGACTGTGCCTGCCAAGTTTTACCTGCATCTCTATCTCTAAATTTAAAATAGGCCTCATGTCAGTGGTCTGAAGATGGACAAGGAGTATGGCTGGGCTTCTGCATTCCTCCCCAGTGCAGCCATACTGCATAATCCCCTTTCTGTTTTCTCACTGTTAGTTGTTGCTGGGAGTTATGGGAGTTATGGGTGCCAGGCAGCCACCAAATACGGCTGCCTGGCCTTATGGGTGGGACACAGCATTGGACAAGGGCCAAAAGACTGTGATCTCCTGCCTTTAAATTCTCTAACTGTACCGCATGCTGGAAGCTGATGGCTTCTGGAGACTTCAGGCTCTCTTGCTTGTTCTATGGCTGAAAATCACTGGCCCCTGGCAATTAACACCTGTCACTTAACAGCAGGGGATTAGGTAAAAGAGTTTTTGGTCCACCCCCCACCCCACCCCCACCCCCCCAGTCCCCAGTCCTTCTCTGCCTCTTGTCAGCTAGAGAGAGTTATGCTCACAGAGAGAAGCACTCACTTTTAAAAGAGGCTATTGAAGACAGTTGACTGAACCTAGGCTCCAGGGGATTCTAGGCTCACACTGGGATGCTAGAAAGTCTGGTGACAGAAGCATAAACTCATGAGGTGAGGTGCCCACTCATGAGCGTAAACCCAGGAGGGCACAGTGAAGACAAGCGACAGTGTGTGAAAATAGGCATCTTGAAGAAGTTAAGCAGTAAGGAAATGAACTGGGTTTGGGAGGACTGAAGGGTGTACTTTGCTGCCAATTGGGAAGCAAGGAAGCCATGAGACTGGAAGTTGCCTTGACATCAGTAGGAGGTGACACTCTACTGCACAGTCCTAGGGAAAAGTGTTCCGTGGAGATGAGGCCCAGTCAGCATGAAGGCACCAGATGACAGAGGAAGAAGACTATAAAATGATGAGATGATTCAGATCTTAGATTTATTGGTGAGACATTAACTTTTGTAGAGGAAAGGACTATAGAAGGATAGCACATATATATAAATTCTTTGTATTCCTTTCCTGTGCAGCCTCTAGCTGGGATCACTTTAAGCAGAAGTCCACATGGGTGATACTCTGCCATTCCTGGGCTCACACTAGAAACCTGGGGTTCCACTGTGTGTCTCTTGCATTGTTCTAAGTTTTCCAAGCTCTGATTCTCACCGTCAGGGGAGGGAGGTGCTGGTCTCTCATCACCGAGCACAGTAAAATCCGTACATCTCCTCGATCCTTAATAAAATATCAAACATGCGAGCATCCCTGCCAGCCAGGGACCGCCAAGTGAGTTAACCAGTACTGTGGGGACAAATGGCCCAGCTTGGTCCTGTCCACGACCATTGCTCATACAACCGCGAAACAGGGGCAGAGTCGCGGATGAGAGGATTCACATTCTGGTAAGGTTTCTTGTGTAGCAATAGAGATCTAAAACAGGACACAGAAGACGAGGATTTCAGGGGCTGGGGAGAAGACGTGTGACCGTGAGCCCTTATTTTCATGGTGCCACTCTTTCGTATGTAACTGTAAGGGGACATCATCCTGTTTGTGACACTCTTCATCACGGTTCCCTTGTCTCTGGTTCTGCCTTCACTTTCAGTTTTCATATTTTAATGCCCGATGCCTAAATTTAATCTGGAACAAGGGGGAAAATATCATTTTGCTGGACATTTATTCTGGATATTTTTTTTTTCTGTTCTGAAAAGCACATAATATTCTTAGAGAACAGAACCCATTGTGTGTATTATAAGCGGGGAAATTTGGTTTTTTGTTTTGTTTTTGTTTTTCGAGACAGGGTTTCTCTGTGTAGCCCTGGCTGTCCTGGAACTCACTCTGTAGACCAGGCTGGTCTTGAACTCAGAAATCCACCTGCCTCTGCCTCCCAGAGTGCTGGGATTACAGGTATGTGCCACCACCAGCTGGCTAAGCTGGGCAGTTTGGCACACTCTCACCGGTGCACAGTTCACGGTGGGTGGATCACGCTCTTATGCAGGGCAGACATGAAGAAGGAAAAGAGCCCAGGAATTCCATCAGCAACTGATGGCTGCTGAAGGCCTTTCAGTTGTTCCTCTTGGGGTGGTTGTTATCAGCACCCCTAACTCTTGACCAGAAAGTTGCTAAACAATAGCCCCAGAGATGATATTCATGTCTGTCTTCACTGTGCAGAGAGGTCACGGGTGTGGCACTGATTGTGCCCGCAGGAAGCTCAATTTGGTTTTAAATGTGATTGGCAAAGCACACCCATTCACCATGTTTTGAGATCAGATTCTTGATCATTCTCAAGAGGCTCCAAAAGAACAGACCTGTGTGTTAGTTCTGCCTTAGGGTCGTCTTCCTTCTCTCGGACAAGGCCTGCTTTCTTTATGGATGCTAGTGAACATATGTGTTTAACTGATCAATCATCAGAGCAGTGACAAGATGGAGAAGTCACAGATAGGGACATTCTGTGGCGATTTTTAAAAAAGCATTTTGGTCTCCACACCACACTTTGTCTTAGAAGCACGCAGTTCTCCTGCTTTGGTAAGTTATGTTGCTTGTGGCGTACAGGATGTCTGTGGGGGCTGTAGATAAAGCTTTTATCATCTGCTATGTGTCTTCAATTAAATCAAGACCCAATCTCCGATTATTGATTTTGGAGAAGGATGACTATAGCAAAGTGACTTGGAAGGAAGCGAAAGGTCCCACAAATGCCCCATAACTCATGCCTGTAATTGATACTTCAAGCTGTCTCACAATGGCCAATTTTCTAGTCAAACTAAATCTGTGAAATTAAAATATTACAAATGAATCGTAATGAGCAATCAGGTTAGTCTGGCAGAACGAGCCCTCTAAATTACAAAGTGTTCCACTTGAAAAAGTTTTATGCCCTCCAATAGGGCCCTCGTGTTCCTAAGGTAAATGGGGAATGAATTGTAGGTGTTAGGCATCAGCATTGTGCTGAAGCCAAGAGCGTTTGTGTGCTGCACCTGCAGGTTGGTTAGCATTGCACATAAATGTCTCGGTACGTTATTTTTAGGTGCTTCCCAACAATTCTCAAGAACAGACCTACTTGTCTTCACTGGCAGCCGAGGAAGTGGAAGCACAGACAGTCATTCTCACTACGGTCTGTGTTTCGTGTGAGAACGATGTGGTTATCGTGGGTCACACTCCTGATTGCTAAGTGGGTATTTCCTGGCTAAGACTGTAGGATCTGCTGGCAGTGGCATCTCACAGTGGCACTGGGCAGACCTAGATGAATAGACAGAGATTACACAGGGTTTGTTGAGTTGGTTAAATGTTCATGCCCTTGGAGTCTTAGCCATAGTGGTTTTAGCACACTGGGGACTGGGGGAATCCTCAGGTTACAGTTGTACAATTTTAGGGATGCTGAGGCAGTGACCCCCGTTACCATTGCAGACTTACAGTCCCGTCTCCTTTGCAGTTTTCATGGGAGGGTCTGGCAGATGGCTGTGGCGATGTCTAAAAAGGACTCCCAAATATCTCAACCCTGATGTAACCCAGGGTATCTCTGACTGATGCAAAAATCCCAGGTTGAAGTCAAGGGCAAATAAGGGGAAGACTGTACGACTTTTCTGCCTGCAGAGTCTCTTTCTTGAGATCGGCAGCTGGTGTCACAGTAGTCTGTGCTGCATGCAAGGTGGGCAGCATGGCTGTCCTCCACCCGCAGCCGGGTCAGCCACCTGATGGTGTACCAGAGTGGGAGGGGGGAGCCACAACAAACCAGCCACGAATGGTAGATTAGGTTGGAAATATGAGAATTCAGGAAAACAATGGCATGTAGTTCTTATTGTCCCCAAGCAAGTTGACCAGAAACAACTTATGGAGGTAAGAATGGTGAGGTCCATCTTTGTGGCAGTTATGAGACATCCTACAAGAGGACACACACTCTCCCCTAGCTGATGTTAATAGCATGCTGAGGGAAACACTGAGGATGTTAAAAGGCTATGTTGTATCTCTGTGCACTTATCAAATATTTACAAAGGGCTCTGACCTGGAGACAAAGGAGATCCAACCAAAGGTGCGCCCTGTTTACCAGCAGGAGCTGGGACTGACAGAAATGTTTATATTTTAATGTATATTTTTCCATTTACCAGTATGGCACATTTTGCCTCCTTTATCAACATTAATTCCTCACTGGATGCCTTGCCCTTCCTCATCAGACCATTGGAAATATTACCTGGTACTTTTCAGTCAGAGCTGCTGACTGCTCACCGAACGCCTACTCTCTATAAATTCTCTAAGCCATCTATGTTTGTCCCCACTCATCTATGGATGTGTCTGGAGGGCTGGCTGCTTTCCAGACATTGGCCTCTCAGAACATTGTAGAATAGAGTACAGTAAGGGATGAATATATTAAAAATACAGATAAATGGAATATTTAAGTGAATTCAGGGAAAGTAGCACAAATTTAAAGCTCAGATTCTCAAGAAAGCATCTCTGGAAATGACAGTCGATAAACATGACCATTCACAGAAAAGATGGGACTTTAATTTATTGAAATGGCAGTGACAGGAACCCGGGAAGGGGTGGGGCGGGACCAGGAAGCCAGACTGTGGATCTCTGAGCACACTGATGCCACAGGAGCCCAGTCACCAGGCTCACCATCACATTTTAAAGGAGAATCACACGCAGTAAAGTTATTAATAAAAGTCAAAAGCATCTCGGACCTGGGGACATGTGGCTCGGCGGCGGTCCCCCTGCTTGTCTAGAACATGGCACTGGACTGGTACCTCAACAATGCTAAGGGGAATGGTGTCAGCGAGGTGGCCCAGCCACCCGGACAGTGGGGGAGAGACATGGTAAGTGCAATGGGCTCAGAGGAACCAGAATCAACTGTCTGCCAGGAGAAGTTAAACCAGAGCACAAAATGAATGGAGCCTGGAGTTCAAGAAAGGAGAACGACCCCGCTCCTCTGTGTCACCCAGAACCTTGCCCTCCTCATGTCACTTCATGGGTGTTCATAAAGATTTCCAGTAGGGCACATCTCCTATTTTCTGAGAGGGTCCAGATTTTAAATATTCCACTCCTCTCCTCTAGTAAATAGCCCTTATCGATGTTTTGGGACATGGAAATAATAGCATTTGGGTGGACAACTCCAGTGAAGATCTAATTTATATAGAGAGAAGGTTCTGAGGTGGGAAATACTTGTTTTTAAAGCAAACACTAACAAGAATCTCTCTTATTTAGTATGCTTTGTAAGGTCATTAGAAACCATGCAGTGTTTAGTATTTTCAAACTGTTTGCTTGTTGTTAATTGATTGATTTATCCCTGTAGTTCTAGACCCAGGGCCTCTGCATTTCATGCAAGCACTCTATCACTGAGCTATGTCCTTCCAGTCCTTTTAACAAGATGTAACACAGAGCAGTTCGGTGGTAACATTCCCCCCTAGAGATAATTATTTATAGTGCTTCTTAGAAAGTCCCCTGAAACATTCATGGGGCTTCAGTTCTAGTCCCAGAGAGCTGGTCCTGCAGCCAACCCCGGGAGGCTCATGAAGGGATGAATCAGAGCATGTGCTACCAATGCCAGACCCTCTCCAAACACTACCTGCTATAAGAAACAGAGGCAACTGTCTGCTTTCCATGTCACTACAGACTATGGAAGGCAGACTTCTCCTTGGACCTGGGGAAAGTAGAATACAAGGCATTCATATGTGAACATTCCCCCAGCGTGCAGGCGACACTGGGGACATGTGTCTTTCCATGACAGCTCTGAAGTGTCCCCTTTGCCAGCACTGCTCTAGTATCCAGCAGACCTACAGTCAGCATTCTCTGTGATCCAGATGTCAAAATGGTCCACAGCAGGCACCAACAATGCCTGCCTGCCTCCAACTGTGGCTTAGAAGCAGAGGTCAGGTTTGGTGGGATGGAGTATATTACATTTCTTATTTTGAATTATGGTTCACGATTAAGGGATAATCACAGCCTACATAGGCTAAAAGAGCCTATACGTTGCATAGAATTCTCTTCTTCATCCAAAGTAGGTGTACTTTTAGGCAGAGGGTGGTTTAGACCTGCACGGGATGATGATTTGTGACGTAAGAGAAGATAGCCTGAGGCACAATGCTCCCAGAAGATGCACTGAAGACAACAACAACAACAACAACAACAACAACAACAACACATTCCTTCCTTCCAGGATGATTCTTCTACCTTCCAGGTGGGGTGTGAGCCTTGCCTTTGGAGAGCTGCTAATAGCTAAGGGAAAGCTGAACGAAGTAAAGCCAGATGTGCTCAGAAGTTGCTATGCGTCCAACATCTGGCTCCAGAGAGAGGCAGTGAAGCAGCAGCGTGGTTGAGAGTGTGATAGGGATAGAAGTTGAAGAGGTTCTGTGGATAGCCCACACTGCCCCAGAGCTGGCACGAGTGTCCCCTCACAATCTGCACTCAGAGAGCACACACTGGGAGCGAGGAGTTGGCCACAGTAGGTGCATTTATGGCTTGGCTGTTACCAACAACTGTAGAGCAGAACAGGGCTCTTGTTGTCCTAGCTGGTCTCAGTTAGAGCCCCCAGTCTCCCTCAGATAACCCCATTCCCCAGAGAGTTGATGAAAGAGAGCATACATGGCCAGGGCCCTGTGGTCTCTCCTCCCCCTTGCAAGGCAATCTGCGAGCACAACGTGCGTTACCTTTGTTCAGTCCTGCTTGCCCTATAGGCTGGGCCAGGCTAGATGGAGCACAGAGAAGGAGGGCTGTCCCTCCCCTGCCTCCTGAAAAGTTGTAAGAGTCAGAAACTCCCCTTGTCCCATGGATCTGATGGTTCTCTGCAGGACCCTATCATGCCTCCTGTGGTGTGACACTCACTTCCCTGATAATTTCCCGAGGACCTTGTGGCTGTCTGTGGCCGTGAATGAGCCTATGGCCTTCCCCATAGAATCACACTGCTTCCCCTCTATGGATTAGCTTTCCTTCCTTCCTTCCTTCCTTCCTTCCTTCCTTCCTTCCTTCCTTCCTTCCTTCCTTCCTTCTTTCCTTCCTCCCTCTCCCTCCCCTCTCCCCCCTCTCTTTTTCATTCATCTAACAATCTGGTTGTTACGTGTCACTGGCCACCAGAAGGAAGTCACTTCAGAGTCAAGGAGATGAAAATGTCCTGACCACGCAGAGGGACAAACAAATCCTTGCTCAGTAACAGAAGGGAGGGTGGAGGGTGGCATCTCAGCTGACAGGATGTGGCCACCTGCCTCCAGGAAGCCTCCGACTGGGGAAGGGCCGTGCCTTGAACTCGCCATCCACTTGTCTCAGCTTTCTGAGTGCTATGATTAAAGGTGTGTGCTTCATTGATGATAGCGTTGGAGAGGCAAAGGAAAAATAAGAAGGGGGAGGTGTCTGATGAAGAAGGGACAGGGTCTGGAAGAGCTGCGGGCCTTCCAGTTCTATGGCAACAGCTCCCCTATGGCAGTCTCCCCCGGGTTTTAGCTGACTGGGTACATTCTTTCTGTCTGACACTGACTGCTGTTTTATCTTAAAAACACTTTTTAAGTGTTTTTATTCTTAACCCATGCAATTTCTGTCCCATCTCAGCCCCCCCCCCCTTAGGTAAAATGTAAACCCTATGTGTTCCATGTCTCTGCCTCTCCTCCTGCCATGTCTTTGCCATTTCTGGATCTTCCGCCCTTCTTACGTCTTCAGATTTACAGCTTCTGTATTTTGCTGTGTCAGCTAAGACTGGAGGCTTTGCCTATGACAATACGGCAGCCGAGCTCGCTCTCACCCACAGAAGTGACGGTTCACGGCATTGGGGAGCTGCATTCTGAGTGCAGCCTTCAGGCAGATCCCAGTGCTGTGTCAGCAAGCCTGGACCTCTCAGAATGGAACTGTGCCAAGTGCAGCTCTGGCGATGGCAATTCCCAGACTCCATGTTTGGGTCTTTTGGTTTGTATATGGGCAGGTTTTGAGCATGGAGTTTTGCTTCTCCTACTGCCAAGCCCTCTTTCTTCTGGCTGACAGGATCAGCTTGAGACTTCTCCATCTGCGCCCTCGGCTCCTTCCCTGCCTCATTAACTGAGTTTTCTATGATGCCTTTCCTTTTCAGGTCTGGCAAACAATGACTTTCCTTTCTGGAACGTTCTCTCACGGCTTCTGTTTTCCATTACTTTGTGTGTCAAGCCCTTCTCCTTAAGACATATACCTCCAGGCCTTCCCCACCCCCTCACAGAGAAAGCTTTGATTTCACTTTCTGAGTTGTCCATGTCTTTTCCTTTGCTGTCATCCATTGTCTCTTACCGGCATCTATACTACTCAATAACTATTTTCAGAAAAGACCCCCAAATCTCAGAACCCTTCATCTTTGCAAGTGGCCATGCTTGTTCCCTCCCTTGCTTAAAAACTTGACTGGGTACTGGATTCCAGATCAAAGACCACTCCTTCAACACTGGGGCTCCGGTAATGCACTGGGAGGGGCTTTGTTTGGTCTAGTTTAAGAGGCTACATGAGGAGACAGGCTGGAGTCCTGCCCACACCCAGGAGGATGCTACTGGTGCTGCAACTCAATCTTGGGGGGGACAATGAAGAATACTATTTCCATGGGCTTCCTAAGCCATCACTGGGACAGATTAGTAGAGTTCTAGGGAAAGGTGTGTGTTCTATCTAGGTTTCTTCAGTGGTATGTGATTTTTGAAGATGGTTGCTCTGGTTTTGCTCTGCTTTTATAGACTGAACTCCTTTGATCTCATTCTCTGGGAGGATTAGTTTCTGCTGATTCTGCAGGAATCCGATTGGCTTATGAGGAACTTCGCTGTGATTTGATTGGAAATGAAACTGAAGCATTAAGGGCTCCACCTCTGCGAGGAGTAGGGTTAACAGGATTACCTGCATGGATTTCCCATTATTGAGGCAACTGGTATCTTAATAAATACATATATTTGAAAAATACTCCTGAAAAGTGGCCACACTTACAAATATGTGCTCTTCA
Organism: Apodemus sylvaticus; assembly: GCF_947179515.1. Lineage (NCBI taxonomy): Eukaryota > Metazoa > Chordata > Mammalia > Rodentia > Muridae > Apodemus > Apodemus sylvaticus. The sequence goes on from NC_067494.1 coordinate 42,662,028, forward strand.
TTAATGTGGCTACATCTTCTCCATTTATATGGGGATTTTGATTGGAATTTATATTTGCCAAATGATTCTAAACTTCCATGTTCAGATTTACATTCTCACTTTTACTTGATGCTTAAGGTGAATTTTGCACCATTAATTTACAACTGTGCATAGACCCTAAGGCTAGCAGCAGGATGTAAACAACAACAACAACAACAACACAAATGATGTAGCATCGTGAGCCAGTTTGATCCTCGGAATTCTGACATGTGTCCATTGAGAATGAAAGGGCCATGGCCAGCTTCCTTGTGTAGGGAAGGTGTTCAGAGCTATGTGGCTGGTTATCGGAGCATGAAGAATGTGTTACGGAGGTGGAGCTTGAAGGCTGAAGTTTGTAAGATATGAGTTTGGAGTCAAGTGCCCCATCAGCTTGACTCTGAACTTTGAGGGGACCGTGGAGCATGTGAGAGTCACCAGGGCTGGTTAACTGCACACAGAGCACAGCTTGAGGAGTCCTGCTTGAGAGAACCTCCATGACAGTACAGTAGATCTTATCTACAAAAGACAAGCCCTTCCAGAGGCAAATTCTGGCTTATCTCCCTCCTTAGCCTACACTGCCGGCCCTTTCCTCCTGGCCTCCCATATGGCCAGTCCTCAACAAGAAGTACTTCCTCCCAAAGCCTTCTGGTTTGGACAAATCAAATGGACTCCAGAAATTTACAAAATTGATCTGTTCATGAATGTATAGTGAAATGATATAAAATAATTTTCAGAGAAACTAAAAACATTTGATTCCCTATTTTATCTCATCCCTCTGCCTAAAGTGATTTTAAAATAGACCTCACATTTAGCTTAAATTTTAGATGTTCACTGACTTATCACCAGAACTGTCTCAAAGGGGGAAAAGAGCTACAAAAAGAAAAGGTCAACCCGGTGCTATAATTTAGACACACAAGTGTAGCAATGTTAAGTTGAAGGTACGACTTCTAATTGGCTGACAAATATGCTTCTCAAAGAATTATGGCAAACAACAGTATAAGAACAGGAAAAACAAAACAAGACGTGCGTTCTTCAAAATAAAGTGACTTCAGACAGAGCAAACATTTAACTGTGCAAAGTCAAAGCACTGAAGTATGAGGAACAGTGGACATGACATGCTGGGGTGACATCTTTTCTAAGCTTGGAGTCTCAGGAGTCCCGGCAGCTTCTACCATTGTACTCCTGGAGAATCCTGAGCTAAGCCGGACAGCTGTTCTGAACGAGACAGTGTGTTCGGAGATCAGGTGGAGGAATTCTGTGGGACCAAGAGTGCTGGATAAAAGCCAGATGTGATGGTTAATATTGATTGTTGGTCTAATGGAACCTAGAACCACCTAGGAGTCATACCTCTGGGCATGTCTGAGTTTCTAGATTAGGTCAGTTAAGGTGGAAAAGACCTGGAGTGTGGCACAAACAGGAAATAAGGAACCGATACCAGCGTTCATTGTTCTCGGGAGTCTCCAGAAGGGAGGCTCAGTGGTCAGCTGCCTTATACTTCCACGACCACGCTTTCTCTGCCATATGAACCACACCCCAAAACTGTGAGCCACAGTAAACTCACCTCTCCCTCCAAGCTGCTACTCTGCCTTCCCAGCTTTCTTCTGAATAACTTCTACATTGAAGATGTCTCTGGCAACAGCAATGCATGGCAGCTTTGTGTTCTGTTGTGCTCTGAAAAGTTCATGACCCTCGGAATTCTAAAAAGTAATGAGCGTTTTGAAGGGCGGTAGTGGATTTGTTAGGAGCAATAGATAGTCACCATGTTCCATCAGTCAGATTCAGAAGAACAAACCGAGGGAAAGTATGAGGCATACGTTGGCCCTGAAACTAATTTCTTACAATATAAAATTGTCCTGCTGATCAATACAAAAAGACAACCTAATAAAAAAAATAAACAAGAAGAGCTTAAAAGCATCCCAGGGACTAAACCACAAGTGATCGATAATGATTTGAAATATGCTCAATGGGGTGAGAATCCATTATTTGCCTGTTGGATCAGAAAATATTTAAAAACTTAGCAATAAATAACACAAACTGAGCATCTCGCCAGTGAGAACAATGGAGGCGGTGCATCCCAGCCCTGTGCTTTTGGATACACTTTCTGGAGAACATTTTGTGACAATTTCCAGGGTATGCATTATTTGACAGCAATGTGATTTCTAGCAATGTCCCCATTCAAGACCACGAGGATATATACATTGTGGTTGACTGAACGTCCGTATCTTGCTCCTAACCTTTATGCTAATGCCACAGTCTTACATGGGACAGATTTTGGAGATGAAGTCTTTGGGAATGATTTGATTAATCTAGGGCTATGATGGTAGGGAGCACTTGGTGAGGTTTGCCTGCTATGGAGAGGATGGAGAGAGTTGGGAGTACGCATATGGTTCTTTTCTTTTCCATGATCTCTTGTCTCTTTGCCACATGAGGAACTGTAGGAAGGTTGCTGCTGACAGACAGGGTGAATGTCTTGTAATCTTAGACTTCCAACCCCAGCATTGTAAAAGAGAATTTCTCTAGTTCCACTTTGAATTCAAGACAGAGAAACCAAGCTGGACCTGGGTTGAAAGCTTCCTTTCTGTTGGCTCGTGTCTACACTGCCTAAAGTCATTCTGTGAGGTGCTGGGGGAATGAAAGTCTTCGGTTGTTCTTTTCTGCTCTTGACCTGTGAGCTACAATACTAACCCACCAGGAAAAATACTTCGTATAACAGCATAACTGTTGTGAGAGTAACCAACTACTCCTGTCTGATCGGGTTTGAGGCTCTCTCTGCAGGAGGGAATTCTACCTGGTTAAGTCAACCTGGTCAAAACCCTATATCCAGAGTGATCTTAGGCCTTGAGGGAGAACCCAGTACTGTCGCTTGGACAAATGCACGTGCTGTCAAACTGCTGTCTGAATGTTTATGTTTATGTTTATAGAGATTCGTGCTGCTCTCACTCTTGGTCAGAGATGCCTCTGCTTGCAGCAGGCAATGGAAAGTCATCTAACAGGTGAAATGCTCAGAATACGAGCCTGTTGAGTGTGCAGCCTTAAATGGAGCACCTGTATCACCATGTTCGAGGCACAGGGGCATCAAAGGTGGGGAAGGGGAAAGATTATAAGAGCTGGAAGATGGGGGTGATGGTGCTGGGAACAATGGCGTCTGGCCGTGGCATGGCCGCTGTACCCATGGACTCACAGCAGATGAAGCACAGCCGACATTTTACTATCACAGGAGGAAAGCTTGCGAGGCCCCACCCCTCCATTTAGAGCTGCTGACAGCGAACGGTTGCTGGGATGAGGGAGCCATTTTCTTCATGGCCACTGCTAAATTGCCTGTGCCTCAGTTAATGCAAACAGCCCCTTCCTTTAGCTCAGTGGGTTACAAACCAAGAGCAGAAGACACAAAAGCAGGAGGGAGATGGGAAGAACTGTGGGTTCAGAGGTATTGAGGGGAGTTAGGGAGGGTAATGAGTCAAAATTACATGAATGTAATATGTACATCTATACATTAGTGACATGGTCATTTAATAAAAAAGTAAGTTTTTTTTCATTATGAAAATTACTCCATCTGTGATATTCTGTCGTGTTAGTCTAAGAAGACTAAGCTATCACTAATAATATTCATTTTGCCTTATTTTGAATATACTAAGTGTTAGAAAATTTTACGTATTACTCATATAAATTTGATGATAGAAATTATAGCCCAGCCAGATATAAGGTAATAATGTATAGTTTTTTACAAGTCTGTGGCATATATTCTGAACCAAAGAGGTATTTAGCTTTGCATAAAATCAAAAAGAGTACAAATTTGTGACCTTTTAGACCTTTTAAGAAAAATATAGAGTACACTCTTTCCTTTCGCTACTGTGTCTGCAGCTGTGAGTATGCTCAGGCTACAGAAAAGGCTTGCCTCTAATGTCCTCCGCTGTGGGAAAAAGAAGGTGTGGTTGGACACCAATGAGACCAAAGAAGTCGCCAATGCTAACTCCTGCCAGCAGATCAGGAAGCTGACCAAAGATGGGCTGAGCATCTGGAAGCCTGTGACTGTCCATTTCTGGGCTCAGTGCTGGAAAAACACCTTGGCCCAATGGAAGGGCGGGCATGTGGGCACAGAGAAGCGAAAGGGTACTGGCAACGCTCGGAGGACGCCTGAGAAGGGGGTGAGAAGGATGAGGATCCTACGCCGGCTTCTCAGGAGATACCGGGGATCTAAGAAGACTGGCCGCCATATGTATCACAGCCTGTACCTGAAGATCAAAGGAATGTATTCAAAAACAAGCGGATTCTCACGGAGCACATCCACAAGCTGAAGGCAGACAAGGCCCGCAAGATGCTGCTGGCTGACGGGGCTGAGGCTCGCAGGTCTAAGATCACAGAAGCACGAAAGCGCAGGGAGGAGCCACTTCAGACTAAGAAGGAAGAGAGATCTCGAAGACTCTGTTGAAGGAAGCCAAGGCCAAGAAATAAAGCTTCCCTCGCATCTGTACATAGAGGCCTGGCTATGCCTCACATGGAGAAGTCATTAAAATAAAACAAGCCTTTGTCTATTAAAAAAAGAAAAAGAAGAAAGAAAGATATAAGCACACATTGGTACATAAAGAAAGCACAGGCGATTCTGTAGCATGTTTCTGAGAACACACGGAAGCTCAAATGGTGACTCTGGGGACTTGGAATGCTGCAGGTGAACGTGGTGTGGATGGGGAGTGAGGGAGTCTTGGTTTTCCCTCCACACCTGTCTTCACTGCTGTTCTCTGCCCTGTGAAATGTGTAACTTGTATTAAGAAGGAAAGAAAAACAGTGAGATGCTTCCAAGACATTTCACCTTGAGATTCCCCATTTCCTTGAGGCACAGGCCGTAGGGAGGCTGTGTCTGATCGCCTATGCTCTGGCCCTATACATGTGTAGGGTGTCATGTTAGGTGACATGATCCAAATACGCTTCTTCACATCTGGGTTAGAGATGCACCAGATTTGGGAGAAGCTGGGTTTTCCCAGAAAAGGAAAAGTCCATTGTCCATGCTGGCTAGTAATATTGTTACTCAGGGCCATCAGGCAGTCAGGGTTAGCGTCAGGCCCAGGGTCAGAGTTAGACAGGGTTAAAGTCAGGATGAGGGGTAAAGTTAACACTAGATATGGTTATGGATATCATGGTGGTTATTATGTTCAAGGTCAGGGTCAGGGTGGAGTCAGACAGGGTAGAGTTATAATTTGGTCGTGGTTGGGGTCCGTGTGGGAGGTTAGGGTCAGGGTCATGACCCTAAGTGGTCCTGGGCTTCATTCCCAAGCAGGACAGGGATGCTGCGCTTCTAGCTCCTGTGTTCTCAGTGGCACACCTTAGGCATCCTGGTCCCTAAGAAGTGTTCAAGGAACCTCTGGATTCTAGAGACCAGGTTCTGAATGGAGATGAGAGGACGTAGAGGGAACATGACTGAAAAATGATGTGGCTTTCAAACTCCTCTGGACTTTCATAGATCGGTCTTTCTAAATCTGAAGTGTGGTTTGTGGAAGCATTTCTTTTTCCTATTACATGGCATTCAAAGTGGATCATGGCCCCGAGTCTCCCTTAGATGCATTCATTCTCTTCTGCTTTAAGAGCTGAGAAATAAAAACAGGTTTTTAATTTTCCCTTAAGAATCTGCCAGCCTTTATTTCGGTGTTCGGTTTCGTTATGTCTCGTGTTGCCTTTACCAATGCAGGAATGCGACTGTTCTGTTGTTTGTGTGGAACCGATCGGATTCAAAGCATGGTCCGCGGAGAACAAACTGCAAACTGTAAAAGCAGAACATCTCGCTATTCATGCCACGATGTGTGTCAATCCGTTAGTGGCTCTTAGCAGGCATCATGCAACAATCAGGCCTGGTGGCTGGTGTGACACTGTCTTTCAGTGTTCCCATTTGAAAAGCAGCTTGCGAAAACTTCCAAACATGCATCCTCTCACAGTTCATGAGCACGGACCACTGAGAGGCAGAGAAGCAGGGTCTGTGTGCCAACAGGAACCCCCGTAACAAATCCCAAGTTCAAGGGGAAGGATGAGCGTGGGTGTCAGTCAGCAGTCATTCGAAGCAACCGCACACAAGGCTCATTTCCAAGTCTATGGAATGGCAAAGAAAGCATCCGTGTATTTCCTGGCGTGTGCCGGGAACTGTACTGCCCTCTAACATCTTTGAAAGATGGGAAAGGAAGAAAAGAAAGGGAAGAGGAAAGGAAGAAAGGAGACCTTGGCAGACCTCTAAATAACCCCTGCTTTAAAGGACAGAGAGCAGTAACATCTGGGTTGAAAGGTTGGTGGTTTTTAATAAGAAACATAGTCTATGACAGTGTTTTAGTTCCCAAGAAAACAAAGGTGCACTGGGAAGACTGGATAGAAATAGCTGATTGAGAAACATCTCATGAGATGGCAGTGATGGGGCCATTTAAACAACAGGAAATTTTTCATAAAATGGAACACAGGAAATGGGAGATATGTCATCTCATACGTGTATGATGGGATGCACTTGAGTAACTGAGTATTTCAAGCCAAATTCGAAACTAACAAATAAATAAGAACTTGAAATATCTTGTGGAGAAACATTTGTTCAGTGGTCCTGGTTACATTTGGATTTTAGGGTATGTCACTGAAGATGAGAACACAGACTATAAAAGACTCAGGACCAAGGTAAAGAGCTGATCTGAAGCTATTATAATGATCTGGGCTCTACAGACCATTACTGCTTTAGTCTACAGTGTCTCCCTGTTTACTAATTGCTCCCTCAATGTTTATGATTTCTTCCCTCATTTCTCTGTGCTTTAAGTTTTAAGCTGCATCGTGTGTTTTTCTTCAGCACAATTCCTTCCATGGGTACGTCATGACTGCACTGAACCAAACTTGTAAACACTGTCTGAACCTTTATTCTTAATGTTTCATTTTCACTTCAGAGTTCAGACATCTATTTTAAAATGGAGCACAGGTAAATAGGAGGTATGCCATCTCATATGTGTTCCATCCTTTTTTGTTGTTGTTGTTAAGACATCTGTAGCACTGAAAAGAGAACCTTGCTCCTCATGACTGTGGTCACTCTACCAATTTATTTGAATGGGTCTTAGCACTGCTGTTTGCTGGGTAAAATATGTTTTTGTGGCAGGAGGATTCTTATAGTCATAAGTCAAGGAAAATGACGTGGTCAAAGTGAATGGATCTTGGGACTTCTGGCTTTTGGGAACTTCTTCTGGAAGTCTGAGAGATTTACAGACAGCAGACCTTTGTAATATTTAGGTATAGAAAAAGTAAAATGCAACAATAGCCGCAGATACTAAGTGATATTCAGGGTCCACATACAGTCAAACTCATTTTGATTGTAAAAACCGAGCTTTTCAATTTGCCTCCTGCTGCACAGAGGTAATACACCAGGTGATTCATTCCCACATTTGAGCCATTGTTAACCACAATGGGTGAAGGAGAGTGAGACGCAGGCCTTGGCTATTATATCCCACTCACATGAGAGGGGAAGAAAATTATAGTGCAGAATGACCCATCAAATTTCCCCGACAGGTGCTAATTCATTTTGATCTATCCCTCACTGTAATTTCATTGGCATGTGTGTGGGGGGTGGGGTGGGATAGTGAATACATATTTATAAGTGTGGAAGCCTGCTGCTGTTGCTCTGTTTATAATTTACCGCAACAAAGAATTCATTTATAATTTCCATATTAGAAGTCCCAAGGTGACCCTAATGTGGATACCGACCCCTCCCGCTGTGTAGGATTCCTAACATAATACAGAATAAAGCAAAACAACAGTATATCCTGACCTGAGCTCATGGGTAATCAATTCACATATTTACTGGGAAAACAATAGGCTGTGTGAAACAGCAGTGTTACTACAGCCTGCTGCAGAAAACCCTTGGGAGCTTGAGTAGGGCCTGCCTGGGAAGCAGCTGATTAATCAGAGTTACTGATGCTTCGTTAAAGAGTTATTGTTTTAATTATAATTAACACTCAGTACTTACTGGTGAAAAAGGTGCAGGGAGACCTCCGGTATAACCCCAGGTGACACCTGTGGCTTTGGGGCTTTCTAAGCCACGAGCAAATGCACACAGTAAAACCAGAGTCAAATGGGAGAAGAGAGGTGGGGGCTTTGCAAAACACTTCGTGATATTCTGTAAGACCATCTCTCAGGTTAGCAGGCTACGGTGCACTATCTATGCGTCCTACAGAATGCTTCCAGAACTCAGTGGGGTGAATTATTCTATTTCCAAGAAAAATACCAACGTAAATGCGGTATCAAAAATTCCTAGTGTCTATCATGACAAAAAAAAAGTTAATAAAACATATAATTAGAAAGAGAACTCAAACAGGCATTTTACACATGAAAGATACAGCTCATTAATAAGCACGTGAAATGTACTAAACATAGCTAGTACTTAGAGAAACACACATTCCAAACATAGAAAGATATCACTCTACAGATGATAGGTACATGATTGGAAGGATAGACAGACAGACAGGCAGGCAGGCAGGCAGAGATAATGAATAAGTTGACAACATCAAATATTGTTAAAGATGTGGAGAAACTAAATATATCTTTCTACTTCATATAACAGGTTTCAACAGTACGGATGATTTTCTAAAATACAAAATATACCCAGTCCCAAAGAGGACCCAGTTATTCTTTTAGATATCTGGTTGAAACAAATGTCTACCCAGATTCCTATATAGTGTGTCTACAGAGTTCCTAACACAACTCAGAACAGTGATACAAATATCCTCTGCTGTCCTGCAGATAGACAATGTGTGTCCATTGTAATTAATCACTGAGAAGACTTTAATGGACTGCAACCAGGAGTGTAGCTCAGTGGTTGAGTGATTGCCCTGCATGTATAAGGCCCTGGGTTCAACCCCCAGCAATGAAAATGACATGCCATTTACATGAAGCAACTTAAAAAGAATTTCAAGATTGCATTGAGATCAAGACTGTTTATAGAATGATTTCATTAATCAAAACTTTCTATATAAGAGATAAAGCTCTATATACAGAGATGATCAAAACTTGGGGGATGCAGGTAGGGGGAAGGTATTGGGAGATATCTGATCATACTTTGAACCCCAAGACTGTGTTGTTTACTGGGAAAAAAATCTGTTTCTAGTTGTTGTATGGCACAGCCCTAGCGCATGCCTTTAATCCAAGAGCTTTCTGTTTATTGTAGACAGGATTAAATAGTCAACCACAGGTCCAGAGGTGGAACCAACAGCTGACTGACAGGGAATGGATATAGGAAAACCCTATATAGAGTAAGAGGAGTCAGGAGGGCAGAGAGACACACAGGAAGCAGAAGGGAGGGGCCTTCGGTTTGAAGGGCTTTTGAGATGAGGGAGAACAGCCTTTGAGCGTGTCTACCTAGAAGGAAGGTGCTTTCTTTGTCTCTCGGGGCTAAGAGGCTTTCACTCCAGCATCTGGCTCCTGAGGCATTATTGGTAAAATCAAATAATTGAGATTTTGCTAAAAACAAGAAGGACCCCTTGAATACATAGGAGGGGATATTTTAGAGTGACGGACTTGTCCCCAAACTGGACGGTGATGATGGCACACATGTGCAGACACTTATGTGTACATATTTGTGTTCAGTGCTCAACAGTGAGTGTGAACCACACCCCAGGAAAACTCAAAATTCATGAGCTCAAAATTTATGGTTGCGAGATCTTGCGTATATTCACAACTACAATGAGTTTTTTTAAAAAAAAAAAATTAATAAGTCATCGTGCCACAATTGCACTTGAAAAGCATCACCTTCTCCTGGAACCACAGGAGGGTGTGCTGAAACAAACCTCCTTGTGGGGAGTTCAGAACCCAGCTGGCTTTAGATGGCTCAAGATTTCAGGTGCCCTCTCTCCTGTGATGAATCCACTCTGAATCTTGCAGTTCCTAACCCACCAAGGTAACTCAGAGATTACTCTGGGCACAGGCTTACGGCTTAGCCAGAGGGTCAGATCCTTGGTCAGCCATTGGCATTATGTATGAAGCCATCCACACAATTCTGGTACAGGGAATGGGGGAGGTGTGCAACCCTGAAATCCCAACTATTTGGAAGGCCGATGCAGGAAGACCATGATTTCCTGAGCAACGTAGGGAGATTTTGGTTCAAAAATAAAAACGAAAGCTGGCAGAGGAGATAGATTATTAATATACCCTGGAATAAGCTAAGCTCCGGGTGCCACACCAGGACCTTATCAAAGGACAGTGTCAGTCAGCATTCTGGTGGCCTTGTAGGAGACGAAGCAGAGGAAGAGAGGTAAACATGGGGCATTAAATAAGATGGTGTGCTTCCTGTGTTAAGAGGGAATATCATCAGATCCTTACAGCTACAGGATACCAGCAGCTGTTCCTTTACTTCTGATCTTTGTGGAAGGCCGTCTCCAAGCCACACCTAATCCATAGGAGGCACATGGCTGGCATGGGATGAGCTGACTACTGAGATGAACACAGGCCTGAGGAGCTTTCCGGTTCTCTCGAAGGGTAGTGCTATGATCACAAAGAGGAAATGGCTCTTCTCGAAGGTAAAAGGTGGATATCTCGCTAGATCTGGGTGATCGGGAAACATTGACAGGAACGCTGAGAAAATTAGGTGTTGCGTACAATGAGGTGTCTTCAGTTTTAACATGGTGCCACTCAGGTTTCAAAACACAAGACTAAGGAGCCCCTCTGGCTCTCAAGAGCATGGAGAGACACTGGAAAGACTTCCACAAGCTTCACCTTGTCTTTCCCTCATTTCCTGCCTCTTTCAAGGACTTTTACTTTGGTTTAAATTATGTTTATACCTGTATGTGTGTTTTGGAGGACTAGGAGTGGGGTGTGGTATGGTATGTGGGTGTGAGTGAAGTGCCCATGGAGGGTAAAAGAGGGTGCAGGATCTCCTGGGCCTGGGGTTGCAGGTAGGTGTGAGCTGCCTGACCTGGGTACTAGGATTGGAGGTCAGGGCCCCTACAAAAGTAGCATGAGCTCTCGACCATGGAGTCATCTCTTCAGCTTCCCGCTTTCCTTTAAAAAAACACCACATTAAGTCTGTGATTCTGAAAGATAATTTTCTGATTCCTCCATCTGCCCTCACCTCCAGCCACCGATTTAGAAACCATTTCACACTGATGTGCAAAACAGGGGCTTGTTCCTCACACTGTACACAAACACAGGCTTACTTCCTTTTCTGTCATAGTAGGTAGTAAATAGAAGGAAGAGGGGAACTGTGTATATGTTTTTCTCTGTGTGTCTCTCTCTGTCTCTATGTATATATATATTATATATTATGCATATACATTTATATGAATATATGCGCATTTTTAATACCATTGTAAAGTCAAAGAAAACAATAATCACATACATATCCATATACGTATACACAATGGTGTGAAAGCTGTATATTTTCGGTAGAAGCCATATTTCAAGTTTTGAATTCTGATCTTTTTCTAGGATGGGACATGTGAGACTTTATGTTCTCAAGGTACTGGGCAACAGGACTCTGTCTCAGCTCATGTTTATGCATGTATATGTGTACATATGTTACATATACACTTACATATATATTTTCCTATTTCCAAAGTTCCATGTAGAGATATGACAGAGCTACATGAAATAACTGCACAGTGAAACAGCATCATAGTCAGCTGACATAGGAGGCCTAAGGATGGATTTACTCAGTATTAGCCACACGGTGCCTGCAATGTGACCCCATCTGGAAGTACAGGAACAGCTTACAAGGGACAGTAATAATAAAGAGGTCAGTACAGGACAAACCTAAAATTTGACAACTATATTTTGAGTGTGGTACTTAATTTTAATAACCCTTATAGCCAATAGGATTTGATTTTCTGTAATTGAAATATAAGGGGTTTTTTTCTCCTAATACTTATTTCCCAATTACTTGTGCTTTGTGTCTGTGTGTGGGGTGTCTGTGTGTGTGAATGTACGTGCCAGGGGAGGTCAGAAGAGGGTAATGGGTTCTATTAGAGAGTTTTAGGCAATTGCAGAGCCAACCGATGTGGGCCCTAAAATAAAACCCTGGTCTGTGAGACAGCAACCTGCTCTCCTTGCTGCTTAGCCGTCTCTTCAACCCGTGTTCTCATGTTAACTGTGTTGTGTTCTCATGCTAACTGTGGTTATATTTCCCCAGGATAGATAAGTCCCATTTGCTCAGCATGACTTCCCATTGCTACTAATGTTTGAAAAGCAGCTCTTAGTCACCCTGCCATCTCCCCCTGGGCGCTTCCAGCCTCTGACAGGCTAGCCAGTGCCTTGCTGGGGCTGGGCCTTGTATTTTCTTCTTTTATTGACCTGTGAATACAAACACCTGGACCCACCTATGTCTAGACATCCCATACTTGTAAATCTACCAGTCAATGGCTGCTCAGTGAGTTCTGTTTGCTTCACCATGTTTGGGTTTAACCCTTTGCGTTACTGGCCAAGCCTGGCTTCTTGCCTTCTATTAATGTAGGACTTAGCAACGTGTCTGACATGTGACAGGGTTTTGGGAAATACTTTCTGAGCCTATGAATGAATGAATGTCAAGAATTCAGAAGTTAACATGAAATTTAGGGTCTAACAACTAAAATAATCTCATCCAACTATGTGGGGGATGGAGTTTCAGCGGAAGTCCATATAGGTTAATTGCAGAACATGCACCTCATTCATTATGAACTAGGAAACAACAGGCGCCCAGGAATAGGTGTTTCCAGGCAGAGCAGAAACTGCAAGCACGCTGATTCTCAAGCTGCTAAAATGGAAGGAATTAATTCTTCTGAACAACCAGTTCCCCACCTTCAGCCGTGAAGGGTGGCTTGCGACAGCCCTGGAATCCATTGGGTAAATGCTAAGGTCCGATGTCAGGAAGCCAGGGGGAAACACATCAAACTTCTCAGTGAGCAATCAAAATAAAAATTCTCCCCAGTTTGTAAATGAAAGTGCGCCCAAGTTCATTTTCACGCAGTAAAGGTTCAAAGCTGTGTCTTGCCTCATTGCCATGTAGTTTATGTGGGGCCTGTTGTGGTTTGGATGGGAAATGCATTACACAGGCTCACACACTTGGAGACTTGGTTTCTGGCTGGTGATGTGGCTTGGATGGTTGTGAGCCAATCAGGAGGTGCAGCCTTGCTGGCAGACTGGGTCACTGTTGGCCTTTGACAGATTACGGCTTGCCCCACGGCTGGTTCATCCTTGCTGCTTTCTGTACCTGGCTGAGGATGTGAGCTCTCAGCTTCCTGCTTCCTGTCTCCCCGCCATTGTGTGCTCTCCCTTTAGAACCCTACGCTAAAACAGCCCCTTCCTTCCATGAGTTGTTTCTGGTGATGGTGTTTTACAACAGAGGACTAACAAACTTTTTGATTTATATTTACCATGTAGCAGAAATTGCTGGATGTTGTATGAATATCATTTCCTTCTCAGGCTACTCCTTTGAGATCTGGTGTTATTATTTCGTATTTAAAATTAGGAGATTAAGATGGGAGAGGTCAGGTGGTTATTGGTAAATCATGCAGCTGGTAAATGGTGGACATTCTGCTTTAGGGACTTCTTAAAATTAACTGTGCTATGGCAAAGTTAGGGAGAATCTCCCTCCAAGTCAAGGAAAGTGTAGGTGACCACAAAGGCCAGGCCTTTTCTAGCTGGTGGTGTCAGCAGAGCAGTGTGGGAGACATGTTGAAGTCCATCAGGCATGTATTGGAAATCATGCACTTACATACCTGAAACATACAGCCAAGGGCCTTGTTTCCTTTGTTTCAATCTTGTCTTTCTGTTGTGGCTATGGGATAGAGGTCACCCTTCCCTCCCAGGTATCCTCCAGGAGGTTGGAGAATCTGCTAGCTTTGCATGCATTTATTCTCCATATCTAGAACTCTTTGCAAAGATGAAAGACTGGAAACAACATTTTAGCATTCTCTATGACCTCTCCGGAGGCTGCCCTCTGTGCCCCTCTTGTCTCCAAGTTGGCTATCTGCTTGTCTGAATGATGCACAATTCCGGGAGCTTTTGGGATTTTTCAGAACCCTTTGAAAGATCTCAAATATAGCTTTAGGATAAGAAAAAAAAAAGTCCTGAAAGCATCGCTTTTTTCTGAATTTAAGGCTCAATGGTGGAGAAGTATCCCTGAAGTTATAGAAGCAGATGCGATTGCTAAGTGAATACAGGATCATGGGTGAGTGAGCAAAAATCTCCTTTCTCAAGGTCATACCCTATGTGTTAAATATAAAGAAAGCACAGAGACAGCCGTAAGGAACCCTTGCTGCCTTTCAAGAGGCAAAACATCACCTGTTCTCTTTAAATGACCAAGAGCTTAGTAAGTCAGTTGAAGACATGAGCAGTCCTGGAAGCTGGCGAAGGATCAGGCTTCCAGGCGGAAACATATGAGCTTCTTGAAACACACTGATGCCTGCCTGCCCTTCCACAGGAGACCTGGATGGTGGAAAAGATCAGTGTCCTGGAAGAAACCAATTACTGGAGCCTGCAGAGAAAGGTGCTCCAGTGTTGGTGCCTCCTCTGTAAGAGACAATGACTCATCTTTGTTACCGAAGATGACGTTAATACATGAGAAAATTCAACTCTAAAGTCACCTGTTCTAGAGTTGATGGTAGATAGGCAACTAAAGCTTGAGGTAATTGAGACAAGGATAAACAATATTGATTAAGTACAATTACATTTATGCATGCAGATGGTCTTATAATTTATTGATGACTTTTAGGCTATGCTTAAATAGTCTTCCCTCTCTCTGTAACCAGCAGGATCTTAAGAAGCACACTGACACTCTGGAGTCTAACTTCTTGAGTTCTTTATATAATATGGATAGAAGCCCTCTGTCGGATGTAGTGTTGGTAAAGGTCTTTTCCCAGTTTGTTGGTTGCCATTTTGTCCTTTTGTCAGTGTCCTTTGCCTTACGGAAACTTTGTAATTTTATGAGGTCCCATTTGTCAATTCTTGATCTTAGAGCATAAGCTATTGGTGTTCTGTTCAGGAACTTTTCCCCTGTGCCCATGTCCTCAAAGCTCTTCCTCAGTTTCTTTTCTATTAGTTTCAGTGTGTCTGGTTTTATGTGGATATCCTTGATCCACTTGGACTTGAGCTTAGTACAAGGAGATAAGAATGGATTGATTTGCATTCTTCTGCATGCTAACCTCCTCCAGAGAGCCAAATAACCTTATTTAAAAATGGGGTACAGAGCTAAACAAAGAATTCTCAGTAGAAGAATATCAAATGGCCAAGAAGCACCTAAAGAAATGTTCAACATCCTTAGTCATCAGGGAAATGGAAATCAAAACAACCCTGAGATTTCACCTCACATCAGTCAGAATGGCTAAGATCAAAAACTCAGGAGACAGCAGGTGTTGGCAAGAATGTGGAGAAAAAGAAACACTCCTCCACTGCTGGTGGGATTGCAAGCTGGTACAACCACTCTGGAAATCAGTCTGGCGGTTCCTCAGAAAACTGGGCATGATACTACCAGAGGACCCCAGTATACCACTACTGGACATATACCCAGAGGATTCCCCAGCATGTAATAAGGATACATGTTCCACTATGTTCATAGCAGCCCTATTTATAATAGCCAGAAGCTGGAATGAACTCAGATGCCAATGGAGGAATGGATACAGAAAATGTGGTATATTTACACTATTTACACTATGGAATACTACTCAGCTATTAAAAACAATGAATTCATGAAATTCTTAGGCAAGTGGGTAGAACTGGAGAATGTCATCCTTTTTGAGGTAACCCATTCACAAAAGAACACACATGGTATACACTCACTCATAAGTGGATATTAGCCCAGAATCTTGGGTCTAATATCCCAATAATATCTTGGAATACCCAAGAAACAATTCACATATCAAATGATGCCCAAGAAGAAGGAAGGAGAGGCCCCTGGTCCTGGAAAGGCTCAATGCAGCAGTGTAGGGGAATACCAGGACAGGGAAGCCAGAAGGGGTTGATTGGGGAACAGAGGGAGGGAAGAGGGCTTATGGGACTTTTGGGGAGGGGGCATCCTGGAAAGGGAAAATCATTTGGAATGTAAATAAAGAATATATCACAGCAAAAAAGAAAAAAATAAGGAGCACATTGACAGACACTCCAAACATACATGAATGCATATACTTCAGAGCACTTCTATGATCTCAAGTGTTCCAGATTGATAAAAAAGCAGTCTCTCTAACACTGTGAATATATCTCTCTAACTGTGAATATATCACAACTAAATCTGACATTGGGAACATAGGGCCCCGAGTTTCACATCCTTAAGAATCTATAGGAATGAAATGCATATATATGTATATTGCCTTAATAAGGGATAAGGTTAATTACATTTATAACTATTGTAGATGGAATTCAAGGATAGCAGCCATGGGAGGAAGGACAGTGACAGAGTCCTTTGTCATGAACTATACTGAGATCAGAGAACGCCTAAGGAAACCAATATAAACTGGAACAGACATTCTTCTAAAATTAGAACCACTGTGTTAAGAAATTGAGCTAAACAAAAGTTTCACCTGGGATGGAGATTAGTTAGAATTTGAAAGAGGCCATAAAAACCCCTTTTCAAAGATAAATAGTATTAGAAGTTATTTTTAAGCTGGATAATCTTCTAAAATTACTGGAGAATTATCAGAGAATGTTTGTATACCATTAAAAAGCAAACAAGGCTGTTTCTCATATCTGTATGGCTCTTTAATGACATGGGAAGCCAACATAGTGTTGAGTGGAAAGTAATATTAAGGGAAATGGCACTGGATACTTCTCGCAGTCATCCGACAACGTTCATTTATAGGAGATGTTATCAAACCGGTCTCCCATGCTCCCAGCATGCACTACTCTGCTCCAAGCCACCTGCTGTCCGTCTCTGTGGGGGTTCTTTTGTTCCTCAGCCTCCTCAGTGTTCGGGCTTCTCCATAAGTCACAAGGCTGCATGTGAGCCAGCTTCCTTGGAAGCACCAGCACCCTGTGTGGTGATTGCCTGCTGGAAGGCCTTTGGGTGGGGCTCTCAGGATGGGATGGTGTGTCTATGAAGGATGCCCTCCTCTTGCCTTGTCCAATCCACAAACCATCTAAGCCCCTTACTAGACCCTTCCTGGGCTGGTACCCTGGTCTTGGCATCCAGAGTCCACCAGGTGTAAAATTCTGTTTTGTGTAAGCCAACTAGCTCAGGACCTTTGTTACGATGGCACAAAGTGACTATGACACTTGGCATTAATATCAGGGAAAAATAGAAACATCAATAATTCATGATGCTTAAAATGTACAGATTGCTTAGAGAGAAGGCCCAGAGCTCTGAAAGAGGTATCATGTTTGATCATGCTAAATCCCTTTGTGACTCACCATGTTGATAAGAGGCAGGAGATTTAATATCTCTTAGCTCCATAGAGCCCTTGCTTTTTCTGTTAGGCTTTAATTCATAAATAAGCTAATATGCATTTCATTGCTGCAAGGGTGAATGAGCCTGATGACAGCGGGTCCGTATGCACTTGGGGTGGGGTAACAGGATGGAGAATGGAACCGACACATAGGTTACTGTGGGGGATGGGGAGAGAGCACATGAGGGTTGCCATGGTGATGTGTAGATGCTTTGTTTCCTTTTCAGGAACTCTAACAGCTTATCTCAGGTGATCAGCTCAGGAGATCTCCACCTTTAACTTTCCAATAACTAACACTCAGCCAGAAGCCAAGAAGCATGATCAGGGATACCCATGGTGACTGTGATCTGTTTGCTTGTTTATATTTATTGTGGAACTTTCTGTGACAGGATATTAAACTGTGGCCCGGGATGGTCTGAAACTTATTGTATAACCCAGGATGGCCTAAAACTCATGGCAATACTCCTGCCTCAGCCTCTGCTCATTGTTCAATGTGTCTAGCCATACCTAAGCCTTTTGCAAGGCAGGTTGGGGACTTTTACAAGCTTGTCTTGGGTCTATCACAAAGAAAGGACATACACCCCTCAACAAGTTCACAGAATTACCATGTGACTCAGCCAGCCTCCTACTGTACATACCCACAAAGCGATAAAAAAAATTAAGCACACATCTACATAGGACACTCAAGAGTAGTCGTTACAATACCCACAAGGTAAGAAGAGTCCAGATATCCAGTAACAGAAATGTGCAACCAAAACATTACATATGCGTTCATGTCTGGGGGTATGTTATTTATCATAAAAGGCAACAGTGTGGATGACTTTGATAGATATGATGCTAAGTGAAAGAAGCCAGGCAAACAGAGGCAGTCACTACATGGTTCTATTGTCATACGACACAACAGTGCAGTCTCCAGGGACAGAAGCCAGAGTACAATGGATAGGGCTTGGAGGCCGGGAAAGGAGGAATAACTATCAGGGCTCTACATTGTGATGCTGAACCAGACAGAATGTGGTGTGGATGGAATGTGCTTTGTGCTCAGGGTTCCTGTCAGGATGCGTCAATTTCACCCCCACAATATTTCAAAGTTTTTGGTAGATATTTTGAGAGAGGAAAGCAATAGAGCCTGTTTCTACAGCCAAGTCACAGGGAATGGATAGCCTTGGACCTTGCACACACACACACACACACACATGCACACTCACTCACACCTGCACATGCACATACACACACACGATGTATATCCACATGAACACGCACATACACATAAATGTTAAAGAATGGGTCAATCTAGTGGGTGAAGGGCCTGGATTTCTGTCCCAGTCCAAGAACGAGCTGTGTGAGGCAGCGACAAGCAGCACACAACCAACCTCCTGGGTACAGTTTATCCCCCACAGAGGCAGAATTAAGCCAGATGAGTGATGGCCACATTATCGTATAACCAAAATAGTTTTACAAGTTAATATTTTATTAATGGAGTGAAATAAAGTTTGACTTCATCTCGCATCTAATAATAAATAGGATCCAGAAAGTGCCCGGAGCAGCACATTAGGGACGATGAGCCCTGTAACGATGAGTAAGGGCTGTTGTTCAAGTGTGGGTGGAGGGAGGAACCGGAGCCACAGCGGAGCAAAGGTTTACAACTGAACAATTTGCTTGAGTAGGACAGCTCTCACTCTGTGAGCCTGGATCTCCAGGAACTGCATGCCCGAGTCTTCAGGTGTAACATAAATGTTCCCTCACACAAATGCTGGCAAATCACATATGCTGCGGAGTAAGGTCAGGAACAGAATCTCCACAGTGGCCAGAATAATGGCACTGGTGATGCCAGTACCCCAATTCCATGATCCTTTACACGGCCAGTGGAAATAAAAATTATGTTGACCTTCATAGCAGAGTCTTGGAATGCCCCAGGTGACACCATACCATCCTGTGGAACTCTGAAAGTCAGACTAGGAAAGAGTACAGTGATCCTCAGGGTGAGGCAGTGTGAGGAGGTTGTGGTGGCTGCGTCAGGCTTTGAAGACAGGAAGCAGTTGGAACCATAGGATTCACACAGCCCTCAGGCGTAGGACAAGGTCAGCGTGGAATAAAGGTCAGCCGAGACACTGACCACAGCACTTAGTGGGGCACTCGCAGGCCCAGGGGCATTCTTTAAGCTTGTCTTTATAATGGAAGCTAAGCACATGTAAAAGTGTCCCATCATCTTAACCTGTGAGGCGCGTGCTCCATGACCTGGAGCAGAGTGTATCTCTCTAATTGGGTCTGTCACCTCTCCTTCTTGAATATGACCTCAGACTGAACATGCTACGGGTTGTGCATATGCTGTGAGTACCTAGGAAAGCATCTGCCTCTGCAGGCTTTTCTATATGAACAGACATTGGCTTCCTCAACAAAATCCCCAGGGCTCACTCGGTCAAGGAGGCCACTGCTTTTGGACTAACTCCAGGGCCCTCCTTACTGCAGCGGGTAATACACTGTTTGATTTGAGCCGTGCCTGCTAGCTTTGAGGGCACCAAGCGCAGAACAGCACAACGGGATAACAGACCTGCTGCTTTAAGGCATTCATTGGGTGATTAACTCCTTAAAGGAACAAAGGAAAAACCCAAAGAGTAACTCAGTGGTAAGTTGAGGAATCCACTGGTTCATGCAGTTTAAACCAGCATGGCCCCAGGCGCTCCTAGCGGGTCTAAAGTCACCTGAAGGTGCTGGGAGGTGTGGGAGTGAGTCACCCTTGCTGGGATGGGATGCTATATAAAGAAGTCAGATTTGAGAGAGGAAGGGACCCTGTAGCTGTTGGTCCTTGTCAAGGTTAACTTCTGACGAGGCCCTTTCCCTTTGGATGGTGGTTTTTTTTTTTAATTGAGTATCTTCTTCATTTACATTGCCAATGGTAAAAACCTTTCCTAATCTTCCCCCTCCCAAAAGCCCCCTTCCTCAAAGATTCCCTACCCTTCCTCCCACCCCCTGCTTCCATGTATATGCCCCTCTACCCAATACACTCCCACCTACCCCTCAACCCCCCAGAAGCCCCCCCTCAGATCCATTTCCCTTTGTTGGGGCCTCTATTGAGCCTTTCCCTGACCAAAGACCACTCCTCCCACTGATGGCCAACAAGGCATTCCTCTGCCACATTTTTGGCTGGAACCATGTATACCCCTTGGTTGATGGTTCAGTCCCTGGGAATCTTAGAGTGTCTGGGTGTCCGAAGTCATTGTTCTTCCCATAGGGCTATAAACCCCTTCAGCTCCTCCAGATCCTCCGTTGGGGACCCCAAGCCCAATCCAATAGTTGGTTGCTAGTTTCTGCCTCTGTATTTGTAAGGCTCTGGCAGAGCCCCTCTGGAGACAGCCATGGCATGCTCCTTTTGGTACACGCTTCTTGTCGTAGTGTCAGGGTTTGGTGACTGTTTATAGGATGAATCCTCAGGTAGGGCAGTCACTGCGTGGCCTTTACTTCAGACTCTGCTCCACACATTGCCTCCCTTATTGCTCCTGTGAGTTTTATGTTCCCTTTCTCAGAGGAACCATAGCACCCTCACTTAAGTCCTCTTTCTTCTTGAGCTTCCTGTGCTGGGTGAATTTTAAATTGTTTATTTTAAGCTTTTGGACTAGCATCTGCTTATTAGTGAGTAGATACAGAAACTGTGATACACACACACACACACACACACACACAATGGAGTACTATTCAGCTATTAAAAACAATGAATTAATGAATTTCTTAGGCAAATGGATGGAACTAGAAAGTGTCATCCTGAGCAAGGTAACCCAGTCACAAAAGAACGCACATGGTATGGATGGTGGTTTATATATTAGCAGTGGTATGTCTGCCACTGTCGTGCAGCTATTCAGATTTTAGGGAGGCATTTGCTCATTCACATGCAAGTTCTTATTTGATATTATAGAAGGAAATATAAAGCATTACAATCAAGTGCTAGTAGATAACCAGGAGCAGTAGCACTTGATTGTAAGGCCTTATAGATGAAGATGCCACTAACTGGTGATAGAGCAGAGAGAGGCAAGGTGGTACTGACCGGGAAGTTGCCTCCCTGCTGGGTTTGCATAATGCTTCATGGTTGTTGATGGAGAAGAAGTCAATCATGTGTGGATTTTGCATGAGTGCATGTGTGCATGTGTGTAGTATGTGCATATGCTGCATGTGCGTGCATGTGTGTGTGTGTGTGTGTGTGCAGGAACCATGGAAGCCAGAAGAGGGCATTGGAAGTCATGGAACTGGAGTTACAGATGCTGGAAGCTACCTAACATGGGTAATGGGAAGGGAACTTGGGTCCTCTGAAGAACAGCCAATGTTCCCGGCCTCTGAGCCCTTTGCTACTATTCTTTTGAGCCCTTCCACATTCTTTCATTAATACGTTAAGGAAAACCTTCACTATGTGTTCGTTTTATATTTGTTTGGAAGTTCTAATTTTGTCCACCCTGGGGGCCGTAGAAATGGCTCAGCAGTAGCATGCTTGCCATGCTAATATGAAGTCTGGACTGCGGGAACTCCATAAAATGCTGAACACGGACGAGTGCACTTGCAGTCTCAGCACATGGGAGGCAAAGGCAGTAGGAACCTTGGGGCCTTTTGGCAAGTCAGCCTAGCTGAATTACTCAGTTCTTGGTTGAGTGGGAGACCATGCCTTGAGAGTGATGGAGGGAAACACCCAAAGTCTCTCTCTCTCACACACACACACACACACCATAATGGATCCCACTACTTAAAGAAGGAAAACAATCATTTAACCTACTCATTAGAAACTTAAGGCATACACAGCAGAATATCAACATGTGACTGAGATTTGTCACATGACCACTGGAAACAGATGTTTGACTTTTCCCTTCCATTTTCTAAGTTATAGGAGTGAAAACTTCCCATTCCCTTCTAGAGACATTACCATGGCTGGCTGGCTGGAGGGCTCCTGCAGCAGTGCATACCAGGAAAACTGATTGGTAGGCACACAGCTGGTGAGGGCACACCTCTGAAGGGGACAGAGCATTGGCATGACCCTGCGGGGCTTCCAGAGCGGGGCCCCTGGAAACTCACAAGGGCAGCCCTTGTGCCTCTGTTCTTCAGTCTTTGTGTTTGTACAGTTTCTGGGTTTTCTTTGTCTGTCTGGTCCTGGATTGCTAATGTGTTATTCCTATGGGTGGCAGTCTTGACAGGGAATGTGGCTTTGCAGTCTAGTGCTTTGGAAGTTTCCTGTGGCTGGATGACAGACATTTGTTTTCTATTATGTGACAGTACAGGAGTCATTTCTCCAGGCTTCCCCTATCTGTTTTCAGCCTAGATGCATTAGGAATGCTATGCCCGGTGCCTCAGATTTGCTCTGCAGACCCCAGAGTCTGGTTGTGATCCTGAGTGCTCTGGACACACAGTTGGACACTGAAACAGCTGTGACTGTTTTCACATGTGTCCCTGTTGATAAAACACAAACAGCTTGTCTTCCCTGGGCTGAAGATTTCTGCTTACACAGCCTAGATATGTTCCCACATTACCATAATGCTCAAGACAATCAAAATACAGAACTGTGTTTATTGAATCACTATTCCGAAAGACTTTCATATAACATGCAATTATACTCATAGAATATAATTATTAGCATCAATTACTGTCATATAATATACATATTTAAATAAAATGATTTCTAGGGTAGGATACTTAATAAAATCATGAGATACTCAGAAAACTTAAAACCAGAATAGGCAGAATACTGAAATCCTAGCGATTGAGAATGAGTTTCGGTTGTGTAGCTTTGTTTTTATTTGTGCCTGCTGCAGACAGTTAGATTACGCCAGTGACAACGCTCATTTTCCCCACTTTTGAAGCTATGAGAGGGATGCTGGTGGGTATTTTTTACAAAAAGATGTGTTACCTGAGGGATCTGTTGATCCTCTAATGATGTGTAAACATGATATCCTGCCTCAAATTTCTTATAAAGTGGAAGCTTAAAGTTCACGGGGTGGTGACAGTCTTTTCGAGGAGAGGGTCACAGAGAGAAAACTGACAATGTATTCACACTCTAGATAGGAACAAAAGTTTTGCATAAAACAGGAGCTCTAAACAAATTCTGCTAATAAACTTTATAATGCTGATCATATTTTTCTCAAACTTTCTTCTGTCAACCATTTGGGTCATGCAGCTTCTACTAAACTCCCTATCTGATTAACATTATGGAATCAGGAAATCGATCTGACATTGTAGGGTCCCTGAAAATCACCAGGGACCATATATAGTACAGCTAACCTCATATCTGGGTTACTTTTCCAACATTTGACCTTAAATTAAAAAAAAAAAACCAATGGTTTCAGGACTTTTTTCCATTTTATTTCATTTTTTTTTATCTTATCCTAAAGTTGTATTTGAGGTCTCTCAAAGGGCCCTAGGAAATTCCCCAGGTATTCTCTTTCACCTCAGAAGCAGGGGAACACACGAAATAATTAGGTCTGAGTAATGCATTGCTGCTGAAGAGTTGCATATGAAGAGCTTTTGGATCTGAAGAAGCACCTGCATACCGCGAGGTCCTGCTTGTAGATTGTGATTAATACGAAATGATCAGCAGTTGTATAACTTATGAAAGTACCCGGGAACCCACAGAGCCCTTCCTGTCCCCTCTCTGCCCCCATGCCCAGTGGAAGCTGCGGTGTCAACAGACTGAATAGAAGACTATTTTCCTTTCTGACAGCCCCGTTTAGAAACACTGAAGGCCTTCAGGTCTTTCCAAACCACAGATAGTTTCGTTTTGCTCTGATGTTTCCATAAGGCTCTGCTCCAAGTCGCGGAATAAAGCGCTATATGCAGCAACAACCAAAGAGTTGCAGGCATTTTTGGCAAAGGCTTGTACCAAGTGCTCTGAACTATGTGCCTTTCAAATAGTGTGTAGGTAAGGTTCTTTAGAGGAACAGAACTTATAGAATCTATCATCTATCTATGTATTTATGTATCTATGTATGTATGTATGTATGTATGTATGTATCTATGTATCTATGTACCTACCTACCTATGTCTATCATCTATCTATCTATCTATCTATCTATCTATCCATCCACCTATCTTTCTATCCACCTATCTTTCTATCTGTCTGTCTACCTGTCTACTTTTCATATTTATGGTATTTATTAGAATGATTCACAGTACAACAATGGCTGCCTACCAACAAAAGCTCAAGAATCCAGTACTTGTTCAGCCCACAAAACTGGATGTCTTAGCTGGTCTTTCATACTTACTAGACTCTTAGACAAGTGAGCTCTAATGCCAGTGAATGAACAGACTTTCCACTGAGAGCAAGAGCAAGAAAGCCAAGACTGAAAGCCTCTTTCCTCCTTGTCCTTCACATGTTCTGATACTCGAAGGTGCAGCCCAGATTAAAGAAGTATCTTCCTGCCTCTAAAGATCCGATTAAAAGTGGATCTTCCCATGCAAGTGATTTAATAAAGGAAGAAAATGCATCACAGGTGTGCTTAGATGCTTGGAGTTTAGTTCATTCCAGATGCAGGCAGGCTGACGACCAAGAGTAACCATCACAGTTAATTATCTCCTTTGTTCCTAGTCAGGATATTCAGGACGTTGCTTCATGAAATCAGAATGATAATTCAAATCCTATAGAGGAATTTATTATTTAAGACTGAATAGGAAGGATAAAGAGGAGTTTATTTTGTATCTGTGTTCATAAAATGATCAATGCTGCAGCATTCTACTCTCTGTCCTGACTGCAGGCTCGGCCCTTTCTTCTCCATCATATATCATGCACAAAAGATCTACTAGCTTTTCCTTTCCTGTTAAAAAAAACTGAAGCATTTAAAAATAACTCCTGACTTTTACCAATATCCCAGGCATTCCTAGTAAGTTCATTCCTGTTGGGGCAACTTCACCAATTCAGGGGTCACCTACGAAAAAGGGTTTTCATAGACACCTGAATCCTGCAGCTAAGGACAAACTGAAATGTCACATTTCTGTTAATCCTCAGATCAGTTGTGCCCGTCTGTCCTTGAAGAACAGAGGTTGGCTTTGCTTGTATCCAGGAACACTCTCAGAAAAACTCCACGTTGCCTGTTTCTCTGGGCTGCAGGCTTACGGCAGACAGGAGGTCAACTCCTGACTTCATCAGAATGATCACCAGACTTAGGACATCAGAAATCCCCAAGCTTGCAGGTTATAAAGGTAACATGGGGCTGAACACATCTTGAGCTTCATCTTGTAGTTACAAAATAACAAAGAGAATAGGTATTGAAAACCTAATTGAAATTGCTTAGTGAAAACTTAGGAATGGAGGTACTGCTGTGGCCTTGGTAGTTACTCATCTTAGATAGTTCTAGAATTACTCTAAAGTAGCATTGCTGCCACAGATGGTTCAGTAGTGGAAAAAAAAAACAAGAAATCAGCTGTCTTTAGTGAGCATTAACAAATTTTGATATTACTGTAATCATTAACTGAGAGAGAGGAGAGTTTGTAAACGTTTGTGAGGATGATGAGGAAATTCGTATGTGGTTAAGAGATGCTGGGTCTACTGAGCTCATGTATAGTACAGCTAAGCACCATTCACAGCCTTTGAGTCATTCTGCAGCTACCAAATGAGTTTGGCTAATTTTTTATATCCCAGCATTACCCCCTGTTGAGGGGTGACTGCTTTATTATCCTCCTTTGAACTGGTCCTGGTTATCTCAGAGTTAACAGATGAGGTCTTTGGCATGTATTCACTTTATGTTGATGTGCATTTCATGGCTTTGTCCTTCCAGAAACTTACCCCCCCCCCTGTTTTTTTTTTTTTTTTTTTTTGGTTTTTTTTTGGTTTTTTTCAAGACACGGTTTCTCTGTATAGCCCTGGCTGTCCTGGAACTCACTCTGTACACCAGGCTGGCCTCAAAATCAGAAATCCACCTGCCTCTGCCTCCCAAGTGCTAGGAATAAAAGGTGGTGTGCCACCACCACCTGGCCTCAGAAACTTACACTCTTAATGGTTTGAAGGAGTTGGTATCAGGAGATGATTTGCTAGTTTCAAAAAGATTCAGCATGATTGTTAGAAAACTAGATGAAAAGAAAACGAAAAACAATGGCCTGCAGTAAAGATAATTTGGAAGCAAATGGAAAAATTTCAATATGGATGATTTTGTAGATATAGTTTTTAAGTGACATTTCTCCAAGTAGTGAACGGGCTCTGGAAGTGAGTATAATGGAGTCAGTTTTAGGTCTTGGTGATTGAGGTACAAAGACACGGAGCCATCAAAGAATCATTTCAGGGCATCTGGTCTCATGGTGAGGTCCTTGATCCATTTTCTAGTTGAGCTTTGTACAGGGTGATAGATATGAATATGTTTTTATTCTTCTACATGGAGCTATCCAGTTTGACCAGCACCAACTGCAAAAGATTCTCTTCTTTCTCCAATGTGTATCTTTAGCTTCTTTGTGAAAAAACAGATATCCATGTACATTTGGAGTCCTGTCCAGGTCTTCCATGCTATTCCACTGATCAACAAGTCTGCTTTTACGCCAATGTTGCCCTGTTTTGATTATTATGGCTCTGTAGTAAAACTTAAATCCTGGGATGGTGAGACCCCAGCAGTTCTTTTACTATTCAGGACTGTTTTGGCTATCCTGTGTGTGTGTGTGTGTGTGTGTGTGTTTGGTGTTTGTATGTATGTGTGTTGTGGTATGTGAGTATAGTGTATGTGTATATGTGGTGTATGTGTGTGTGGTGTGGTGTGTGGTATATGAGTGTACTGTGTGTGTGGTGCATGAGTGTAGTATATGTGTGTATATGTGTGGTGTGTATGTGTGTCCTATGTGTGTCTGTGTATATGGTGTATTTGTGTGTTTGTGTGTGTGTGTGTGTGTGTGTGTGTGTATGTAGGGGGTACTTCCATACAAAGTTTAAGATTATTTTTTAATTTATGTGAAGAGTTGTGTTGGAATTTTGCTGGTAACTGCAATAAATCTGTACATTGCTTTTGGTACTATGAAGATATCACTTAGGTCATCAAACATGCAGAAATTGAACGGGTACTCAACTTCACCTCTACTGAGTGACCTTCATAGCAGTGCAAGTTACATATATATTAATATATATTATATATAAAATATATATATATAAATAATCAAAGTTATATATATCATATATAAATATATAAACATATAAATATATATAATAGTGGAAGATATATATATATATTGAAGATATATTTATATATTTATATATATATAAAATTGAAGGAGAAAAAAGTAATAATCAAATCACTTGGTTATGAACTAGTGCAAGTATTAATTGTATTTTTTTCCTGGAGCTGAGGTCCAAACTGGGGACCTTGTTCTTGCTGGGCGACTACTCTCCCAAGAACTAAATCCCTAACTCTTTTTGTGGTGGAAATATTTGTCTTTTCTTTTAGTTTTTCCTTGTTTATGTGTTTGGGGGCAGGGGGCGGTTAAAGGAGAGGGCACTAAGTTGACATTGGGAAAATAGGGAGAGGTAAGGAGGATCTGGGAGAAACTGGGGGAGGGAAAAGAGTAGGACCAAGACATGGCTTATGAAAAGATTTTAAATAATATAGGAGTTTTGAAGAACTGTTCAGTCTGCAAATGGCTTCCAAATGAGTGGACAATAGGAAAGCGGTGTGTTTGTATGCCTGTGAGCAGAGGTGAGGAAGAAGGCCACAGTGGCACAGAGGGTCTGGGCCACAAGTAGAGCACTTCCTTGGTGTACCGGAAGCTTTGGGCTGTCACCAGAAGCTTGGGCTGCCACCGGAAGCTTGGGCTCTGTCTCTAGGGCAATGACAGGCAGTGTTGGCAGAGGAGGAAAGGGAATAGTGTGTGGGTGCTCAACTCTAGTGCGCACTCGCTCGTCACCGTCACTCAACTCCACCTTAGCCTGGCATTAAAAAAAAGGTGGTGCGTAATAATAGAATAACAATGTGCTTTAACTGAAGAAAAGAAAGGAAAAGAAAGGAAAACTCTTGGGCAGTGACTTGAATTTTTTGAACCGGGAACCATATTGGTGGCTTCTGACAATTCGGGGCAATCTTCCTGCTCTTTGCAATGCTCAGAAGTCTCAGAACACTTTGAAAAGGGACTACCAAAATTTGCTTTGCAACTTAACTCTCATTTCACACAGAGCCAGGGGGGTCTTGTTGAAAATGCAGAATATCTATGCTATAGGTGGCAAAGGAAGATGCCCAGGTCCTGCTTGTCCTGTCTGTCTGTGCTTGTGCCAGTGTGGACCCACACATGTCAGTCTCTGTGAGGTTGCCTGAAGTCTCCACAGGGCCACAGCTCCTGCAGCCTTGTTTGCTCAATGCGTGAGCTGCAGGGCATGCGATGTAGTCGGGACATCTTGTTGGGACAGAGAGCATGATAGCTGACAGGACTAAAGTAACAGCAGTCAGTCATGGGTTTAGGAGTTATAAAGATTCATGTAGCTCACGATAAAGAACTGGGGAAACGTGGCATTCTGGTGTTACCAAGGAGCTAAGGGAGCAAGCAGTGGATGCTTTAGTTTCGGTCCTAGTTTTCACTTACAAGTTTTTCTATAAATATATATTATCTTCAGTGAAGCATGAGAGAGCTCTAGCATGAGTAGTAAAAAACAACAATATATATTTTTATATATGTATATACATGCATATATTATAGGTATAAATTATAGACAACTTGAAATAAGCCCTCCAGCTAGCAAATTTCCTGGAGCACATTTGCAGTCATTACAATTACAGATTACTTTTTCTCTTCTTACAGCTGTGAGGACCTCTGGGGGGAAAAGGTAGGGCATGCTATCCCTGTTTCAAAGAAAAATTTGAAATCACTTCCTTCTTAGATGCTTCCTTTTGTTTCAATTCGAATTCCCCGCACAGCTTCCGAATCACAGATTGCTCTCTCATTGTGGTTACTGGAAATGGGAAAACTCAAGAGATTTGATCAAGAAACATGAACACCTTTACAGCAATAAAGTGAATGAGGACATCATTCCTATCACTTATGTGGAAACAGGAAGCTTGAAACTGCAATGTAAAACGGTTTGGTATCTGTGTGCGCCAGCATAGCACCCCCTCCTCTAAGCCCAGGAAAAGAGAAGAGCTGGAGAATCCACCACGAGGATGTCTTTTGAGGCAGAAACTTTGAAATAGATATTTGAAAGGCTGATGATCAGGGAAGGAAGGAAAGAAATCTTTATTTCTATCTGGGTAGCAGATGGTGCTTTCTGCCAAAAGAGCCTCTACTCACTTTTTGAGTCCATGAAACACCACCAAACTTAATATATATATATATATATATATATATATATATATGTGTGTGTGTGTGTGTGTGTGTGTGTATGTATATGTGTATATATATTTTTTTCTTAAGGTGGAACATGCTTTCATTTAGTTTTAAGATATTTGGGGCTTATTAACCTCAAGAGTGTACCCGGCAATTTTCTATTAAGTCTCCAGTCCATCATCTTATTACAGAAACATGGCGCTACTCCTGCCAATACAGGGCTCCTTTATGAAGACAGCAGGAAGTATAAAATGATTATGTCAGATGAGAGAGATGGACGGATCACAAAACTCATTTGTTGTCGGTCATCAGTCATTACTGATGTATTTTGTGCCAAGCGTTGGGTTAGAGCAGGGAGGGAAAATGACAGTTGCCATTTATTTTACTTATCTGGCTCATATTTGACAAATGAATAAGTATCTTTTAGAGGTACACTGTATGGATGGATCCGGGTAATGTGTTTGGAGGAAGACAAGCATTTAACCTCGAGAATGATGACGGTTTAGAGAGGCCTCTGGGAAGTGAAGGAGGTTGCATGTCTGGTCTACAGCCGACAGGGAAGAGTTCACCCCACCTGCTCCAGACATATTCTGTGCTCTCTTTATTCTGTTCTTTGATGTACTTTCAACATAGATGTTCTTGATGCTGTACTACTAGAGGATTAAGCAATCTGAAAATCAGACAGGCAGAGGGGAAGAGAGTGAGGGTGGGGTTTTCTGAAAGGTCTGCAGGCTCTACCCCTCCAACCCCAGGTCTTCCTCACACATCTCTTACAAGGCATTATGGGGAACAGAGGTGATGTCTTATACACAGTAGCTGCATTCCCATTTTGCCTCCTTTCTGAACCATCTTAGATTCATCAGAATTAAGGCCCATCACTCCTACTGTGCTTTCTCTCTGTCTCTCTGAATCTGGCTGTGTCTGTCTTTCTCTCTGTGTCAATCTCTGTCTCTGTCTGTCTCTGTGTGTGTGTGTCTGTTAGTCTGCCTGCCTCTATGTGTATCTGTGTGTATTTTGTACGTCTGTGTGTCTGTGTCTCTGTGTGTGTCTCTGTGTGCATGTGTTTGAATGTGTGTGTGTGTATGTGTGTGTGCGCACACGTGTGTGTGTGTGTGTGTGTGTGTGTGTGTGTGTGTATGTATGTATGTGTCTCCTGTGTCTACCTCCCTGTGTTATCACATCCCCTGGATTTCAGTTTTCAGAGAGAGAGAGAGAGACAGAGAGACAGAGACAGAAACAGAGAGTGTGAGAGAAAGAGAGAGAGAGGGGGGGAGAGAGAGAGAGAGAGAGAGAGAGAGAGAGAGAGAGAGAGAGAGAATGAGAATGAATCTCTGTTCTTGGGACCATACAGAGAAGAACACAGGAGAGGACTGTGGGAAAATCAACCAGCCAACCAAAAACCAAACAAAAGCTCTCTATTGGATAATAGCAGATTAGGCAGATTTGGTCTAAAACCATAGTATTCTGAACACAGTCCTTATAACACAAAGAGCCAAGCATCCTAAGACTGATTTTGACATAGCTAGGAAATCCATGTTACAAAAAATATCTTTCTCAGCCATGCAGAGATGTAAAGGTTAAGTCTTGCCAGCCTGTTTAATGCTAAGAAGAACACAGGAAGCATACTTTATTTACAAACTGGAAAGGAAATGAGTATCTGCATTCTTATCTTCCTGCAAGGACAGAAGCATGCCTCTTACTTGACCTTACATACACAAGTTATCCATAAAGGCGATTACCCTTGCCTGTCTTAGCAGTGTAAGGAACTCTGGGCTTAGAGCCACGACGGTGGAAAATATTAAGATTGACTTCAAAGTCTAGCGGTCATAAATGAGGTTGAAAAGATATATATTCACACACACACACACACACACACACACACACACACAAACACAAGCACAGGAACAGGCAAACACACTACAGGAGAAGCTGAACTAGAAAAATTTTGGTTATTGTAGGCCCAAACAGAAGCTTTTCAAACTATCACAAGTAATGACTGTCCAGATTCTTGGTGTGTGTGTGTGTGTGTGTGTATGCATTCTAGTACCATGAGGAAAAAAAACCCAGAATGTGTTAACATCAAAACCAGATGCTACATATAGGCAGCACCTGTGTAGATCAGATGGCTTCAGTCACCC
This sequence comes from Apodemus sylvaticus, assembly GCF_947179515.1. Taxonomy (NCBI): domain Eukaryota; kingdom Metazoa; phylum Chordata; class Mammalia; order Rodentia; family Muridae; genus Apodemus; species Apodemus sylvaticus. Next base: position 42,693,772 of record NC_067494.1, read on the forward strand.
AAACTGCCCATATCTGGTCAATGGTGAACAAAATAAACAATAAGTCTCTTTAACTTAAAGTTGTCCCGGCTCTTACAGTCAACTAGAGTTGTCTCTGTAGGTCCTACGGTCCTTGATTGGGGAGCAGTCCTTGTTGAGATTCAAAGGTAAGCTCACAAACATCAGAAAAAAATAGCTTCTCCCAGTGGTTTGAGATGAACTGAGAGTGAAGTATGTCACTTGATTGTGTTCTCGTGGTCACTCACGGTGACAATTATTGCACAGGTGAAGACGGCTATAGTTCTAAGGGTGAACAAGGACAGCATAGATACGGCACACATGAGGGACAGAGGAGCGGGTAAGTATCCACATAGGAGCAACATAGAAGAAAAAGATATTGTCTCTTTTCTTCTGATACACCAGAGGAGCCCCAGGACACCCTGTAAATGATGAACAATCAGTTCTTGGGGCAAAGACACCTAATGCAGAGATGTTGCCTATTTCTGTGGTGGTGTAACCCTTTCATGTGATGCGTTCTATGTTGTATCATGGTGCTGTGAAGAGTCAAGAAGAGATGTGTCAGTGTTGCTCCATTCCACATTATTTCCAGGGTGTCAATGTCCTGGAAATAGTACCCAAGTAATAGTAAAATATCTAAGAATTCAGAGTAATTAAATTTTGCTTTTCTAATTATAAAGTAGTATCATTTCAGATATATGAGTATAAATGGCTGTGGGCTTCCTGACTATTCCACGGCTCCTTCTCAACAAAGGGCAGCTTCAGCTTTAGCACATACTGGAATCGTATTGCTCTCAATTACTCTGCCCATCTCAAACCATCATGGAGATGAAGGCCTGAGGGTTCATGCGCAGTGGGCCTCTTGCAGGACGCATGCGCAGTGGTCATCGCCCAGTGGGCTCATGCGCAGTGGGCATCACCCAGGGGGCTTGTGGGCAGCGGGCATTGTCTATCATCGCTGTCACCATTGTCACTAACAGAGATCAGAAGACCTTGCTGGTGAGGTTCCTTCTGCTCAGCACTCGCCGACAGTATGGAGTCGGCTACTGTTCTTCCATGTCTCTGTCCTACTGACATCTCACCTATGTGTTTTATTTCCTGATTGACTGCTGCCGAGTTCCTGATTTACACACAGAGCATCCAATGCATTTCCACCAGTTTGATTTTAGACTGTTCAATAGCTGAGTGTCTACTTCCTAGAAAGCTGTGTCCTAGGGTTGGCCTAACCTGAGTCATTTACTCGGGTTCGGGTAGGTTGAAAGTTGAAAGTATCACATGTCTGGGTTTACAATATTTCTGATTATTTCATTCCAAGTATTTAATACATCAAGTTTCATTTTCTCACCAGTAAATTCTTTTTACTGCCTTTATTACTGTCTAAGAGAATTAATGCCTTGGCTTAATCTTCTTTAACTAGTTATAAGGTTATTCTCCCCATTCCCAAGCCACCATTGCTCCTACACCACACTGCGGCAGCTGCCGTTATGCCCAGAGATTGCTATAACGTGGTAGTATAGTGACGTATCTCTCCTCTCACCTCAAGTTCCCCTCACACCAAGTTCCTGCCAGTCCACTTACATACTGATGAAGTAACCTCAACTGTGTTCATTCTTTGTCCTCCTTGTCCAAGGATGATCCCTGAATACTTTATCCAGTCTTGAGCAGTCAGATCTAAGCATGTACACATACGCTCAATGCTACATAGATTCAGCATATATATTATACTGATATATATTATTAGTAAATACTAATATGTTAGTATGTATTATCTATTAGATAACTCACATATACACATATTCTCATTAAGCAAAATTGTGGGGCCAGGGTAGCTGTAGGTTGGGGGAGACTGGAGAAACTGAAGAGGGAAAGGACTAGGGGCTGGGGAGATGACTGCATGCTCTTCCTGGGGTCAGTTCTCAGCCCTGCATGGTGACTCCGAACAGTCTGTAATTCTAGTTCCAGGGGGTGGATTGCCCTCTGAGGGCCTCTGGCACACATTCGGTGCATAGACATCTATGTAGGAAAAACACCCATACACATTAGTCAGGGGAAAGAAGAAAGCTCACGGGCTAAAGTCCTGTAGCAGGAGGAAGTGCTCCTTGCTCAATGAAAGGAAGGAGGGTCCCAGGAGAGGTAAGCACTTGCCACACAAGCCCAAGAACCTGGATTCCACGCCATCATCCTCATTAGAGTAGACGGTGAGAGCCAACTTTGTTATTTGTCCCTTCACCTCCATGGGCACACTTGAGAATGAGTGTGCCCAGGCCACAATAATGAAACGTTTACAGAACAGATGGAAAGGAAAAACAGATTCTAAAATGTAGGGTGAGTAAGTAAAGATGATAGAGGTAGGCTATAAGTAGTATAGCTATTAATAAATGATAATAATTCAGTATACAACAGAAAACAAGAATGGATCCTACCGTATTCTAAGTTATTTCTACCTTTAGAGTAGCAGGGAATGGAAAGTGTCATTACAAGATCAAAATATAGTGAGGGTCACTGGTAAGATTCAGTTCAACAAATTCCTGTATCTCTGGAGTCCTTAGGTGACCGGTGCTACAGGAGTATAAAGGAGACAAAGGGATTGTTTTATGCAAACAATGCATAAAAATGTTTAACACAGAGTGGGACTTCAGCACAAATTAAGAAGGCTTAGAAGGTGTCACAGGTCACTGAGGGTTGCACTGACCCTCCCCAGCCCCACCCGGCTCCCACCTAGGAATTTGCCAGAAGAGGCTGTAACAGGAGGTTTTTCACAACTAAGACACTGCATGGTAGCCTGCTCTAAGGTGACCTGGGGACATAGATAGCAAGAGTATGTTTATAGCCGAAGAGAGACTCTGAGGAAATTAAGATATTAAGAAGTCAAGGTGCACAAGGCAGAGTACTAACCACTATAAGATCACTGCGAGCTACGGAAGCTGCTGGGGACTAAACCACCAACCAAGGAGGACACATGGAGGGACCCATGGCTCCAGCTGCATATGTAGCAGAGGATGGCCTTGTCGGGCATCAGTGGGAAGGGAAGCCCTTGGTCCTGTGAAGATTCCATGCCCTAGAGTAGGGGAATACCAAGGTGGGGAGTCAGAGAAAAGGGAGTGGGTGGGTGGGTTGTTGGGTGGGGGAACACCCTCATAGAAGCTGGGGGAGAGGTACTGGGAAAGGAGATAACAGATTACATTTGAAATGTAAATAAAGAAAATATCCAATTTTTTAAAAAAAAAACTTTTTGCAGAGATACTTTTTTTCTTTGTTGGCCCTAAACCCTAAGACAAAAATAATTTCTTGTAGGCATAAGTGAGTATATATAAGTTATTACTAACCTATTATATACATACATAATAAATTATTATAAACTTAAAAAAAAAAGAGTCAAGGACTGGTGGAGGTTAGGGAGTGTGGAGTGAGTCACAATCTTGAGTCTAAAAATCCATGAATAGAGTTTCAAGGCACTATTACTTTAAGTAAGCGGGAGTCAGAATTTAGGTGGGAGGAAATGAGGAATTCTTGATAATTGAAATATGAAACAGTCTGGCTGGGGAGGATGGCATCTCCAGGTCCGCCTTAATTAGGAACTAAAAATAGCTGCTTTAACGTTGGGCCTTCTTTCTAGGCCATTCAGCACCCCTCAGACAGCTTCAGCTTCAGCCCTGTGCTAATTGTTTCTAATGGCCTGTAAACAAACTCCCCAAACTATTAACCTCCTCTTTAGTCAGAGATTCAGGAAATTAGGCTTTGGGAAGAAAAAAAAAAAGAAAGTCCCCAGCAAGTCGCCCTGGGGGATTTCTCAGAGCAGAGACTCTGGCTTTGAAGGGGGACTCAAGGTCAGACTAGAGTATAAGATTCTGAAGTGCAATAGCCTCTCACAAAGCCCCAAGACCCTTTTTTTTCTCTCACAGAGCTTGGCTGGACGTCTGTCTGTTGGGAGAACTAGAAACCGTAGCTGCTTCCAGACGTACAAATCTCTAACTACACAAGTTTCGAAAATGATTTTAATTTTTTTATTAAATTATTTGTCATTGTGTGAGTGTGTGTGTGTAAGCTCTGGTGGCCAAAAAAAAAAAAAATGAATTTCAGATCCCTTGGATCTGGAGTTAGAGGTGGTTGTGAGCCACATAATTGATTTGATGGGAACTGAGCTTGTGTTGCCTGCAAGAATAGTTTGAGCCCTTTCCCAGCTTATCCAGGAGTTCAAAAAATATATAGTACATTTATTTATCTGCTCTATGGGGGCAGCCAAGAGGTGCATGCACAGATCAGAGGACACCTCTGCGAGCCATCTTGCTGGACCTGACTCCAGGGTTTTTACAGCTACTGAAATCCTATCTCTTGATGATCTGGGTATTCCAGGGTCTCCTGTGTTTGCTTATCTTCTTTGTATGATGAAACACTAGTTTGTTCTAAAACAAAACTAAACAAAATGAATGACCACAGAATAGCTAAAGGATATTATAGAAGGATGGCAACTGAGCTATGCCTTTCCAAGCAGATTTTAAAACTTATTTAAAATTCCAGCGCTTAACCATTGTGCCCAGCACAGGCTGAGTAACGGAGGTAGAGGTCCCAGTGCTGAGGTCGGACTATGCCATGAGCTCCTCCGTGTTGTGTGGAAACAGGTTTCTCTGACTGAGCCTGGATCTAGAAGATGGCATCCGACATGCAGCTTTTGACTCCAGCATGAGTTGAGGATGGCTACAGGCCCTGGGTGGACTCCAAAACTGTACCATCTGTCAGTAGCACCCACCAGGCACACACTGTTATCTGGCATTCCTGGGAGAAAAAAAGGGGCCACCATATAAAATTTTCAGGATGAGATGAGACTGTGGGGCCACGTGAGGGTATTAAAAATCTAGGAAACCAGGTCTAAGAACTAATCAGACACACCATGCTGAGGAAAGATACAACTCTCTCACTAGGGCCCATCTCAAGATGGACACCTGCTACACAATGGTATGCTACGCACCAACCTAACACATGATGTGTGGGGTTGGATATTGAGGGCCAACACTCAGAGCCCTCCCCAGCTGCCCCTAGGACTCCAGCTCAGCTTTGTCTCCAACAGTTGAGGCAGCCTAGTGGACTGCCTGCCTCTCCGTCTGTTTGCATGCCTGGACTCAACCTGGACCCATCATTTCCTGCTCTTAGATTTGAGTCAGCCTTCCTTGGCTGGATGATGTCATGTGGGTCTCAGTAGCTCCAGCAGCAATGCCCTCTGGACACTGGCCCAGATTCTTATCAATATGGATTCCCAATCTGCTTCCAAAATCTTTTGGACTCTGCTACCGACTCTTTAAGGTATAGCCACGTGTATACAGGCAGATACAGCTACTATATGCTTGGTGGTATATGCTAAGGAAGTTGGTATTAGTATATTTGGGCGAATCGCTAAAACATCTAATCCTTGTGAGTTTATCATTGTTCTGAAAATCCTGGCGCTGTATTGAAACACAAACACGTTTGTCTATGTTTCCAGCATAATGTACTTGTGCCACCTCAGAAAAGGCAAACGCTTCAGACACAAAATCACCGTTATTTCAGGTTATGAGACATCTCAAATCAGAGACTTAACCTTATGTGCTTTGATAATGGTGTTAGGGTAACTATGATGATGAAGGTGAAAACTCATTCTTTTTAGTGTTCCTTCGCATGTGGGAAGGTCCAGTCATCAATGTTTAAAACAAAGATATGATTAAGCCATGGGATGCAACACAGGTAAGTTCCAAGCTGTAAGAAGCAGCTTCGTATGAAGGCGGAAAGGAAAAGCAGTACTAACCCACTACATTGATACCCAGCACTTAAAACATTCACAGTAAAGGAGGTTAATACATCAAGAATTGATAATAAAAGCAAATAATAAACAAAATCTAAGCAGGACAATGTTTGTACTTATATAGATGGAAATGGTAGCATTCCTAGTATTATATAAATAAATCCTCTAAATTTATATTTAAAGTCATACATTCAATAGAAAACATTATGAAAGGGCAATCAAAGCTAGGAGCTCACAAAGCCCATAAGTATGTATGTATGTATGTATGTATGTATGTATACATATATATGTAATCAGACAGTTTACCTGAAAATCATACTATATCCAAGCAGCAATTAGCTGTCAGCTAGTCTAACCACCAGTATATAGCAGGTTTCTACATAGCTGCCCGATCAATCAGTATTGACAATCAATATGGCCATGGAAACAATACCATGCTGAGTCTAGAGTGCCTCAGAGAGCCAGGGCCAGGTCCTCAGGCCTAGGCCATTCCCTTCCTTCCCTAGGCCTTGGTATCCCATGAGCAAGTTAAAACTTTACACACCAAATATCGGATCCCTGTTCTGTTCTGCTTACGGAGAGCTCAGCCCACTGGAGGTCCCCTACTACAGCTTCCTCAGCAGGTTAGAAATTAAAGCCTTATTAAAATGTTGAAAGTGACCCTACTCAAGAAAGCGTCTCTTTCCCAAGTACCTTTTGGGTCACTAAGGTCCAATTTCTCTCCCAGTTATGTCTTAAGCAATTATGGGCCGATATTATTCCTCCCATTACTGTTAGAGCACATCTGCCTTCGGGAGCCTGCCTCCCTCCCTACTCAGAGTCAGTCCTTGGAGCTGAAACTGAGTCAGATAGCCCCATGTGGATCAGAGCTTCAATTCTGAAAGGACCATGACAGGGCTCTCAAGAGAAGGATGGTGATAAACATCATTCCACTATTACACTGGATAAATGCTTAGCATTTTCAATCTGCTAACCTTAATTATCCTATTTGACACTAGCACCAGCTCAGTAATAAAGCACACTTAGGAAACAGGGTCAGAGTGACCAGACTGTCCCTAGTAGACCACCAAGTGTTGGTAATTTCAGGAGAAAGCTTCGTTTCCACAACCCGGCTATCGGCCTCCAGCGTTCTTATCTGCACAGCACAGACCTTTTGCAGGCAGGAAGCAAGAGGTGCATGGGGCATCCTACAGTGTGGGGCATCAGGGACATAACTGCTGCTCGGGTCCTTTGAAGGTGAAGGTGTAAGGCTTGCCGAGCTGGCATAGGCCACTGCTCTGGGCATCTGTACACACAGACACTTGCTGAGTATACTCTGGGTGTTGACTCAGTGCTCACGATGATGGGGCACAATGTAGAGGGCGTCTACCAACCGGAGAAGTGAAAAGGCGACTCCTAGGTCTAAAGGTTATCTTCAAGCCTGGTCCTATTAACTGCTATGCTCGCTGTCTGTTTTGGGAGTTGGTAAGGTCAGGCAAGGCAACCTGAAGAGATGTGTAAGCCTTCTTGGGGAGAGAAAGAAGAAAAATGGAAACGGAAGGAAGAAGCAGAGATGCAGTTGCTTTCTTTAGCAGAGTCACTGTTAGCCAAAAACGGTTGGAGCTGGGACAAAAGTCAATCTTCACTGGTGTGGATGAAGTATCTCATTCATAACAGGGCATTTAAAATCAGTCAGAACAAAGAACGAATGCAAAATTATCTAAATTTCAATTCCTTGCCTACCAGGAATTCCAAACAAAGAATCATGGTTTACCATCTCTGGGGACTCCCAGCCTTGAGCATGGAGAGCAAGGAGGGACCCACACCCATGCAGTGTGTTCCAAAACAGATCTCGACTCCCAACACCAGGACTCCCCCAAAGGCCTTGTTTATGTGCCATCACTGAGAGCAAGGTGGGCTTGGTGAAGACAGAGATGGTTGATTTATAGAGATGCAGGAGACATTATTGATTTCTTCTTGCATTTTAGCACCGTGGAGCGAATGTAGCAACATTTCAAGTGGAAGGGGGCATGAAATTCATGAAGGCCATCTTTCTCTGGTTGCCTTAAGGCTCGCCAGCCCCCACCACTGCCATCTCTTTCCTGTAGTGACTCTCATTCTGCCCCTCCCCCACCCCCCATCCCATCCCCCACCTAAGACCTGGGGGGAGGGGAAGCAGAATAGTGCATTCCACTCATCAGGCAGCTTTGACTACAGGGCTGCTTTGTCACTAATTGTCCTAGAACTTCTTATCAGTATGATTATTGTGACAGCTACTTATTATTGTTCCCATAGTGGTTGAAGGAGGTGCTGTGAGCATCCGTTTTCTCCGTGTTTCATAGGTGTTTGCTGCATATGCCGCATGGCTCCACAAGGTAGGTTTATTTTGCAAGGCTCGTTTTGGATGCTTCTTAGTTATCTGGATAACAGATCCTCACAGAGGCCTGTTTGCGTGTTGTCTTTCTTTTCCCTGGCGACAGTCAGTTTAAGTCCCTTACTTGCCCTGTGCGATTCGTAGCTGGCTGAGGTGTTGTGAAACCTACCACCATGAGACTTGTGTGTGCTCACTTCCTTCCTGGTATCTCTGGTATCACAGTGCTAGTGTAGATGAATTGATCAGTTATCTCATTTCGTTAAGAACTCTCTGTTCTATTGAGAAATCGGGAATATTGTGTGTTACTTTCATATTTTTTTAAAAAAAAAACCTAGCGTTTCAATTCTTATGATCTATGGTCCACTCCGTATTGGTGTTTCTGTGGGATGTGACATAGGAGATGGAGGATTTTTAATATGAGTTCATCCAGCTTTCCTAGACCCACCTCTTGATGCTACAATCATAGAACCAACATATATGTGGATCTGAATGTGTTTATGTAGCTTAGTAATATGATTTTGTATAATTTAATACAGACTAAATATTGGAGATATAAAGCAAAGTACTTGGCATCAGCAACAGTGTCTGGGTTTGGTATCTGCAGACAGGATGGGTCCCTAGGTGGGGTGGTGTCTGGATGGCCTTTCCTTCAGTCTCGTCTCTACTCTTCGTCCCTGCATTTCTTTTTGACAGGAGGAATTCTGTATTGATATTTTTGAGGTGGGTGAGTGGTTCCATTCCTCAGTTGGGGGCCATGCCTATCCACTGCATACCGCTGCATATGGGCTCCCCTTTGTTAGGTATTTTGGCTAATGTCCTCCCTGTTGGGTCCTGAGAACCTCTAGGGTCCCTGGCATCTGGGGCTTTCTAGTGGCTACCCCCACTTCCTACTGCTGATGCCAAGAAGTGCCTCTTGACAGGAGCATGTTATAGCTATCCCCTGAGAGGCTCTGCCAGAGACTGACCAATATGTATGCAGTCAACCATTGGACTGCTCTCAGGGACCCCAGTGGAGGAGTTAGGGAAAGACTGAAGGAGTCTGAAGGGGTTGCTTGCAACCCCATAGGAAGAACAACAATATTAACCAACCAGTCCCCTCAAAGCTCCCAAGGACTAAACCACCAATCAAAGAGGACACAAAGGGGTACCCTTGCTCCTGATATGTAGCAGAGGATGGCTTATCTGGCATCACTTGGAGGAGAGGCCCTTGATCCTGTGAAGGCTCAATGATCCAGGGTAGAGGAATGCTAAGGTGTTGAGGCAGGAGCAGGTGGGTGCCTTGGGGAGCACCCTCATAGAGCCAGAGGAAGGGCAAGGGGAAGGAGAGATTTTGGAGGGGAAACTGGAAAGAGGGATAACATTTGAAATTTAAATAACTAAAATAACCAACAAAAAAAAAATAGATTAAAAAACAGTGAAACTTAAAAAAAAGAGAGAGAGAGAGAGAAGCATTTGGAAAAATACAACTTCATACAGACCAAATTGAAGACCTAAAGGGAAAATGCTGACAGTGTAAGTAAACCCTTTCTACACGCTGAGCTCCTCATAGCTGGCTGACATGTTATAAGACCCCCTAGAGATCTAAAGAAAAATCCTTCTGCAAGGGGAAATTTACAGAAGATGAAAATATCATTGAACAGAATCCATGATAACCAGCTGAGGGCCACTTCTTGCTTACTGTTTAGTGTGTCCTTGTCTCTGTGGCTTTGATCCTGGATACCTCTCTGAAGTATGTCCATGTGACCTTTGGGTCAGTAGGACTTAGCTCTCAAGGCAGAGGCAGAGGCTCTGTAGCAATCAGCATGGCTGGCTGGCATTTGCCAAATAAAGGAAGCTCCCAAGGTGATCTGTGGTCTTCTCAATCCACTTCAGGGTTCCTGATGTCCACCTCTATGGGACCTCTCAGAACAGAGCCTGTGGGTGTGACTTTAATGGTGGGTACCATGTGATGATTGAACTGTGAGACCCTCTGGGTGATTAATCAAGCACACCTCAGGGTGTTTTCAGAGAGGATGAACTAAGGGAGACCTTCCCCGAATGTGTGCCCACAGCATGGTCACACAGCTCAGTACCCATGGATCAGGAGAGGAAGAGAGGAGCCTGCTAACAGGGCATTTTCTGCTCTGTCTCCTGGATCCATGATATGAGCTGTTCTCTGAAGCAGGATGGGCTCAAATTGTGGAAACCAAACCCAATCTTTCTTCTTTTAAGCTCCTCCAGGTATGAGTCACAGTAACAAAGCCTGACTAACCATCTGTCACTGCCGCCATGGCTTCTTGGAAGGCCCCCTCCATCCTGTCTGGCGGAAGCCAACACATTCCTACACATGTTGTCTCTGAGAAGCAGCCTTCTCTTCTTGGGCAGCAGGGACACACACATTAACTCTTGCAGGGCAGGAACCATGCTCAGAGAAACCCCGGGAGGGAATGCTCCTCCCTCCCTGAGCTGTGACTGACTTACCGAGGGTAAACAGCAATTCCACAGCCACGTGCTCAACATTTAAACTTATATCTGAAACTTTTAATATGGCTCCGTCTTCTAGTTCCTTTCCTTCTAGTAAACCATGATGCCATGTTTTTGATTTTCGAGGCCACATAGTATGATGGTCAAGGACATGGATTTTGGTGTCAGAATTATTGCAGAGTCTAATATTGATCCTCCCTCGGATGACCATATAAAATAGACGTGACTTTCAGGAAGAAATACTTCTTTGTACCTTATTTTCCCCTCCTGTTTAAAATACGTGTAACATTCATCTCCTGCACCAGGTAAGATTAGTGTGGATATGATATATCCACGGACGCTAACAGCACCAGAAGATGCCTGTGGAGCTTATATTTATGATGGCAGATACCCTGTCATACATATGGGCATGGGCTGTGCAGATATGAAAAGTCCTATGTTGTCTGAAAACACTACAGAGTGTATTTCAGATAAGGTTTGAGAGGAGGAATCTGTTGTCACCGCGGGTGAGGGTGGGGTTGGGGGGGTCCTACCCATAGTAATGAGTGAGGGGGTTGCTTTGGCAGAAGCAGACTATGGAGACTATGTTGACTAGAGCTACTTAAGCTGGCAGGGTGTAAGGACAGGGAACAGGCAAATTGGTGTGGTGTGCTGATCACATACAATGACTCTGCATTTCTCTCCAGTTGTGTTTTGGCAAACTTAAAGAATTGTGGGGAAGCCTCTCTCTCCCACTAATGGGATGAATTTGGGTTCCTTTTTCTTTTGCAATGCAACAGTGAGACTGAGTTTTGAGAGCTGCGACCACTCTTTGTCCTGCTTGAGCAAGCCCAGATCTGTCACTCCTGTCCTCACTAGAACACCCTGTCATCTGTTCTTCCTGGGTCTGGCAAAATGTTGCCTCCTTGGCTGGAAGCCCCTGGAATGTTCCTGGGGCAACTGATGGGCGATATATGTGTAAGAAACAAGTAGATTTGTGAATGTTTTCTGAAAACTTTAGTGGGAAAGGAAGGGTTAAAAAAAAAAAAAAAGGCTGGTGCCCTTGTGTGCCCTTTATCCAAAGCAATGCTCTATTGGAAAGCTGCTATTCTTTGTGCATAATTCTGCATATTGATGTTTTGGTATGAGAGTCTAGTGAATCTATTAATAGTAGAATGGACCTTGGTGTTAAAAACAAAACAATGCCCCCAAACAAACAAACAAACAAACAACAACAACCACCACCTTCTAGTTGTTGGTAGAAGCCCTGGAATGTTCACTGCTAGCACCTGTAAGACTCAGGATTCCAGCTTTCTTCCACTGAGAATCTGGCAGAGTGACAAGGAACAAAGTCAACAGGTGACCCCCCACAGCATCAAAAAAAATATGACTTTGCCTCCAGGGTTTTGCAACTATTTCTTATTTTGTTGCAAACAGTTCTGCAAACTGTGGAGGCTATGGAGAACAAGCCCACAAATACTTAATTCTAAATGCCACACGATTGGTAGTCGTGTAAGGGATCTCTGCAAGATCAGAATCCTGCTAATCACTAAATATTCCCCCACAGGTTAGAATTTCTGTCAGAAGGTATTAAGCAATACTGACATCATTTCCAGTGTATAATATTTCTTCCCTTCAACCATCCTTATAACTGACTGTTAATTAACAGGATAAATTTCAATTAAATAAATGCACAAACCATACAATATTTTTCAAGTGAAAAACAACAGCTATTTAAATTTGCGTAGGCATTTGATTCTGTTGAAAATAGACGTGAAAACTAAACTATCACTGCTAGCAAAATCTAAGCAATGGCCCCCTGGATGCTTCCAGAATGTAGCTGCCTCTTCCTTAACATCCATCAATGGAAAATGAACTGCTTAAAACCCAGACGGTTACAACATGCAAGGCTGACCTTAATGGCTACATTAAGGTCCAGGAGGATTTTCAACCCTGCCCTCCTTTTGCCGGCAGGGCCGCTGTGCACCCACAGTGACAGTTAAATTTAAAGGTAAGGCCTGTGAATTTCACGCACAGGCACCTGTGACATCCCCAGGAAGCCCCGAGGATGCTGCAGCTCCCATCTGAGACCTACAGGCTCCACGGCAGGAGAGCGGAAGGTCACTGGCTGGCATTAAAACTGACACGGTTCACATTTCAAAGCATCAGTGTAGAGAAAATACTTCTTCTGTGTTTTCATAAGGAACTGACCCCAAACAATATAGCTTCATAATCTGTCTCCTCTGGCTTGGATTTCAAGACTGGATTTCCTTTGAGCTCTACCAGCTTCTAAATACTCCTCACTGACCTCTCCTTTTTTTATTGTTTTATATAACTGGCATCTTGAAAATCCCATTACGTACAGTAAGGAGAACATTAAGGGCTACTGAGATCACTCAATTGGTTAAGCATTGGCCTTACAAATACGAGGACCTAAGTTCGAAGCCTGGAACACACATGGAAGGCTTGTAACCCACAGCTAGAGAGATGCTTAGTAGTTAGGAGACCTTTCTGCTCTTCCGGAGCACCCTGGTTCCATTTCCAGCACCCACAGGGTGGCTTGCAATCATCTGAAACTAGCTTCAAGAGATCACATTCTCTCTTCCAGTCTCCACGTAGAACAGAGACATACATGAAGGGAAACAGTCATGCGTGAAATAAAAGTGAACAATAATTTAAAAAGAATCTTCCAAGTTTGCAATCCCAGCCCTGGGGATTATAGGTTCTCGGGGGAGGGGAAAGAGGCAGTGTCCTGGCCAGCTAGCCCAGCCTATTTGGGCAAGCCTCAGACTAGCCAAAAACATCTTGATTTTTTTTTTTTTTTTCCGAAACAGGGTTTCTCTGTGTAGCCCTGGCTGTCCTGGAACTCACTCTGTAGACCAGGCTGGCCTCGAACTCAGAAATCCGCCTGCCTTTGCCTCCCAGAGTGCTGGGATTACAGGCGTGCGCCACCACCACCCAGCTTGTTTTTTGTTTTTTTAATGATGGATGGTGCCTGAGGAAGGTTATCCTCTGGCTCCCATGCACAGGGAAATACATGTGCAGAGGACCAATGCATTCATAGATACACATATATAGATACATAAACATGCTGTATCAAAGGAACATGCTGTTGGCTGTGCTGTGTGAAACATTTACTCTAAGTCAGCAGATGTTAAGTCTTTCTGGGGCAAAGGACAGTGCTGGCTGTTGTAGAGGATAAGTCATGTCTACATAGGTCCAGCTTGGACCTTACCCTTGAGGAGTAGAGTGTCATGGCGCTAACACACCAAAGGCAGCTCTGCTCACTCCAGTTCTGACAGGTTTGTCAAGGCAAGAACACCCAAAGCTATGCCTGGCTTTTCCCTGCCTCAGATTCCAACTTGACTACTTCCTCTTTCTGCATGTGGGCCCACCTTCTAGGCTGTCTTTCCCTGTACAGCTCAGACCTGGACTCCACTACTGAGAACAAGAGACGGTCAGAGCAAATTCAAGACAAACCACAGGGCCCTCAGCTGGTAAGATGGCTGGCTGGACAACTTTGTCATGATTGGTGGTAAAAATGTAAAGACCTCATCCTCAAATTCTCTTCAATGAAGATGGAAGCCCCCCATCCTGGGTTCTATCCTCAGTATTGGGGGAAAGAAGCACAAAAGGAGAAAAATCAAAACAAAAACCTGCTCTTTCAAGAAGAGAAATCCAGTGTTAGTGAGGAAAGGCCCAGTGAGTCAGCTCTCCAGTATAGCCCAGGCACAGAGCACCATGGGAAGTCCTCTGGTTCGTTCCATTTTACCCAGAGCATTTGAGGGGTAGTGTTGTTCCAATGTCTTTCTTTTTCTTTTTCTTTTTTTTGGATTTTTATGAATATTTTATTAAGATAAAGTAGCCATGCCTTCTAATGCATACCTAACATTAGTTGTTTTTTATTTGATGTATTCTTTATTTACATTTCAAATGATTTCCCCTTTTCTAGGACCCCACTCCCCGCAAGTCCCATAAGCCCTCTTCCCTCCCGCTGTTCCTCCATCTACTCCTTCCCACTTCTCTGTTCTGGTATTCCCCTATACTGTTGCACTGAGTCATTCCAGAACTAGGGGCCACTCCTCCATTCTTTTTGGACCTCATTTAATATGTGGATTATGTCTTGGGTATTCCAAGTTTCTAGGTTAATATCCACTTATCAGTGAGTGCATACCATGATTGATCTTTTGAGACTGGGTTACCTCACTTAGTATGATGTTCTCCAGCTCCATCCATTTATCTAAGAATTTCATGAATTCATTGTTTCTAATGGCTGAATAGTACTCCAGTGTGTAAATATACCACATTTTTTGTATCCATTCCTCCATTGAGGGACACCTAGGTTCTTTCGCTTTGAGTGCCTCCAAAAAGAAATTTGAGAGAGCATATACTAGAAGATTAACAGAACAACTGAAAGCCCTGGAACAAAAAGAAGCTAATTCACCCAGGAGGAGGAGAAGACAGGAAATCATCAAACTCAGGGCTGAAATCAATCAAGTAGAAACCAAGAGAACCATACAAAGAATCAACAAAACCAGGAGCTGGTTCTTTGAAAAAATCAACAAGATAGATAAACCCTTAGCCAGTAACCAAAGGGCACAGAGAAAGTATCCAAATTAACAAAATTAGAAATGAAAGGGGAGATATTACTACAGAAACTCAGGAAATTCAAAAAATCATCAGATCCTACTACAAAAGCCTGTACTCAACACAACTGGAGAATCTGGAGGGAATGGACAATTTCTTAGACAGATACCAAATACCAAATACCAAAATTAAAACAGGATCAAATAGATCATCTAAACAGACCCATAACCCCTAAAGAAATAGAAAGGGTCATAAGTAGCCTTCCGACCAAAAAAAGCACAGGACCAGATGGTTTCAGTGCAGAATTCTATCAGACCTTCAAAGAAGACTTAACACCAATACTCTTCAAACTATTCCACCAAATAGAAACAGATAGAATACTACCCAACTCCTTCTATGAAGCCACAATTACACTGATACCAAAACCACACAAAGATCCAACTAAGAAAGAGAACCTCAGGCCAATTTCTCTTATGAATATTGATGTAAAAATACTCAATAAAATTCTTGCCCACCGAATCCAAGAACACATCAAAATGATCATCCACCAGGATCAAGTAGGCTTCATCCTAGGGATGCAGGGATGGTTCAATATAAGGAAATCCATAAATGCTATCCACTACATAACCAAACTCAAAGAAAAAAACCACATGATCATTTCATTAGATGCTGAAAAAGCATTTGACAAAATTCAGCTTGCTTTCATGCCAAAAGTCTTGGAAAGGATAGGAATTCAAGGCCCATATCTAAACATAGTAAAAGCAATATACAGCAAACCGGTAGCCAACATCAAACTAAATGGAGAGAAACTTGAAGCAATCCCACTAAAATCAGGGACTAGACAAGGCTGCTCCCTCTCTCCATATCTTTTCAATATAGTACTTGAAGTCCTAGCTAGAGCAATTAGACAACATAAGGAGGTCAAATGGATCCAATGTCTTTCAAATGTACATAAATGCCCAACTATCTGCAGTCTTCATTTTACCCACATTATTTGAGGCACTATTTATTAGGGGATATATGGATCTACTTAATTGGAACCAGTATTCTACTGAATAAGCATCTTTTTTTTTTTTTAAAGATGGAAGCCCACATTACTTTCAAGGACTGAAACTGGGAAGCCAAGGGTTGCTAAGTGCCACATGCCCATCTCAGGAGAGGCCAGGTGCCTGAGGGTGCCTGAGAGCATGCTTTCAGAGAAGAACAGGATTCAGAGGTTTCTTAACAAGCATGTGTTAGAGCGAGGGTGACACCCTTTGCCAAGAAAGAATCACAGAAGGACTAGAATTTGGGGCTGCTGAGATGTTCACTTTGGGCTGAGTATTTGATGCACTTGCAGAGACCAGAGTCTGCTTTCCAGGTCCCAGGTCAGTTGGTTCACAACTACAGGGAACTTCAGATCCAAGGGGTCTATATTGGCCTCTTCGGACTTGGGACAGGGCCTTCACACAGGTGCACATAAGTACACATAGATACACATGCTCATGCCTGAGAAAACCACATGATTAACAAAAGACAAGTAATAGAATCTACTCTCATGAAGTGTGGAACTCAGTGTGAAAAAAGCTTGTGTCTAGCTGCCTGAGGCATTGGGATTTCCTTCTTCCTCCCCTCTGCTTAACATCACACCCCTCACTGTGGTGCTGCCAGTGTGGTATTCTCTGTTCATTCAATCATGTCACCCGCTTTTCTCTTCCATTCAAGGTAACGTGAGCACATTTCCCATGTGTTCCTGGAGGTGGCTTGGCCCTTGGTATCATTCATTCATTATGTGGCAACCGGGACTCTACTGGGGACTCAGAGGAGAAACTTGTAGCTCCGTGATTACCAACACTGCTCCAAGTCTGTGGGATGCAAAAAAATCTCTCACCGGGTTTTTGTTGCAGAAACAGAGTCCTTTGCTAAGATAAGTCACTCGAAACAACAATGTAGTCTCATGGGAGGGGACTTGGCCAGAGGTACTGGATAAAACCCCAGATACAACTTGATCATAAAATGTTGAAGAAAGGCTATGTTCTATCAAAAATAAGATGGATGAAGAATTTCATCTCTGCTCACAAAGTACCGCAAAGTACTGTCTAACTAAAACAGAATCGTGAACTGACAGGGGAAGCTGACGACAGATGTAATGAATACATCCAAAGGCAACACCACCAAGGTCCCTGTTTGAGGGAAAGAATGCTACCAGCATGCTGCCAATTGGCCAGCTAAATCCCTGTCACAAGGAACAAGTACAAACCGTACAAACCGACAGACTCTGGGATAAATCTCTGCTAATCTCCAGGCCTGAGTGAATCTTTTCAGTATGCCATCCATGGTAGCTTTGCCTCAGTAAGTAAGTGGATTTTAAGATGGATTCAAAAGCAAGAAAATTGTGAAACTATTTATGTTAAATGACGAAGACACCAAACCAGCGAGTCCTAATGGTACAAGTCTCAAGGTAGCGATTTAATCCCCTGATGGGAACTGGGTTTTACAGTGTGTTTTGGGTAGGCTGAATTTTGTTTGTGTAAATGTGGCTGCCTTTGACTGTGTTGTTAACATTGGGAATGCAGCAAGGGTGGATGATGGGAAAGAGGTACAGATAAGTTAGCTCGCCAATCTTAGGAGCAATATTGGAGAATTGGGATTTTTTTTTTTTCTAAACCGCTATTGATGACTTCTAAGCTGGATTGATGATATATGACTAACCTACAAATATAATAAAAAACACTTGAAATGTAAATATGAAACAAAGCCCGTTTAAGTCTGTATCTAATTATGGCTTTTGTTTTTACCTCCCAGAAGATGTGAGAATTTTAAGTGACGTCCACAGTTTACAGTTATAGTTTACAGTCAAAGTAAAGGACAGGGTCAAACACAAATGTACAAGTCTCATACCATAAAGACTCACTGGGAAAGGTTCTGTGTTAAGTTTTGCATTGTCCACTCGAAACAAAAATATGTAAATGTGCAAGGAAGGGTGGTCTGAGTCACTTCTGAAACAGCACAGTTTAAGAAAATCAACTTGCAAGCGTGCAGGAAGGACTTAGAGCTGTCTGTCGCTGTCACTTATTCCCATCCCATGACACTATATGATGGTGCTAAGTATGCAGTCAGTGATGTCATACATGAAGAATATGGCTTCTTCACCTTTGGGCCAAGGTCGGGTGCCTAGTCAGACAAAATGATTGTCATGCGCTTCAATGCCGCTTTTAAAATTAAGATTCATTGTGTGTGTGTGTGTCATGTTTATGCACTCTATGGCCTGAATGAATGTGGAAACCAGAAGATGGCTGTTAAAGCTGGTTCTTTCCTACTGAGGTTCTGGGGATTGACATCAGCTTATTAGGCCTATAAACAAGTGCCTTTAGCTGTTGGGCCACCGTACTTGACCTGTATAAAATATTATTAAGGGGGTAAAGGTATAATAATAACCTAGGTACAGTGTGAGACATTAGAGTGTCCTCCTAGGAGCTTGGAGTGTCCATATACACACACGTCTATCAAAGGTCTTTTCTCCACCCATCATTCAAGGTATCCTGGTTACAGAGGAGACTTCCTTCTATCCAGAGGCTGGCTGTGCACACACTGGAACTGGACTGAACTGTCACTTATATCCACTAAGTCATGTGATGGTGGTAACAGGGAAAACTTCATTATAATGACATGATTTTTTTCCAACACTCATCTCCCCAAATATCTTGGAGGTAGCTTCTTACTCCAAAGATGGCAGTCTGTAGTTAGGTCAAAGGGGATTGAAGGGAAGAGCTCACAGTCAGACATCATGCACCTCTTTCAAGGTCTTTTTAATAAATGTATGTATTATGTATGTGTGTGCATGTGTAAATGTGTGTATTTGTGTGTTTGTGCCACTTGTGTTGGGGGATGGGTAGCCTCAGAGGCTAGGAGAGTTGACTGTAGGGCCTCTGGAAGAGCTGCAAGTTCTCTTCATCCCTGAGCTATCCGTCCAGGCCTCCGCATTCACGATTTACCTCCATGCAGCTGGTAGGCTGGACCCAATTTACAGAAACAGGTTTTGCATTTTTTGTTTTTTTTTCTTTGAAAAAAACAAAACGGTGATTTTAATTACTTGTTGTGAGCCCTCATTTGTCCAACTGTCTGGCTCCTTCCTGAAGGGCCAGAAGCATCATTTCGTACTTTGAAAGGATTTTTTTTCCATGTGTGGTCATTCACCTTGCCTAAGTAAAACCCAGCAGTTTGTGGACACTGTTGTGACATTTCCTGCCAAGGCAGTGCCCAAACAGGAGAAGCAGGGAAAACGTGGTGGCAGAGACAGGTTTACAAACATTACTTCCTCCTGAAAATTCTTTTAGTCAATGTTAAAATTCCAAAGCTGCTGGAGAGATGGAAGTACCAAGCCGCGAGCATCAACACCAACTACGAAATGATAAAGTAAATTCAAAGGGCCATCTCATTCCGTCCCCAAGGCTAAAGAACAGCAACCCTGAAATGTGTCTGCCTAGAAGCACAGAACAGGAGGTTTGGGGATTTTATTCCGTAACCCATTTTGACATTTGATTAAAGCATTCTTTCTAGTGTGAGGACTAAGTCCCCACCTTGGCAGTCTGGGCTTCTGAGCTAACCTCTGAGGACACACACCAAGGCGAGGCGAGGCGAGGCTGCCATCTTTATTCTCTGCATCAGCAATGAGGAGGAATTGCCCTCACAGCTGCTTACTCTGCAGATCCAAGAGATTCAGTTTCATGACCTTGACTCCTCAACCAGTATTCATGCCCTCCCCCCTTCTCTCCAACCCTATTTTCCCATCTTCCTTCTGTCCCTCTATTCACTGGGGTTTGAAGTAACTGGGCCCACTATCAACTGTGTGGTTTCATTTTGGAGATATGAATGCAGGAGAAGCCGCAGAACAAATGCAGACAAATAAGGCAGAAGAGCTCATGTGTATGGAAGAGATGTTTTAAAATTAAAATAGCTGGGCAAGGATAAGTGGTGCTCATAAATCATTACTCCATTATTAATGTTAATGTCACATTTTAATCTTATTTTAGAGTTCATTGGTATGGCTGAGTTTATGTTTCTGGATGAACTAAGATTACACTACTTTTAGATATTTTGTGTGACAAAGTTTAGGGCTCCTATCACCAGTCCAAGTAACTGGCGATGGGTAAACTGTAAATAATTTCACCACCATAATATTTATCCAGATCTGGTGTACCACTGAAATAGATGTGCACCAACAGATGGCACAGCTTCTGAGGAAGCTCTGCCGGAGGGACGAGGCTGAAGGGCAGGACACCAGAGGCGCTGCCCCAAGAGCCTTACCTGACATCTGTGCACGCTATGCAGGGGATGCTGCGCCTGTTGCTGGTGATCAGGTTCAAAGCGACTGATGTGTCCTTGTCTGAGGTTGGGTGTGCTCCACATTTAAAGAAAAATTCCTGAAAGGATGAGGGAAAGAATTTACATATGTGGATCATGCCTGGTAGTAATCTATCCTTTTACAAACTTTTTTTTTTTTTTGCAGTAAACAATCCTTTGGGGGGCAAGAGAAGAAATCTGTCATTAGGCATGAGTTGGGAGTAAGTCATCATCAACTTTTGGAAGGAAAGAGCGGCCTTGTCTGGAGCAGTATCCTGAGCATCCCAGAGGACCCTAGGCCTTCTGTAGGTCACCTGGTAAGTTGCCCTATACGTGCATGGAAGAAGGGATCTGGAGAGCTAGGGGACACAAATTCTCAAGTACCGAGATGGTTAGCATTGGTGGCTGGCCTGACAGGCTCCATCTAGCACCACCTAGGCTAAATCATCCTAACTATGGCTGCCACTATTCCAGGAGCTGAGATCCTAGACTGAATAAAAAGGAGAAAGCACGCTGAATATAGGGATCCATCGTTCTTTGTTTCTTCACCGAGTTGGTACGGTGTGACAACTGCCTCAGGCTCCTGCATCCTGCAACTTCCTGGTTGTGATGGACTACCCTCCCACTGGGCGCCAGGACAAATCCTCTTCTAGGTTGCTTTCTCAGGTATTTTGTTGCAGCAATAAGAAGGGTAACATGGGAGCATGACACCGATATTAGGTAGGTAGTCCTAGACAGGCCGGCAGAATGCTACTTCCCAGCTTAATTCAAAGCATAGCCTTAGGCCAAAGTGCCCAGCCTGGATACCGGGTAGCCAAGCATTCAATTAAGCATCCTTTGCTAATGCATTTCTGCTCCCAGCTGTGTCTGGCGGCACACATTTATTTTTAGATATATTCTCTTTCTTTTCACTCATCTCCTTCCTTCCTAATTTGTATGTTTTCCCCTCAGGTTCGTTCTTTGCATTTGCACACCTGAGTGTTGGGTCAGTGGTCCTTCTGCTCCTTGTCCCCGCTCTTCTGTGGAACGCCAGATCTTAGGCAGTGATGAACCATCTGAGCATTGCATTACTGAACGACAGGAGAAGCCCTGAATCCTGCAATTGCTACCCAGTACTACTTGCATAGACTAGGGGTGCGGATGTCATCTTCCCTCATAACACTAGACCGGATGTCAACCAGCTTTTATGGGAGGCTCCAGACATGGACTACGAAGCATTTCCACTTTGCAAGCCAAGGTGGTCTTTCTCGCACTTCTCAGCTTGTCACTGTATCTGTAGATGTTCTGTGAGCCTAGATGTCGTGGCAGAACAAGATATGTGGCCATTTTGAATTTTACCTGGGTCATGGTTTAGCCCCTCTAGGAAATTTGTGAAATCTCTTTATTAATTTTGCATCTTAATAATGCCCGATATAGGGTAACATTTTACATATTTATAAGATGAGAAGCTACAACAGTAATTACTAAATGGAGATCTTATGCATTTGATGATGGCACTTGAGTTTGTTCTCTCCTGGGTACAACACCTGAGTATCTCTAACTGTGAGAAATGGCTTGGGGAAGGCATTCACCTCCAGTTCCCAGTTTGAGGTTGGGGGTCAAGATGTTAGTTAACTAGTATTTATCTGAATTAGGATGAGAGGGTAGCAGCCAAAACCCCTTACATCAGCAATATTCAGTCCATTGGATATTAAGCATTTTAATGGACTAGATGATTGTGCAGGTTCTACTCTGGGACCTGGGTTCAAGTTCAGGGTTCCTTCAAAGTCCAGTGTATGAATCCGGGTCCTTGCTTTTTCATCATACAAACTACATGGCCAGTTGCTTTGCTTTATTGAACACTGGCTATTGTTTTAGTCAGTGTTCTATTGTTATGAAGAGATACCATGACCATGGCAACTCTCGTAAAGGGAAGCCTTTACTTAGGGCTTGCTTATAGTTTAAGAGGTTTAGTCCATTGTCATCAGGGTTGGGTGCCTGGTGGTATGGTGGGAGGCCTGGTGCTGTAGAAGTTGACAGTATACATCTGGATCCACAGGCAGCAGGAAGAGCAACTTTGGTCCTGGCTTGAGCCTTTGAAACGGCAAAGTTCACCCCTAATGACATACTTTCTCCAACAAGGCCACACTTCCTCCAACAAGGCCACACTTCCTCCAACAAGGCCACACCTCCTTCAACCAGGCCACACCTTCTAATCCTTGTCAAGTAGTGCCACTCACTCATGACCACACATTTCAATATATAAGCCTGTGGGGGCCATTCCTGTTTCAAACCACCACAGATTCTTTTTACCCAACCATTTGAAATGCTACAAATGCTTCAAGGTCACCTAGAAGAAGATTTAAAACAATAATTGAGCACTTAAACAAAAGGTTTGGAGGACAAGGCTGACCCCTTGAAATGGACTGGGCTGCCTTCCACTGCCTTTGCAGACATAAGGAAAAAATATCCTCATCTGTACCATAAAGCAGCTCTTCCTTCAAAAGAGCTGAGCTGGCAGGAACATTGAGGATGTTTTTCATATACAGATACATAGATAGAAAGTATTTATATTTTTTCTTAGCTTCCAAAGGGCAACTGGTAGACACTTAGATAACAAATCACAAATTGTTCTAATATTATATGAAACTCAGACATATAAAACCCAAACACCTTATTATTGGGGGTAGATTATATAGACAATGGTATATTTAGAGATTAAGAAAATGTTAACACTAGTGATATGACAGAACTAACATATGACATTCCAACTCTTTACATTAAATATAATTGTAGCACTTTCTCTACCAGTCTGTGTAAATGGCGGTTTTTCTACAATGCTGGATAACTGGCAAGAACTAGGAAGGGCTGAGCTTTTGCCTAGCTTGCAAGCTGTCCACTTCATCTGCCACTGCATTGTGGATGCTGGCAGAAGACAAAGCATTCCTGGATAGGGCTTTGTGCCCTGGCACAGGCAGGGAGAAGTGGGTGGACTCAGACGAACTACACTGTGCATGGTGGCAGGCAGCTGAGGACTCTGAGCTCACGGAACTCCGTTTTTATAAGGAACTGTGGTCAAGCCTTCTTTTTCTCTGGAAGGGGAACACTGTCTTTAATATACAAGATAATTAGCAAATCTGCCTTTTGCTCTTGGGGGGCAAGCATTGGCTTTATCTTCCAAGGTTTTCCCTGCAAAGATGGTCCAAGACAAAGGGTAGTTAATGGCTCCCTCTCAAGATGAGCAGAAGACAGAGGCCAGCAACTGTCTCCCAATGGTGCAAATGTCCTTCTTTATGGGCAAATTAGCAAAGGATCTAGTTGTTTTCACTTCTCTGCAAACAGTGGTCCAAGGCTGTCCAGTCTACATTTAAAATCAAACAAGCACAAAAAACCGGTAGGGAAAACATCAATGACATCAGTAGAGGGATTTGCAAAAAATCCACCTTGGGTATCTCTAAGTGCTTACTGATAGAGGGCAATTTCACAGCAGCCTGGTTCCGTAGGACCAACCATGGGCTAGAACTGCAACCTCACAAATAAGTAGGGTCGGGAAATCTAATAAACTACATGAATTCCTCTACCTAATGGCTTTCCACTGAGATCCAAGTGCACACTTCTGGGATGTCTTACTACTCAGAAGCTAAAATTTATGACGATTAGTGCTTAGTTTTGTCTGGCTTTCAAATGACAGCCAAACCATTAAAAAAGAAATAAAAACTAAGCCTAAGAAAAATAAGACTTTAAAAAGAGTTCTTGTGTTTATATTGTGACTCTGTAGATGCAACATCACTATTTTTCCCTTAGTACCAATAAATAAAAAAAAATTCAACTCCTAGAAAATTGTATTCCTCTAGGCCTTATGTATACACTAGCATGCTGGCCCTTCCCAGCAGGAGGTTGTGACCTCCTCCATTCTCACTGGTTCTTGTGTTCTCCTGATTTCCTTTTCCAGATGGAAATACCCATTCCTCTAATCTGTTCACATCCACAAGGGTTGGGTCCACTCATGAGGAAAAGCTTGGGATTCTGCAGCTCCAGAGTGCACTGGGTCTCTGGCAGGTACCTCATGTGCTTCCTCTCCAGTTACAGAATCACTTCTCTTGAGCACTTGCCCTTCATGAACAACAGGAAACCACAGACTCAGGAATGTAAAGGAACAAACCCACCAGCTAAAGCAGGAACCCAGCTGTGTCAAAATGTAGCAGATCTGTAGCTAATTTATCAACCTGAGTACCATTTGATGGGTCCCAACTTACTGTAAAAATGACCAAGAAATGGCTGTAAAGCCTTGGTTCCCCAGCCTGTTCGAACTTGACAAAAGTATGTATGGAGTATGTCTTTTAGCACCTACACACATGCCTCCTAAGGGTTTTTATTGAACGTCCTAAGGTTAACATTTTTGTAGACATTATTTATCAATCATGTTTTCCCATAGAATACCATCCATCTTTTCAAAAGCTAAATTCCATCTCATTCTCCAACTCCTTTTTAGTGAAAACCACAAAAGGAAAGCCATGCTTCTTTTAGTTGGGACACCCATTTTTCATAGAGGAGGTTGGAACAATTGCTAGGTTGGTTCCTAACCTGTACTGGGGCTGCCTTTCCCATGGCTCAGACTCCTGCTGAGGACACAGCAGCGACACTGCTGGCAGCTCTGCTGAAGGAATCTTGTGCTAAGGAATAGTTTGAGTGGTGTGTATACGGAGGCACAGGGGCATTGCAGCCACCCTTGGTCTACCCTAACTGGGAGCAGCTACTGCCCAGGGCTGGAGGACAAAGGAGAAAGAGGCTGAGTTATCATAGCTCTGCAATGGACTCTTTTGGCTGGAGCTCGGATGGTGTCAGGGGTGGGGGAGAGCAGGGTCCCTGTGGGAAATATCCCCATAGATGAGAATTGTCCCCAGTCTCCAGTTTTTGCCTTCTCTGTGTTGCTTGCCACCTGCTTGAAGAAAGGCAGGGGTCAGTGAGAGCTGCCATCTGCCAGGGTCAGATAAAGATGTGGAGAAGGAGGAAGAGGCTCCAGGGATCTGATAAGCACATAGAGGTGACTGACAGCCAGCCCACTTAGGGGGAAGTCAGTGGGTGATAGGGAAGACCCACAACTCTTGTGTCTTGTCAATGGTGACTTTCTTATCTGCTTCCATTAGAGAAAAAGAAAAAAAAATGTGCACACGTATGTTGCATTTGGAACAAGTGCTATAGACATGCAGATGCTAGGGAGCACAAAGGTTCTTGTGCCCACAGACCACTAGGGAAACCAGGAATATTAAACACACAGGCCCCTTTTCAATGAAGAAAATGGGAAAAATACCCGTTTTCCCACCCAGAAGACTGGGAATGGATTTTGTTAATGACCTGGTGACCTTTTCATTACATGTAGAGGCAGATGTCACCCATCTTTTGCTATCGAGGCAAACCTTTATCAAATTCTCCAGAATGATTATCCCAGACTCTTCCCTCCCTAGACCATTATTTAGCAGGGAGTGTCATGTGTATTCTGTGGTCTGCTGACCTCTATGCTATCGTGATCAGAGACATTAGATTCCAGACCTTTTAGCTATAGAGCCCACCCTCGTGGTCGCACGCAGTTTGCAGAGGACTTTCTATATAGTCACACCTTAAACCTTATTGTGTACTCAGAATGGAGCGGACAGTTGCCTGGAAGCTTTTCCACAAATTGTTCTGTGTTTTAACTGTGCTGACAGTGAACCCCATAGTATTAGACTCCCCAATATCCCAGGTTGATAAAATCGATTTACATTCTCATCTTTTTTGCTCAGTTGCTTGCCTGTTTGACACCTGCAGGGACCCCCTCACTGGTATTTACAGTGTTGTATAATGAGTAAAGTTAGACTCCACTTGGGAAATAATAAACGGACAGGATGAATCACGGAGACCAGGCCACCATCAGTGCTTATGCAAGACTAGGCAATGTAGATCTTAACATATATGCAAGATGTTTGTTTTCATGGTCCCTAGCTGCTTCAAACAGGCACCCGACCTGGATGTGCTGACTTTTCTGTGTCCGACTTCCCTGGCTCTTCTCCCCCCCTCAACACTTGGTGTGCCAGGCAAGCACTCTTCCATGGGTCTTCACCAAAAGCTCAAAAGTATTGTCTTATTAGCCATGAGAAGCTATTTAGTGGTAATAATAAACCTTAAATGCCTCCCAAAGTAAACTCATGCCATGGACAGCCCAACCCTGACACATCCTGTCTGGTACAGTGACAGTGTAAATGCTACTTGGTTTGTATATACTGAGACCACATCATTGTGTGGCCTTTGCCCAGAAATGGTGTGAATTTAATGGTGTCACATAAACCTCAAAATGACATATATAGCAGTCTTGAAATAACTATGCAAGACGTTAGATTGTATAACTCCCAAGACTTCATTAATTTAGCAAAGCAAGTTTTAAGATCAGGTTACAGCTGGTTTAACAAATCAAATCTGGAACATTAATGAGTCCCTTATCATGTTCAATTGTGAGTTTGTTTTCTCTTAATAAGATGTGAGCAAAGCCTCGAGATGATGTGCAGGGCTTTATCCAGAGAAAGAAAATCAATTCTCTCCCACAAAAAGTTAAAACCGCATCAGACCTGCCGAGCAGGGCTGTCAGTCGCTGTCTGGCGGCATCGCCTCCTTCTTCCTCTTGCCAAGGTTTCTGGGACCTCTGAGGGTCAACAGCAACCGTGTGTGTTGGATTCCCAGGCTCTCCCCTCCTGGATGCCCTCCTGGAGGCATGCACTCAGTCACCAAGCCAAGCCACTTAAATAGAGGAAGTCCTTATACAGATGTAAGCCACGCTCCCACGCCTTGGGATTTCATTACAGAGTCAGGCCTACACCACGTGTATCTCCCCATCATTGCTTCTGTTAGGTCTGAGGATGATTTCTATTAGCAAGCACAGTTAAGAGTGCAAGCCAGTTAGGAGTATAAGCCTCTCCCTCAGCCAAAGGAGAGGACACAATGACAGATCAAAGGGAGATTTACAATCTAAAAGGCTCTGAGAACTTACTGCTTCTGTCCTCAAAACTTAAGGACAGCAAAGTTTAATTTATGGCAAACTCAAAAATGACACGGACTGCTATTATGTTAAGTGCTGACTTATCATTCAAACTTTTTACCACACCATTACTGACTTTTTAAAAGAAAATGATTGAGTATAGAAACTCTGGAGATATTTTAGTGTTGAAATGCACGAATTAGATAATCTTTTTAAAATATGCAAAAACTTTGAAATTTGAAATACTTTACCCTCTGGAGTAATAAATAACTGATGAAGATTCTCAAATACAAATCATCTAAAGTTCTCACTAATTCAGTAGGATGAGCCGAGAAGTACAGATGCAGTCTTTTGATTGGTTGCTCAGCCATATTCAGTTCAGTCCGAACAGAGGGCCTGAAACACCATTAGTCTCTGTAAGTGAATCCCTTGTTCTTCCCTCACTAACTGTTCAGGCCACACATAAATAGTGAAAACACAGGACCTGTCTACATGAAGGCTAACCACTAACCCAGCCCTCCTGCCCCTGAACTGTAAGTGCTACAGCATCAGCTGATTCCAAGCATAGTCACCTTGCTTTGACATTTATTGCTCTAAAAATAAAGGAAGGCCATTTAAAGATGTTTACAGCGACTCCTTGGAGCTAAAATGAATAGCCCAGGGTCATGGCTAGCCCTTATGAAACACATCAGTAAATGAATCTATTAGTTTCTTTTATGGCTTTGTTCAGACAGAGAGAAATATGCTCATTCCTGGCTAAGAGGGATTTCTCAAACATTCGTAAATGGGTCTACCTCCTTTCCCTCCTTAGTCCAGTTGGTGGGGTAATCAATCAGAATACAGTAACCTCTCGCATCGGATCACATGGAGACACATGTCTGACAACTAAGGCAGCTCTCAGAAAGAGAGGGAACAGAAGGAGGAGAGGGAGGAGGAGAGGGAGGAGGAAGAGAAGAGGGAAGAGGAGGGGGAGGAGGAGAGGGAGGAGGAAAAGGTGAAACAGGAGGAGGAGAGGGAAGAGGAGGAGCAGGGAGGAGGAGAAGAGGAAGAGAAGGAGGAAGATAGACAAGAAGAGGGAGGAGGAGAAGGAGGAGGGGGAGGAGGAAGAGGCGAGACAGGAAGAGGAGAGGGAGGAGGAGGAGCAGGGAGGAGGAGAAGAAGAAGAGAGGAGGAAGATAGACAAGAAGAGGGGGGAGGAGAAGGAGGAGGGGGAGGAAGAAGAGGCGAGACAGGAAGAGGAGAGGGAGGAGGAGAAGGAGGAAGAGAAGGAGGAATATAGACAAGGAAAGGGAGGAAGAGAAGGAGGAGGGGGAGGAGGGTGGATGAAGAGAGAGGGGAGGAGAAGAAGGAAGAGTGTGGAGGAGAGGAAGGAGGAGGAGGAAGCCTAAGGGACCATCTGTAGTCTGGATCCAGTTATGGCTAATACTCCCCAGATACTCCACTTATCTCTTCTTGAGTAGTCATTCTTCTCCTTGGGTTATTATCCACATGTTTACTCTTAAAAACATAATAGGCATGAAGTTTTCTTTTTCCTTAGCCCTGGCTCAGGAACTGGGGATCTGAAAATAAACAGCATTCTTGAAAGACAAAAAAGCTAAGCGCTACTTACTCAACATTTGCTCTAAATGGAAACACAGTAAGGGCCGTGTAGATGCTTCAGCCCTGAGCTGTGGGGAGAGGGCGGGATGCGAGAGAGACAGCTTTGCTTCACAAAGCATACTGGCTTTGACTTCTTAAATCAAGGTTCCTGGAGTGGACAGAGAGACATGAGAAACTGGAGAAAAGGGTGTATGAGAACTTAGTTGGGGTTCAGAACTACCAAGAGTGAGGCACATGGATGGTGGATGTCCCCCAAACCCACGTGTTAAAGGCTTTGTGTCCAGAATCACCCTGGGTCTAGTGGGAGATCTTTAGGTCACAGACGTTTGTGGTCCAAGTCTCTTTGTTTTTTCCTCTTTTGAATCTTAGACATGAGGTTAGCAGGTTAGCTCCACCATGAAGCACTCCCTAACCAACTGATCCTGTGCCAGAACCTCAGAATTCATGAGCCAAAGCCAGGTTTTTCCCCTTCTAAGTACCTCAGAATCATCTCATGTGATGGAAAGCAAACACCAGGAATTGCTTCTCATTCTAAGAAAATGATCTTAATTTCCCACAATGCATTTCTTCCTAGCTAAGAGCTGATTCAATGTATGAATCAGTAGCTCTGGTATGGAATCTGCTTCCTTGGATATCCATTCCTATCCTGAAATGTTGGGGACTGAAAGTCATCTCAGTAAGAGAATGACCCCTGTTGTCATGCACTTAGCACATACACTCAGCTGACCTCTCCTTTCAGACCGTGAGAGACAACATCCTTTATCTATGCTGTTCCTAATCGCCTTTAGAAGCTAAAGATTTTGTGTGTTTTCATAACACACCTGACTGCAATAATACAACAGCATCTGTGACCTTTGCTGTTTCAATGTTTAGCCAGACACCTTCCAGATCTTGTTTGGGAAACATAAAATATGATGTTAGGCCACTTTGATGTTAAAGCAGAGTACTTCCTTTGGTAATTTCCTACCACTGAGTTTCTATTTTGTTATAGGATTTGAACTCTAGGAGAAGGTATAAAAACAAGTATCTGTAAGCTGTAACAACTTGCAAGAACTGACGAGACAGGTCATAATTTTGAAAATTTCCTATGACTCACCCTCCTCGGATGAGTTATATTCCGAATATTCTCTAGGCAGTCTCTAGAAGTTGGCAGTTACTTCATATTCATTTCTAAATGTGCAAAGTGAAAAAAAGACCCACTATTCTAATTGACAATGGCAGATGATGCTAAGGACATGTTTAATCATGTTGCATTCTTAGCAATCATTTAGAACAAGCACACTACCCTTGAGCAAGGTCTCGGAAGCCTTCTGACACCTCTACCACAACATCTTCCCACCCTGTCGACCCTTCACAGGCCAGCTGCAGGACCAAGGCTTTGGTGCTAGTTTCCCTTCTACGGGCTCTGTTGCCCTGCACTTTCTCCATCCAGTTTGACTTTCCAACCTTTGGGTGTCCCTGAGGCCTCGGCCTCATGAGCCCTTCAGTGTCCTTAGCAGGGGAGAACCTCCTAGGTTTTGCAGTGTGGGGGCTGTTGGTTGTTTCCATGTGGAATGCTCAAGGCCCTTGCTCTGGAGTAGTGATGTTCACTGTGTGTCTACGGAACTAAGAGCAAAGGATGAGGTAGAAAAGACTTCATACGGCTGTACAGGGTCTGCAATTCCCAGGTGTGTGTGTGTGTGTGTGTGTGTGTGTGTGTGGTTCCATTCTGGAGAAGTCCAAGGTTCCCTGCAATCTTGCCTGAATCTGCACTTTCCTTGACTTCCCTTGTACTTTTGAACACCACTCTTCTGTATTTGGAAGTCAGCCCCCTGCTTCCAGACTGAGCGATGGCACAATGATGCTGCCAACTTCCTGTCGCTGCTGGGGCCTAGGGATAGAGGCCACAGCGTCATGGCGATTTAATCTAGGCTCAGAAAGTGCAAGAGAAACATACCTTTTAGTGGCAACAATTCACCAAAAAATGACTTGTTTTTGGCTACAAGCAATGAGAAATATTGAGCAATAAAAAAAAATATACCCCAGCTTTAAAAGATTTTAAACGACTCCAGACTTGCAATCTAAACTTTTCCCCCCTCAAAAGTCCTTGTTTTTTTGGCAAGTAGAATTTAAAGCTTCTCTTTTCTTATTCCCGTTTGTTTTATTGCAGGCAGTACATTCAGCTATAAACACCCCACTCAAGAAATCCGGCGTGGGCAAGTGCATTCTTCACACTGGCCCGCCCGCTCTCTCTAGGTCCACTTTATTTTGTCATTAGAAAAGAAAGAAGGGAACATGTAATCTCTAAGTATACCTGTGAGTTATCTACATCCAGGGAAGCTATGATCAATAAAACTTGAAAGTAAACATTTACAATGAATGGGACTTTTTATATGTCAGCATAACCAAGTCCAAGTGGAAGAATTAAAATCTTAGCTAGCCATTGAATAAATACACTGTGTGTGTGTGTGTGTGTATGTGTGTGTGTGTGTGTGTATGTGTGTGTATTCATTTATATCCTTACATATAAATATTAGTTTCCCATTGGTTGGGGAAATTTCAGCATCTCCTTAATTAATATCACTACATTTATTATTATTATTTTAATAAGAGAAACAAGAAGGGGGTTTTGGGCCACAGTGCTAAATGAATTTTAATTCCCTAACACTATTAAAAGCTTGGGAAATACATTCTGTGCTCGATAGACCAAGCTGGGAAGCCTCGACCCTACGCCCCCACAAAGTCCAGTCACAGAGGTGCCCACACTCAACTGAACAATTAAAGGCAGATGAGTGACTGAGAGCACGGGGCTCTGTCCTGGTTAGGGTTGCCATAGTTACATGGTTCTCCTGGGTGGGTGGGTGGGTGCCATGTTGGAGGGAGGCCTACTGGACAGACACATGCTGCTGCTGAGAGGACTGCCTATCTCTCTCCATCCTGCTGGGAGAGGTGGGACTTCACTGTTGATGGCTTAGGTGCCTGGGGGTTAGCTCTAAAGCTTAGAAGGGCTGCTCTTGGTTTTTTATCAAAAGGAAGTTCTTCAGGAAACATAACTGGGTTAAAACAAAATGTGTCAATCAGGTTGAGGCATCATTCAAGAATATAATAAAGATTCAAACTCAAAATACAAAGCAAACAAGAACAGACGAGACAGAAAGCAGAGAAAACGATCGATCGATCCTGTGGAACCGGGGAGGGCAGGGCTCAGCGTCCCTGAAGTGGGCGTGCAGACAGTAATGTGAAAACATAAACAGAGAGAGGGAAGGAGGACAACAGAGGCAGCTTGGGGCATCCAGGCAAAGCCTTTCTGTGGTATCCCCAGTGCAAGCCATAGATGGCATAAGACTCTGCACCTCGCTGTTCACATGCAGAAGTAAACAACAGTTACCTGGAATTGGGAAATGTCCCTTCTTGAAATACCAGGACAGCTAGGCTTTGAATAAGAATGTCACTAGTAATGGGATTATCCATTACTGAATAAGAAAACAGCACATATCATTTGAGTTAAAAATAGGGCAAATTTATCTTCATTTCCAGATGACACCATGTTATAGTGAAAAGACCCAAGGACTCGATGAAAAGTTATGAAAATTAATGAAAAAATTTAGGCATCTGGATGCAAACTTTCTAGTAAAAACTGATTTTTCTCAAAAAGTCCAGATAGAAATGGAATGGAAAAAAATACCCTCATTTATAATGTACAAAAACCCCATAAATGCTAATATGTCTATTCAAGAGGAAAGGCGAAAGGCCGATGATGGAAATTTAAAGATGGGCCTACAAAGAAGCAAAATATTGCGAAGATAAGAGTAACCATGTCCTCAATATCTGGCCTCATATTTGTGCAGGATTTTGATGCAAATCACACTGCAGACCCAGAGTGTCCCTCACACTCGGTGCTTTCTTTAACACACACTCAGGAGATGGGAGGGAGGGAAATGGAGATTAGTGCCGAGATTTAAAAATATATATTTGAAAAACACATGCATAAGCATTTAGAGCAATAAATGAGTGTCAGAGCATCACCACAGCAGGCTCTGAGGTAAAGCTGTTACAGGGAGGAAGGAAGGAAAGTCAACGTTTGCATAGAGAAGTAGATGGGCGAGTAGAGCGGAACAGAGGGGTAACAACACCTGTCAGAGTCTACACACTCAAAATAGGACCTGGAGCTGTCAATCGATAGGTAAAGATTATTATTATTGTTATTATTATTGTCAAGTGACGGAGTGCAAGCAAAAACCAGGGATTGCAGTGACTAGTTGGCCACTTGCCGTTGCACAGAATGATTCCAGATGACTTCATGTCTAGATATTAAAACGAGTATCAAAAGGTTCAATTTAAAAAAAAAAAGTCTCGATGATAGATACAAGTAGCAGGTCATACAAACTTGTGAGGAGGATAATGGGACAGACAAGGACAGATGGAAACCCAGGACATCTCTAAGATGGGGGCAAATAGTTCACACTTTGAAAGGATTTACAACATGGTTGAAGGTGGTTAATACAGACTCGCAACTGGCCAGAGCATGGAGAGTGAGCATCTGTGGAGACACACACACACAGATACACACACATAGACACATATTAGATCCATTTTGTGGAATATGTGTATGTGTATGTGTGTATGTATGTCATTGACATGAAGTTGGGAAGGGTGTGTGTGTGTGTGTGTGTGTGTGTGTGTTGTGTTTCAGGGGTGGGGGTCCCTGGAGGAGGTGGATGGAGGAATAAGAGAATGTATCCTAGTTAGGTTTCTATAGTTAGGCTACAACTTGGGGAGGAAAAGGCTTATTTCACTTTACAGTTTAGAATCCACCATGGAGGGAAGCCAGAGCAGGGACTCAGGGGGGAACCTGGCAGCCGGAGCTGAAGCAGAGGCCACAGACTGCTGCCTGCTGCCTTGCTCCCGTGGCCCAGGCTGCTTCGCTCACAACCAGGGCCACCTGCCTAGGGGTGGTGCTACCTGCAGTGGGCTTGGCCCTTCCGCACAATCATTAATCAAGAAAATACCCCAAAGGCCACTAAAAAATAAAAAAGTATATGTGATTGAAAAATCATTGCATGCGTGTGTGAAAAGCTCAAAGAATACATAAAAATGTTATTCAAAATCTGCAATGGAACAAAAAAGAGACAAACTTGCTGGCAGAGTGTGCGGTCCCTGTGCCCTCTTGGGAAAAATCTCACCAATTAATTGAAGAAATGGAAAACCATCTAAATCAATAGGAAGGAATGTGAGGCGGGAAGTCGAAGGGAGAATGTAAAAATCTAATCACCTGCAGCGGTGTTTCGCTTTCCTCGCTGGCAGGGATGCTGGCTAGTCAGATGTAAACATGTTACCGTATTTTCATCATGGTGTTATGGAAAAGACCGACCTTGTGAATGAGCTCCAATGAGAACACTGTCTGAGGGAGGGAGGACCCTTCTGTCTCTCTGAAAAGTAATCCTACCTCATAGCTAACACGTGAGATGCTTTGTGCTGCTCTCGCATCACATCGCTCGTGTTAACAGGACGACTGTGCCAGCAGTTAATAAGTTATACACAGAACTTCAGCATAATTCGCAGGGCTAAGAAGGAAGCAGTAAGAGAAGATTTGCTAGGGGACGTGTTGCGGGTGGTTGTGTATCTGTTACAATGAGCAAGTGTGCTTCCTGCACGCATTGATCTGGAAAGATTCACAGGGCTGCTACTCCAAGGCAAAGTGTGATGGTAAAAGAGGAAACATTACTTTAAAGAAATTAAAACATCCTGTAAGGTATAGATTTTTCTACTGTGTATAGAAGATTTTCTGGAACAATTCACAGGAAACAAAATCAGATGCATCTGTTTATGAGAATGAAGCTGGAAGAAAAGAAAACTGTCCATCTATTTTCCTTATATATTTATTTGCATTTCTAAAGTAACTCAGCTCTTTCTAGAATTCAGAGGAGGGGCAGTTGACACTAGCGCCAACAGCCAAACAAAAGCCACAGCGCAAGGCCCCAGTCAGGAGTGAGCCAGGTGATCTCAGCCCCACCTGAGCATGACCTTCACTGAGGTCAAGGGGAAGCCCTGCTCCCAGCCTTTAAGCTTGCACTAGGTAAGAACAAGGGGGAAGACAAATATAAGGGCACCACAGCCCCAGAGAGTCTGCACACCCTACTACACTCAACAGCTGACAAAAAAGAATACTTCACCAAAAGAGGGATGGAAGCCAGCCTAGTGACTAGAGGCAGGATCATAAAAAATCCATGTCGTCTCAGGGCAGGCGACCTTCATGCACGAGTGCCCCACACAGAGTGAAGGGCAAGGGCCTGGGTCCTCTTACTGCACCAAGACCAAAGAAACAAAGCCAGCCTTCAGCGTCCATCTCAGCCTCTTCTTCCATTAAAGTCCCCTTATTACCTTGGCTGTGTCCCATTTTATTCTGATTGATACTGAAAACACACACACACACACACACATTTATATGCAGATATAAATAGACACACACATATATACACATATACACATATATACACACAGATATATACATAAGTATACATACCTAGTATCTTAGTCAGGGTTTCTATTCCTGCATAAACATCGTGACCAAGAAGCAAGTTGGGGAGGAAAGGGTTTATTCAGTGTGCATTTCCACATTGCTGTTGATCACCAAAGGAAGACAGGACTGGAATTCAAGCAGGTCAGGAAGCAGGAGCTGATGCAGAGGCCATGGAGGGATGTTCCTTACTGTCTTGCTTGCCCTGGCTTGCTCAGTTTGCTTTCTTATAGAACCCAAGACTACCAGCCCAGGGATGGCACCACCCACAAGGGGCCCTCCCCACTTGATCACTAATTGAGAAAATGCCCCACAGTTGGATCTCATGGAAGCACTTCCTCACCTGAAGCCCCTTTCTCTGTGATAACTCCGGCCTGTGTCAGGTTGACATGCAAACCCAGCCAGTACCGTGTGGGCAGTGCAACTAAAGCCCAGACACTTCCTCAGAGAGAAACATAACATTAAGGGCCCAGTAAATGTCTCTTGGGAAGCAGAGGTCTTCTGCACTGCTGATGTGTGCACATAACCTGCCTGGCTTGCTGCCTTGCTACTACCCAAGTCTCTTTACCATACTTAGTATACTTACTATGTCAAACTCAGTGAAAGGTGCCCACATGCTTTCTCAGGCCAACAGTGTATGTGTGCTTTATGTGACATACATTCATTCATTCATTCATTCATTCATTCATTCACTCACTCAGTTTTGATGGATTATGATTGATGGATTGAAAATAATAACTTTTATTCACTCCTCAAATTTAGTTACTTTCCTATCCGTTAAGGTTTGTGTATGAAATATTTCTGGAAGGCTCATGTTAGTTGAAGGTTGGGGTATTGCAGGGACTCCTTGAGTGATGGCACACTGGGAAGCATTGGAAAGCAGAGGATGCAGGTCACTGTGCCTAGCTATCACCGTCCCATCAGTCTCTGTGTCCTCGCTGCTCTGCTAAGGCCAGGTCACCAGCGTCGTGTCCTACCTTGTCTAGTACCAAGTGTTCTTGGACTGACATCTTGGAAACCAGGAGCCAAAACAGAGCTTTCTTTCCTTAAACTGCTTTTGTCTCGAGTCTCTGGTCATGGGAATGAATGCTGACTGATGCAGGATAGTTCTTGGGTTGGATTTGTAACTCCTCAGAATGATGGCATTTATGTGTTCCGGGTACATATAATGCTCAGGCAATCGCATGTAGGACTGTGCACACTCGGAGAATAAATCTTTCAGATTTCTTAGGACCCAAGTCAGGCGTTCAACAGAACCAACTACTCTAACATGTGTTTTCCTAGCTAACAGTATGCTGGCTTGGCATTAGGTAGTATGTTGGAAGGGGAAATTAGAAGTTTGAAAAGCAATCTCCCACAAGATGTGCTTCGCTTTGGATCTCATATAGCAAACATTAGACTGGATTAGGTTTTCGGTGGGGTTATAAAATTTGCTGGGGGGTGGGGTGGGGAGAGTTGTAAAAACATCAAAATCATCAAGGTACAAAAGGAAGTCAGGCTGAAAACAACCCAACCACACCATGTACCCTGCCCACACTAGACTCCTATTGGTGGTAGCTCTCAAGTACCATAAATCCTGACAACCTCTGTACATACAAAAGAGTGAGACTCAGTTTAATTCCTTTAACACCATGAGGACACATAATGGAATACATAATAACCTGAGGTTCAGGCAACCTGCCTGTTCTCGTTCCCAGATATGCCCTGTTCTGTCTGTCAGTGCTTTGCACTAGACGATATTGCTTTCATCACAGATATAGACCTACCTACTCACTAAATATAATGGCTTCTGAAAACTTTATAGAATTTCCAACACTGCAGTAGAAGCGTAGGAAATAGTTTATGTCACTTAAGAGTATATAGTGTGACCTTCTTCTATAACAGGAAGCCAGGAGCCTGGGCTCTGTCATGACATCCTGGCCTGTACTGCTGGGGGCTTTATCGGTGATACAACAGCCTGACTGGACATAGTTTGGCATTGGCAGATTTGGGGAGGTGCCTCTGAGATTCTCTGACTTGGGGTTTAATGATGTGAACAGGAAGGTTCCTTCCTGTAGTTATTTAACTCATTCCTGGCCATGTACGTGGTGATGAAAGATGCTCGTTCAAAAAAAAAAAAAAACCCAGGTGGGTTGCTTCCTCCGTCACTCAGAAGATGCTGCATTAGATTAAGCTCCTGCGCGTCTGTCTCTTCCAAGACATCATTTCCTTGCCCTATTTATTCAAATCTACCATTTCCCCCCTGAAGATCAGCGTTTATCTAGGCTGCTATCACCAACATGAATAGCATCCCTACACCAAAGTTTATGTATGGAAGCTGACTTTGGACAGTGTTGTCGATGATTTTGGGTTGTAAACATTTATTTTTCATTACCAGCACCTGGCACTCAGAGATTATATCATGACTTGGCCGGTTATAATAAGTCCATCTGTGCAAAGATGGCCAGATGCCTGTTCTTGGTTGGCCAGGCTCGTGGCCTAAAACACACAGGTGCCAGCAATGATGAGCTTCGATGACCTCTGTAACCCTTTGAAAGTAATGGAGCTGACGAAAATTATATATAACAATAAAGGTGGATTCCAGAAACACAGAGATTATATTAAAATAACATGGAAATGGACGTTTATGGGATGATTCTAAAGCCCTTTAAATGTATAATATTTTCTTGTTTTTCTTTATGAGGATTTTGGAGAAGCACAGGTTTCGCTGACTTAGCCTGGATGAGGAAACTGTTCTCAGATTATAACCCACGGGTAAGAAAAGTTGTGCTTTGATCTTTTCAGCCTGTTTTTCAGCCTTGACATCTTATGCAGGCTGACTTAAGTGCCACAAGAATCTCGAGGCCTGACTCAAAATCCTTTTTTCTTAGTATTCTATAAACTTCTTCTGTAAAACAATGAACAGCATGTTCGGTAGGTGTGCATGTGAGAACCTCTGTATGTTTGCACATACAGATACATTTATGTGCCTGGTGAAATGGCTGCATTTGTCTGGCGGCTGAGGACAGCTTAAGCCACCAGTGTCACAGAGCAGTGTGTGAGGCAGCTGCCCATCCTGCCGTACCCTTCTGCCCAGGCTGTGCTTGGTTAACTGGAGTTGCCCTTCGCTGCTGAGACATGGGGCACGTAACAGCCAACATTTACCTACACTTTCAATGAGAAGATGTTCATACGAGTGTGCTGGGCTCCAGTGAGGTTCCCCAAATAAAAGACAGCGCAAGACAAATCCAATCACTTTGTAAATAAATGTAGTGCAAATTTATCAAAGGGCCAATTTCCAGTGTATTTCATCCCCCCAGAAATGCCTGAGCATAGATGGGATCTTCTGGGAAATCACATGATGGCGGTAAGTGATTGATGGTGTCAGCTGGTGCGGCCAGAGAAGAGCAGTATGAATTAGAAGTTATGCTTAGGCAGTTTTTCTCACAGCACCACAATCATTCTTTTTGCCTCCGAGAATGAAAAACCATCTTTATTTTGAGCTCTTAACACAAATGTGGTGGGAGGAAAGATATGCAGATTCTTGGTGGATCTAAGAAAAGGTGAAGAGGGTATCCCAACATACAAAATTGTGTGTGTGTGTGTGTGTGTGTGTGTGTGTGCTGGGCTCCAGTAAGATCCCCAAATAAAAGGCAGCACAAGACAAATCCAATCGCTTTGTCTGTATAAACTGCCCACATCTCAAATAGTTTGTCTCTCAACTCCTTCATCATCTTTGCTGCAGAGATCTATCATATCCCAAATGTAGTAATAAAAGGGAAGGGACAGGATGGCATGAATGTGGAGAAATCTGACAAGGAAGCTGGGGGAGGGGCATCTCTGTAGTTCATATCAGAAAGTTAACATAGCATGTGCTCATATGTCCACTGGACGTCGTTGTCTATTGCGTCCATAGTACCAGGACGTACACATGTATTCACCACATCCAGACACTGGGCTCCTGATCTATTACCACCATTTTGCTTGACTTCTGGAATTCTGCCCCCCTCCTCAGCTACCCTCTCTCGCATCTCCCAGGGATCATTTCTCTGCCTCCAGCAGCTATAAATTTAACTCTTTTAGAATTTTATATACTAATGACATGCTCTATCCTATTTTGTCACATTTTTCACCTAGTTTAAATTTCAAATTATTAACATCATCAACTATGTAACTTACTTTTGCCTCCTATCCCTGCTCTGTCTCTAATAGTCAGAATAGCTTCACACCCGTTATTTAATTTTGTAGATGGCTTTTATTGTTAGAGGGGTTGTAGACTCCCCGGAAAATGGAGGGAGAAGCAGAGAGCTCTGCTCCATCCTCTGTGTCCATATTCATGTGCACGGCCTCCTTCACTGCTAATGTTAGCCACTACAACACTGTATCTTTGTGACAGGCCACAGATCTACATTGTTATCTACCAAGGTTGGGAGTTCACACCCTGGCGTTCTAAGCGTTTTGTCAAACGAATAATGATGCCTACTGTACCCATCATTAAAATACCTTACAGAATAGCTTCTCTGGCTTGAGTATCTACCATGCCCTCTTCCTCCTTGCCCTTGGCAACCAATGAACATTTTAGTCTCTCTATTAGTTTGTCTTTCCCAGAAAGCTGTATAGTATGTAGTCTTTTCAGACTGGCTTGCTTGCCCCCCTCCCCGCCCAGTAATGCACTTTTAAGATCCCCCACATCTGCTGACGGCTCTCTTACTATTAGCAACTAGTCATAGTGTCTGCTGTTCCAATGTTCTCTGTTCATTTGTCCATTTGCCTACTGAAAGACATCCTGATTATTCCCAAGTCTTGGGAATGATGAAAAGGCTCCTTCAGCTCTCCACACACAGGCTGACAAATAGCAAGGACTTCACTTGTTACACCACATGGGGGAGGACGCCAATTTTAATATCAACTTGCTCGTTTCACTCTTGATTTTTCTTTTAAATGGTTTACACTTAAAATTTTGGGTGACCATCATTTATTACACATACAGTTTGCAAACGTTTTTCATAGTCTTTGAGTTCTCCTTGTCTCATCTGCTTCATGGTGCTTTCACAGAAAAGAGATTTCTTTGTTTTAATTCTTATTTTTTTAAAAAAAAAAAGTTTTATGGAAGTCAGTTTATTGATTTTTGTCTATCATACCTCTGATGTATCTAAAATGTCACTGCCATGCCTAAGGTCTCTGGGATTTTTCCTAATGTCCATTTTATAGAGCTCTACATGACATTTTCCACTCTTCTTAGGACTATAATTACTTTGACTTAACTTATGAATAAATGTTTTAAAATGTGTGTCTAGATTTTTGGTTTTTAATCTAGGTGACTACTTATTCCACAACTATTTACTAAAAAGCTAACACTCTTCACAATGCTGTCTTTGCCCATTTGCCACAGATCCTTTTACTATTTACAGGTTTGTTATAGGATCTCTGCTATTTTATTGAATATTCCTTTTCATGATGTGTAAAAGTAACTTTTGTTTTTGGCCTCAAATAATTGTCGTCTTAGAGGATTACTGCTTGTGTCTGCTAACCGAGGCCTCATCCTGGAATCTTCTAGCCCCCTTACAATCTTCTCTAGGCCCAGAATGTCTTCAGCCTCTAAGATTTGCTCCTGAGTAAGCTCACCCTTTCTAGTTCTTTCTGAGATCCTCCTGGCTGGTTTACTTAGCTGTGTTTACTCAAGCTCTTCTCCAAGCTGATTGGTTGAATCTGGCTTCTTTCTTAGCCTCTGACTTGCTCTGCTTGGCCTCAAATTAACTCTACTACTCTGTTCTAATCTGGCTCCTTCTCATTCTCTGGCTTGTTCTGTCTTCACCTATGTTTAGCTTATTCTCTCTCCAACTCTTCTGTGCCCAGATGACACTGCCTTCTTTCCTTCCCTTCCCTTCCCTTCCCTTCCCTTCCCTTCCCTTCCCTTCCCTTCCCTTCCCTTCCCTTCCCTTCCCTTCCCTTCCCTCCCCTCCCCTTACCCTCCCCTCCCCTTCCCTATCTTACCCTACCCTACCCTTTCCCCCTCTTCCTCCCTCACACAAGTATTTTCTTCTCTCTTCTCATGAGAGTCAGGCATATCTATTCTATCAAATCTTTCTCTGATTTGCACTTTCCCTCCCACTCACACATCACTTTCAAACATGGGTACTTCCTCCTATAAACTAAGGTTACCTTTATTGAAGATTGTTTGAGATTAAAGATGTGTAAGGGTGTGTCTGTATCCCATGTGTGGAAAGGGCTGAGCTGCACCACAACTAGAAACAGGTTTTTCAGTAAATAACACATTTTTTTGGGTTCACAGTGTGGTCAAGTATCCTGAAACCATGATGACATAATATCACTTACATTCTAAAAACTTGGAACTGTTGCTGGACCTCACAGCCAAAAATACACCTTGGCATCACCTAAGACTTAATACTGTAATCCTACAATGTACTTAGCTGTTTAACTTACCTTTAAAAGGACAGTGTAACCATCAGCTTTAGTTGCCTTGGGCTTCTCATATAAAACTTTCAAAACATAGCTATAATCTTAAACTATCTATTCTTCCATGCCCTTGAAGTGAATTCACGTGTATTTGCATGTGTGTTATAATAATCATTTTCTGGAAACAGCTACTAGGTTAAAGCCAGTCTTAGAAAAATAAATATTCACCATAAATACTGAATGCCAAGATTGCATGATAAACACTAATGTTTGTAATACTGTTTGCTATCTGGGTCAGCTGGGGCCAGTTCCTTGTAGAATTCTGCTAAAGATTTCTGGAAAGTATTCCTCATTCCTTCCCCATGTGACGCTTTCTGTGATGCTCAATAAAAGGCAGAGCAAAGCCCCTTGTTAAGGAGACACACACAGAGACTCAGAAAGATACACAGTGCAGAAACACAGGGACAGATACAGGATCAGGGACAAGGACAGATTCACAAGACAGCCTTCAGGCAGCCACAGATTCAGACTCAGCAACAGATAGAGAGTAGGGATGGAAGACACAGGGAGAGAGAGGTAGAAAATTCAAATCTGGCCTCATTCGTGGTTAAAGGACACCAATGTGAAGTGCTTTGACTTCTTTCTTAATATGAAACCGACATATTATTGGTGACTAGTAATTCATTATTAATGTGTTTAAAGCTCTCACAATCCCTGTGTTCATTTTGCCCGTGTCACACTTTCCATTATTGCAGCTTTATAGAAAGTCTTAAAATTGTGCAGCTTCCAGCATTGACTTGGTTCTTTTTCAGTAGTTTGAGTTATTTTCTCCTTTATATAAACTCTAGAGTAAGTTTGCTAATATTTACAGGATAACTCGCTGGGAATTTGACCATGGTTGCTTTGCTTTGTAATTGTAGACCAAGTTGGGAGTGACAGTCATTTTGGTAGTATTGAATCTTCTTATCCATAGCCATGGGATTTACCCAGTTTTACTTCTTTCACATTTTTCTCATACTGACTTTGTATGGGTATTGTTAGGCGTGGACTCAAATCTTTCATTTTGGAGTTGCTAACTGAATATTACTCTTTGAATTCAAATTTCACTCATTCATTTCCACGTAGGAAAGTGATTGACTTTATCATATTAAGCTTTTATTTTGAAGCCTAGCTAGCTGTCATTGCTTACCAATTCTGGTTTTTCAATCTTCTACATTTTTATGTACATGGCCATCTATGAATAATGACAGTTTTGCTTCCTTCTTCTAAATTTTATGCCTTCTCTCTTATTGTCATCTCACATGTACTATGACTTACAGTAAAATGTTAAAAGCAAGTAGCCATGTTTTGTTCTTGACAATGGTGCAATCATTTTTAGCTTTTCTTCATTAACTACAATGTCAGTGCTATGGCGTCTTAGGTATTGTCACACAATTAACCAAGTTCCCCTTCTTGGTCTCTCTCTCTCTCTCTCTCTCTCTCTCTCTCTCTCTCTCTCTGTGTGTGTGTGTGTGTGTGTGTGTGTGCATGTATATATATGCATATATATGCATATAAATATCACGAATTATTAGATCTTTGTCAGATATATTATCATGAATTATTAGATTTTTATCAGATCTTTTACCATACCTACCGCCATCAGATTGTGTTTTTCATTAATCTGTTTATTGATGGATTATATTAGCTATTTTTTGAGATTTAAACAACTTCATGTACATGGGATAAGGTCCAGCTAGTTGCGCATTATTATTTTAAC
The DNA here is from genome assembly GCF_947179515.1 of Apodemus sylvaticus. NCBI lineage: Eukaryota > Metazoa > Chordata > Mammalia > Rodentia > Muridae > Apodemus > Apodemus sylvaticus. The sequence goes on from NC_067494.1 coordinate 42,737,481, forward strand.
ATGTTGTTGGGTTTTATTTGACAATATATTGTGCTGAAGGTTTTTCATTAGTATCCAAGAGAAATTATGGTCTGTAGGTATTTTCCTTTATACACTCTTCTTGCAAATGCTCTGTCTGATTTTTGCATTCCGGGGATGCTGGCTCTGTATTCAGCTGGTAGCCTTCCCTTTGACCATGTCTTCTGAAAGAGGCTGTAGATGATGGTGACATGATGTCTTTAAATGGTTGGATGAACTTGCCAGGGATATATATTTTTTGAAAACTTATTATCCATTTATTTCAAATCCTCAATAAATATAGGTATATGCACAGGATCTCTTTTCTTTTGTGAATTGTAGCATCTCATTACAAGTTTGTTTCAAGCAACTGTTACATTTCATCTAGGTTTTCAATGTACTAGACTATGAGCTGTTAACTTTCAGTTATCATTGTGACATCTCTGGGACCTGTAAAGATAGCCTCCTTTTTAGTTTGATCTTACTAAGTTGTATCTTTTTTAACTCCCATCCATTATTTGGGCTAGGTACTAACTGAGTTGATTATCATTTCAAAGTCTCAGATTGTAATTTCATTTATTTTTATCTAATGATGCTTCAGTTTTAATGATTTCTGTTCTAAAGTTTCTCTTCTGATTTTGAGTTTAGTTTTTTTCCTTCTTTTATAATTTCTTGAGGAGAAATATGGCCTAGTGAATTCAAGTCTTTGTTTTATTTTGACATATATTCAGTGCTATGCATTGCCCTCTGGGGACTGCTTTGGTTATATCCACAAACAATGAAAAATTATGTTCTCACTTTCATTCTGTTCAACGTCACTCTTGAGATCTTTCTGGTCCCATACCTTATTTAGAACTTTCTTCTTTAATTTCCAAATATGTTAGAGCTTTACCATTTGTCTTTCTGTTGTTTGTTTTTAATTCATTTACACTGAGATCTGAGAGATTACATGGTTTCTTTTCTTTCAAGAACTGTAAAGGTCTATTTTATAGGATAGAATGAATGCTCTAATCTTACCTTGAAGAGATCCTGTAACCTGTTGTGAGCTGTCATGATCTAAAGATGTTCATTGCATCCATCTGTTTGATAATTGTTTGAATTCAAGGATATCCTAATTGATTTTCTACATGATTGATCTACTCATTTTCTGGTATGGAATATTTATACATTTTCCTTGCAGATTATAGTTTCACTATATGAACATCCTATATAATGATACCTACTGCATTTTGGAAAATTGGGCTGTTTTACAATATAGCCTATCACAGTAAACATTACATGTTCACTTCAAAGAATGAGTAGTCAACTATTGCTTGGTAGAATGTTTCTTAGAATGTCAATTAGTTGAAGCTGATAAGATGATGTTGCTCAAATTTCTGTTTGTGTATTCTATTACAAAGGGAAATGCATTGCAACCTTACACTTTCTAGATTCACCCTTTCAATTTATGTACAAAGTCACCTTTAGCATGTATGTAAACATTCACAATGTTGTTAATATTTCAACAAATAGACAATTTATTATGATGTTATTAGTTTCTTCATAATATTTACTTTGAAATCTAGTTGATTGATAATAGCCTCTCCAGTCATAAAAATCACATTTAGCATACTATATACATTTATATCCTTTTCACATTTAGTATATCTGTGTCTTTATAGCCAGAGTAGTTTGTGTTCCCAAATAGAGTTGAGTCTTGCCTTTTAATTTTAGCATCTTTGTCTTCTATTGGAGTATCTAGCTCATTCATACTTGTTATAATTCATACATTATGGGTTAGGTCTTTATTTTATTACTTGTTTTCCATTTTTCCAATACATCACTTTTAAAATCTTTTTACAGTTTTTAAATTCTTTTTTCATTTTTATGTGTGACTGCGTGTATATAATGTCAAAGAATACCTTTCCTTCTTCCCCCACTTGGCTTTATGTTGTGGCTGTATCGTGGCATTTCTATCATGGTAGGAAAGGCATTGAAGCCCCTGAGATGCTTGAACCAGCAGTGCCTGGAAAGCTACATGGAATACCATCTAGTATCTATCAGGTCTTCTGGTCAGAGTCACCCAGCAAGTCAATTTTCAGACTTTGGAAAGATTATGCAAATGTTCCTGATGTTGGGATCAGTGAGATAGATCGAACATCAGTCAATGTTGAAGATGATTGTTTTGTTTAGATAGGTGTTGCTTTGCACATGACTAAACACATTTATTTTCTTTTTCAGTAGGAACACATCACATCATTTGTTTTAGGCAGAGCAATTAGACAAACCTGAAATCAAGCTCAGGGAGATAGCTTTCAAAATTACAGGATAAATTCTGCACACACAAATAAAATGACAATACAGTCTTTCATGCTAAATAAATATCTGCCATAAAATCAGAAAGCAGTGGGGTGTGGTGGTTCATGCTGTCTGTCCTAGTGACTCAGGATGCCAAAGCAGGAGGCACAGGAAGTGGAAGGCAGCTTGGGTGACAAAGCAAGAGCCTCATCACACAAACGATACATGGATGAAAAACATAGAAGGTCACAAAATTAATGAGAAGAATTACATGAAGTAGAAAGTAAGGGATGTCAAATGTTTCAGGAGTATGCTTCCTTTAGGAGAAGTATGCAATAAGTAGTCCGGGCTTGGTCTGCGTTTGACCCCAGATTGATGACAAATGGAAAGAGTCTAGGGGCAATGTGTACAGGAAAGTTGTCCAAACTGGGAATTTTGAGAGCACTCTTTAGAAAATAAGGATAATGGCCTGCTGCTCCGTAAGGCTCTATTCACGCTGAGAAGCCACAGTGTGTCACAAGGCATCAAGCGGACCTGCTGACACTTTCTTTGAGCAAAATAAGAACTTGAGCTATACAGTTGAAAGAAATTCTCGAGTGAGCCCTGTGTCTGTGACTGGGGGTTTGGGGAGGGAGAATCAGACATGAGACCATTGCTTCCTTGCTTACAAGTAAACAGCCCACCTGCCTGCCCTGCCCAGCTCTCCTCTTACCAAGAGAAGAAAGCAGCATTTGGATCAAAGCCCCCAGGTTCATTTACTTTCCTCCTCAGCCTTAGAGCAGTTGAGTTTCAGAGCTGCAGGGAGTGTGCCAATATCTCAAAACTGACCTTCTTGGGAGGAAAAGGGGAACTCCAAACCCTGGAGCTAGATGTGGGTGAGAAGATGAGAGAGAGAGAAAATGTATTATTTTTGTTTGCTAAGTCAGCTGAATCATACATGCTTGACCACAACGGAAGCACTCAGAAGCTTTATAAGAAGCTAAAAGAATGTAGAGGAACAATGGATATTAATTCACATTTTATATCATGATGTCGACACTACTAAATTAAACATAGGGAGTTATATTAAAGCAAAACTATTCAGGGATTTTTGCTTGTTTGTTTGTTTGCTTTTGTTGTTTGCTTTTTGTTTTAAGACAGAATCTATCATAATCCAGGCAGGCTTGAACTTGATGTGTAGCCATGAGTGACCATGAACTACCTATCTTTCTTTCTGTCTGTCTGTCTGTCTGTCTGTCTGTCTCTCTCTCTCTCTCTCTCTCTCTCTCTCCATCACATGTTTTGAAATTACCACATGAACCACCATGTCTAGGCAGAGCTGTCCCACTGGGCACAATGTGGCAAATGCATTTCTGGTGGGATCACTACTGTCTGGGACATTCCTTTCAAAACTTTAAAGTGAGTTGCATAGTTTCACTTGGTCTCATGCCTATACATCCTGCTTTCCTCACCAGCACTTGGCATTGTTTCCAGACACCCACCCAGTAGTTACACCAGAAGTGTAAGGCCTAAGCTGTATGTATCATCTGTGAGCATTGGGATGTGACAAACAACTAACAGAAAACATTCTGGAAGTTGATGTTTCTGCTTCCTTGGCAAGATAAGTCTTTCAACAACATAAACCCAATTCAATACTCAACACTTAGACAAAGCTAAATTCCACCCCCCCACTTCCCCACCCCACTGTACTAGTTTTCTACCCTCTGACTTCCCATTGTGTCAGAAGCCATCCAGGAAAGGATATGGCAAGCAAGTTTGTTTTCTGGAGGTGGCCTGCCATTTTACATGGCTGCAATGGATGAGGCAAATTCCCCAGAGACTTCATCCCAGAGGAGGCAGGGGTGGGGAGATTGCTTCCCACTGCTGATATGCCTTTCCTGCACTATTACACAGCCTGATGATCCCTGGGCATCAGCCCACCCTACCAGGCAGTTCTCCCGCAGAATCAATATGAAGATGTACTACCATATAGGCATGCTGTTTAGATGAATTGGTGATTTCATGATTTCTGATAATGATCTTATAGACCTCTTGAACTGATACACCTAATTTCAAGCCCCCTGTGGACTAAAAGCTGCAACTAGAGCTCCGTAAACCCCCGTGTGTCGTGAGCTCAGTGTACTAGGAAAAGAAAATAGGCATGGAACAAATTTACAATCTAGGAATAAAGATCCTTCTGGGTTAGGAATGAGGCCTCTATTTGTCAACTAAAGGTCATAAACAGGGAATGGGAAATCTACTGTAGGCACAGGAATAGAAAATAAATGATGGACTAGTCCATCTATATAAGGCTTTAAAATAATAAGACACAGGCAGATGATTTGTTTCTTGACAAAACCCCATTAACTTATGACATAAAAATCATTGCTTTAAACTTATAATGAACCTATGCAGCTAGAAAATAATGAATGTTTAGTCAGGTACTAGTTTTAATGGAAAGACGTGTAAACAATTCTGTTGTAACTACTTAAGCCTTGCTGACCTATGACATGAACTATTTATTGCCTCAAACTTTCTATGAACTTATGGAATATACAAGTGGTTAAAAACCATGTGATCTGTTATTCTGAGAAGGTATACAAACTAAGAACAACAACAAAGTGGTGGAGTAGCCCTTTTCTGCTTCATACAGTGTGTGTCTCTGTGTGTGTGTGTGTGTGTGTGTGTGTGTGTGTGTGACTTTCTTTTCTTTATTTTTCTTTAAATTCTTCTTTTCTTTCCTCTCTGGCTCATGAAGAGTTAATGGACTCAGAGCCTCTAGGCTAGTAAGTGAGGGGCTGGCTCCTGAATCAAAGAGAAAAGTGTCAAAGTAACTTAAAAGTTTGTCTTAATCCCCTGCTGCTATCAGCAGGGGTTAATTGCTTTTGACTCTAGAACAGCAAGAGAGAGTTAGATTGCTAGAAGGCATCTCTCAGGACAATAAGAAAGAGTTAAAGGCCAGAGGCCATCAGCCTTTGACCTTCAAATGAGGCTGTGACCTACCTCAGTATCTGACCCTAGGGCAGGCCCCTAGCACCACTGTGGAGTCCTAAATCCTAAATCATGTGGATTAGCTTGATTGATAGTTGATTATCCCACTCCAGACCAGCCTTCCTCCTGCATCACCTCCCTCTGACCCTGCTAATGCTCATGTTATTGTGTTCTGCTCTAGCTGTTCCATTGGGGAAGGGGGAGGGGGCTACTACCTGCTGGGTCTACACACTTGGGGGTCAGATCAGCCTCTTGAGCCTCAGTCTTAAGTGGCCTCCCAGCAGACAGGTTACAGTCTTGCAAGGCCATCCCAGGTTAAGCCTCTGCTGCAGCTTCTTGGTTGTCTGATATAAAAAGCAATTATTGAATGGCCCTTATCACTGCTTCCCCTATCAACATGACAAGACCTAGAAAGGCTTGTGGCTCCTTCTGCCTACCACACTCTTCTAGGACATATATAGCCACCGAGTGACTCATCGTAGGAAGTATACGTCTCAGAAAGCATCCAAACACTGCACATATTTAGGGACACTGTAGAATATAGACATTTAAAGAGAACCATTTTAACTTTGTCTAGGAGGCCACACTGCTATTATTCATTTCTCTGTGTGTGACAAAGAATTTATTATACTTGAGATGACACGGGTAGAGTGTGGCATAGCAAGTGGCCATGTTGAAACAGCAAGAAGGAAGAAGTTCACTCCAATATGATAGGAACTCCATAGCAGTTCTTCCTTCTTCCTAAGAGCTTGGTGTCAGCAACAGCAATGATGGAATCCACGGGCAGGCTAACATTCAGATGTCAGGCAAGAAGTCAAAGTGATTGCAAGAATGTCAGCATCCCTGGGAGTCATTTTATATGGAGACACATGTCTATAGGGAAAATTTGCCACTACATTCCAAGAAATGAAATATACTTTCCAAATGTGGTTGAAATGAAAAGGAAGAGATAATGAAAATGAAATCAGAGTGGAAATCACTAATGAAAAACCAGGCTTAATGGGTGAGACTTCTGCTGGCTTTCTGAGCCGACACTAATAGGTGCCACTTAAACTGTGGATGGCAGAGTCATCAATTAAGTTTTATAGCAGAGCTGAGTGAGGAATCAATCAGCAAAATATTAGTGATCCATCTGCTCATCACAACAAATTCTGGCAGACAACATTATTACCTTACTGATATGGTACTGGAAGGGGGACGGGAAGAGAAGGGAATGGTTTAGCATCTCCCAGAGGCATGCAAGATGGTCCAAATCAATTTGGATTTACAGCTATCTAGAGTTCTCTATAATAACCTCATTCCACAAACACTAAATTTTGAATACCTTAAAAAAAAAAAGAAAAAAAAAAAACAGACCCAATATTCATCCCGAAGTACCAGGTGCCGTCTGTATTGATGTGTCGCTTGCTCTGACATAGTTGAGGGAAAGGCTTTTCCACACACAGCCCGAGTGAGGAAATTGGAGCTGTGGATGCCTTTTCGGATCCCACTGGGGAGTATTTATAAGATGCCACACACTTCGGCAAGATGTTAAAATGGAAAATGAAGTTCAACTGAGAAAAGAAAAATCACAAAGGGAAATGGGGCGTAACGGGATTGTCTAAGACCGAAAGTCTGAGGGTTTTTTGAAGGGGGGTAGGAAGCTGGAATGGTAAAGTTTTACTTTGAAAATTCCAGTAAAATTTTGAGAGTTGCACAAGTCCATAAATAAGATATATACATATATATATATACATACACACATATATATACATACACACACACACACACATATATATATATATATATGATGCCATATAGTAATGTATGAGAAAACATGTTTGACAGTTCTGTGTTCAGGATAGCTGCTTTTCATCCATCCACCTCAGCCTGCATCCTCCTCTGTGTGCTTCTGCCCCAGGAGACTAGCCTATAAGAACTACACCAGCCCTGGTTGTCTTGAGCTGATGGGTACCTGTCAGAGAATCCGGTATCTTTAGACACTGGTCCCCAGCCTTGCCTGAGAAATGGATGCTAAAGCCAAGGGTAGACTATTCAATATTGATGAGAAAAAACAAGACAAGACAACAGCAGCAGCAGCAGTAGCAGCAGCAGCAGCAACAACAACAACAACCCTAACATCTCTCAGCAAATACAAGTTTTAACAGCAAGCTGTTGAACAAAGCCGGGATTAATGAATGGTGAAAAGTATCAAACTTGCTTACTCTCCTCCATCTATCCTGGATTTCAAATAAAGTTCTGCACGAGCCACCCTACGGTTTAACATGGAAGGAAGCACGCAATGGGAAATCAAGCAGGGAAAGAAAAATAAATCCTAAGAGCACACGAGAAAAAGACACCATGGACATCATCCCTGGAAATAAAGAAGTTGGCATCACACCAGCAACTGTGCCAAGATAGCCCTCTCTATCACTACATCTGGATGTGGTAATAGCAAGGACCGCACGGGAGAAGCCTGGATCTCGGTGCTGTTTCTATAGGTTTGAGACCAAAGCAAGCAATGCCAGAAGGCTCACCAAAAGGTCAGAAGCTCCCTGGCCCCACACTGCAAACTGCAAAAGGCTCTGGAATTTGGAAATCAACATGAGAGAGAAGAGATATCCGAGTCACTCACCCGGGGACATTATTCAGAGAGGTCACGTTCCAGAGGAAACGATTCTTCCTTCTAGAAATTTCAGCCACATGAAATCCTCGCTGCTGCCCACAACACTCTATTCTTAAATAATTTAAGGCAGCCAAGGAGAGGAAAAGACTTCAGTTTCCACAGAGAAGAGTCGCTGTAGCAGGGTACAAGTCCTGATACAGGCTGAAGCCGGGGGCTTTAAGTGCTTGTTATACACACTGCAGACCAGGTTGGTCTGTGCACACACACAGATATGTGCAGTGAGAATTCTAGATTGTAACAAGGTGGACCTAAGGAATGATGCTCATAAATATAATATATGTATGCTAATGACAAGCCTCTTACTGTACTGTTATTGAAGATAAGGAACGTTGACAAAATTCTTTTATATGCTTCATCAGATTAGATTTTTATCTGCAAATTGTACCAGTACTAAATGTGCAGCCTTTTGACACTGGGGTGTGATGCTGTCATCTGGAAGTTGGTTGGGCTGCATTTGCATCTAGTCATGAATGTATGTGGCAGCACACACAGGCTGAACTTGCCTGATTGACAATTGACATCGACAGTTTCCACACTAGCCCAAAGCCCCACCTACAATGACATCCTGTGTGTGTCCGTTTCGAATCCTGTGGTCTGAACATGATCCTTATTTTCTGTTTATGACTATGAAGTTTCCTGTGGGGCATAAGCCTGAGATTGTGAGCAAGAAGGACTTTGGTATTTTCTCAGGAGATGCAACATTACAGCTGTGACTGGGGTAGTCCCTGTCTGATTCCTCTTTCTATCCACGCATTCCTTTTTCTTTCATTCCCCTTTTCCTTCTCTAACTCATCACACTCTCAGCCAGAGTTTCACTATATAGCCCAGGCTACTCTTGAGTGTATGGTGAGCATCCTATTTCAGCCTTCTGAGTGCTGGGTTTACAAGCTTATCTTACCATGCTTGGTCTCTCTCTCTCTCTCTCTCTCTCTCTCTCTCTCTCTCTCTCTCTCTCTCTCTCTGTCTCTCTCTCTCTTTAATGAGTAAATGTCTTCTAGGCAGATGATTACCTTTTCATAATACTATGCTTTCAGTGGTGAGATTCTCAGAAAACCAAGACAAGGCCAAGTCTCTCCCAGATGGTGCTCCAGCTACACACCCTGCAGGGATACCATTGATACCAGGCGGTTCTGGATGTCAGAGCCAGGAAACACATTACTCAGGAAAACGTCTATCTCTATGGCAACCTAAGTTCATGGGAGAATTAGGATTCAATAAACCACCGAAGCACATTTTCAGACATCTGCCCTTAAATCTCTGGAGAGAAATCCAGCTCTAATCATTCACAGTGCTTTTATTTTTTTTTTTTTCTTTCTCTTAGAAATTTAGAATATTTAGAGTGAAAAGAGCTACAGAGTTAATAATCCAGTCCTGGAACCCTCCCCCTTGCCCTGCCAATACTAGATAAATCCACTTTTATATTTACTAAGATTGTATCCTAGTGGGATATTATAATGAAGTCTGTCTTTGATATTGTTTGGTCCTAGGCTGTGTTGTTCATCTGAAATACCATGGTATATATGTTTATATTTATCATCTATTTTAGCTTTTTCTTCTCTGTCCTATTTTTTTTCAAAATGGATAAAACATTACATTTATAAAGGTCAAACTAAACAAATGGAGGTCCCTGAAGAAACAACAAAGCACCTCCTCCCACGCCCTGGAAGTTTAGAAGGAGGCTCTCCCCAGCCCACCTGGACCAGATAGCTGGCTGGGCCCTGCTGCTCACTAAGAGCTACAGTAGAGAAGAGCATTATTCCCTCATGTTGCTGTTCCTGTGTCTTGGATTTTAGAGGATGTGAGCTGAGATCTCCTTTAAGGGTCACACTCCAAAGTGACTTGGTCTACTTTGAGCTATTTCTAGTGATGCTCCGTCCACAACCCTCTACCCCTCTGCACAGTGAGATAGAACTGACAAATGCATGAAGTCCCCCCAGCCCCTCCCACAGCCAGGACGCTGTCCTAAGCAGAGACAATGGGATGTGAGGGACAGAGCAGGCAGCATGTGGCTTAGAGGATGCAGATGGCTCAATGGTTGAAATGTGGACAGGTAAGCAGTAAGTGTGTGGGCCAAAGGTCTGCTCTCTAGAACTGATAGATGGAAATCCCAGATGGCTATAATAGCCCTTGCATGAAAGGCGGAGACAGGGAATCCCTGCAGTAGGCTGAACAGCCAAACTGTTGGTTAGCTCTGGGGTCAGGTGAAAGACACTATCTCAAGCAACAGTGTGAAGCGTGTCTGAGAATGACTCAGAAAGTCAATATGTGGCCTTCCACAGACAAGCAGGGGCACACGTGCTCCATAAACACCTAAACAGACATTCACATAGACACACACACACACACACACACAGTCACACACACAGACACAGTCACATACAGACACAGTCACACACAGACACAGTCACACACAGACATAGATACACAGAGACACAGACATAGATACATCCCACCCATGAGAAAACCAACAGGGAAGGGAATGAGCATTTCCTCCTTCAATATTCATTAATATCTGGTCCTCCAGCACTCTACATGAATTAAGCTCCTAGCAACCTCCTCTTCACTCCCATCCAAGGAGATGAAACCTGATATGGCAGTACAACTTAACAATATGATCTGTAACTGACACATTAATCATACAAACTTTTCACTATCTGAATAGTGGTATAGTACAATATCTGTCATCTGACTCTATAGCTGTATAGTCTAGTCTACTCTGGTCTAGTCTGGTGTGGTCTGGTCTGGTCTGGTCTGGTATGGTGTGGTGTGGTGTGGTCTGGTCTGGTCTAGTCTAGTCTAGTCTAGTCTAGTCTGGTCTGGTCTAGTACCTGTTGGATGGTTGTTATCTCTTGATAGTTTAGACAATCCCTACTTTCTTGTAGTTGGGTACGATTACTTTTGTATGGGTATGATAATATGTTAGGTGGTAAAACACTCATATTATAGAAAACATACATTTTAAAACATAGTACTTAGGGTAAACATGTAGCTGGATTTTGAGACTAGGAATTCGTACAGTCAACTCTTCCAGCAAGTGATGGCAGCTGTAAGATGTGTTGTCCAGTGTTCCTTGCTGTGGAGTAGTTAAGGTCTTGCCCATTGTGAATTCAATATTTTATGGTTAAAAAAAAATCACCAAACATGGTAATGGGGGGAAAATCCTTACACAATAACTGGACCACCAAACTTTACTCTTTGGAGGGTGAAACATTTGGGGGTCATAGATTATTCTTTGTCCCTCTCTAGCATGGTAAACAGAAGCTCATATGAAATCAAAAGATACCAGTCACAGTGGTGATCCCCCCCCCCCACACACACACACCCCAGCATGTCATGGCCTCTAGAGGAGTGTATGGCCAACCAGGAGCTGTAACAGTGTCTGTAAGGGCCAGAAAGAGCACAGCTCCTATTCACTAAATGACACCGATAAGCTCTGTTCTGGTATCTGAAGCCTGCTTTCAATACCTTCCTCATCCTTTATCATCTCTAACTGCTCACCTGGATACTCTGAAATCAAGGTAAATCGACACACATTCTACAATATCAGAGCTGCAATAATTGGGGAGTTATTCAGATATAAAGAATATAATGTAGAATGGGCTTTGGGTAAGAAAATAGGGAGCAGGGAGTTTCACATGTCATGACTAAAAGTGTGGATACTTCTATGTGACAATCAATTCAGAAGGCCAAGGTCAGAAATCAAAGGTAAAAGGCACATTTATAAAAAGCCTGTGCTTACACTAGGGGATATTCTATCCTTAGAGATGGAAATCAATTTATTCTAAATTGACTGACAATCATTTACACAAAACAGAACCTTTGTACAATAGAGCATAAACTGACAAGATAAGCATTCATTCTGAGCTGGGAAAATGGAAAAGAACAGCTCAGAACTGCCAAGACAAAGGTCTCCATCTGGCATTTTGAATTTGCTGATATTTTATGAAAGTCAGTTTTATGTTATAGGGCAATTTGCTGCCAAAGAAAATAAAAGGTGGGACTAATTCTTATATATAAAAAATAGTGACTCTGTGCCAAAGGGGACACACCTGCTTCTCCATGATTCTTCCTTGCTCACCACAGGCACTGCACACACAGTTCTGACTCATGTTAACAGGCTCAGCACAATGCACATAGGGTAGAGGGACATACATTATTTTTCTCCATCCCCACTTTACACACAAAGTGGGATTTCATTGGGGCCTACTAGTCCACCCTGTTGGAAAAAAAATAGGTTCTGTGAAGTAAACCCCAAATTTCCCATCTTTATCACAAAATTGTCCCTGTCTTTTCCTTCTGGTCTTGGTAGGTTGTTGTGGAATGGTAGCCTCTGGGTATGAGCTGCCTCTGTCCTTCTTGGACCATCAGCAACTGTGATTCCTCCAAGGAGACCTATACAAGGCTGGGCTCAGCCGGGCGGTGGTGGCGCACACCTGTAATCCCAGCACTCTGGGAGGCAGAGGCAGGTGGATTTCTGAGTTCGAGGCCAGTCTGGTCTACAGAGTGAGTTCCAGGACAGCCAGGGCTATACAGAGAAACCCTGTCTTGGAAAAAAAAAAAAAAACCAAAATAAAAAAAACAAACAAACAAACAAAAAAAAACCCAAAATACAAGGCTGGGCTCATTTCCTTCATAGATATTTAGCCTCTCCCCCAAGGATTTATGGGCATTTGATAGTTGATGGGAGAAAGATACCTTTCATGAGTGGTGGAACTGTCCATAAGCAACTCCTCAACCCTGTTCCACTAAATAATCCAAACTTAACTCTCCAATTCACCAAGACAGGCTCGACTGAAATGGAGTTTGCTTGTCTGTTTGTTTGTGTTGTGTGTGTCTTATCAACAGTGATGAGACATTAGTTCAAGTCTTGTCACAAAATGTCCGCAAAAACAGTAAAAGAGAACGTTCTGCCAAGTTTCTCTGACTTCCGGCTAACTTTCTTCATCCTCCATCATGAAAAATAAAGAACCCTAGTATAATGGCCGGTCTTTGGCTCGCTGTTTGGGTGATGTCTATGGTTGGGGTAACAATGAGAATTACAGTATTAGAAATCCACTTATGGAGGTAACCCAGACTCAAAAGATGAATCATGGTATGCACTCACTAATAAGTGGATATTAACATAGAAAACTGGAATACCCAAAACATAATCCACACATCAAATGAGGTACAAGAAGAACGGAGGAGTGGCCCCTTGTTCTGGAAAGACTCAGTGAAGCAGTATAGGGCAAAACCAGACCGGGGAAGTGGGAAGGGGTGGGTGGGAGGACAGGGGGAGAGAAGGGGGCTTATGGGACTTTCGGGGAGTGGGGGGCTAGAAAAGGGGAAACCATTGGAAATGTAAATAAAAAATATATCGAATAAAAAAAATTAAAAAAAAATCCACTTATGTCACTTGGAACACCCTCCTCATGACCCATGCACACCTGCAGTCCCCTGAGATTGTAGCCTTATCATAGGTTACACCTGCCAGTACACAGAAGGCCTTCTTTGGCCTCCTTAGCCCTTACCGGGGACTTATAGTTTGTTCTCAGGCCATGCTAACAGAACTGTGGTCCTCATTTTTCATTTAAGGGGAGAGGCTTCTGCTCTCTGTGCTCTCCAGAACATGGAGTGATCAGAACAGCAGTTTTCAAGCTGTGGGTCAGTTTCACAGGGGTCTCCTAAGACCACTGGAAAACACAGGTATTTACATTATGATTCATAACTAGCAAAACCGCAAGTATGAAGTAGCAATGGAAACAAGGTTACAGCTGGGAGTGAGAACAACATAAAGAGGTCTATAAAGGGTCGCAGTATAAGGAAGGTGGAGAACTACCGCACAGAGAGATGGGACCTACAGATGAGAGTCACATAAGCCAATCTTGGCTGCCCGGAATCAACCACAGCCACAAATTTCTTGCAGTAAACTGAAAGTATGGGTCCTACTTATGCCTCCCTTCCAATCTTGCTCAAAATTCTCCATTATTAAGTACATTATATTTTTAAATATTGAGGATCACAGGACAAAGAGAATCTTCAGGGTCCTATGTGCTTGAACTTCATGGTATTATTTTGTTCATTTTCCCCCCTCACTGTCAGCCTCCAAATCAAAACTAGGACCAGACCGATGTGTATGTAATCACTGTACTCAGGAAGTAGAGGCAGGGGGCATTGGAATGGAGATAAAATTTGACTTCATAGTGAAAACCTGTTGCAAAACATAAATAAAATGCTAACAATAATAATGATTTAATTGCAGATAGTGGTTTATGAAACCTTGGTGTGGAGTCATTAAGGGGTGATCTCCACACAGCAGTTGAGACGTTTTTTGTGCTATTTTTATTTTGTGTTCATTACACAAGTTTGTAATTGAGCTTTAAGAACTCCTGGCTTTGTAGCATGAGATGTTATTAAACAGATCTCATTTCTGTATCTATAATTAAGGAAAGCAACATTTGCCACATAGCGATCCTGACACGTTCGGTATCTCATGCTAGCAAATGGACAAGGTGATCTGTAATCACTGCATGTCAAATAGACTGTGTAGAACACACCAGTTCAGACAAATGATGAAAAAACATCCACCCTTCCGTTAACCCTGAACAAGTCAACACTGAAAATGACAAGTACATATTTCAGTAATGCCAGGGTAAAGCTTATTGTGTAAGTCAATGGGGTAATTCTTCATGCCCAGCACAGCTTTGCTCAGGAGACAAACAAGAACACTTACTTCTGTATCTAATTAATTTGGATTATTTTCTTCACCACAATACAAGACCTATTGAGACTGGGTTAATCATTTTCTGAAGCTCCACCCATCCCAGCAAGAGCTAAGAGGCCTTTTAAGTTCTTGGTTTACCTTTTCAGTCACTGGCCTTACTTTTTCTATTTTTATTTCCACTAGACAATCTGTATTCATCTTAAAATAATCTAGTACCCAGTGTGGAAAGAGAAGCATGCAGGGAGAGCCACTGTTGTTGGCTGTGCTCTGCTCGGGGAACCAGCTGTCTGTGCGACACACACAGGGCCCTGAGGGAAAGATCTGGAACAGAGCAAAGGCTCTGGTAACTTCCAGCGGGAGGAAATCAGACTTGAGGCACAACAGCCAGTAGAAAACAGATGACAAGAACTAATGCTAGTCTTTGGGAATGTGGGTAAAGGCAGACTAATTTAGCCAACCATGAGGAAAGCTATTTTCAAGACTATTTGAAGAGATTTCATTATGAAACATTAAAAATGTTTTTTTTTAAATTATTTCCAGTCCTTATGGTAAATACACATCTATAATCTTGACAGATGCATAATGAGGCCTGCTTTAATAACACAACATGAATGATTAACAATTACTCTGAAACACTAAAAGGTGTAGACTGAGCATTTCAATGATTTATAAACTTGACCAAATTTTTCTAATTGTTCCAAATATTACTTGCAGATTAGGAGACTTTCCCACCTAAGATAATAATAGAAGTGCCCTACTGGGAACTAACCCATACATAAGACGGATCAGAACTAATGATATCACCATGTAGTAGCTTCGTCTTTAACCCTAATGTAACTATAACCAGGTTTAATGATGTGTTTATGTGATAGCATGTCCCATTGTGAGCCTCAAGGATCTATTTTCATGCCATTTTACGCTTTGGCTATCACATCACTATACTGAAATAATACACTTTTTTGACAAAGCACTGTGTACTTTACAAAAGTCAAGGTGCTGTAGTGCTCATTCATAGAGTATCCAGTAGATTATATAACTTTTAAAAGATGAGCTAGCAAGATATTTTCTTCCTGTTGTCAGAACTATGGTCATGAGTGCTAAAATTCCATTACTAAATATACTTTGTAAGAAAAAAGTAAACTTAGTGGAGATGAACAAGTGGTTTACCACTTAAGCGTTAAGTCTTAACCTACAGCCCTTCTTCACTATTTTCCTTTCCATTGGCCCTGGATGACTGGGTCATTAATAATGAAATAATAAGCATTTTGCTTTCTGTACATCCTTAGAATTGCTAGCACTGTGTAAGACATGGGCTCAGGTGCTTAAAGGGCGCTTGGGGAGGAAGAGAAGTGAGAGATTGATTGAAAGGTGCCAATCAGAACACGTCATGCTTGCTGTTCCGACATGTACTGTTCTTACTTGATCTGCAAGAGGAGCAAGAGGACCTAACTGAAGAGTATTTCTGCAGCATCAAAGATCGGGCATGCAGATGGACACTTGGGGAGTCCCCTGTGTGTTGTGTTAACACAACAGACACAACAGCTCATAATCTGGGCTTCCACACCTGCTGACTAACAGGACTTGGCTGAAACCAGGAAGTGTTTTCTCTCAGTTTCAGTCCAGTACTGTAGGCCGCTGTGAGCACGTCTGCATGTGTACCAGGCCTCCCTCCAGCTGGAGAGGATGGAGGAGAGCTATGGCTTGTGGAGGGCAGTGCATTCTCCATCCATAGGGTGAAGGGTTTGGGGAGACTTTGGTCCTGCCCTGCTACTTGAAAGCATGAGGTTGTGGCCTGGGTCACACGTGATCTGAACATGGCTGAGATATGGGGTAAGCAGGGCAAGTACTACAGCCGTGAGTCATAGTGCGTTCATTTAGTGAACTCAAAAGAAGGGAAAATATGAATAAAGCCTTCAAAAGACCCTGGTCTAGTTTTCAAGATGTGAATGTTTTTCTAGATGTTCCTTTATGGATAATATTTTTAAAAAAAATCCCACATTCTTTGAACATCACAGAGTGGTTGACAAAGTTGGAAGGGTAGCAATTCTAAACACATTGCTTTTTTCCTCTTGTTGTTACATTAACAGTCTTACATTAGTTGATAAGTGACAGATATGGAAGTAAGCACGCTTACTAAAATCTAGATTGGTTGAAGAAAACTTTTTTAAAAATGTGCTAAAAGGTTAGAATTTCAGACACGAGATTGCTTCATCTGTGGTAAGATTGGGAAGCTATGATTTCTTCACATAGTGGCTTGTGACTGGCTTCATCATATTCCTACACTTAAGGGTTGAAAAGGTGCTTACGGAACAGTCTGCTTTGAGTTCTGTAAAAAATGTACACTGTCCATGTTTATTCATGTGGGGAGGTAATTAGACTGTCATACTAAGAACATGTTGCAAGATATTTCCTATCCATTCACATTGAGGCATTGAGAGGCCAGTTATTGGAGGGGAGAGAGGAGGAGGAGGAGCTAAGAGAAGTGAGGGGAGGAGAGGGAGAGGGGCTCAGTGGACCAGATGAGAGGAGGAGAGGGAGATGCCGATATCCAGATGGCTTCAGATATATTTCTGGTGTTTTGGAGAGGTTAGAAATATTGGGATAAGACTTTATCATTGTAAATTGACGTTATGTGATTGGGAGTTTTAGATACATAAAGATATTTGGTTAATTATTTAAGTTTAAGAGTCATGCTTTACCAGGTATTTGGGTGCAGAGCGAGACCCGCCCAGACTTGGTGAAGAGGTTTGGCAGGGCAGTACTTTTTTAATTATTACCCACAACAAGAACACACTTACATGGCTATCAGTCTGAGATGCCCACACAAAAGCTTTAGAACAACTTGTGAAGACATGTTTGAGCATGGGTGCCACTTAGGGAATCTGTTTTATGAGGTACAATCTTCTTCACCTTTCCATGTCTGACTCTGTTGGGAGCAGGGCTCCCTCTGGAGCTTCCAGAACCGTGCAGACTTAGCAGTCTTAAGCTTTAGTTGACTTGGGGCTTCCATTAGCAGTGGTCTAAATGCTACACTCAGTGTTGTCTTGTTACCAGTACCAGCTGATCACCTCGGAGTCAAGTCCCATTACTATGCCTCTGCATGCATGCCTTTGTGTAAACTTCCAGACAGACATCTCCCATTTTTGCTAAATGTGTATCAAATCACATCTATTTATACCCACACGCCACCTGTTACCTGTTTATTAGTTGTGTGCTGTGTACGCTTCCTGTCATTTCAGCCTCAGATCTGCAAAGCTGTTTTGTTTTCTTTTCGGTGAAGTAAGGGAGGTGAGTCTTACCAGGGTGTCAGTAGAGCCAGCTGGCTGAACTCAGCCCCTTCTCTCTTGTCATTATTTTAGCACAATGTCTTTGTTAACACAGTGACTTTTGTGGTCTTCCCGTAGCCAAGGGCTGGAGCACTTTGAAATATAAGAGCTACAGCCAGGGAGGGGAGTGTTGAGAATACAAACT
The DNA here is from genome assembly GCF_947179515.1 of Apodemus sylvaticus. Lineage (NCBI taxonomy): Eukaryota > Metazoa > Chordata > Mammalia > Rodentia > Muridae > Apodemus > Apodemus sylvaticus. Next base: position 42,755,564 of record NC_067494.1, read on the forward strand.
ACTGAGGCCCTGTGGCAGGTGCTCACAGCTCATCATGATAGAGAATAAGTGGCCTTCTGGTCGGTGGAATAAGATGTCCTACCATCATGGTTGTAGGAAGACTAGTTGGTTCTTGGGCTGCATAGCAAGAAACAAGAACTCCTTCATGTTCTGAAGGCCATCTGGGTGTTGTGAGGCATACCTTCCACTGCTCCCCAGTGATCTGTACTGGTATGACCATCTGTAGTGGTATGACCATCTGTAGTGGTATGACCATCTGTAGTGGTATGACCATCTGTACTGGTATGACCATCTGTAGTGGTATGACCATCTGTACTGGTATGACCACATGCATGGTACCACATGGGAAGCACTCTGTAAAGGCAAATGCACAGTATCTTCCAGTCCATCCTGATTATGCATTCATTCCTCCCTACTTGCAAACTGAGGCAGATAGTGCCATGCTTGACCTGCTAGAACTCTTCAGGCAGAATCAGACTTTGGAGTCTAAAGCCCAGTGCTTCTCCTTCAGCTCAGTAAAAGCCCTTCTACAGGCTGGGGGTGGGGCGCATCTCCATGTCTTAGTACACTTCAATTGTTGACTACCTCAGCTTTCCAGAAAGAGTTGAATTTGTTATAAATGTCCTAAGGTGCTTTAAGTTGAGATCTACACAAGCAACCTTGTTTAGAAGTCCTTTCGCCAGGGTGATGAAGATCTACAAATAGGACATATTAGTGCATATTCAGATGTCTTTTTTTTAAAAAAAATGAGTATCAAGCTATGTTAAATAGTAGTGGCTTAAGAAACAATTCTCCCATTCTGTTTCAGGATCCCCAACTGTATGCATTCGAAGAATTTTTAATACTTCCTAAGATACATCATAAGAAAATGACATGTACTGTTGGAAACCAACTTTGCTTGAGACTGGCATTGGTATTCCTACAACAATCAACTAAGGTTCTCATCTTCATGGTCTCCAAAGTTCATGTGAATTCATCTTAAGATTTTATTATTTTAAAATTTAAGTAAGTGTGTGTGTGTGTGTGTGTGTGTGTGTGTGTGTGTGTGTGTAGATTGTGCACCTGAGTGCAGTGCCCATGGAGGTCAGAAGAGGGCATCTGATCCCTGGAGCTGGAGTTACAGTTGGTTATGAGATGCCGGATGTATTTTCTGGGAACCAAACTTGGGTTCTATTGGATCAGTAAGTACTCTTAACTGTTGAGCTCTTTCTCCATTCCTGTGAATTCATTTTAAGAGCCCCATGTTTTTAAGTAGTCTTGTATGGTCACAGTTTCTGATGGTTAATTTTCATTACCCACTTGCCTGGGACATCAGTGAGGCACAATTCTGGGTGTGTCTTGTGAGGATCCTTCCACAGAAGCACGATCAAAGTAAATGAGGGCTGTCCCATTCTACAGCCTGGGGATACAGGCTGAAGAAAGGAGGGGAAGGGCAAAATCCAGCTTAGAACCAGCACATCATGAGACAAAATAAATGTCTTCTCATCAATTGCTTCTCTAGGCTTCTTAGTCTTAGCAGAGAGAGAAGTAACACATGCCGAATTCACTATTACATTAACTGTTTTAAGTTACTCTGGCCATCTATCTTCCAGAGAATTGTTCCCTCATTGGCTAATTTTCAGTTCAGTCCCACTAGTCTGATGAATCTTACTGTGTGAGAAACACATCTTCCCAACCCCCAACACATGCATAGCTGGGTAAGGAACACTTCTATTGAGAAACTAAAGAAAAATGATTAACTTACTCAAAATATACTTCAGATTTTTATCTTGGCAAAGTCTTTCTGGCCATGCCAATTGACCGGTCACATGTCTCTACAGCATCCACACAGCCCAGATGTTATTACACCCAATATAATTTTTCTTGATCTCTTTATCTCATAAAACAGTGACTACCAGAGTACACAGTGTTGGGTGTGTGTGTGTGTGTGTGTGTGTGTGTGCTTCTATAATCACAGACCTTCCTATGGTTGGAGCACTGCATTCCAGGTTCTTAACTTGATGGTTTTGAAAGTGTATAAGGGAGCTGTTGAATAATGTGCCAATGGTGCAAGACTAACTCAAAGTCAAACATATAATGAATTCTAGATGCTTCTGGCCATGCTCACCTGGCCTCAATCACCTGTGGTACATTGTGCACCTTCAGTGCAGCCTCAATTCTGAACATACAACATGTGAGCTTTGCACAATACATGCTAACACAGCACACTATACCACATAATGCTCCCTGAAACACCTGGGCTCAGATTCCAGGTTGTTCTATGTTAGGAACTAGAATGTTTTGCTGCACAGGCATTATAGACAATGATGATTTTAATCCCTCTTCACCATCTTTCCTTAGTATATGGGGATGACATCATCACACCTTTAGATTCTATTATCTTATGATGGATGGTTTTAAAATTCGCTGCTTTAGTTGATCACTTGTATCTTTGCTTGAGTTTGGGACACATTTCTAACAATCTCTGAAATGACCAAGATTTCATTCTGTGTACAAAAATACATGAGCATTTCTATCTCATTAATAGGCAGTTGAGTGTCAATACATGGTACAATTATAGGTATGCCAAGTAATTATTGTAAAATCAGTTTTGTTACGTTGTATGATCAGTAAATGCCTGTCTGTCGCACTGGTTTCATGTCAGTATGACTGGGGTTGCAGAAAAATGTCCTGGCCAGGAAGGTTGTAAGTAGGAAACTTTTAAGAAGGATTTTTTTCTAGACTATATAGTGAGATGGACTGAGGCGGAAGTGCAGTGGAGGAAGACACAGGAGGGGAAATGGATGCCCCAGTATGGTCTGGGAGTGTCCCCCTCCAAATCACATAAGAATTGAACTCTGTACAATCCCTTCGAGTCAGACTCTGAATAGGGAAATGCTTGGAAGGATGGAATGGCTATGTCATTACGCTTCCCAGGAGAAGTTTCAAGATTCCACTGTGCCCTTTCAGCAGAGCTATACAATTTTGATTGTTTATTGATGTGTTTTATCTAAAACCTGGCTTTACAGTGTGCAGTTGCTTTAACCTGATACATAGGAGCAAGAAGTAACAATTTCTACTTTTGAAATTGTAATCAGTTCTCTATCTCCTACAAGGTGGTTGCTTCAATTCCCACTTTGAAACAAGCATGCCAGTGTTTTACGCCAAGCTACCAAAATGGACATTTTAGTTAACAGCAAATGAAAGCCAAGTGCCTGCTCTGAAACCGAGAGGCTTGGGGCCCTGTGGAGGCAGGAGCTGTGGGGTGCAGCTTTGCAGATTATTTCTCTTTTGAAGCAGAAAGCTCTGGGCCCCAGATGCTGTGTGCTCCTGTGGAGATAAGCATGGGTACTTCTGGCCATGGAGGGCTTCCTTCAGGAAAGAAGGACTTCTCCAGATGCTCTGTTGGATGACATGAATATGCATTACTAATTCATGGGCTCTGGGCCCTTGGGTAAGATACCAGGCAGTGAACTGAAGGAGAGAGATGGTACCCAGTTACCAAGGAGCCCAGCATCCCTGCAGCATCAGCTTGGGGCGATACACAGCTATAGGCCTGAGGCAGACATTGGTGCTTCACATGGGCAGTCACTAGCAAGGCTAGGAGGGGGTACCTCCTTTGATGGGGTGACAGTAATCAGTCGACAGCTCTCAGGGAGATGCTGGCCAGGAAGGAGCATAGCAGAGGGATTATGGTGAACATTTACCAACTTTTAAAGTATTCACCAGAAAATTACCATGTTGGTATTTAGGGTGCATTTTTAAATGGTTGGACAGATATTTATTTAGACAAAAACATGTGCTACACATGAGTTATAAGGAATATACTACATATTTCAGGGAATGATCTGTATTTCAAGAGCCTCATGCCCTGTATTTTAAGTACTTCATGCCTATGTGCCCTATTATCTCATAGTATGTTCATACTCTTACCATTAGTATGCATATCTGCTTTCATCTCTAGCAATGCAATGATTACATGCACCAAATTGCCATGCATGCAATATTTGAAATGAGAAATAATCCCAAAGACCACCTAACCTCGCAATGTCATCTTGGCTCTTCAGGGCAAGGTAGGAAGCCGGGTTTCTGTGGTCTGCTCATTCCCACGGGCTCTTCAGTAGTTAAAAAAAACTGTACTTGGGCTTTGCTCTAGAAAGCCTTTCCTGTTCAGGGCGTATCAGGAACACAGTGCAGCCTTTCAGGAAAATGTGTTAATTATCTACTGGAAGTACACTCTTCCCCCATTTAATTGTTGACCGTCACTTTGCTCTCAACATTTCCATAGCTTTTCTTTCTTTTTTCCATAATTGAGAATTGTGTCTGTACACAGAATATTTGCTGAATGTGTGGACCAAGAAATGGCTGTAGAAAACAGTCATTAGGCTTATGAGACATATGGGGAGGGGGGAACTGGGAAAGGGGAAAGCGTTTTGGAATGTAAACAAAGAATTTAGAAAATAAAAATAAAGAAAATAAAATTTTGCTTATTTGTTGATTTCACTTAGCCTTCATACATACTGTGACTACTAAATCTAGAGTCAATGGTAAATCAATAAATGGGAATGTGAATAAACTAAAAAAAAAAAAAAAAAAAAAGAATGTGACCAAGTGCAACAAAACACTGCAGATGTCACAAGGAGTGCTCTCAATGTGACAGGTTCTAAGTATGTCGACTGACTAGAGCTTATTGGCAATATAATCTAAGGGCTAAAAATAGGACTAAATATAGTTTAAAGCTAAATAGTGTAGCTTCTCTTGAAATACTATTAGAGTGTTTAATGTTGAACACCAAATTTAGGCAATGTTTGGCATGTGCCAGAGATGCACTATGAACTGCCACTCTTGCTGCTGTGACCACATACCTAACTAGACAGAACTCAAAGGAGGAAGAGCAGAGGAGCATTTTAATGCACAGTTTGATAAGTGCAGGTTGTCTACCATGGCAGAGAAGGCATAGTATAGCAGACACATGAGAGGCTGGTCACACTGCATCTACAGTCAGAAAGCAGAAAGCACAGGAGTAGGGTGAGGATAGGAAACCTCAAGACCATCTCGCACAGTGATCCTCTTCTTCTGCGAGATTTCACCTTGTGAAAGTCCCCAGCAGCACCAGCAGCTTGGGGCTGAGTTCTCTACAGGAGCCACTTCCCAGAACATCGAGTGTTCTAGACATGGTGCTCCAAACAGCCCTTACACATGCCATTCATAAGGACACACAGCTAGTAGCATTTGGGAAACAGTGACTATATGGGTTTTGTCCTTGCTTGAATGCCGTTTTAGAATTTTATTAGCCTATTTGTACTGAACAAAACAATGGGCTTCATTTTAACAATCTCATATATGTGTATTCTAGTCCCTCTTTCTTTGTGAATGGTTCTACATTCCCCTGTAGACAGCCTTGCAGACGACTGTTCATTGGCTTTTGACAGCAGGGCCAAGGTAGACATGGGTATGAGGTTTCCCCATGGTAAGCTGACTTTGAAAACTCTGAGTAAGACACCTTCTTTTTTAGAAAATCTATCCAAAAAGTCATAGAATGATAAAAAGCACAGTTATGAATTATTCATTTCCATCCATTCTGACTATAAGACTTGTTCAAAGGTCTGGTTACTTAAGAGGATTACAGGATACTACTTGGGAGATGGACAGAAGGAAGTCTTAGGCCTAGACGAATTATTAATGCTAGTCTTGCAGAACGCATTTTGTTAATATTTAATTTCCCTATGAAAGAAATAATTCAAATAAAATAACTTTAAAGACTGTTTTCACATAGCTGATATGACATATTTTACTCAAATTGAACTACCCTCACATTTGTCATTTAGAGAATAGTTCTCTCACTTTGTCCTGGAGAGTCTATATTGCCATTTAAGGGAAAAAATGGCATTAAATTTAGTCAAGCCAGAGACCAGCCAACACTAGAACATGGGTTCCCACTGTGTACATAATACAGTATAGAAAATAATTTTGGGGGTGGACTGAGTTTTTCCAAACACAGACAGCACTTTTAAAATGAGATATATGTTACCCCTGTATAATTTGAGATTAAATTGCAATCTTTCTTTGTTACACTTCTCTGACAGTACAGCAAACTATAGCAAAAGCAAGTCCATCTAAGTCATTCTTAAAATTTATGAGCTGTTCTAGCAGAATGCGGAAAGACCACCATGTGTGAGGAGCAGGGGGAAGTCGAGGACGGTTTGGATAATGTACTGCAGTAGATACTAATATATCAGCATACGTGCTGTGCAGAACGTCATCAGGACCGTGTGGTCTGGAGGCAGAAGCAAGCATAGCACAATGGACTCTGGCTGTAAGGGCAGAACGTTAATACACTTTAAACATGGGATCTGCTTCAAGTCTGGGAAGATATGTTTTATTCAACAGATGATACAGGAAAAAAAAACAGTTGGTGAACTTTGTGCAGAGAAAGAAATACAATCTAATTCATACCAACCCCTTCACATGAAAATAAAATCAGTGTGGATCAAATATTTAGGTGTTTTAAAATGTTAAGCTATAAATAACTAAAAAGGATTTTGGTGAAGATCTTGGGTGACCTTGAGTGAAGAAGAAATCCTAGTGAGAGCGACTGGCTCGAAAGGCAAAGCCCTCTAAAGAAAACTGCTCTAATTATGTCAGGATTTAGGGCCCAGCTAGTTATAAAACACCACACGAATCCTTGTAGGCTATTACTTTCTGGTAAAAAAAAATATTTTAGTCTCTAAGGCTAACAATCAGAAAAGTTTATTTAGGGCCAAGGGTAAATACTCACCCTGCTCATAATCCTGGTAACCTGACTTTGGATTTCTGGCACCCCTGCACAGGAACTCAGGGGAGGTGGGAGGGGAAAGCGAGGGCATTCCACGGGAGCTTGTGGACCAGCCAGCTTAGAGTACACAGCAGAGCGCTAACACGAGAGAGACCCTGCCTCGAACATGATAAAAAATGAACTTGGGCTCTCTATTGTCTTCTGACCTCTCATGCGCAACCTGGGATGTGTGTTTTATGAACTCACATACATGCAGCTCAAATATACACAAACACACAAACAGACAGTCAGATAGACAGATACACACACACACACACACACACACACACAGGCATGAATGGGCACCCACAGAGAGTTTAAGCCAGATGTGGTGGTGCATGCCTGTAATCTTAACCCTTAGGAGCAAGAGGCAGGAGGATCAGAATTAGGCTGGTGAGATGACTTTGTTTAGGAGCACTTGCTATTCTTCTGGAGGCCTTGGGTTTGATTCTCAGCATCCACGTGGTGGTTTACAATTATTCTTGACTTCAGTCCCTGGGGCTCTGAAGTCTTTTTGGTCTCTGCAGGTACTATATAAATGTGACACACATACACACACACATACACACACACACACAAATATATATATATATATATATATATATATATATTGTTGTTGTTGTTGAAACAGTCATATTCTATGAGCAAATGAAGTCCTTGCTCATAGAATAAGGAAAATCAACCAAACAGCAAAAGAAATGTTCATCTATAATATAAAATTATATATAATATGTTTTATTATATATTATATTAAAATTATATATAATTTATATCATATACGTATATGGATATGGACTGTGGAGAGTTTCAACTTCATTGTCGTCACCTTTCGTAGGGTAGTGGAACCTGGGGTAGCCCCACCAAAGTCCCTTTGGGAGTAAAGCACCTGATGCAGGAGACACACAGTGTCTGTGACGCTGTTCTACTCCAGGGTCTGTCTGAGCCTGACCAGGTAAGCTTACAGAAACGGATGCAGAGGAGATTACCAGTGCACTGTTAGTGCAGTACAATGGATGCAGATCAGCCTCCATGCTTAGCAACTGTGCATCCTTTACATATATACAGCAGAGGCCACCACTGAAACTATATAGACCGGCAGTTTTCAGCCTGTGGGTTCTGATCACTTTGAGGGTTGAATGGCCCTTTCACAGAGGTTGCCTAAGACCATGGGGGGGGGTGACAAATATTTACATTATGATTTATAGCAGTGCCAAAGTTATTTATGGAGTAGCAACAAAAATCATTTAATGGCAGGGAGTCCCCAGAGCATGAGGAGTTGAATTAAAGGGTCATAGCATTAGGGGGGTTGAGAACTTCTGATATAGACCTTCACATTTTGACATGGGGATTGAGAAAAATACATGAAGCAAACACATAAGAAAAATTTTGAATAACAACCCCATTACAATGTTCTTGTACACACACACACACACACACACACACACACACACGCACACACAGAAAACTATGTGTTCAGTGTTTACAGTGATTATTGTGACATAGTTTGATTGAAATCAGTTTTACATTTTATGTAAAGGCAAATAAACTGTTTTCAAGAAACACGATGTTCTTGTGATCAGAATATGTAACATTTATTATGAAAATAAAATAATTCAATAACAATAGAGTATAATAACTCTCAATTATACTCCCAGTGTGACATTTAAAAATATGTGGTACTGGGACTGGAGGGGAGCTCAGCAATTGGAGCATTTCAGAGCACCCAGGTTCTGTTTCCAGCGTGTTCACATCACGTGTTCACAACTATCCATAAACCCTTACGCTGGCTTCCATGGCTACTGTAGAAACACAGTGTGCACATACACACTCACTCACACACACACACACTCACACACACACACACTCTCTCTCTCTCTCTCTCTCTCTCACACACACACACACACACACACACACATGTTTTTAAAGAAGCATTAATATGTCTGTTGTCATCAGTCTCTGGGTATCATAACGAGAGTTTTATAAGCAGTATGTCTGGCCGTAGGACCTGGGCCATAGGCATACCTGGATAAGTATAAATTTGTCTCAAACAGTTGTAGATGACAATGTCAAGTCTCAGCTCAAAAGGTGGATGTTCTCAGAAGATCACGTTCCTCTGGCTCCCTAAGCAAGCTCTTGCATGGATGATTCTTGGTAAGCTTTTCCTTTTCTAGAACTGTGACTGTTCTGACATAAGCCATTCCACAGAGTCCTGAATGACTATGTCACTGGCAAGTGACTTGACAATTACTCTGCAAATCCCAGGCATAACCTCAGCATACATGATGCAGATAGAGTGAACATGAAGATAACTACCCAGGCGTGTCTTGTACATGACCTGTGGAGACTTGACTCAAAGTGCTTAGTGTGTCTGTCTGACACCATCTCAGTAAAGGCACACTTGGGATAGGCCTATCTCATCCCCCAAAGCCCCTCCAACTCTGCACATTTCTATGCTGATGCCCCTGACCACCAAATCACTCCTTTCTAATTTGTCCCACTGTCTATAAAACTGTCACACACAATCCCTCAGATGGACAGACAGACGAGCACACAGAATTGTTTCTGTCAGAGCATGCATAATCTTGCTTATACTTGGGCAGCACACAGAGCACTATCAAAGGCTCCACAGTCATTTGTTGGTGTGTGGAAAACACTCCAGATGCAGTTCCTGTGGTCTTTTTATTGGTGTGTTCTCCCTGCACAGAGAACCAGGTTCTATAAGGACAAAGGCATTTACATTTATCATGTATTAGACCACACTTACTCCTCATCCTCCATCCTCCTCATCCCTCCTCCTTATCCCTCTTCCTCTTCCCTACCCAACATCCCCCATCTTCCTTCCACTTGTTTATACTTCACATACATTCCATGGCAATGTGTGCTGTGTGTTTCTCTATATATCCCAAGTCCCACAAATGAAAGAAGTTGTGGTATCTGTCTTCCTGTGTCTGGTTTATTTTATTTAATAGACCTCCAGTTCCATCCATTTCCTTGCAAACAACATAATTTCATTCTCCTTTATGGCTGACTAAAACCCCATCGTGTATGTATCTACTACATTTACTATATCTGTTCATCTGCTGATGGGCACCGAGGGTGATTTTATAAGTTGGTTATTGTCCTCAGCCCTTTAAAAAAATCATTTAACAGCAAATTTGCAATTTCGGTAGGGGTTGGTGGGAACTGCTTATCTTTGCTCTACTTAGAAACAGCCAAGGAGGCTCAAAAATGGGTGTTGGAATTGCTGAGACCTTATTTGTACATTCAAATGGCAGCTGTGCCTGGAAGGAATCTAACTGCAGGCCTGGGGCATGAGGCCTCTTCACCATCTCCCTGACTGGGCTATCTCTCCATGCAGCCTCTCCAGGAACGCCTCTTTAAAAAAGATTCAATCTTGTTTTTGAGAATTTCATATATGAGTACTCTATTTATATCATCTACACCCTCTTGTTCTCCCCCCAACTCCCTCTCAAATTCACAGCTTCTTATTTAATCATTATTGTTACACACATACACACACACAAATTTGTGCACACAACCCAAGTCTCTTCAGAGATGTTCATATCCATATGCCCTTCATGCAAATTTGAAAACCAGTGTGTCATGATGGGTAACCTGGTTAAGTTTGGTGATAGTCAAGTTGGTGTGGTGACGAAGGGGTAGGCGTGCAAGAGCAGAAAAGAAAGGGCATGCGAGGGGGAGACGCCACACTTGAAAACAAGGAAATAGCTGCTGTGGACCTAGGCCTCAGATTCCAAGGTCAGAAATCAGGGTCGCCCTCCATAAAGGACGCCTCTGGTGGGCTCGTCTCTCCGGAGGCTGGACCGCTTTGTAATTCCTGGGCCTGTGGATGTACGCTCAGGCTCTGAGTGAGTCCTGCCAGCACTGGCTATTGTCCTTCACTATCTTTGCCCACACAGTAGAAAGCAGCATCCTCTCAGCCCTTCACCACCATTTCTGCCTCCACGGCCTTGTGGGTCTCCCCAACCCTTCCTGTGCCTAAACCAATCTCAGCTTTTTCACTCCGAATCGTTCTAATGTTGCTTTTCGTTTCACTCCACGGTGTCTTTTGAAGGGCTCCTGGAACTATGGTGGCAGGATTCTGATGAAGTACTCTAGTGGTCAGAGTTGGGGAGAATATGTGGCAAATTCCGACAAATCGGCTCTCAATGTGATGTCATGCTCCCGACAGCGCTTTGCGTAGTGTGCCTATCCTGACCTGTACTTGCTGTGACTTTGCAGTATTTACGTTAAGCTTTCAGCCTGGCTAAGCTTTCTGTACCCTATTCTCTTGGGCCGCAGTGTTCATTTGGACCCCAAAGTGTGGCTGAGCCGTCAGCTCTACAGCCCCAGGAGGAAGTCATGACTGACCTTTAGTGCTGAGAGCTTTTAAAGCTCTGTTCTTAGGGAGGAGTGTCATCCGCATAATCGCTTATACATAGTTAACCTCATAAGGCATTTCCCTTTGCTTTTATGCAAATGAACCATTCCATCCCCAAAGTGCATGGCTGAACTATATATAGGTCTTCTTAGGAGGGAGGCCATTTAAAACAATTCCATTGTTTTAACAAGAAAATGTCCAAATTTGAATACTTGCCTCCTGCTAATTTATAATCATTGTAAACAGGACATTGGATCCCAGAAAAGGTTTGCATAGAGGGACATTGTGCTAAGTGATATGAGCCTTAATTATACAATATGAAGTCACTTAATGACTTTTGGAATTTTTATGAGCTTCTATATAAGTTTTAGTGGTATGGTAGAGTCACAGAAATGGTTCATTTTTAAAAGGTGGCTGGTGAGAGCAAATGAGATAACCTTAGGAAAATGACAGTGTTGGGATCCAGGGAAACTCAGATACTTCTCAGTAACTAATGTGGGGAAACTTTCAGATAAAGAGAGAATGACAATCTCTAAACAACTTTCGCTTTCAAAAAAACCCCCAAGAATTGATTGACGGGGCTTCACACCTGTTCGATGGACGTCCGAAAATTCTACACAATCTTTGTTCCCAAAGTGGAGAACCAGCGTGAGCAGGGCTCAGAGGGCCAGGACGCAGTGGAGAAGGTGTTCCTCCAGCCGCTCCAGCCTCCAGCACTCAGTTGTTAGCAACTGGTCAGCTCAGCCATCTTTGCGGACTGACAGACTGCATGAGTACCTCAGCACTGCCTCAGTGCAGCAGTCCTGTTGTCTCCAGGCTCCTGACAGCCTCTGGTGAGAAGAGGAGAGAGCCATGTGCCTTTTTTTTTTTTTTTTTTTTGAGAGATACAAAAGCCAGTTGCCGGGGGATGGCTGAGGGGAGTCCTTCTCGGTGGGCTAGCCACTTCTGGCCACTGCAGATAACAGAGAGTTGTGTATAAAGATAGATTTTCAATCAACCACTAAGCAGGCTCCTGCTGAGGAGCATTGTGGAGAAACGTGAACGCTGAACACAGACGACAACCATATGGCTGCTTTTAATGACCCAATCAATACAAGAGAAGTGTGGCACTTAGAATCAGCTCTAGACCCAAATGGAATTTGTTTGTTACGCTTCCGGCTTTAAGGAAGGCAGACCTCAGTGCTCATTTACCTTGATTCACAGTCCTCCAGGGATTCAAGGTGGGAGGAAAACATAAAATGAAAAACAAACAAACGAAAATTTGTTTTTATTGTCTTCAGATTTTCCTTTTTTCTCCCATGGTTCCTCACACTGTCATGATTCCAGCCTCCTAGTCCTGCCTTTCAAGTTACCCAAACTTCGACTGAGATTCTGTGACATAAAGATCCTCTAGAGAAAAGCCCCCACCAAAACTAAACAGCAGGGCACACACACACACACACACACACACACACGGAAGACTTGTGCTTTGCCTATTTCCCAGTCACACCCAGGGCTCTGTCCCTCTGTAGCTTTAGTCAGATCCCTGCCTACTGACTAGACAACCCAACCCCATCTCTGACTGGCCAGTCCCACAGGGTCAGCACAATACAGTGTGGGCTGAGTTGTCACCCATCTGGGGTGAATTTCAGCAGGTACCTTATGTCTCGCTCTCTGAACATCCCGTGCCTTTCATCTTCTTAACAAAGCCTAGGTCATCAGCAACTGTGCAGTGCTGCAGCAGAACATGGAGTATTGATTGCCCACCAGACAGCAGCAGGCAACGGAAATCCGTGTATGGAATGAACCTGACCTTTCCGCTTCTTTATTAGGGTCAGCCCTTGAACCTGATGCATTCTGTATCCTGGCCCACCATCACAGTGAAAATGCGATAGTCCTCCCCCAGTTCTACCTTCCCTAGGAAGTGTGTGGATAGCATGTTAAGAGAATTCTCTTCTCAGAATGCCAGAAGCACTATTCTGTGCCTCCCTGACATTTAGGCTATGCTTCTGTGCTGATCTCTGCTGTGTCATCTTGGAGAAGTCCCTCACACTCAGCCTCACCGACACATAGGTCTGTCCCGTGATCATTCGTCTGCATGTCTGGGGTGCACCCGATTTCTCTCAGCTGGGGCGGCAGTGTGTGAAGTTCTCACTCGCATCCCCTGACTGGCACAGAAGAGATGTTTAGTCCTGCCCATTCAGTCTTGACTGCATGGCTGTCTGTGAAGAAGCTCCTCCCTGATCAGTCTTGGTTCATGGAAGGGGCGTGGTAGCTGACGTAATCAAACATGCGATGGGCATTGATCATTGTTTCTTTCCATGGAAAGACACAGAGTTTACAAATTACATTTTTTCTTGTTTCAATCTTTTATCTTCATTTTGGGGCTAATTTCCCCAAACTATAAGTGACAGGAGACATGGTCATTGCCTACTCCAGGGAGATCAAAGGCAATGAAGACTCTCCATGTACAGAGCCATATTGGGGCAGTCATGCACATGGTTTGAGTTTGACAGTGGTCAAGGACAATCCCTGGCATCTGCCTTTAGGACATAATAGGGAAGTAGGTTAAGGCAGAAATTTTTATCCTAGGGTGGAGAAGCTCAGTGAAGGTTAAGTTCATTGTTCCTCCAGGTCTAGGAATTTCTGAATTAAGCAGGTGACCCACCCAGCTGCTGGAGCAGTCAAGATGAGGACCTCCAAGAGAAGCTAGACAACTTCCACTGGAACTCAGCCTGGAGTCTGGGGGGAAGGGTTTGTCCAAACTGTTAAAAGGTCCGACCACCATTAAAGTTTCCGGCCTTGATCAGTGAAATATTGTCTTGGCCCTTCTTCTTTTTGCCCCTTCCCCATCCATCCCTCAGCTTCTGTTCCAACAACCCAGTTCGTAATAGCTGCAGGCAGCTATGGAATACAACAGAGTGGCGCCCAGATGCGGGGCTGGATACAAGAAGGCTTTCTGAGGTGGCTCTGTCTTGGCGAAGCTTCTCAGAAAACAGAAAAAGGAAAAGATGGTATACTGCATGGTGAGCTAGAGGATACAGACTAAGTGAGGCAGTATGGACCCAGTGCTTAACTCGCTTAGGGTGCAGACAGTGGAATATGGGGTAGGAATTTGGTAGGCATTTGTCCAAAGCTTGTAAGAGCTGATTCAGGCGAAAAAGAAAAGGGTTTTAAAAATAGGCATATGTCCGCAGCCTCCAAGAGGTGCTTTAAGAGGAAAATGGATGCAATTGCTTAACAACAAACGCACTACTCTTTCTGTGTATCTTTCTGTGTTTGTCCTGGTGCACCGACTGTTTGTCTATGTGTATGTTTATGTCCTCTCTGTGTTTTTGTGTGAATGACTGTTTGTTTCATGTTAAAAAAAATTGGTAAGGATTTCATCTGCTGGCAACCTCTTGAGCCAGCTGAAGTTTGTGTGGGGGCTGATTTAAAGCCGTGCCACAGCGCAGCTCACTCACCCAAGAGGCAAACATGGCTTGGGGAAAAAGCCCGCATTTAAAAGCCCAGAAGCCTCAAGGTTGGGGGAAACTTTGGTTTAGCTTATGAAATTCCTGTAATCGCTTTATTATTGTTTCTAAATGGTCTTAACGGTATAAGGTTTTACATATCTTGACTATAGAGTTATAATTAATTGGGTATTATTTAAAAGGTATAGTTTTACTAAGAAAAGGTTAGTTTAAAACTGGTGATTCGGTGTTGTAGCCGTCTTAACTTAGCTACATGTGGCCTAACGCAACTCATGCTTTGTTCTTGTGTATAATTGGTTTTAAAGGTATATTTTGCGTGTCTTGACTATATAGAGTATTGGCTTTTAAGTCATTGGACATGATTTAAAAGGTATATGTTATTAACAAAAAGTTAGGTTAAAGCTGGTAGTTTAGGGTAGTCGGCATTTTAAATAACACGTGGCATGACACAACCCAGGAAATACAGGCCTTTAAGATTCTTCTAAATTGGCATGGTGTTTTGTGTGAATTTTGGCCTGGAGATTGGACTTAATAGATTAAGATTTAAAATAATGTCTCTTTAATAAGTTACACTGGCAGACAAACCTTGTGCTGTAAAAATGTGTTTGCAATTAATTTTAAAGAAAATAGATTGTTTAAAATTGGGATTCGCTTCCAACGTTATAGTTATGCTCTTGCCAGTGTGTCATTTGCTGCAGTTTGCAGTCTAGTTAAAGGCTCATAATTCTTAACATATTTTGTAATTAAGATACTTTTAAGAGTGATACAGCTGTGGTCATTATAGGCCTATTGCCACTTTTCCACAAGTTTATTGGCTACAATGGTAGAAGCAAAATTTAACCCTCCAAGATTAAAAAGGAGATCTCAGTGGAAATGTATTTGATATCAAGCATGCTCCTTTGAGTATGAAATTACAGGTTCCTTTTGTTAGTTAATCCTCAAAATGTCCTTGCAGGACAGGTAGTTTTGGGTCTGGTCTTAGATAAAAGGCTCGGATTAGAAGATATTTTCATTTGAGAAATCTCATACAATGTCCTTGCCAAGGACTCAAGATGGCTCCTAGGGCAGATAAAAAAAACTTACATTTGAGTTAATGCAAAGCTTAGAGCTGCCTCAGTGAAAACTAGTGAGGAAGCTTATGAGAAACTGTGTCTGCCTTATAGGCCCCACCTAGGGAGTGTTTGGCTAAAAAAAAAAAATTCTTATCCAGGTGTGGGTTAAAATGCAGTTCAAATCTTTGAAAGGTCAACAAGGCTATAAAGGCATTAACATTTGGCCTGTCTACTCCCTACAAAATTATTGTAGATTTAAAGGGTTGGTTTTTGCTTTATAAAATAATAAATTATAATTATAAAAGCATTTGCTTCTAACTTTAAAGAAACAATAAAGCAATTTCATTAGAAGGTTTTTTCCTCAAGGAATGGCTAGTAGCCTTACCTTAAGTGAGAAAAAAATGTTTTGTCTTTGTTTCAATACAAGAAATTAGGATCTTAAATTTTTCAGTGTATAATGTTCATGAAATGTTTGTTACAGGCCTTTGCTCCTAACTATGAACTTTTAGAATTTTTTAAGTAAATGGTTTTCAGGAGTTTGTTAGGATATATTAATTGGCTTTATCTTATATTTACCTCATCTTAAGCTTGCCACAGGAGGTCTTAAACCTCTGTTTTCAAGTTAGAAAACGTTTGTTTGTTCTTTGTTTCAAGCAGGAATCAAATTATTAATGGTTGATCTATTACATGTCAAGAATTTTTAGGCAAAATTAATAATTGTTATCCAAAAGATAATTTGTTACTATCAGATCACATGTTTATTCCTTTAAGTTTCTCCCTGCTTCAACACAAATACTATAGCAGCTATTTTTGAGATGTTGAAAAATCAAGCTTTTAATAATAGTAAATAAATATATATATATATATAGCTCATGGTTTACAATTGCTTAAAATAGTTCCATTTTTAATACTGCTAATTCTTAATTTTTACAGTTTATGCAAATGTAATTCAGATTTCAAAGAATATGTTCTCTAAATGACTGTCCTTTAGATATTTGAAAGCTAACCCAAAGGCTAGAGAGACAGCTACAATATACTTATATAATTAATCTTTAAAAAGGGTGCCTGGACAAGACCCCTTAAGGCAAGGCACATAAAATTTGTATCCCAGACAGGCTATATAGGAACAATCGGATGTACAAGCATATTATTTATATCATCAAAAGGGTAATGGCTTAAAAATAATTTTGTATTTTTGTGCACATCAAATTATAAAGATTTGTTCTTGACGTCCTCAATTTCTACCTCTACCACATAATGGTGTTAATCCTAGAGGACTTAATTATTACAGATAAATGATACTCATATTTCTAATTTAGAAGATTAAATATGTGCATGTGACTATTGATTCATTTTTAGGCTTTCTAGTTGCAACTGCTCTAACAGAAAAAAGCAACTAAAAATGCTATGTTTATTTTCTATAATTACATAGTTATTGCCTATGTTATGGTATATACTTTGTGTTCCAACTTAAATTAATAAAACAATATCTTCTTGGAAGAGAGAAGAGAGGGGAAATTGTGTTCCCATGCATATCATTTAAATGATGCTTGCATATTTTTAAGAAACATTTTAAAATTTGGATGCCAAGGAACTCCTTGCTGAGTGTATATGACATCCTGCCCCATCTGAGGTATTCAGTGCTGATTACAGTGATATGTGATTGGCTTGTCTCCAGGTCTCAGAATTTCAATTACAATGATTTTGAAAACTGTATCATACTTCTGCCATCTCTTCTGGTAGATAAACATACCTTCCTGGATCTAAAACCCACTGATTCAGAGACCCGCCTTTCACTGATTAACCCTGATAAATTCATGGTTTTTGATTCTTTGTTGTCTGAGGCTCTTGTCTAAGATATGATCAAACTGTAATTACATTCCCGCACTGACATTTTTAGTTTGGGAATCTTTAACAGGAAAAATAGAAGCTTCTGGAATTAATGAACAATTAAAAAAAAACCTCAGATATTTCCACATTGTGCTGGCTAGTTTTTTGTCAACTAGACACAAGGTAGGGTCATCTGACAGGAAGGAATCTTAATCTAGAAAATGCCTCCATAAAGTAGGACTGTATGCAAGTCTGAGTCATTTTCTGGATTGGTGATTGATACCGGAGGCTGCAGCCCAGTGTGGATGATGCCACAGGTGGTCTTGAGGTATATAAGAAAATCAACTGAGCGAGCCAGAAGGGACAAGCCTGTTAGAACCCTCCTCCATAGCCTCTGCTCTAGTTCTGACCTTGAGTTCTTGTCTGGACTTCTCTTACAATGGACCGTTATCTGGAGGCCTAAGATGACAATCTCTTTTCTCCCCAGATTACGTTTGGTCATGGTTGTTTTATCACGATAGAAACTGCAACTAAGACAAGCATTCTTGTAATAATCTAGCACAATATTTCTATCTATTGTATCCAGAGTTGGTTGTAAAGTACGTGGCCGAGACACCAAGAACAAAGGCAACTAGCGATTCACGTGGAGTGTGCTTCCTCGAATGCGCAAGGCAGCACCATTTCTAATGCTTGGACATCATGGGATCGATCCTTACATTGCTTAGGTAGGTTATGATCACTGAACACTACCCCTGCAAGGGCGGATTGAGCGGGCACATGGAGGTGTTCAGCTACAGGACTGCGGTCCTGCTAGCTACAGGACTGCGGTCCTGCTGCTCGACCTCCTAAAGATGAGTTTTTCTCATGCTAAGAATCTTTATGATTCCATAGAGAAGATGTTTGTTGATTTACTGTAGGGTAATGTTATAAAATAGCCCAGATGAAAAAAAAGGGGGTTATGTCACAGAGAAAGAAAAGCTGAATTGTGTGATGCTGAAGCCTTGGACCCTCACAAAAAACATAGGTTCAAAACAATAACAACAAACAACAAAACCCAAAACAACAACAACAACAACAACAACAACAACAACACATTGTTTCTCTTGTACCTATAAAAACTACACTTCTGAGTCAAATGGGGCAAGTGGGTGTTAATGAGGATTAAAATATGCATCAAATTCTCAAAAATTACACTAAAACAGTATTTCTTAGATTAACACATTTTCAGATGCTGACAAATATTTAAAGATTATTCTATTTAGCTAAAGTTTATCCAGTTCCATCAAAATACAAATAGCTCAACAACTCAGAAAAGAACAGGAAACTTTTTCTTATCAAGTCCTCAAAACTTGGTTTAGAAATAAGCTGTCCTTGGCTCTGAATACTTGATTGGTTTTTGAAAAATGCCGTTAGAGGTTTCTAGTTTGTCACCCAAATAGCATGTCAGACAACAGAGAGCACTTGTCAGGCTCAGACACCGTTCAATCATAATCTGAGTTTGACTTCAAAGCTTTCACAATTCAATTTTATTTAGAATTGAGAAAATATGACTGCAGAGAACAGGGTAAGGGCAGACCGAGCATTTGTCTTCTGTGGAACCACAGGGCAGAACTGAAGGGGGGCACGTGAGTCCATTCCTCATTTACCCCCAACTGCATTTGCCAGCCTCCGAATCTAGGTGACCTGCTGCCCTCTGACAGGGCCAGGGCCCTGGGAAGACATTCAGGCTGATGTTGTGTGAGCATGTGTCTATGTCACTGGGGTCTCTTCACAGTGCAGATACTGTGAGCAACACAAGAACAGAGAGGACACAGCTCAAGTGTTGTACAAATTCAGATGGCCATTTGTGGCAAACTCGGGGACCACTGGGAAACCTGCACCTTTCCCCCCAAAACAAAACAAATACCTAACTTCCCATTATAATTAGATACTAGGAAAATAAGAACATACAGTAGACACAAGATACATTCCCTATCTCCTTGCTTGAGGTTCCAATGAGGTCTGAGAGAGATGAGTCTCTGATTCCTTAGAGGATGCCACTGTTACCCAACTGAAGTATCACGAAGACACTTGTGGAAAGGAAATATGCAAGTGGCTTATAAATCAAAATTGTTCTGTGCTAGGGAACTCAATCTGCATTTGTGTTAGCATTTCCAATGAGGATGAAATCAGAGACACTGACTAGGAATATTAACTTTTTCTCAAACCAGTACTTCAGTGGTGGAGAGATATAAACCTCTCTAGTTCTTATACCAAGTTTAGCAATTATTGATTATAGTGGAGGGACAGTTCTAAGTATCAAATGTCATGTGAAATAAATCTCATAAGTATCTTTAGAGCTTCTCAACTTTTTTGATAAGACAAAAATGTGTGACCTAAAACAATTTACCTTCTATTAAAAAATCACATGGTCAAAACAAAACTGTAATTTTACACAAGATTTCAAGTAAGTCTTACTTTTTATAAATATAAAATTGATGTATGTTATGGGTTACTGAGTAGTGAAATTAACATCAAAGAATCTTATTAATTACTTCTTTTATTTCTGATATTGAATCATATCCCCTCTCTTCATTCCCTCCAAATCTACACTCCCTTGCTTTCCTTCAAATTCATAGCTGTATATCAATAATGACCTTGATCATTTGTTGCTTTTTGGGATAATTCATTTCACCTGAAGAAATGTCCATTTCCTTACCCTGAAATCCAGCTGGCAGCCAGGAACGGAGAGAAGGCATCCTTCCAATTGCCTGAGAAATGCCTCATTTATGCAGACATACCACTGAGGCCAGAGGTCTTGGTTGGGAAATGATAGTGGGGCTTCACATATTCAGGGGGCTTGGAATGTGCACATAATGCCCTGACATCGGGACCTCCTTAGTCTGTGTATGCAAGTGAGATAAATGCATATTCTCCAACACACAGGACAGACAGACACAGTACATCTCAGGCCTTAAAGCCACTGAATGCAAAAAAAATGTAAAATAAAGTTTGGAGAGCAAATTTGAAGTCTTCTGCCACATCCAACGTTGAATTAATTTCTCTAGTGCAGAAACTTTTAATTGATTAGGTCCCCTTTAGTCTCAAGGACATGCCCTGTGAGATAATTATTTAGGAAAGGGTAAGATGCATTTCAGAATGAATGCCATGCTCCTTTATAAAATGAAAGCTATTACTATGCACCTGAACCAGCTTCTGAGTGCTCTGTCTAAACAAGTTTGAGCTAACTAGGTATTTTTGAGTGCTGCTTTCTTTGAGTGTGTGCGTGTAGATTCAGAGGACGACTTCTAGTGTCCTTCCTCTGATGCTGTGCTTTGTGACCAGAGCTCACCAAGGAAGCAGCTAGCTGGCCAGAGAGCCCCAGAGGTCTGCCTTTCTCTCCCTTGCCAGCACAGCATTACAAGTGTATGGTCCTTTTAAAAATGTACATACCGGGGCTCAGGCTCAGGCCCTCCTGCTTACAGCACGAGCATTTTACCAACTGAGCTGGCTCCCCAGCCCCTGGGTTTGTTCTCTCAAGAACTAAGAATAAATCTGTCTAGTTGAAAATGATCTAGTTAGACTAGATATGCATGTATAAATACTAAGAACAGATTAAGAACTCTGCTCTTTTGAGTTTTAAATATTTGGTGTCCAAGATATACAACAGACACAAACATTTTATATATATCTATATATATATCTATATATATATATATATATCAAACATCATTCCATTTATCTATTTATTATTCCCTCTTCCTATTGATCATATTTACTTATCTATACCTATTCTATTTAATATATATAATGTATATATAAACACATATACAGTGTGTACTATACATATCACAATTATATATAATCATATCCATATGTATATATATAACATAATTACACATATTCATACACATGCATAAATGATACTTAAGAATTCTGTCTATAAAAGAATACACTTTAATTTCACACCACTGGGAAACTCACCAGGATACACTGTAATTTGACATCTGTGATTTACATATAAGCCATTACTTTTCTTAAGATTTCTTTCTTTGGGGTTTGCGTTCATATAGCGTCTGTCTGTGGTCCTCAGCCCCTGTGTGATGGAGAATGCTTGTCTGCCTGCAGCTCCCTTCTCTCCCATGTCCTTGCGATCACCTGGCAGACTAGCAGGAGGAGGCCAGTCTAATGATGCAGCTCAAACACTCAACCTGTGACTGCGGATAGATGCAGCTCAAACACTCAACCTGTGACTGCTGACAGATTTTGCTCGTTAGAGAAGATATGAACAGCCAGTTGGCTGGGAAGATTTGTGAACTAACACTGGCATTTGTGTTGGTGTCTGGTTCATGTTTACAGCTTCCAGAATGCATGGGCCAGGGCAGGACCGGCCTGGGGGGTTTTGAGATTAAAAGTATATACAAATGATAAATAAGACAAATGATAAACAACAGCAATCAGCCTCATTGAAAAGGCATCTCTAGAGAGAAGCTTCTCCCCTGTGTGAAGTTGACAGGTTCTGTGACTGAACTGCCATTCTCTGCTCTGTGTAATTGTCCCCTGTGGACAAGCACAGGCCTCATATGGAGGAGGCGCTTTTCTCTGAAGTTGTCTTTTAAGCCTGTCAGACATGTTAGATCTTCTAACTTCCCACGATGTCAGAAAACAGCAAGGGGAGGAAGAGATGAACCTTAAGAGGAACTTTTGATGGGTGTGGCCTACAAACAGAACTACAGCTGCTGGGAGTAAGATGGGCGCTCGGTCTCATTTCTCTTTTCTAGGCTGAGATCTGCAACTTGGTTGACTTTTCCTTAATCAGCTGTGAACGTACTCTTGAAACACACACGTGAGTCTGCACCCTTGTTTCCTAGCTGGTAGGTCCCGTCATCCTTGGGGTCTTCCAGCTGGTAAGCATTGTTTCTGTTAGTGAGCTGGCTTGAGGCTCATGTATCTGGGACGCTTCAAGGTAGGACTTTTCCACAGAAAGAATGAAGCAGGATTTTAATACAGTGACTTTCAGGCTTGCCCTCACAGCTCCAGGTGGGGGGAGGGACTGAGGTTAAGTTATTGATCAATGGCCAATGGTTTAAGCAACCCTGCCCCCGCCTGTGTATGTGCGTGTGTGTGTGTGTGTGTGTGTGTGTACATGTGTTAATGTATGTGGGCACGGGTAAGAATAGCTACATGTGGATGTATGCGTGTGGAAACCAGAAAGTAACCTGTACATGGCCCTCAGATTACTCTCTCCCTCAGTTTGTGACATATGACTTCATTAAACCTGAAGCAAACAGGTTCAGCTGGACTGTCTGCCCGCGTCTGCCCCCACAAGGCCGCTTTACAGGCGTGTGCCATGGTGCCCAGCCTTACGCACAAGGGTCTGGGATGGCACTTAGACATCTGCCTATTATGTGGGAGCCTGAGATTAAACCCAGGTCTCGTCGTCTTTGTAGCGAGCGCTTTATCAAGAGATCCATCTCCCCACACCACCTATGGTTTTTCAGGTCATGGAAATCTCTATTGGTTGTGATGGTTTGAGAGTAGAAGAAAAATGGTTTCATTTTCTTTATGAGATTATAATGACAACAATTTCCCTTCCCATTCATACCTTGAAACCTCCCCATATACTGCTCCCACTCTCCTTCGAATTAATGGCCTCTTTTCCACTAATTGTTATTGCATGCATACATCTGTCTGTCTGTCTGTCTGTCTGTCTATCTATCTCCCTAATATAACCTGCTTCTCCTTATGATGTCACTTGAGTATATGGTTTCAGGGCTGAACAACTAATAGGTGTGCTCGTCCCTGAGGAAGACCAGCTCTCCCACACACAACTTCTCCCAGTTGTCTTTCCACATCACCAGAGCAGCTGCCCCTAAGGCAGTGGGGCCGGAGGTATGAACACAGAGAGAGTTTTGGTGAATTGGTTATCATGTCTGGATGTGACTCCACTTCTGAGAGGATCCATGACTAGAGAGGAGAAAGTTAGCTGATACTCTTGGCCAATGCTCTAACGTAGGCACTGAGAAGGAGGTTGTGCTCTAAATTCACAAATAATTAATTTAGTCCGACACTTACAGCTCTGGTTCCAGGGCAGTCTGGAGACTGGCACTCACCGCTCATCTGGTTTGGAATTAAGACATCGTCCCAGCAAGATGGACCCTTTGAAAAAAACAAAACCAAAACCACATGAAAACCATTCATCATTTCTTTGTGTACAATAGAAATGGAAACGCATTTCTGGTAGAGAATCTTGATGCCTTCCCACTGGAATCATGGGAGATAATGAAACAGCAAGTACTACAGTGATCTTGAGAGTGAGGCTGACAGACACAGCGGGGGCTTTCCCCAGGCATTCTTGTGGGATCTGTGAAGTCACGAGTGTCCCCATAAATACATAAGACTTCATTTGGTATTTGGCTCAAACAGGTCCAGTTGTACTCCTTTGACTCCTTGGGGGCTCTGTTTAAATCTTGTTGTCTGGAAGGCCACCCCATAGTTGTGACAATACTCTCTAGCTGGTCTACCCACTTTACAGCAGCTGTCATGCCCCCACAAGTGGCATGACAGCTGATTAAGTGGAGGTCTGTTCCCTCTCTACATATGGACTTTAGAGAAGACCTGGTCTATATATACACAGTATCGCTGTACATAAAGAGGCACTGGGTATTGGACCATACTATTCTAGTAATCAAGAAGCAAACCTCTGAGTAACAGCTGAAGTTCTTCTATTGGATGAGAAGTCTTTGCCTTACTGTTTGGGTTTCAACAAGTTTATCCAGCTCAGAGCATCCAGAGCAGACAGAGCATAATATATTTTATTTACAGATGTTTTGAATATAGCACTAACTAGTGGGATACAACCTGGTTCACTGGAGAGCTCTGCAGATATGTAGCGCTACATAGAATAGCATGCAGTAACACTAACTCCAGGTTCTTACTCCCAAATTCATGTCAGAGCAGGACTATAGCTGTTAAAAGTTCTGGAAGGAAATAATGAGGGAGAGACAACTCAAGCTGTCTCTCCAGGTCATGGTCTCCTCACTACTGAGAGACAGCAGTTTCCTTATTTGAATGAAATAATTTTTCTAAATTTACTGCAATTTTAAATGTCTAAAAATTGGAATGAGAATTACATGGAATTACATGAGAATTACATGGAAAGGGGGCAGTGTTGGATGCATGCTAGGGTACTTCCTGTCCCTGCTGCTCTGGGTTTGTGCACACGCGCACGCACAAACACACACAGACACAGATACACACACACATACACACATGTGTGGGCATGCATGCACAGGGTCTCTTCTGAAGCCTCATCTGGTATCAGCTTAAATTATTGATCTGTATTAACACATGCAATGAGTGAGGCTGAGACAGATGCTGAAATGATGATCCACCATTTCTAGAAATACTCAGGAGACAGCAGAGGATACCTCTAAACCTGGAGGGCCAAAGGGGGACCAAGAACTGAAATAATAATGGGGAAAAGGGATAGAAGAGTGGGCACAGGCATCTTGTAGCCACAGGATTTCATAAACAGAAGATCCTAAAATATATGGAGGAAGTGCCCAGCTTAGCTGCTTCAAAACAAAAATCAACACAATATCCTAAAGTCTCAGTGATTCCTTCAAGGCTTGGAGCATATTTCTGACCTCTAATTACATTGGTCCAGTGGATGAACAGTAGAAAGTATGTTGGGGACCCCAGAGATGGAAAGAGGTTTCAGGGAGGTGATGATTTACAGACGGACGGCAGAAGGCTGCTGGGATGTGGCTCACGCGTGACTCTGAGAGACAGCCAAGGGGTGGCCAGGGCTTCTGTAAGTATGACAGGAAGGACGGAGGAGAGACAGCTGAGGATCGGCAGAGCTGCTGGCACAGGTGGTCTGACAGCCAGTGGCCTGGAGCCAGGTGAAGGAACATTTGGACAACAGAGCAATGGATGCAGAGTTATCATTTACACTGCAGGAAGTAAATCAGTCATCGCAGGCCAGCCTGAGGACCATTTCTGTGCCAGGAATCAGCTCCTGAGGAGCTCAGAAAGTCTACTGCAGAAACTAGTAAAAATGTAAAAGTACATAGGCCACAGCTCCTGCCTGGAGTCAGTACACGCTTGGCCTTTCTTCATCATGAACATACATATGTGCACCCACATCATACACACACTGATACAGACACACAGAGAGATACACACATACTACATACATATGACACAGCACACAGACAACACATGCACATTATGTAAGTACAAACACATGTGTGCACACCACACACACACTCACACACTCACACACACACACACACACACACACACACACACACGATGCTAGGGAAAAAGCAGAGGACTTTAGGAGCCTGAGCTCCACTTGGAAGAAACTGCCATTCCGTAGCAGCTGGAATCTGAACTTTTACATACTAGACTACAAGTCACCACTACGCCCAGACAAAGTGCAGAAGGTAAGCCCTGGGCTACTGTTGGTAGGGGATCTGCTTCAGTGCTGGCTCTTGGCTGGTGTTTGGCAATTTGAAATTTTGAGACATAGCATCTCTGATGTGGGTGACTTGCAGAGCTGCTTTAGACAATGGATGGGACTCATGTCCAGTGCCTCCTTCCCCTCAGGCAGACTAGAATCCTGCTGACCTCTAGGCAAGAATGCCTCCATGACCAGCCCCTACTCACTCCCAGGAGGCTCTGCCCTCCTCCCCTTGTGTCTATCTGCATGTAGATTTTTCCTTCTATGCATCTTGCTGCAATGAATCTCAGCATTGCCCATTCCTGTAGGGCCTTCTGGTGAGTCTCTGAATCTTTACATGAGCATCAGGACATAATGTTACACAATTAGTCACCAAGGGGTCTCTAGCCATTTGGCGGGGAGGGGGGTAGGGTAGGGTCACCAGTCACATCACAGCAGAAGGGAACAAACCAGGAGCCTCCGGGCCCAATCAGACCAGTGCCTGGATATATTAAGTTCATGGCCTGGGAAATGTCTTCAGTCTTTAAAAGTATTGAAAAGCACAATAAAGAATGTACTCTTGTTTGTGACTTGGAAATCTTATAACAGTCAAATGGTAGTGTTCATTACTAAAGGCACATGACACATTCACTGGCACACGGTGGCATTGGTGGGCACCGGTGCGCTCATGGTACATATGTTCTCCTAACCAGACCCTGTGACCTACGAAGCCCATGTATATTGTCAGAGCCTTCATGAGAAAAGCCAACTAAATGTCTCCATGGTGAATGATAGTCTATAAGGTTATAACAAAAAGTATTCCTCCAGTTCTATATGGTGGCATATATTTTGATATCACATAAGTATGTGTGTTCGCATGTCTGGCTGTGACCCAGACATCAAGGGAGAAGTTCCTTCCATTGAAAGTTTAAGCTGTTCACCTGAGCACTTGGAGAGGGCATCCTTGGAGAGGGGGCTATAAGTGGGTCACTGTGCGTCATGTTTGTGTGGCAAGCACGGGACAGAAATGCTATCTCAGCAGCCCTGACAAAACACACCTGCAGGGCACATCAGAAAAAAAGTGGAGCATGTGCCCTATAATAGCCAGAAGCTGGAAAGAACTCAGATGTCCCTCATTGGAGGAATGGATTCAGAAAATGTGGTATATTTACACAATGGAATACTACTCAGCAATTAAAAACAACAAATTCATGAAATTCTTAGGCAAATGGTTAGAACTGGAAATTATCATCCTAAGTGAGGTAACCCATTCACAAAAGAACACACATGGAATGCAGTCACTGATAAGTGGATATTAACCCAGAAACTCAGAATACCCAAGACACAACTCACATATCAAATGATTCCCAAGAAGACGGAAGGAGAGGGCCCTGGTCCTAGAAAGGCTTGATGCAACATTGTAGGGGATTGCCAGGACAGAGGAGTGCGAGGGGGTTGATTGGGGAATGGGCAGAGGGAAGAGGACTTATGGGACTTATGGGGAAGGGGGGAACTGGGAAAGGGGAAATCATTTGGAATGTAAACAAAGAATATAGAAAAAAAGAAAGAAAAAAAGTGATCCCAGATAATAAAATCCACAAACTGTGAACTTTTAAAGTTATTTCTAAAAGTTACAGAACTGATCCAAAACTCACCTTGACTAGCTTTTTCAGTGCCCGGGATCTTGTACCAGACATCTTGTGTCACTATCATATGTGCTTCATTTAAAAAGCAATTAAACATAATTTAAAGTACAATGGAACTGGAGGGGCTAAAACAAACTTGATAGTCAAACATGGTTGTGGAACAGCGAGGTTTTCTTTACAACTACTACACTCCGAGGGCTGGGCGGGTCCTTCCTCTATCCCTGTGTTTCCTTTTGCCATGGATGATGAGAAAACCAGTGTGCTGGAACCTTGGGATCTACTGCTCGGGGCCTGCCACATGCCTGGCCTGAGGTCACTGGCCCACTGCAAGCTTACTCTTCCCATCTGAGGAGGGGGTAAGCATTGCCTTCAAGCAGAGGGGCAGAGCTGCCAGCATCAGATGACACCTTTCCACACGACCTGATACCCGCTGGCTTTCCAAAGATGGCATCTGTTGCATTGTTTCTTAGCTCTCAAAATAGAACTGCCTGAGAAGATTCGTTTGTTTATTTATTTGTTTGTTTGTTTTAGCAATAGCTGAGCCCTGAGACGCTAATTCCAAGGGGACCTACTGACCTCCACTGGGGATTTTCAAAGTCTTCCAGTGTCTCCATTTCCCCAGGCTCTGCCGTTCCTGGGGATCAGGGCACTGGCTGTTGTGGATGGCATGGGACTCTACTAAAACACTGGCCTCCAACTGTCACCCAGTGCTGTTTTGTGGGTCCATCTTCCTCCAGGAAATTTAATGATGCTCTGCTGTAAACAAAGTATAAGGCTTTGGTAACCATAATGACAAGTGGAAAGGGTGTAGAGTGAAAAAATTCTAGGAACCAAAGTAGCATTAAATTTCCAAATATTTATTGGATATATTTATACTCAATAACATATAATTCATATATATATATATGAATAGATTATAGTGCACATATACACACACTATCCAATTTTTATATGTATAGATTCCATGAAATATACCAAAATTTGGTTCAAATGAAATAAGGAAACTTACTCAAATATATAATATTTTAAATGCCTGTACCAAATATAGGCAAGATATAAAGCAGCTATAATGGAACACACACATGCATGCACACAGATACATAGCTGCACAATACACACACATGCACACACATGTGTGCACATAAAGGGTGAGAATGTGAACTGAAATCACTGTTACATGTACTACATACGTCCCAAATGGGACTTGACCACTAGCTTCCTATTTGACCATGATAAAAGCACGGGACACATGGAGAGTTAAATGTGAATATCCTTCATATTCATAGTGGACCTAAACTTAGAGACCTCTCCCAATATCCATCAAAATATGCATGGGCACAGTGTGGTGCTGACAGAATTAGGTGTTGCCTATTAGCTGGAAGTGTCCCACAGTCCTTGGATTTGCTAAGACCCTCACCTAGGCAAGACTCCTTCATCAAACCAGCAGAGGCTGGCTGCCTCATCTCCTGCGATGCAGTCTCCTGTTATGTCACAGCCATCAGCAAAGGACCCACAGATGCTTCACCACGCCCACTGCCCTCTCTTGCTCAGAGAGAAGCCACAGGTCCTCTACATACTCCAGAGGAGGAGGTACATGGATGGCAGGCTGTGAGATGTTGCTGGGGTCACCTTTGAAAACACAAATGCTATGTCCTATCTGAACACGCCAATACTGCATCCTATGGGATGGGGAGGAAGACATTTCAGAAAATCAAGGAATGAATAATCCCATCTGTGACTTGGTGCCAAAGGCCCAGGGTGTAGCTTTGTCACGGGCACACTTCCCAGTTCAAGCATGTGAATAATTCAACTGTCTCCTGGAATTGTTCTTTCATAACTTAGGAGATATTAAAGCATAAACGCTGGATGGAACCAGCAGTGAGCTCCTATTTATTCTTGTAAGTCAGACTTCGGAAAAAAAAAAAACCCACACATTTTATAACAATAAACAGAGACCTGCTTTATTTTAATGAAAGGGCATATTCTTTTAAAACCTCACTTTATATCCTGTGATTCCTAGAAGAGGGACATTTGACCTTTGTCTCTGAATGCTGAGCTGCTGACATATGCGCATTTGATTCTATAGAAGAAGAGAACACTGCAGTCTACATAAAGACATTTATAGCTCTGAGTTTCCACTTCCTGCTACTAATTACTTAAAGTGAGCATTACTGGAAAGAAATAACGATTATGATATTAAGATTAGTAGCCCAGTCCTTGTTGATATGTTTCATAAATTATTTTAATACTATATTAATAATTTAAAAGTCCCCATTGAAAAATATTTATGCACAAAAATATTTAGTGTACAAAGGAGCTAGAAGAAGCAAGATGATGATGATTATGATAAAAGTAATTGCTGGGGGGGGGTATGACCTTGTGTTCATACTGAGCTGTGTTGTTTACACAACGTGTCCACATGTCCCAAGTTGACCTTGATTCTCTGAAATGAACCACTAATGCTGAGCTCTGAGCCTCAGTCTGACAGTCTGTTACACATTAGGGTGACTTCAGAGCAGTTTCTAAAAGAAACCCTGGCCCTGTACCCAGTCTGTGAATATACCTAAGAGCCAATTTGGCCCTCCAACTCAGCCCTGGAAACTCATCCGGACGATTATATCACATGTTTTTTGTTTTCATGCAAGGACCCACATCTTCACCATTGGCATGACCATCTCAGAACCAAGATCTTGCTTTATCACATGGAATATCTGACCCCGTGTTCTTATTGCAAAATATATTCACATGGTAATGATGTCTCATCATAAAATAACTTTTAAAATTAAGAAACAAAGCATTCCTCTTCAAGAGAATAAACAAGGTTCAACAGATCAGGGCTTCATCTATTCTTGAGGACACATGGTAGTGGCAGTTGACCTAAACTTGTGGAAGAATTACATCTTCAACTGAGCTTCAAAGAGTGACTTGTGATCAGACTGGAAAAAGGAGGTTTTGTGAGGTCAGCAGAATTCTGAGCAGGATGAACAATATAAATATTGAATCCGTAGATGCACTGTTGGAATATGTTACACCTCCAGCAGAATTTCTCATGTATTCATCATTAAGACACAAACAGTCAGTTATTCACAAACTGTTTCCTAAACATACCAATCTATCCCATGGTTACTCGAAGCACAATTCCGTAGAAATAGATATTTGGGTATCTTTTACAGCTGAGTCAGAATGCCTGTGTTTAGAATCACCAAGTAAAGATGGATGCTTCTTACTGGTAAGGCATGAGTAACCCTGGTTCCCTGTTCATAAGGCAGAAGTACCCAACTTACTGTCCCATACATAGTAAATAGTAAATATGAATCAGAGGATGCTGTACTAAACCCCAACAAGGTCCCATCATCCCAACAAGATTTTGGAACCTCCAAACTCTACAAATGCTTCCATTAACTCAGGCTAGTTGTTTTCATGTTGTTATGCCTTGCTACTAATTTACTACTAGTAAAATATAGTGACTGGAGTTCATGGTCAAGTAAGGCAATGAATGAGCTAAGTGGTGTGAGACCCCTTTAGCCAGTAGCACACATTGCCAGTGAAGAGACAATTAATGGTAGAAAGGAGTGGACCCACACAGTTATCTCACTTTGCACAATCACGAGTTGAGTGTCACCTCCAAGTAGGAAGATACATCGCGGGCCTGATGAAGCTGTTGCTGCTGATGTCATCCACCTGAACAGACATGTACACCTGTGGTGACTAGTAGAGGCTGCTGTGTAATTCAACTGTGGCTGAAATGGAACACCTCAGTTGGCTTTGGACAGTCCACCAAAGAATTGGAATAACTCTATAGTATATAAGACATAATTTGATATAAGTTAATAATAAGACAGAAGTTCTTACACTAAGTTGTATTTCATATATCAAAAGTCAAGTGTCTTCAGGGGCTGGAGAGATGGCTCGGTGGGTGGTTAAGAACACAGGAGACATGGGTTTGACTCCAGGCATCCACAAACTGGATGTTCCAGGAGATCCATTGCCTTCTCCTGACCTCCACAGGGACCAGGTAACACGTGATGAATAGACACCCATGCAGAACAAAACACACAATAAAAATAAAAGATATAACTAAAAAAAATGCCAAGCATATCCAAGCTTAATGCTTGAACCATACATTTGCCTTGCAGAGGAATTATAGGAGACAATTACTTTTAAAATCTGCATTATTGCATATGGACAGAGTCTTGGCTGAGCATTCCACTACATTTTGGCATAACCAATGTGGTCGTTCCCTGAGTTCCCAAGGTGTGACTATGGCTAGTGCATGAAATGTTAAACAATGGTTATTTCTTTATAATTCCCAGCTACCAAACTCCTCCTGGCCCAGAAGATGCCTTCAATTATATCATTAAGTGAGGACAGTTCTGCGGGGATGGTAGGACTTCAATGGCAGTAATGGCCTTTCTGCCCTGTTACATTGAGTTTCAACAATGAAGACAAACAAGACCACAGGATCATCTGTTCAAGTTCTCCACCAAAGATAGTCTGATTGCTGCAGAGAGGGAAAGTCCTTGAAGCTGAGGCCAGGGGTGGTTTAAGTCAGCATAATATCTCTAGCCACTGCGACTCTTATCTAAAGAATACTTGCATGCAGATCCATTCTCATTCCAACTGGCTTGGTAGTTACGCTTTGGACTAGTCTCTGCTTATTAAATAAGATAAGAAATCTAGATTTCTTCAGATGCCATCATTATATAAATGTTATTGTTTGGTTTTCAAAACTAAGATCTGTCCCAGGCTACTTTGGATCCCGGACTCAAAGGGCTCAAGTTTGAGTTATATCTTCATCATCTACTTTTGCTTTTCTAGAGAGGGAAAGGAAGAAATAACATAGCAGATGGTTGAGATCATAAAAAAAGATTATACTATATTCAATTTTCTGTTGCTTCAACATTATTTACTGCCCGTGAGTATATTTCAGTCCAGGGACAGCGTTTTGGCCAGTGGCTGGAAGCTAGACATCTTGTAGTGGTGGAGGTGACAGCTTTCGAAGGCCTTGTAGGCTTCAGTGGACAGCTGCCTAGAGAAGGACTTGGCAGAGGCTGTGAGGAAGATTACTTGTCAAAAGTGGAAGGAATGATGAAACTTGGATGAAGACACCAAGCACACAGGCAGTGGGGCTGCCTGCTTGTCCTTAGTGACACTGCATTTACTAAGAATGTTTAATCCATATTTCCGAGGGTATGAATTCAAATTCTTGCATTTACTGCATGGTGCTTTAGGTTCTAGAAAGTGCAAGACTTTCTTCATCAAAATGATGAAAAGGCAGGAAATTGAGGGCCACTGGAGAGTCAGTCCTTCAGTGTTATGTTAAACAAAACAAAGTGAAACGTGGTCCAGTTCAATAAGAATGGAACATTAGCTCTAGTCTGTACCATTTACTGCTGTTCATTTGAATTTCAACGGCTTCCTCCCCACCCTCCTCTCCCCTCTTCCTTCTCTCTCCCTCTCCTCACACCTACTCCAGTTATTATTCAGAATCTTTCATCTCATGAATCAGTTGTACTTAAGGCCCACTCACCTCTAAAATTCATGCTGGCCTCTTTATTTATGCTATAGTTAGAAACAAGAGGAAGAGTCGCTGTTTCTGTCTCTGTCTCTGTCTCTGTGTCTCTCTGTCTGATCCTCTCTCTCTCTCTCTCTCTCTCTCTCTCTCTCTCTCTCTCTCTCTCTCTCTTCTCTCCAAAGTAAATTTGGGCTTTCTGGGGACTGCTTTAGATTGGCTGAGGTTCACAACAACAACAAAAGTGTTTTTGGCAGCCCATACTTCTCTGTGAGAATTTCCTCAGCCAGGTGGTGGTGGTGCACACCTGGACTTCTAGCACACCAGAAGCCAGAAGCAGAAGCAGGAGGATCTCTGTGAGTTCAAGGCCTATAGAATTAGTTGCAGGGCAGGCTGGGCTACCAAGAGAAATCCTGTCTTTAAGAACCAAACCAATCAACCAACCAATGAACAACAATGAAAAACATTTCCTAAAAGCATTATTATGTTATTCATTCTCCCCCTGGGCTCAAGTTTTTGATCTAATGGAACCATATTTTTTCTACCGCCCCATATAAGTTTGCACCGTGTTCATTTTCCTGACAGATCAGAATTTAAGGAGTAAAATACAGACTGAAGAAGGTCCCACATAAGTCACATGTGATTAACTCAGCATTCTCCCTGAACAATGTACTCTACCTCTATCAGGTACTTCTATTGCATGAGAGATTTTGGAAACAAAAATCACATCCTTTCATTTATGATTTTTGAAACAAAAATTCTGAGATTTCATCTTACACCAGTCAGAATGGCGAAGATTAAAAATTCAGGAGACAGCAGGTGTTGGAGAGGGTGTGGAGAAAGGGGAACACTCCTCCACTGCTGGTGGGGTTGCAAATTGGTACAACCACTCTGGAAATCAGTCTGGCGGTTCCTCCGAAAACTGGGCACCTCACTTCCAGAAGATCCTGCTATACCACTCCTGGGCATATACCCAGAGGATTCCCCACCATGTAATAAGGATACATGCTCTACTATGTTCATAGCAGCCCTATTTATAATTGCCAGATGCTGGAAAGAACCCAGGTATCCCTCAACAGAAGAGTGGATGCAAAAAATGTGGTATATCTACACAATGGAGTACTATTCAGCCATTAGAAACAATGAATTCATGAAATTCTTAGGCAAATGGATGGAGCTAGAGAACATCATACTAAATGAGGTAACCCAGACTCAAAAGGTGAATCATGGTATGCACTCACTAATAAGTGGATATTAACCTAGAAAACTGGAATACCCAAATCATAATCCACACATCAAATGGGGTACAAGAAGAAAGGAGGAGTGGCCCCTTGTTCTGGAAAGACTCAGTGAAGCAGTATTCGGCAAAACCAGAACGGGGAAGTGGGAAGGGGTGGGTGGGAGGACAGGGGGAGAGAAGGGGGCTTATGAGACTTTCGGGGAGTGGAGGGCTAGAAAAGGGGAAATCATTTGAAATGTAAATAAAAAATTATATCGAATAAAAAAAGTAATTCGTATTAATGAAGTAAACTGTGATAGTTTTCAAATAAAGTCACATATATTTATCTCTAAAAAAAAAATGCAAGAACAGTTTCCTCCTGAAAAGTAATAGTTTCCTTCAAACTATTTGTGTTTTTAAGTGTTTTGTTTGCTTGTTTTTGTTGTTTCACCATTGTGATGGTTTATGTATGCTTGGTTCAGGGAGTGGCACTATTAGGAGGTGTGGCCTTGTGGGAGTAGGTGTGTAACTATGGGCATGTCCTTTAATGCCATCACTCTAGCTGCCTGGAAGCCAGTCTTCTCCCCCTTTTGCCTTTGGAACAAGATGTAGAACTCTCAGCTCCTCCTACACCATGCCTGCCTGGATGTTGCCATGCTCCTGCCTTGATGATAATGAACTGAACCTCTGAACCTGTAAGCCAGCCCCAATTAAATGTTGTCCATATAAGAGTTGTCTTTGTCATGTAGGGTGTCTGATCATAGCAGTGAAACCCTAACTAAGACAACCACAAAGAAAGGATGACCGTTAAGAGTTGGCTAATTATGTTGACTGGATCATAGCACAACATCTATCTGTACTGACACAGCACACTGCTTATTTACATGCTATTTCTGTCTATAGAAATTTGAATTCTATAGCATAAGGAATTTGGTGGAAACTGTTCATTTTAACTTGTGCTCCACTGAAACAGATAGGCCAGTGGCCCATCATGGATGCTAACGTCTCCTAACTTTCAGTTTGAAGGCTTCATAGTTCCTCGTACATGCTTATAATTTTCCCAACTGCATTTAGTAGTTTCTCACTTCTGAATGTGCATCTCAACACCAGCCACAGCATGCTCATTCTTGATTTGAAACATGACATACAAGGATTTAGTTACAGAAGTAATTGTGTTGAGTCATTATTTAGAAATTAAAAGACAAAGGGAAACCCAGGGTGTCTCTTGCCTCAAAGTATGTGCTGGTTTAAGAAAAATCTTTCTCCAAAGCATCCTGCTTGCTTACAATTAATTAATCCAAATCACATCCACCACTGCATTGCCCAGACCAAGGAAGGCAATAACATTTCCTTTAAAACTCATAAAAGCTTCCTGAAGTTTTATAACAAAGTCATTTTTTTCAGACACATTCCCAGAGTTGCAAATTGCCTCCCCATCTCTCAAAATGATGACGTGAGGTAGATGAACCTGAGACACATTCATCATGGCAGTAACGAAGAACTCATGGGCAGCTCAAGAGATGATACTCAGCTAGTGAAGTGCCTGCCTCCTAACTATGAGGACCTTAATCATCTCGCAGAAGCCAGTGCAAAATAAAATTTAAAATGGAAGGCATGGTAGGATGGGCATGTAATTCCAACCCTGGAAAAGAACAAAAGGTTCTGAAGGCCTGAACCTAGTGACCTTGATGAGTTGTGGGTCATTCAGGGACCTGTTATTAAAGAAAAGGTTTGGTTGTACCTGATAGATGATGCCTATAGCTGCCCTCTGGCCTCCATACACAGTCTCACACACACACACACACACACACACACACACACACACACACACACACACAAACACACATACACACATACACACACATACACACACATACACACACACACACACACACACACACACACACACACACACGCACCCGCACACACACACACACCTGCACATAATACCATCACCACAAAGAAAAGCCAACAGATAATGCTTTGGAAATAATTATTCCTGGTACAACCTACTGATCTGTAGGGTCTCTGGTTGGCTGCTATCGGTAAGATGGAGAGGTATCCATTAAGTAGAAAGAGTAGCAATGACTGGCAAAATTACAAATTTACAACTCAGGAAGAATGAGGGCACAGTGGGAGCCGGTAAACTCAAAATGTGACCCTCCTTCATCTTCACATGGAATCACAGAGCCAGATCTATCTCAGCCTTTCTTTTGAACGCCTGAGGATGGTCCACTGGGAGTCAAGAGACCTGACAGCTGATGGATGACCTGACAGTCATGAGGGTAGAGAAGAATTAGCATAACATCCCAAGAGCTGAGTCCTGGAGCCTTTGCAGAGGCAGAAATAGCTGTTCACAGCCCAGTAACCCCTGACAGCACCGTTTGATCAGGACAAGGTCAAGTAGAGGATAGAAAGGGACATAGACCTGAAGTTTAAGGGCTCAGGAAACTGCAATCTGGCTCAAACTGCAAGAGACATGTTTGGGAACAATGAAATTTTCCACTTTTGCACCTCGGAAGTAAGTTCTTACTCTCCAAACTTTGTTCTCCAAACACCTGGTAGATCCAGGGTCTTCTCTGGACCCAAACCAGTGCTTTATCTGCATGGTTACAGCCCTGGCTAACTGCCTTGAGGCTCTCAAACCCACTCTCTCAAGTAGGTATACACACCCTAGAAGGGATGTTTCTAAAATAAAAATAGGAACCCAACCATCTCCTGCTTCAGATCCTGCAGTGGCTCCATGGACCTCAGGGTCCTAACAGGGTTCAGAACACCCTGTCTTACCTGATAACTATTCGCCATATCTCTCAGCCCATTTATTTGCTGCCCAATGCATATAAACCTACAAGCCCCATCATAAGGAAATGTACCAACTGAAGTAATATACTAATCTTGCTGGACCACTCCAGACTCAGGCAATCCTTTGACTTTCCAGTGTGCTGGGAAGTGTTGAATGGCGTTGTCATGGTTATGGGGGCAGAAAAGTGATATCAAAGTTCTTCTCACTGAAAAGCTCACCCTCACACCTTCTACCTGGTATTGCTCTCTCTCTCTTTTTCTCTTACTGTGTATTGTGAGAACATAAATCCCAGTGCCGAGGTTGTCACTGTTGGCTATACTGCTTGAAGTTCCCTGGAAAGAGTACCCCCCTATTACTCCCTTACCCTAGCTGGCCAAGGAGATGGAACAACGGTGCCTGCTGTCAAATGAAGATGCAGAATAGTGGCTACCATCTCCTGTGTCAGGTACAATTTAGTGACCCAGATGGTTCCTAAGAGAGACTGCAATAGCAAGGATACCAGATTTAGAAGAAAAAAAATTATCTGAGCCCAAGACTCATTACTTTGCACACAGTGTGCAAGTTATTTAAAATTCTAAAGTGATCAAGTTTCCCTAACTGTAAAATGGGAACTTATATTAGCTCTTGGTATATACCAAGGATTTTTTTAAAAAAATATTTCTGAGGATAAAACAAAGCATATGAAAAGTGCTTCTGTACCTTTATAACACTGAACTAATATGAAGTATTATTTCCTTATACTGAGTTATGACAAAAGGATCTGGAATAAAATCTGTATGATTAGAGTCATGTATGTTTTTTTTTAAACTGTAACTTGAAGGTTTGGGTACCAAAAAGAAATAATAATTTTCTTTCAGAGCAAAATCTGTATTTCTTTATACAATACCATACTACTGTGTAATAATATAGTGTTAAATAGCCACACATTGTCTTCTTAGGAATTAAAATAATCTATTTTCTGTTACGTTAACTTGCGGCCAAGGCACTGTCCAGAGAGGCATAGAGGGTACTCAGGGACTTCTGACTCTGCCACACGCTGCTCAAAGTGTCCTCAAAGCACACATATCTCCTACATGTTCCCTGGAGCTGATTGAAGAATGGGGTAGGGGTGGGGATGGGGGTAGCTCTCTCACATTTCTGAGGTTTCTGCTAAGCATACATGTTGGCTAAAATTAACCTTAGCCTAGGGAATTCTAAGCACTTTACTATAGTTGTAAAACTTTGGAAAGTTAAAATTACATGTGAAGCACATATAAATGCCAATGACAGACATGATGCTTATCTAGACCTTAAGAGACAAAAGCTGCCAGGGGCTGTGGGTCCGAGATAGAAGCAAGGGTTCGGTTTGCTGGTATCTTCCCACAGGGTATGAGAAGGTTTTCTTCAGCACAGAAAACTGGTAGCAACTGACTGTAGTTGGGAGCCATGTTTCTGAGCTGATCTACGAACTAACAAGAGGCTGGCCACCGTGCATCAGGCATCATTTCTGAGAGTCCAGCCTTTTGTCACTACATCAATAGCAGGGAGACCAAAGACTTAGGCTTTCTGTCCATGGCTGCCCTGCTCCACATTTTCAGGTCTGTGGAGAAGCAAAGCATCATGGGAAAGTGTATCCTGGAGCAGTTCTGCTCACCTCCTGGCCACTGGTGCAGAGGGAGTGACAGGGATCAGATAGTCTTCAGAGGCACAGCCCTAGTGGCTATTTCTTTAACCGTGCCCCACTGCCTCCCAGTAATGTCACTGAATTATGGCTCTATTGGTTATACTCCTGATGTCAAAGCCTTAAGAGCCAATCAACTGTTAATAGTTGGGTTTGATAGCTGGAGACCAAGCTTTTGTTCATAAGCCTCCTGGAGGTTAAATATAACATCGTTATTTGGGGTTATTTGGTTATTAAACACAGAGCTTACATGAATGTTCAGATAAATGATAATATATATGTTAGCGAATGTCAAGTGATTAATTCATTAGTCTGTTTCAGTAGATATAATAGGTGATCTGAAATATTCTAGGTTAGTTTTATTATTTTTTTAAAATAAAATTTACCTTGTTGTTGTTGTTGTTGGTGGTGGTGGTGGTGTGTGTTTGTGTCTGTGTGAGTGTGTGTGTCTGTTTACATGCATGTCACTTTGGGTACCTGTAGAGGCCAAAGGATGTCAGGTCTCTTGAAGCTAGAGTTACAGGCAGTTGTGCTCTGCCTGAGATGGGTGCGAGAAACTGAATTTGGTCCTCTCGAAGAACAGTAAATTCTGTTATTCATTGAAACATCTCTCCAGCTCTCTGGGTTAAGTTTTTACAAATGCTAATCTATATTAGTGCTATGTTCCATGAAAGTGTATGTTAATCGTTTTTTCTTTATTTTGCGTTGCTGCATGTGCATTATATCCAAAACCAGTACTGCTTCCTTGAAGGACATATAAGAAACCTGTAGAGAAAATTCAGTTGTAGAAGACAGTTCCTCAGTGATGATATGGGCTGTCATCCTGAATCACTCCTACTAGCCTGAACCCATTTAATGTGGAGGATGAGCTTCCTAACTAACACAGACAGTAACTCAGAATGACACATCACCCAGCCTTGTATAAACAGAATTGCATCCATCAGATACCCCCCCACACAGACACACAGACACACACACATACACACACACAGTCACACAGACACATATACACAGACACACAGAGACATACAAACACAGATACACAAACATACACACAGAGATATACACACACATCCAGAGACACACAGATGCAAACACATACACATACACAGTCACACAGTGACATAGACACAGATACACAAATATATACAGAGACATGCAAACACAGATACACAAACATACACACAGAGATATACAGACACATATAGACATACACACATACACACACACAGAGGGTTCTAATGGAGTAAAAATAGGGACACAGATGTAGTATAGAAAACCTAATGTCACATAGGAAGGAGGACATAGAAAACCAGAAGGAAGGAGTTGCTAAGTATCCTGGGCCTGGGCTGAGAGGAGAGAAGAGCCTTTTAAATAAGTGACCCTCATTATAGAACCTGATCAGAGCATGCGTTGGAAGAGAAAATAATTATCAATTCAGTGCTGTCCTCTATAGAGGGAGACTGAGGACAAAGTATTGGCTCTCAATATATAAACAGTGAGATGAGGCTGAAATGATAGCAAATTCTATATTGTTTCTGAGTCCAAGGGTATTACCAATTTATCAACATACATAATTTATACTTTATTTTGATTAAGATATACAGACTTCATTATTTATTCGGTTGCATAAGCATTTATCACCTGTCTTCTGTGTGTTGAGCTTTATATTAACTGTTTGAGATGAAAGAAAACAATCGACTGTTCTCCTCAGACATCCTACCATCTAGCAGAGAACGAATCAGTGTTAAGCCTTTGGTGTAGGCATGCACTGGATTGTGGCCAGGCACGATTCCAGTGTGAACCACCCTGAGCAGTGGAGCGCTGAGGATGTGAGTATGGTACACTCCGATCCGTTTCATATACAAATGGTCCACATCCAATAAGACAAGCATTCAGGTTGGTTCAGGTTTCGGTTCATTGTGCAGTTTAAATGGGGGTGGGGTGGGTGGGTAACACCTCCATTTTACTGCTCTCTCCACTACTCTCAGTCTAAGGATAACTGTGAAAGGAGGTGTCAGATTCTCATTTGCCTTTGCCTGAAGAAAATCCACTGAGATAAACAGAGAATCCAGAATGTCTCTGGGTCGTCTCACCATAGGTACCAAATCCAGTGATTTTCTTTGCAGTTAGTTCTGAACACTGGGCCAACCGCATCATGGCACTAGAATTTGGTGAACCTGGGACAGCATGTGTGTGTAACATGTGAAGCCAGCAGAGCAGGAAGTGGCCAGACCTGATATATTCTTCCAGGACGATAAAACAAAGAAAGTGCTTTTCTCTTGTGTGTGAAGTCTAGAAAATGCTGGATGCTATAAGATTCCCTATGCAACTTCACTACAACAGCGACCTTCAAGAGGTCAGGGCCAAGCGTTTAATTCTTGCTGACAATTCAGGTCATGCAATGTGTCTGTCCCTCTGTGCCTGCCAGCTACTTAAACTGACAATTATAACAGAAGATTCTTAATGAAGTCATCTTGTGACTTCACTTTTAATGGTCTTGCTTTTCCTCCTGGGGTCTCTGGAAGTATTTATCACCCAGTGCTCGAAACATGATCTCATTCAGCTAAGGGTTTATTTCTCTTGATATGTTTTCTTTCTATGTGACACATTACAGTTACGAGGTGGTAAAGTTTTCATTTCTGAAGAGCCCTTGATTGAGTTACTTTCTGTAGTTCTGTGTCATTAGGACAAGTGTTTTCCTAATTGAAGAACATACTTGAGTCAGGTGGATTGGCCCATGGCTCTCAGACCAGCACCGGGTAGGCAGAGGCAGAAGAGCACCCACAAGTTTGAGGCCAGCCTGGATGACATGGTGAGTTTGAGGCCACCCAAGATTACAGAGCAAGACTATGCTTTTAAAAAGAAAATAAAATGCAGGCTGGAGAGATGGCTCAGTGGTTAAGAGTACTGACTGCTCTTCCAGAGGTCCTGAGTTCAAATCCCAGCAAACACATGGTGGCTTAAAACCATCTGTAATGAGATCTGATGCCCTCTTCTAGTGTGTCTGATGACAACTACAGTGTACTTATATAATAAATAAATAAACTTTAAAAAAAGAAAAATTCATTTGGATAATCCAAATAAAAGTGTTTAATGTATTACTAGTACATCATATAATTGCTTAGGACAAAACTAAGGAGAAAATGTAATCAGCTTTGTAAACAATTTTTAACCTTGTTTTTACATATGTTTATATATGTTTAATATGGGTGTTTTGACTGTGGTGCCTGTTGGGGACAGGATATGGAATCAGATATCCTGGACCTGGGGTGGCAGATGATGGCAAGCTACCACGTTGGTGTTGAACCCTGAACCTGGGTCCTTTGGAAGAGCAGCTAGACAGTACTTGTGATGGTTTGTATTTGCTTGGCCCAGGGAGTGGCACAATTAGGAGATGTGGCCTTGTTGGAGTAGGTGTGACATTGCTGGTGTGGGCTTCAAGACCCTCATCCTAGCTGTCTGGAAGTCAGTATTCTGTTAGCAGCCTTCAGATGAAAATGTTGAACTCTCAGCTCCTCCTGCACCATGCCCGCCTGGATGCTGCCATGCTCCCACCATGAAGATAATAGACCAAACCTCTGAACCTGTAATCCAGCCCCAATTAAATATTGTCCTTATAAGAGTTGCCTTAGTCATGGTGTCTGTTCTCAGTAGTAAAATGCTAACAGAGACAGTACGCTTAACCACTGAACCATCTCTCCAGCCCCAGAATTAATATAGTTTACTAATGAGGCTCAGAGTTCCCCCCATTTAATTTACAAAACCTTTTCAACTTGCATTTAAGCCTTAAGCCGCCCGGAGCATCAGATGAACACGGGATGCCATTGAGTCAGAATTACTGAGCTGTGCAGAACAGCGACATGCCTAGGGCTGGGTCCCGAGCACTGTGTTCTCAGGAATCTTTCTCAGTGCATCTTCAACTCTTTCCCAATCAAAATGAATGCAGTAAGGAAGGTTTGATGCACTCTGAGCTGCTTTCAGGCCCTGACAATCTCTGCTTTAATAAAAGTGTACAGAGAGGACAAGGAGCCCAACCTGACAGTGAAGAATCAGGGGAAGTTGAATCTTTGGTCTGTGGTGTTTTAATTTGGAGGGTAGGAAAATAGGGGCCCTGCAGTTTTACCTGCGAACAGCTTAAGTGACAAGTTGTGCTTGGTTAAAGTAGTGCCCATTACATGTGATCGTTATCATAAAGGAGGAATAGTTTCTGCTTTTGATTCATGATAGTCAAGTTCCCATCTTATCTCAAGTCCACGCCAAGCACTTTAGCTTTGAGTATTAGTTTCAGTCTTCAGACACTCATGTCGTAATTGTACATGTGTGGGTCATAGTTTATATTTTTGAATGATACTATTTTAAGGAATAAATAGGTTTACAAGCAAAACATATAGTATTATCCCTGCCTCTTTCATGTTTAACACTGTCTTTTCTGATAGTTTAAAATGATATGAACATGCATATTAGACACAAAGCTATGTCAAAGATTCTTAAGTCGTCATCCTTTCAATGGTTTCCTCTAGTAATGCTTTGGAAATAGACTGGTGGATTCTGATGGAATTTAAAGTTAATGGGACTCCAAGCTAGATAAAGAACGGGCACAGACCTATCCAGGGCTGAGCTCACAGTGCATGCTGCACAAAGGGTCCTTGGTCTTACTAAAGTTTGTCTTCAACTCTGCTTCCAGGGCCAAAACTGCATCAGGGAAGATGGAAGTGTTATCTAGAGATGTCTGGCACTGTGCTCCGAAAGGTTTGCAGTCCTGAATTCTGGCTAATTCTGCTGCTTCTAATTCCGGCTGGATTAAACTCTTATCTCTAGACACCAGGCCTACAGATAGGGCCTATCACAGGAGCCCCAATTCCCAGAGAACGCTCAACTCCACGACCTAAGTGAGATTAAATCCTTCCAGATAGCCTAAATAAACGGTTCATAACTCGTCCCTGTCACTCCTCTTAATGCCTTTGTACCGTGAAAGAGACTAGCAAGGGTGTAAATAAGTGTCTTCACTTTATTAGCTGCACTTCCCTTACCAGGCTGTCATCAATAACTCCAGAATCCCAATCCTTAGGAGTCCAGGGAGACCAGAGGTGGCAGCTACTGAACCTTCGCCAGTATTTATGAATCAATTTGCAGTGTTTGTCTATTACTGGCAATATATAGGCACACTCTCTCCTCTGCCACCTGTCCAGTAACGTTCCCTCACCTTTACCCTCTTTGTCCAGGAGAGATACCGTAGTCAGAATGGCTTTGATCAAGTGATACAGGCTAGGCCATTACTATGGATCAAACA
Organism: Apodemus sylvaticus; assembly: GCF_947179515.1. NCBI lineage: Eukaryota > Metazoa > Chordata > Mammalia > Rodentia > Muridae > Apodemus > Apodemus sylvaticus. The sequence goes on from NC_067494.1 coordinate 42,799,633, forward strand.
CATTTCCATACAAACAGGCAGTTTGAATATGGAGGAAACTCGTTACCAGTGTGAGGGGTCTTTCTTTGCTTACCCTCTATGAACAATTGATCCAAATAACTCATATTGAAACAAACAACTAATGTATCATTATCAGGTAACCTGAGAAGCTGGACAAGTCCTAACTCTTCTGTAATTCTGCGTGCCTCGGTCATGAACTCCCCTTTCTCACTGAGTGATGGCTCTCTGGGAGAAGCCAGAATACCAAGTTCCTTCTTGTTTCCTTGTCACTCAGTTCTAGTACCTAGTGTTAGTACCCAGGGCTAGTACTGAGTGCTAGTATCCAGTACTAGTGCCCAGCAGGCCCTTAACTGATGCTCATGCAATTGATGCAACAATCGGTGGTCAAATACACCCAGTGACCCAGTAATACTAAACAGTGGCCTCTGTACAACCACTCAGAGGACAAGTGGCTCTGGGGAACATACCTATAAACACAGAGAGAAAAATCCCCCACCCCCACTCACCATATACCATTATACAAGTATAAGAATCCCCTCCACTTGATTTGTAATTATCTGAGGGACAGAGGCTATGATGTGTATGTTTCATCATGCATGGCTGAGATGTGGCACAAAGGAAAATCTGTATGTTTACTGAATAGATTATTATATCTTGCAATGCTGGTGATGATCTTAACTGTATTCTTGCATACCAAAATCCAAAACACAGGTAAACCCTACTGGATCTAAAATTATAGTACCTACCATTACTAGCTACGAAGAAGAATGGGATGGTGACAGAATACAGCAGGAGACTACCCAGAGAAAATGGAAGGGATTGATAACACATTCCCCTCTTGTGAAAGACAGACAAATCTGCATTAAGAAATGCCCCAAGTGAGAGGGAGCTTACAGTTTTTACAAAAATAGCAGTTTTTTTAAAAAAATTACCCACTATCACTTTCATCCATTAAAAATGATGGCCAGGTTTGCCTCACTCTTTCTAACATAATTTATGCACAGTTTAAAAAGTTTTTGAAAATGAAATATTAATCTTTTCAAACTGATGAGAATATTTAAATTTAAAGGAATATTTTGAAGCCATGTAACCTATGAAAAACAAGTTTTGATATTTAAGAGTATGTGAATGGGGAAGGAGTTCCCTTAATGCTTACTGAAACTTTTAGAACCATGCTGACCTGTAGGCCTTTTAGAGTCTTCTTTCCAGTGGAGGGCATTTAGAATGTTGTCACTATAAATGCTTATAAAAATGACTTTCTGATAACAGTGAAATGAAATAAATTAGATAAGTTTATATAAGCCAGGTGGGCGATAGCTGTGTGAGAGACAGACAGGGAGGCTGTTAGAATGTGCCACTTCCCACAGAATCATGAGGCAAAGGACAGCTGGTAGAGTTCCCTCATCAGGAATGGGTAACCGCTATGGGCATGCTTGTGTGTGGACATGCCATCGTGAATCCCAGAAGCATATTAAATTAATGTGCTCATAAAACAGATACCAAAATAGTTAAAAGTTTTACTGCTAATGAATATTCTGTACACATAAACTTTTCCAGAGTTAGTGTGAGCAAGAGTGTATTCCTGGTCACTGACCTACTGCCCTAGAGAACAGATTATGTCAGGGCACTCATGCCATCCTAAATGATGAATTAACCCCTGGTCACCCATGCCACCTTAGATAACAGACTAACCCCTGGACACCCATAACACCCTAGATAACCTATTAACTCCCAGAGTACCCATGATTCCTCTCAGCCTCTCCTTAGAGATCAAGAGGAGCAGATTTGGGAAGCCAGGTTTGGAAAGTCTCTTTCTTTGTTTCTCTTTGTTTGAGAGGCTTAGGGTAAATCCATATTTGAAGCTGATTAGATGTGAACTTTTCAGCCTTGAACCTGGTATAGAAAACACCATGTATTTTGAGAAACTGTTTTAAAACCACTAGTCTATTTGTAAAATGCAATTAGTACTGAAAGGCTTTAAAAGTTTACATGGAGATATAAGCTAATTTGTTATTGTATAAAACCAATTAGAATTTTAGCAGTTGTCATGCTATATAAACTCCCTATTTGAAAATGAACATGATTATTTTCCATATTTTTTGCATCAACATATTAACATAAAATCCTGTGTAATGTGTCTCATACCTGCCACAGATGTGCACTTACTTTGCATTTGCTTACAAAGGCTCTCAAAAATTCACAGGGTTGTTTGATACAAGGTAACCATTGGTGAGAAACTTGTGTACGGGAAGAAACTGGCATAAAGATCGCGCTTCCAGAACTGGGCGAATGAGGAACTCGAGGCTGCTGTAGGTGTGGACACCTTTCATTTCCCTCAATGGAGCACAGCATCTTCACCCCCATGGAGGGCAGTGATACTTATGTCAGAGTGTAGTTGGAACACCACAGAAGATTTTGAACACAGCATGAGCACTGCCTCCCAGGCCCTTTAATCTCAAGGTAGCTCTGATACAATGGGACCAAGTACACGGAGTGAAGTGTGTCAGTGACACGTGACCCAACTGTCCTCTCTGTGGAGACTATTCTGTCTGTGGAGATGGCCGACTGGAAAGGTGAAAAGTGACAATACTAACTGCATTGCATTGTAATGTGTAATGGCTGCACACATTACACATTGTAGCTATTCCAGCATAATAAACTTTCATTCAAATTGCCTTTCTATGCAATTCAGATACAATTGCATATGGCTGAAAGGATTGGTGGCTTTGGAAAACACCAGAAGTCAGGAACGGAAGGTTCTATTCTCCTATTCTTTATCTGCTTTACGAGATACTGCTCAAGCCATCTCAGACACCCAAGTTCCTTGTGACCCTACCCATGATGTTCTAAGAACTACCTATATTGATGATATTTAATTCTCCAGTCATACAGGGACACCAAGCAAGAAAATGTGCATTATCCTGCGGTTTCAGTGACTGCTTTATTGCACTCATGTTTCAACAAAGAGACTGCTACAGCTAAAAACAGGGTTTTTTTTCCCCCCTCAGAAAAAAATAAATAAAACTGCATCTCAAATTATAGCTAATAAGTCTTCATATAAACTTCTCTTCAAACATAATAAAGATAGCAGTTATAGAAAGGCAATTTGAAAGAAGATTTATTATGCTGGAATAGCTACAATGTGTTATGCGTGCAGCCAAATCCTATCCATGACCCTGGGAGTCACCAAACTAATTCTGTAGGGCCAGCATCATAGTCCTGTGTGATGAGCCTCAGCAAGTTGGAAATTCCCCAAATTCACAAATGGCGAGGGGAAGGACAGTCTCTATACATGAATCAGTGCAACTTGGAGATGTTCCTGTAAATAGTTAATGGGTGCTAAATGGGTTAAATGTCCCTTTTCTTACCTTCTGGCTTCAATAGCTCTGATCTGTGAAGGTCTGCCACTTCATGTGGTAATTGCCATGTTCTTTTATTAAGAACACTTATTAACAAAATTTCAGTGCAATCCCCCGGTGTAAGTACGCCTTATTTATTCACACATTTTATGCTAATTTTTCTATTAAGAGCTGACCTGTATTAAGACATCAGTACAACTTAACATTTTATGGAGGGCTCCAAATAGTAGCATTGGAATGCTGAAATACAGCTCTTTCTATTTTGCTCCACAGTAAGAAACCAAACCAGAAGACTCAGAGTTCTTATTAACATCTGAGGTTACATTAAGTTCTTTGTGGAACAAATTTGTTTTCATGTTTTGAGTGATTTAATATTTTGGCCCTGTTGTCTGATCAGCCAGTACCACAAAGCTTAATACACCTTAAAACAAGTTTTCCAGTTGATGGTGATGGGTATGATACCTTGCTTCAATTAGTACCTCCTCATTTGAGGAATTAAACCCTTCCCAGATTGTCCCTTCCCCCACAGCATTTAGCTGGACTTCTCAGCCCATCCTATTCAAGCTGTGACATTCCTGGCTGGCAGTGCCCACCCTTCCGCTGGTGTTACCCAGCCTATTCAAGCTGTGACATTCCTGGCCAGAAGCCTCCACCCTTCCCCTGGTGTTATCTCTGGCCCTTGTTCCATTGGGAACAATACAGCCCCTTTCACCTTAACAACCAAGGCTGCCTCAGGGCAGTCTCACCTGGAGACCAGCAGAAAACCTGTGTGACTGGAAGCAGGCAACCCACTGAGAAGAAGATCCAAGGAATTCGTGGCCATTTGGGGGGCAGGGTGGTTTTCTAAAGACTATATATATTGGCTAAATAATAGTAAAGTCAGTCTCTATCAACAACTGTCGTCTTGACTCATTTCTCTTTCGTCCCCTTCCCGTTTATCCCCAGAATTCTCTTCCAGGTATCCAGTTCACATGTGGCTGCGGGCGGCTACACCAGATCTGAATAGACCATTAGTTTCCATGTGCTAATGTGGACGCGATGGTTCACACCAAGGCAGAGGCTTCCTTACTCTCCTTGGTCTCCAATGCTTGTCTTAGGACAGATTTACATACTTCCTCTTTTCTCATGTAGGGGAGTTTGAAATGAACTGTTATTTATAGTGAGCCTCATGCTGAAATGCTCTGACATGACAGAACCCGGGAAGCCAACGCCATCAAATGGGAATGTCCACAGTGATGGTCGATCTTGATTGTCAACTTAATTCACCTTGATGTCAACCTTAATTGTCACTTATGATCACTGTGGAGTTAAGTCTCTGGGCGTGTCTCTGAGGACTACCTAGGTTACCTGAGGTGGGAAGAGCTATATCCTAAATATCAATGGCACCGCTCCATGGATTGCAGTCCTAGACTGATCAAAACAGAGAAAAGAAGCAGAGCTCGAGAAGCCATTTCTCCCTGCTTCCTGGCAGTAGACAGAGTGGACCCGGGGCCTCCGGCCCCTGCTGCTGTCTCAACCTGCTGGGACGGACAGTGAGCCAAAATAGACCTTTCTTTCCTTCAGCTGCATTTTCCAGCTGTTTTGTCTCAGTCACATGACCAATAACTGCGGCATCTGCTGCTGTTCCACAGACATCACCTGTATTTCTCCAGAGCAGTGGTTCTCAATCTTTCCAACACTGACACACTTCAATATAGTTAGTTCGTTATGTGGTGATTTCATTGCTACTTCAGAATTGTGATTTTGCTACTGTTAGGAATTGTAGTGTAAATATCTGTGTTTTCTGATGGTCTTAGGTGACCTCTGTGAAAGGGTCTTTCTACTCACAAAACTGTGCAGGATCCAAAGGTTGAGAACCACTGTTCTAATCACCACTTGTACTTGACAGCAGAGTGAGCAGAAACCACTCCTCTTAAATGAGAAGTGGGGACCATTGTACTGTTAGCATGGCCTGAAGACCAACTCTAAGTTCCTGGTAAGAGGTAAGGTAGACCATGTGACCTAGCTAGGTTTGAGACCAAAGAAGTCCTTGGGTGTACCTGCAGGTATCAACTATGATGAGTTTCTCACCACCATGTCCCTCAAACATTATCAACATCATAGCTTCGGTTTCTAGACAACTGTCATCAGACTATGTCTGCCTTTAGGCCAAGTTTCCCACCAAGAATATGCAATATTTCCTTATTTTATCCTAACTTTTCCATTTCTAGATGATGCATTTAATTCTGTAAATGTCACATCAGGACTCACATTATTTCCATGTCATGGGAAACACAGAGACATTTCTTCCTTTAGAGATGAAGGCTAACTTCTGATGTTTACCTCACAGTGGTGTGTCCTGAGATGGTTTTAACCCTGCAAGCTTAAGGGAGTAGAGAGGATCTTCATTGGGAAGATGAGGAGGAAGACAGAACTAGGAATCTACCAGAGCTAACAACGCAAACCTACAGGCTACCACCTGTGATATGTTCAAACATGTAAGCTATGATGTTAATGTTCTTCATAGAAGATGATCAAGAATGGGAGAAGTTTTTCTTAACACTGTACATACCTCTTCAGAAAGCAAAGTCATTGATTGTGGCATATATTGTTCTATGTCACTTTCTACTTTGCCAGATTTGAAAGTTTACCTTCCATGTTACTCTCTACAACCAAGTTGCCCCTGGTTATTAGGGGGTCACTGAAGCCCTCACAGGCTATTTTGTGAAGAGACTTTGCTAGTAACTTGGCTCTTTTAATAGGGTTTCACTTTATTCTGAAGCATATAAAAATTATGGGGATTATGTCTACATGACTAGTTTTGTTGAGCTTGTAATTTTTTTTCAATGCAATCAGATCTTACATTGGACCAAACTCAAGTGTCTGACTCAGCAAGCATTTGAAAGAAGCCTGTCCTCTGGAGAAACAATCCTTTGGGAACTAAAAAGTTATAATCCAAATGGCTTGTTGCCTTTAAATGTATGAATTCACTTCCAGTGTCTTTGTGGCTCACACATGAATCACACGTCTAACATTTTAAATAACTCCAAACTTAAGATTGTAAGTATACTATGAAGTATTTCTAATTGACAAAATTGTAGCCCTTCTCCTGTAGAATGCTCTGAAGGGTGTACACATTGTATAATGGCTAGGTTGAGTTATTAATATAGGTAAAATATACAATGCCTCAAATATTTGTAATTCTTGTGGCAAGAATACTTAGCCATTGTTATTTACTGTAGCTATGGGAGTAGACAGTAGGTTCCATGAATGATTCCTCCTATCCAGATGAACTTATTCTTTATGGACTTTTTCTTTGAAAAACATCTCCCCTTCATTCCTCACTCCCAATCCTGGGCAACCACCATTCTACTCTGTAAGTCCAACATTTAAAACTGTCTACAGTTGAGATCCTGTGCATGTGTGCCTGCATGTGTGACTGTTTGTGTGTGTGTGTGTGACTGTGTGTGTGTGTATGTGTGTGTGTTCATGCACATGTGCCTAATCTAATCAATTCCATCTCCCTGCACCTATGCTTTATTGAATGGTAGTTTCCTTATTTATCAGTATTCTGTTGTGCAGAGGTTGGCACATAGATCAGTGGGCACTCGGGATTTTCCACACCTTGTCTGTCACGACTGTGTTAACATTAGGGGACACACACTTGTCTCTCTTAGCATGCTTATTTCATTCTCCTTGGATGTTACCAACTGCCATTTCCTGGCCATTAGGTAGTTCTTATCATTTTGGGGAGCTTTATAATCACTCCCATTAAAGGATATAGTAATTTATATTCCCCTTTCCTTACATTATTTTTCTGTATCCTATTAAATAGCTGTCTGTTTTTTTTTTAAGTAATATCCATTTAAAGCACGTGTAGGAGTATCATTTCCTGAGGATTTGTGATTCTGAACACTTTTCCACATACTTATTGTCCATTCTGTCTTTTAATAAATGTCGGTTTAGATCCTTTGTATCCACAAGTGAGTTCCATGGCTTCTTATAAATGTTGTAAGTGTATTTGGCTACTAATCTAATCTCTCATCAAATAGATATATAATGCAGATGCCTCCCCTATTTATTCTATAGCTAGGTTATCTCTTCATTCTTAGTAACATTTTGGTTTGATGACTGCCTATTTATTGCTTGTGCCTTTGGGCATATATCTAAAAATGTATTGCTTGGACCAATCAAATGGAGCTTTCCCCTGTGTATACCTGTGTGTGTGTGTGTGTGTGTGTGTGTGTGTGTCTGTATATGTGTGTGTACACTTGTATGTATGTGTGTGTGTTTCTAATATTTTTATAGTTTCAGGTCTTACATACATCTGTCTGGAGCTGATTGTTATGTTAGAAGCTAAGAGTCTAATTTCATTCTTTTGATTGTAGTTATACAGTTCCTGAGGATACTCCTCTGCTCATTGAGTGCACTAGGATTCTTGCTGAAAATCAACTGATCATAGATATGTGGATTTATTTCTGGGGTAGCATAACATGCCACTACACAAAGAGAGCTTTGGTGTCCCTGTGCTATGAACCAGGCATTGTCTGATGTGATCACAGCTCCTTTGTCCAGGTTAATGATATTGGGCCAACACTATCACTCAATACTTGAGTTTCACACATTGTTTAGGCTGTGTCCTTTATATGAAGTCAGCTGAGAATCACGATTTTGTTACTTATGTCTCTTTAGAGCCTAGCTAATTTGCATATAGGCAAGCAATAAAACAATGATTATTATTCTTCCATCTAAACTAGCTTCCTTTAACCACTGAGTAGAAAACAACTACCCTGCTATTAATATTCTAAAAATATGAGGAAAATCAGTGCTTACTAAAAGAGGAGAACTTGGATATAAAAATAGATTTAAATTTTCATATTGCGTTCTGGGGAGGAAATCTACAGATTTTGGAGCATACACTTTAAAAACTGTATACATTTATTTCATCTAAGAGAGCCATGCCTTCTTTCAGGGGAGAAGGGGGTGATAAGTAGAATTTTTAGGAGAGACACAGGGCGTGGCCCTCGGCAATGCAGAACTCAGAGGGCCAAGGGCAGCACTTGCAGACATTTTTCACTGAAATACTCAGCATCTGTTGTAGGCAGCATTGGGCCCAAAGTTCAGGAAATGAAAAGATAAATGAAAGAAGCTAACATGACAACCCCGCTTCTTTGAGTCTCTTCTGTCCTGAGATGCAAAGACTGATTACAGTAGTTTTGAAAACTCATGGGAGGTGCAGATTTAGCCTCTGACCTGTATACAGACCACACCCACTTCTGCTGCTCCCTCTAATCCTTCTGTAGCATTGACAACAGGGGGTTACACAACAGAAATGCAAAGGACAGGAGGACCAGCAAGAGAGAAAGAGAGTGGTTTCAGAGGCGGGAGCACGGGGCCAAGGAGACCCCGTAGGGCATGAACAGGGACCACGGTTGTCACATTGCTTCTTAGTTAAAAGTAATAGAGTTTCAGAAGTGGTCCAGATTTCTTTTGACAAAGATACAAAAAGATTCACTAAGAGATTTTTTTTTTTTCCTGCTTGGCAGAATTCACCTTTCTCTTGGCCCTAGAAGTATTTATAGTTGGAATTTTACTCTGTGCCAAGAAACCCACAGGTAAATCTCAGCAGGAGATTTGTATAATTTTGTTAAACTTCTCAGATTCACCAAGGTACCACATGGTTCTCTTTGATTCGTCTAGATTAACTGTGAGTTAAAAATAGCTGCACAAATCTCAATTTGCTCTACACCTGAAGATGTACAAACACTTCACAACTATTACCTTTTTTTTAAATGCCAATAATAACGCAGCACGCATTTGCTGTGCCGGGTGGATACCTGCCCAGGCATGAGAAGGCTTGCCCACAGTGACTTCTCCAACTATGCATGCTTTGCTGTGAGAGACGAGGATATCACAGGCACATCTCTCTTGGGACACATTTGCATGTCGTGGGCAAAGAGCCACTTGTGTGTGTGTGTGTAACTGCTGAGCATAGGTTGTAGGGACGTGGAGTTGATCCCCTGCCAATGACCTGCTCCCCACCTTCCAATGCCAGAAGAGAACACAGTGTGCCTTGGTTTTGCCTGCCTCCTGTTTCTCCCATTCCAGCCCTGTAGAATTGACTTCGCCTTCCATTATCACACCATATCTCAGGTGGATGCCATTAGGAAGCCATGCGGTTAGACAGCTTTGCCCACATAGAAAACTACTTATTTTCCCATCGCCAGTCCTCTTAGTTATATTGGCAAGCTCTACAAGAAGCCGGCAGCTCAGATTTTAGGTGGGCCTCTTTTTGCAATTATAAGTGTTGTTTATTTCTGATTAATGAAAAAAAAAAGAGAGAGAGAGAGAGAAATCCCCTGTCTCTCCAGCAGATAACAAATTTACCACTACTTCATTATAGATTTGATTTTCTGGCTTGCCGGCTTTTTAATTCATGTTGCTGAAGAGCAGAATGAGATTAGCTCATGTACGGCTATAGTGACATTTGGACACTTTTCTCATGCAGATAGTGGTATAAACATTTTAGAAAGGAATAAGTCAGCTGTTTCCCCCTTCAGTTGACGTGCTGAAACTCAGCCAATGCAATCTTCTACTCTCCAGTACTCTCCACATCAGCCAATTTCTAGAATCAGTCTGGCATCAGATTTCTTAGAAATATGGCTAGTTAATAACAGGCAAATGTGTGTGTGTGTGTGTGTGTGTTTGTGTGTGTTTGTGTGTTGTGTGTGTGTTTGAGTGTTTGTGTGTGTGTTTGTGTGTTTGTGTGTGTGTTTGTGTATGTCTGTGTATATGTGTTTGTGTGTGTGTGTTTGTGTGTGTGTTTGTGTATGCCTGTGTACATGTGTTTGTGTGTGTGTGTGTGTTTGTGTATGCCTGTGTGTATGTGTTTGTGTGTTTGTGTGTTTGTGTGTATGTTTGTGTATGTCTGTGTGTGTGTGTTTGTGTGTGTGTTTGTGTATGTCTGTGTGTATGTGTTTGTGTATGTGTGTTTGTGTTTGTGTGTGTGTTTGTGTGTGTGTGTTTGTGTGTGTGTTTGTGTGTTTGTGTGTGTTTATTTATGTCTGTGTGTACGTGTTTGTGTGTGTATGTGCTTGTGTGTGTGTTTGTGTGTTTGTGTGTGTGTTAGTGTGTGTGTGTTAGTGTGTGTTTGTGTGTGTGTGTGTGTGAATGTGTGGCACTCATGGCCTCTTGAGTTGAATACAGGCACATCACAATCTTCAATATGCCACAAAGGCAGCTGACTGTTCTGACCACCTAAAACTATGAAGTGTCCCCTTCATCCTGTCAGCTCAGAGATACTTCGGCGCTGCAGCAGAACTCCTGGGATATCTCCTTCTCATCCACAGTTGATGCAACTCTAACAATGCCAAGGAGTAGGAGGCCGGTTGTCGCTATGTCTACAGGTCTTGGAATGCAGATTTAAAATTTCCTCTAGGCCTTTACCCTTTCAGGTCTATTTTATAGTTAGGACTGCATCCAATGATTCAAAATGCACAGCTTGGTGATTGACACCTGTCCCACTTACACAGTCCTAAAAGAATGGAGATGACCAATGTAGATGTATTACTGTGAGTGGCAGCTGAGTACTCTACCTGGACCGTCTCTCTGGCCCTCCTACTGGATCCCATCTGGCTGAGACCCACCCCAGCCAGGAAGGGTGGCTACTGGTCAGCTTTATCCTGTAGTGATATGATCCCAGACTTGAATTTTGTCTGTTTTTAGCTTACTCCACAGAAGGTGCTCACCATAGCAGTCTTCAAAGCAGGTATGGCCAAGAGAAAGAGATAGCATAGAAGATAATTAGAAAACAGAAAAACAATATCAAAATTAGAATTTTTGAAATGATCAGTAAAATAGATGAACTTTTGATAAGTCTGAGTAAATATGGAAAGCAAGCAAAAATTAAACCACAAGACAGAAATAAGTGGTGAGGTCAGGGGCTTGTCCAGTAGTTCTGGTCTGATAACCCCGAAGGTTTGCAAAAATGGAGTTTGAAGAAAAATAATCAAATTAAATATATTCTTATCTAATGTCTAAGGCTTACCAAAAATGATGTTAGGAAAAAATAGAAGGAAAAGAAGGAAATTAAATATATATCCCAGAAAAGGAAGTTATTTAAGAAAATGAACACGGAGAATAAGAAAATGATAAAGAAGAATTATATTTTATTCTTTTCAGTTATATTATCCTTTATATGGTATTTTCAGTATTCAAAACAATTATTACATTTAAATATATTTTTAACAGATTCTTCCCTTCTCCCAATTCCTTCCAGATTCACATGGAGAATTTTATAGTTGAACTCCATGAAACTTGCACTGAACAAGGAAATTCATTTCTTTGTTTCTTTCACTGTTTCTTATTTCATTTTGTTAACTTCCAAATGCAATGGGAGAAATAAAAGAAAACAGGTATATAATTCTACTTCATTTATGAACAGGTATGGAAACCTGATTTTAATCACTGTCCCATTAGCAAGTAAGTTTTAATCTGAGAACATAGAATCCCTGAGTTACCGCAGAGCCTGTGGTACAGCAGTTCCACAGGGAGGGAGGTGAGGGAGACAAGGCTCACCGGCTCTACTTCTCAATATCGCACAGTGACATAGTCATAGCTATCAACTTCTCAAGCTAAAAGAAAACAAAGCGGAAAAAAAAAAAAAGATAACAGCAAATAAAAACCCAAAGAATAGGTTAGGAATAAAAGTGTCCAACTGGGGTTAAGAATGGTTTATCAAAAATTTATAATTTATGGCAAAGCTGTTTAGAGTTATGTATTAACTTTAAAGAAAACAATTACAGAGAATCATTAATATAAAGGTAGAGGGTGTCTTAGTCAGGGTTTCTATTCCTGCACAAACATCAAGAGGCAAGTTGGGGAGAAAAGGATTTATTGAGTTTACACTTCCACACTGCTGTTCATCACTAAAGGAAGTCAGGACTAGAACTCAAGCAGGAGCTGATGCAGAGGCCACGGAGGGCTGTTTCTTACTGGCTTGCTTCCCCTGGCTTGCTCAGCCTGCTCTCTTATAGAACCCAAGACCACCAGCCGGGGTGGCCCCGCCCACAATGGGGTCCTCCCCCCTTGATTAAGAAAATGCCTTACAGCTGGATCTCATGGAGGCCCTTCCCCAACTGAAGCTCCTTTCTCTGTGATAACTCCAGCCTGTGTCAAGTTGGCACACAAAACCAGCCAGTACAGAGGGCACAGTTAGTTTCAAGTAGTACAGAGGAGAAAAGGCAGGGTGTGTGGAACCTGGGCACAGGTGAGGGTAGAGTTCGTCTCATGCGAGGCAGACTCAGCCTCTTTCTCCTCAGTCTGTGTCCTGGACCGGAGGAGCTGTGCTGGTATGACTCTCCTGCCTTGCTCTCAAGCGGAAAGGACAGAGTGGCGGACTTTCAGAATGGGGTCCTACTATGTGAACATAATAGAAAAATAAAATAACCGCAGTCAAAACAAAAGTACCCCCTAAACAAAATGAAACAATATTTTAAGAAAACCAAACCTGGGGGATGTAGGAGATAAAGAAATAAAAATACAACAAAATAAACAAGGACGTGAGAAAATGAAGCCCATAAAAATCAGGGGACACATCTTAGGACAGGAAGTCAAATGGATCTATAAAGAATTCCATAGATGGCGGAGGGAACAAACTATCGGAGGGCAAGCCCAACCACAGATATAATTAACACAAAGGCATGTACTGCTTCCATGAAACTCAACTTTGAGAATAACAAAGCCAGGAGAGGAAAGCCTGAATCTGGACTCTCTGTGAGGCAGAGTGAAACACAGTACGACAGTAAGCACCTACTATGCTTTCTAAACTTGGATGTTAGGGACATTTTCGTGACCGTGTAAATTTTTAGAATATAATTGTTTCCCTGTGGGTTTGCTCATGGAGCATGTTTGATCTTCAGAAATCGTGTCTTATTTTGGAAGTTCTAAATTCGTATTATCAGTGAGCCATGGCAGATGTCACTAAATTAGAGACTATAATGCAGGGTGCAGGGTGACAGTGTTTATTTTTTGATATTTACATTTTATGGAAAAAAATTAAGCAAGCACTGTTCCTTCCATAATTAAGCATTTTCTTTAAAGATGGCAGTACAAGATGCTGAAACAGCCTAACTTCTTCAACTCTACTGAATTCTGTTCTTAAAAACATGTAGAACAATATACTTCCCTCATTTACATGTTACATATTTATTTTACTAAGGGACAGTGCAGCATTCTGTCTGGATTTCCTCTGAGGCAATGCACAAATTGTAGGAGATTTGCATAAGACAATATTTTGATAGCACAAAATAATTATTGCAAGTTCACAGGAAGGGAAAAACCTATTGTGTTATAGCTTTGCCTGTCTTTCACGGTCTTTTCTGCTGTTTCTGACCTTGCCCCGAGGCAGAACTGGAGGCTTTTCTGTGTCAATCAGGATGCTGGTACCAGGAGGGCTGCCCATGGCCTTGGGCTGGGGAAGGATGGGAAGCCAGCATGGACCTGTGAGATGGTGTGGAGTTTGCTGCACAGTTCTTGCTGTTCACTCTCCGCAGTCTTTTGAATAGGAAAATTACTCAGTTCAATATTCTAAATAACTCTGTTCTGCTGATCTGCACAGGTATCAATATTTCTAATAGGATCTACATCATGTGCAGTCCAAGAGCACGGCTCCGAGATGCACACAACTGTAGAAGATAATTGCACGAGTGGCTTTTCTTTCTAGCAATTTCTTACAACCCTTTATCAAGGGTGGGTCCTGAGTAGGCATATGAATTCTTGTTCAAAGATACAAGGGGGCTGCGTGGTGATTATTTTAAAGGGTAACTGAATGCTGTTTTAAATGAGACGGAACACAAGCCTATCATTTGGAGAGTAAGATATGACAAAGTAACGAGCTTTAGATAGAGAGGGGCCTGGCTTTGTAAGCCGCTACCGTCACCGCTAAGGGCCTTGTTCCATTGCTGTGACACATTCTATCTCCCCACTACTAAAACCAGGCTTTAGCCAAATATGTGTGAGGCTAGAGTGAGCTCTATACAGCTGTTTCTGTAAACATATGTGAATACCTGAACCAGGGAGTCATGTCTAACCTCTCCATATATATTTCCCATTCCCAGTTCTTCATCAAAGAAAACACTGGCTCACCCTGAGTCTAAATTAAGTACCACAATAACCTTAGTTTAAGCCCAAAAGCTTGTGAAGAAAGAGAGGGAAAAAAGGAAGGAAGATTAGGATAATGCATGCTAGTGTAGAAGGAAAAGCAGAGTCCGGTGGTTTACACTCCAGCAGGCATCCAGAAGGCAAAGCCTGTGATGGTGTGGTGATTCTTTCCAGGACTTTTATCAGGCATGCCCTTCCAGCTCATTGGCTAACGCCACCCACGCACAAGGCAGATTCTCCTTTATGTCCCCAATCAATGCCCTCTGGAGATACCCTCAGAGACACCTCCAGAACTATGCTTACTAATCTTCCAGGTATGCACATCTCCAGTCAGACAATCATGGAGTTGATACCATAATTAATATATCAGAGACTGGGGAGTATTTGAGCTTGGCATGTAATGTGATAGCCCCATATTAAACCAAGCATCGATTCTCTTGTCAAAGTCAGATAACTTCACACACCACCATGTACTACAAACCACTCAGCAACACTGTCTGGAAACCATACCATAATCTATACGTTTTCAGAGAATGGTGCAAGCAGAGCAAAAGCACCTGACAGCTGATTATCCATCCGTGGGTTCTGGAGGTGACTGGGTACGGTGACAACAGTGCAAAACAAAGGCTGTCACTTAGTAGTAAGGTCACCAAATGCCACAGAAAGTGCATGTTTATGTCAAAGCAACTTTCACTTCAGAAGCCCATGTGGAAATGGGAGAAAATAGGGTGACCCCATTACACATGCACACTCACACTAGGGTTTTATACTGGACAACTTCTTTAAATAAAGACTATCTACTGCTAAGCAGTAAATATTGGTAGGATAACACTTTGTAGACACAGATGCAACAATGTGCTAATAGATTTGGTGGGAATGTAAATGGATCCTCAAAAGCCTGTTGGGGAGTGGGATGTCTGCAGTCTGAAAGCAGTTCGCCAGTGCTTCGTGGGCCGATTCTGTGAGAGATCGTCTTCCTTCAGGAGGACGAGAGACGGGCGACTTACTCAGACAGGAGACACCCAGAATCACAGATGTCATGAGTTGACCTGACACTTCCGTGCCCGGTGACGTGATGGGACATGAAGCATGCTCCACTTGGGAAATATTCCTGTCAGAGACATTTAAACTGAACATAAATGTGGATGGAAATACAAGGAGAGATCCGCATTGTAAGACATTCTAAAAGACAACTGGCCTGGAGCCCTTAACATGTCAGGCCGTGAAAGATGGAAGGTACCTGTAAGTAGTCTGAGATTAAAGATGCACGGGATGAGCTGACGTGAGCAGACAGGCTGGGGGTGTGAATGGGCTGGTAGCATCCTGGATAAGGAAAAGGGAAGTGCCACAAAAGACATCTGGGGACAACTGTAGTTTGTGGCCATATGCAGAAAGGCTATACATTAGATGCTGTCATTGAGTCAGTGTTGGGTCCTTTGGAAGCCATGAAAAGAAAAGGTGGCTGGGAGAGAGTGACTCCTGTACCAAAGACACACGCAAATGCAGGGAAGAAAATGGCGGGTGCAACAAGGTTGCCCAGTTCTAGGTGAATAAGCCAAACACACTCACACAGACACATGCACACATGCGTAGACCCATAGAGGGACACATACATACACAAATATAGACACATAGGCCTACATGCATACATGCAGGTATACACACACATATACACAGGCATATACACACATGCACATATATACATATGTATGTACACACAGAGATGCAATGCACACACACACAGAGAATAATTCACACACTGAGGTATTTCTTCATGTGTGGTTGTGGGTGTGTAGCAAATGTGGGAATCTGAATGGGAAAAAGAAAGAAAATGAGACAAAATACAGAGAGACGGTGAATCAAGTTGAGATTAGGTGTTAGTTGTGCCCATCGTTCATGTTTTCTTTTGTTTTATATTTCCAAAAAGGGAGGGCAGAGGAGGGGGAAATTTGCTGGATAGAGAGCATAAAGGCAAACATCGTGAGTCACTGGTGGAATTCTGGAAGTCATTTGCAGCACACCAAGCCCTTGCTAAAGTTCACATCTGGATTCAAAGCCCCGAGGCACCACCTTTGTGTTCTCAGTAGAATGCTACTGTGTACCACTGGATGCCAGGCTCCTTTCCAACACTTGTGAAAGTGGAGACAGCCATACCGGGAGAGAGGACCAAAGGCTGGCATCACTCAGTCATCCCCAACCTCAGGGGCAAAGACCTCTGACTGCAAGCCAGGCTTCTCACCTAGAAGCCCAGCCGCTTATCTCGGCTCAACACCTTCCATACCCTCACCTCTGACTACTGCATTAGCACAAAGCCTCTTTCCTCATTAGAGAACTTGGAGGGATGGGATGTGAAAACTTGCATGTCATTTGCAGCCTTCACATAACACTGCACTCAAAATCCACTTAAAGATCCATCTTTGTGCTCCAGGCTGGGGTGATGATGGTCTTCCAGCTCAAATCTCTTCATGAGGAAAAGGAGATGTCAGCCAGGTATTTCCAGAGGGTTTGCTGTGAGACAGAGGACTCTGAAGACTGTCGGCAGCTATAGAATACTGTCACATACCATATCTGTCTTATACCATTCCCGATGATTCTCATTTTAAGTGGTATATACAAAAATGGTAAAAGAACAGTATTCAAAGGAACTTACTGCCTTTGGCATTTAGTCTAATGCTGTCCATCCACACCAACAGTCCGAGTTATCACTAAGAGAGAAAGAAAGTTGATATTGGCCCTGAAATCCTCTTGGAAGAGGCATGTGGACAGAAACTGGGTTTTATATCTCTTGGAATATGATAATGTACATGCATTTGCCTCTCAGAAAACTGACTTGATTTCATGTTTTAAAACAAATGTACTGGGAGCTAGACAGATGGCTCAGTGACTAAGAACACTTGCTTCTCTTGGAAAAGGACCAGAGTTTGGTCACTAGAGCTCCTGTGGTAGCTTGCAACTGTTGTTAACTCCAGTTCTGGAGAATCCTTTTCTAGCCTCCGTAGGAACTAGATATGCATGGTGCATGTGTATGTGTTTGTTTGTGTGTGTGTGTGCACTCATACACCTAAAATACAAATATACTACTTTTTTTTATAAAGTCCTATATTCTACTAGACCTAAAGTTCCATGAGTGCCACAGAACTTCTGAAAAATCAATCTAGTGCCTTCTCATGAAAGTATGGGAAGTGATTCTTTGGGAGACTGACTACCTCTCCACACTAGACCATAGGAAACACTATGCCTTTGCCAAGCAGGACAAACAATGTAAAAGAAAGGCTTAACTTTAACTTAAAAGAAATTGAACAGGAAGCTTAAAGGTCACTAAGTGTTACCCCATTCTGGTTCGCACACTGACTCAGTTGAGTATGAATAACTGCTAAGAGAGCCTAAGAAGGTTGTGTTCACAACTGTACTTTCAGTAAGCGGTGATAGCTCCTTTTGAAGAAGGTCAGCATTACAGTCCAGATGAGAGGTTAGGGGGCTGAACAAGA
Source organism: Apodemus sylvaticus (assembly GCF_947179515.1). NCBI lineage: Eukaryota > Metazoa > Chordata > Mammalia > Rodentia > Muridae > Apodemus > Apodemus sylvaticus. Next base: position 42,817,619 of record NC_067494.1, read on the forward strand.
GGCTCAGAGGCCATCTTTGTAAGTGTCTCATATTAAGTCACCTTCTTCTAAACAAGAACACCGTCACTGTGCCCAGTGGAGGGTGAGGGTAAGTCTAAGGTAATAAGATTTACAGTCCTGTGGTGTGTGTGTGTGTGTGTGTGTGTGTGTTTATTAAATTCCCAATCACATCTGCAAATCAAAAGACAATTTCCTTCATTTAAGAGTTTTGGACATTGTAGCTTACAACTGCCAAAACTAACATTATCTGAAAATTGTGGCTATCTTCCAAGTGGTGGGTAAATAAAGATGCGGGGAGAAGATGAGGTTGACATGTATAAATATTTCTCCAAAGCTGTGGCTTTGAGTGGTTATTGGCTCATGGAAACCTTGGAGAGATCAGGGGGAGCTCCAGGAAGGTCTGGGGACTCTGGAGTGAGCTGAGTGGAGGTCTTAGCATATAGCCATGGCTAGCATACTTCACTCAATAAGGCCAAAGCATCCTTTGTGCCAAACAGCGCACTGAGCCCAGTGGCTTCACAGTTGGGGAATATGCTCTCAGCAGCAGCGTTTTCCACAGAGAACCAAAGAGATGGTTTACTTTTTAATCTCTATGAAAAATCTACTTCCCAATTCACACGGTTGATACATGCCATTTCTGAACATTATAAATAAGAATTCAGAGCAAGCAGTGGTCCTCCTCAGTCACCCTTCAGCAAATTTCATGACTGACGCATCATCCTTGAACAGAGGGATTCTCAGACAAACAGTCATGGAAAAAAATTAATCACCAGACATTTCAATTTACCTGGTTGAATAGATTTTAGAAGTCTGTTCCAAGGAAGATAATTTGATTAGCAAACTGAAGGCCAGTCAAGGATCTGGTGGTCTGTTATTTATGTGGCTAGAAGATTTCTGAGCAAACCACTGATCAAGTATGTACACAACCCCTGTCTTAGACCCCCCCAAATCTTACTAGGTTAGTCCAAGATACTCTTTCGATAGTCAATCAATTTCTGCATCGTGATTCTGGCAGCAAACAGAGCTCTGGGAAAGGAACTATTGCCAAGATGTATGTAAGACAAAGAAGGCGGTTCTAGCCCATTCCCTGGTGTTTTCTACTGTGACCTCTTCCACCTGCCACAGGTTGGTTAGGTAGCCATTCCTGGTACCTAAACTGAGAGCATGGGGTGTTCATCCATGCATGGATTATTAAAGCTACTCATTCAGATTGAGTGCATATGTGCCCTGTGGATCAATAAGCTACTCCAGGGTCAAAGCTTAAACAAACAGCCCCCCCCCCCATGAAAGGGTGCTCACATTATAGCTGGGTTAGAAGACATGGCACAGCAGTCTATCCTCATAAGTGAAGCCGAAAGAGATTCCCACGGGTACTGAAGTAGAGTTGAGGAATGGTGAAGATGCAAGACCTTTGAGTAGCGTAATCATGGTTGAAATGTCAGGGATACTTGGAGACAAAACTGCATCAGACCAAAAAGAGCAGAGACTGACAGACTCACGGGTGAGTGTTAATCAGAGTACATATTACGTGGTCAAGAAAGATTTTGGGTGCTAGGTGACAGCAAGAAGTTCCCATTACTTGGGATAGAAAGCAGAGTTGTAGATCAATGATGGATGTTTTATCAAACTGCCTAGGGTAGCTGGAGAAATACATATAAATGTAAATAACTATGGGAGAGCAGCAATAATTCTCCATGATGTAAACCTACTTTCTATCACAATAATGCCAGCAAAGGAAAAGCTCCTTAAGTTGAGAACAGAGAGAAGGCCGAGGTTTAAAATACGCAATGAAGAGTGATTTTAAATCTCTTTATGCAGAGAGGTGTCCTGTGTAATGGTTTTGCAAAGAGCAGTGCTTGAGAAAGCTAAGTGTCTTCAGATAAGACTCATGGTGGGCAATACCCACATCTCTGTGGTCTAGAGGCCCAGTCCGTGGCCCAGGGCTTTCTAGTCATACACATCCACACATCACCATTTTCCTGGCACCCATGGCTGTACAGTAAAACCAAACCTGGATAAGACCATGACAAAAACCTGTACATTTCCAAGTCATGTCTCTCTTGTGACTCATACCTCTGAAAAAACCCACTCCCCCCAGTAGTTCCCATATTTCCCTTTCACAACATCTCTAGATGGTGTTGGACCTGTTTGCTCTATCCATTGGAATTTGGTTCATCACCCACACTAGTACTGTTCTTTATGAACAAGGGCTTCATGAGGTATCCTCACACCAGCTGTATCCTCTGTGACACCAGGCTCTCACACTGGCCACACAGTGGACCATACACAGTGTGCTCAGCCTGTAACAGGATAGACATAGTGTTCCCATACCTGTTCAACCTTGATGGGCAGTCTCTTTAGGGCAGGGGATACCTGAAGATGAGAACTCATACTATCAATGGCTATAGAGATCACAGACAGTATGCTTTAAGTTTTAGTATCTGGTGATATTAAACATGCATTAAAGATAAACATTTCTTTGCACATGAATATCTGTCAAGCTGCCTTCTATTAATTATATTTAATTCTTATAGATTAGTGATGCTTTCAGCACTGGTTAAAGAAACTTTTTTTTTGTACAATGGACAACAGCTAATGAAAAAATTAATAATTGGTAAAAATTGCTGAGAATAAGGGGGTTTCAATCCTCAGTCATGAATAAGACTACGAATAAACTCAGGAATCATCCTGGGAGGAAGTGTATGCAAGATGGTAATAGCTGGAAGATGGGGAGGTGTGTTGTATAATACAGTCTTCCTGGTATCATATGGCTCATGGTAATCTTGAGTTCATAGCAACCTTGATTAGCTGCACAAGATATGAGCATGGCTGGGATTATCAGCATCTCACCAGGCCCCGCCCCTTTTGAGGCAGTTGATTGTTGCTGGGAAACAAAATGACATCACTATAGGACGAACTCTGTAACTGAACTAAACACTGGGATTAGGAGACACATTTGAAAGAAGTAAAACAACAAACTTCTAAGGTTCTCTCAGCATCTTGGGGCTGCCTCTGAAACCCACACCAGCAATAACAGTAGAGCTACAGAGGGACCCACCTAAGCCCCAAGTCTGATGAGCAGAGGATGGGATGATGGGCTTCTTGCCAGATTGCTTGTCTAAAGCACACAAGGAAATTATATGTTTAATTCAAAGCCCTAGATCAAGTTTTCTTCCATTGTTTCATGGGCTACATCTGACCCAAAGCACATGCAGTGACGGGCTGAGATGACATGTGCCTACTGGCTACAGAAAACCAAAGAAAACAGCACACAGTCAACCAGACATACAGCAAGGCAGGAAAGAATGAATGTTGCTCTCAGTACAAAGAATTTCAAAGGTTTCCTCCAACAAAGTTGGTAGACAAAAACAGGGGATGCATTCTTTCTTCTTACACTATTTCCTTAGGGACAGAGTGAATCTATATGGGATGGCTAGCAGTAACTTTCAGCATGATAGAATCCAGAATCACATGGAAGAAGAGCTTCTGGACTTATTTATCTGGGGGTTAGTCTTGATTAAGTTGACTAATGTGGGCGGCACCATTCCCTAGGCACAGTGTCCTGAGCTGTGTAAGAGCGGATAAAGAGAGACGAGCACCCTGTGTTTACATTCATTGTTCCCTTCTTCTGACTGTGGATGTGATATGACCAACTGCCTCAGGATCCTTCTGCCTTGAGTACCTGTCATGATGAAATTAACCCTTTCTTCCTCACATTGCCTTGTCAAAGCATTTTTTTAATCATGGCAATGAGAGAAGAAATGCAGTCAGTATGTTGCTAATAGAAAATATGGGTAGATATTGCTCCGAGGCATGGCAGGATATGTCAGTCTTCCTACAGACGTATGATATCCACAGGGCGTGAAGTCTCAGGGCCTTGGACCAGTGCCTAGAAGCATGGGCTGAGCTGTCAGGTATTTGTATATTTTCTCTCAGCTTCAAACTCAGCATAATGCTATGGGTGCAAATCTCCAAACCACTTTACCAAAAATGCTTTGCCAGCTGGATGAGGAGAAGGCTTGGCATTGGAAAGCACAAGTTCAGAATGTAGGGGCAGGCAAATAAAAACTTCACAGTGCCCATCTCTTTGCCATGTATAGCAGGCAGCAGCACCTCCACAGCAGCACCCCAGTGGAGCCACTTTGTACCAGAGGCAGCTACTGTTTCTGCTTTTGGATTCTGCGGACACCTCCAGAACCAGTTCCCCTTGTCCCTCTAAGGAGCCAGCACCAAGCAGGTCCTCGAGCTCAGAGGCAGAGATGCCAACGGAGCTGATTTTTCTGCCACTGAAAAGAGATTTGAGAGCTGAGAGTCAACCTCGTCTGAATCTACATAGGCATTCACTTTATGTCTCGGCGTCTGGTGTCCTGCTAATCAATGCTCTAATTATCACACTGAATACTCGAAGCTCCGGATGGAGCTATGGTTCTGTTACCTATTCTGCTTCCATAACATTTGCATAACTCAGTTCTATAACTATAAGAAAAAAGAAAGAAAAGAGAACATCCTTTCATCTTGTATGATGATTTTTTTAAAGGTGTGTGTCGTTACTGTTGTTGTTTTTTTTTTTTTTTAAGTTATTCTGGGGTTCTGCTTATCTTTCATTCTTTGAGCTTTCCAGCCATTCTGTCTTGTAGCCCTGTTGCCACAATTCTCACTGCCATAGACAAAACCTGTAAGGACATTTTTATACAAAGCACTTGTTTCTTTCGGCATTTCTCCATGCCAAAAACTAGCTGAGATGCCCTGTTGCCATTTTGGAGTCTTGTTACAATGAAGGAAGAAAGAAAGGAGACAGACATATGGGTGGCAGTCCCAGTTACTAAGGGAAATTGGATGGCTATTGTACAATGGTTTCAGAGAAAACAGGATTTGGGGAGATATAGCTTTTTAGTGGGAGTGCTTCTTGGTACTGTATTGGCAGATATTGTTCTGTGTCTTTTCCCAAACATCTGGATAATCAAATAATCCTATGTCCAATAATCAAAATTAATGCGACGGTGAGAAGACTAGATGACAGAATATTTGGGGCCTTTGAGAATTAAAATTTAGACCACCCTGTCTAAGGACAAAGGTAAAATAAAGTAAAGCACAACAAATAATTACAATCTTTCCAAACGGAGATGGTGGCCAAGGAACGAGGAAACAGAATGAGAACTGTTAGGTAAAACCTAACCCATCATCACCATTTAAATGCAGCACAGATGCGCATGTGCACCATGAACACCTTTCTCCTCCCTTACCTTCCATAGTTACCTTTTGTGTGTGCTGTGCTCAGTTTTAAAATTTAATCTGTTCTCTGGGATATATGATGTTCTAGTCCTGCTAAAAATAAACTAATAGTAAAGTTATACCTCTCAGAGATGGGATGACACACATCGTCACTGGAAGAGATGGCCCCATTTTTATAAAAGATGGCAAGACAATTGTTGTGAGAATGGTTAGATCCTACTAGGAGTAAAGCACTTCCTGTTGGGAAAAGAGAACTCAAACACACATGTGTGTAATTCAGAGAACTTAGATATTGCTTTCTGTATTCAAACCCAGGGCGTCCTTTCTATTCTTTGTGCTTTGGTCAGGGTTTACCATCAAGTTATTCAACCTACTTCATCAACTACTTGTTTCAACTAGGTTAGATTGTGTCAAAAGGAAATACTTAAGGGAGGCCAGAAACCCTGGATGTGGGGATGGCAAATTCTCCTTTCCACTTGGTAGATATCTACAGGCATCATTATAGCACCAGCTGTTCCTCTGAGCAGCAAAACTCCCCACTAGAGTTGCATCTTCCTTCAGCCTCTACATTTGGAACCAAGATAAACAACTTCCTTGTGTCCTTAGAGTAGCCCAAACCTCGGGTCCAAGAATTCCCATCAGAGAGCCTCCAGGCTCTCCCACTTGAGCGCCGACACCAAGAGATGGTTGAGCCTTGGCCTTGCCATCTGGTTCATTGTTGCTTTGGGCTTTCCTTTCCGTGTTCTAAAACTACATAGTCAATTCTCTCTCCTAAGACTCCTCTGTGGAAAGCCACTTGGATTTCTCTTCTCTACTGAGAATGGAACACAAGAGAATTCAAATCTTATAATTCTACATACCACCCTACATACATACTACATGGTAAAGAGCCTAGACCTGGGGTCAACAATAGTGGGCTTTAAGATGGAATCTGGATTTTGAAGTATAAGAAAATGAAAGAAGTAAAAGTTAACTCTATTTATTTATTTATTTATTTATTTATTTATTTATTTGCTGGGGGATGGACAAGGAAGGTTGCATTTGTGGGTGTGGTTGTAAGGCATGTCAAATGGCTATGCTTGGGGAACATACAAGCGTAACTGTCACACAAGCAACTTGTTTTATGTGTAAGAAGGTGGTAATGGGTTAAAAATGAAGATTTGAGAGTGAGCTTCAAATAAATCTATTTAACTCCAACACAGTATGAGGCAATGAGACAAAAAAAGGCTAGAGAGGGCAGAGACAGGGCCAAGGAACTACAGGAAAGAATAGCTATCTTTAGGAGCCAGGAGGATGGTAGGTGTGTGTGTGTGTGTGTGTGTGTGTGTGTGTGTGTGTGAGAGAGAGAGAGAGAGAGAGAGAGAGAGAGACCAGGAAGAGTCTGTCAAGACAAGGGAAATGGCAAGAATGAGTCTCAACACTGGCTACAAGGCAGAGGAGTGTAGGAAGTGGGACCTGGAGGAACAAAGGGCCATTGTTGTCAATGTCTCTAAGGAGTGCTCAGCTCACACCAAGTACAGTGACTACAGAGAGTGAGTAACTCTCCAAAAATACCATCTCCTAAACTGCCAGCTGTCCTGTGGGAACGGGACATGTCATCTCTAGTTCTGACTTAATAAGGACACCAACAGTCCACAAGCAGAAATAGGAAGCACGCTGCCAAAATCGTGCCGCACGTCCGTCGCTAAGCCCAGCAGTCAAGATGGCCCACCCAAGCTTCTTGCCCCCCCCCCATGCAGAACTCTGGGGGAGGCAGCAGGAGGCCCTGCCCCCAGCACCTCACCTCAGCAGGTGAGCAGCTTGCCTGCTCTCCCCTCTTCTCAGTTCTTGCTGGCATGGTATGCGAATGTATTTGGCTGCAACATGGAAATATTATCATAGCTTCTGTAGCTAGTAACAATATTTTTTTCCTACAAAAGGCTTAAGCTGAAGTGATTATCACAACTTCAGTGTCAGGGATTCTTCTAGTGGGAGTTGGAAGAAAGGATTAGGAAACAATTAAGAGGCATCTGGGGAGAACTTCCAGCATCCATTTTGCTCTGCTCCCCTCTTAACTATGTATACGCACAGCACACATATGCTGTATGTGTTAGACACATAGAAGTCACAGTCACTGTGGAGTGCCTTTGCCTCTTCTACCTGGAGACCGTGGTCAAGGCTATGAGGACCAGGTGATGGAGCTGGGATCGGTGACACATGATCATCACCCCAGCTCTTGGAAGTGGAGACAGAAAGAGAGCCAGAGGGAAGCTCGCCTGAGGGGCAGTGAGTCTACAAACAGACACATGAATCATGTACTTTCACACACATGGTGGGGGAGGCGAGGGAGGGGGATGAGACAGAGACAGACACACAGAGGCTATCACATGACAGAGTAGAATAGAATGGGTGTTCATTGCAATCTCTTAAGAGAGAAGGCAGAGCAAGCAGTCTATGTAGCTGTGGAACGTAAGTGTGAATGAATGCTGTGCACAGTGGTCAGGAGGCATCCTTTGTGTGTGTGTGTGTGTGTGTGTGTGTGTGTGTGCATAGACCCTAAGTGCATGTCTCTTTTGCAGTTAGAGAACGACTTGCTTATTTAAAACTTGGAGCGCACTTTCAGAGGTAACACCCACTAGTGGGGCCTGCTAGATGCAGCTGCCTTATTGCTAGAAGTGCTTCTCCTGTGAGCATCCACAGAGGCAGGGGCCGTCCGTCTGCCATCCCTCCTCCCACCATACTTCGTGAAGATGGAAATAAGGTGATTAACATAAGCATATGCCTAAATGCACAATGAGAGACAGTGGTGGGGACAGCCGCTGTGCCAGACACTTGTCTTCTGTGGGGAAGCAAACCCCACTGCATGGGCTTCTCGTCCTCCGTCTGTGACCGGAGGCAGCACAGAGCGCAGAGAGTTGCCTGTGCGGGGGGGGGTTGCAGGGGCGTCTCCTCTGCACTGGATGACTCCCGAGGGATGACACGGAGATTCTTGGCGAGGGCCACGCAGGAGGAACTACAAATGGCGTAGAACTAGGCTCTTCTGGAGTTCTTCTCTGCTAGCTGCCCTCACATTCCTCTTAATCTAGGAATTACATGAAAACTTAAAAGGGGGCGTCCAGGCCCTCATTGGATAGTACTTCTGACATTCCCAGTACTAATGCTTGATACCTTTCAGATGTCTTTCCTGGGGCAGATTAATGATTCTGTCACCACCCTAGAGAAGAATTTAGAGACATAGATTGTCAACAGTGACTACCACCCTTAGAAAACACAGGGGGATATAAAGTTAGTGAAGCTAGGTTGATGTGTTTTTACCACTGGCTTTGATGTAGAAAATCTTAGGGAACAATCTGAAGTTCAAAAAAGCATATTCTTATTAGTTAAAGCTAGGGACCTCTTGCTGTTCAGAGAACAAAACAATGGCAGCCCTGGCTGAAGTGACTCTCACTGGGACTGGGCTGGTGAGGACTGATTTCTTATGCCCATTTTGCCCTCAACTTCCTGATATGATTTATTAAGAATTGCTGATGAATAGATATGCATTTTGAAGATTTAAGGTAGATATGACTAATTTTTATATAAAAGTTAAGATTCTTACAAGACTACTTTTAAAGATAAAAAATAATTTCTTCTTTCTTTGTTGCTTGGTTATGAATTTACATGTTTTTTGAGAATAATTTGTTTTCTTTGCCTGTTCTATGTAATGTTATATCTTATAAAGTCATTGAAAATCACATTATTTTCTCGTAATTATTCATTAGAAGAAAACTAAAATGTAATCAGATTGTAATTGTATACTGCATTTGCTTGGCTATATAAGCTTCAGAAGAAAGAATGAAGTAGGGTGTGGTGTGTGGAGTGTGGTGTGTGGTGTGTGGTGTGGTTGTCTCTCCCATCCATCAACTATGAATGTATATATAAAGTTTGTGAAAATGGAGATTGGAACATTGTTCCTTCCATCCACCAATTATGTATATTTACGTATGTATATGTGAAATACTTAAGAGCCTGCTTATTGGAACTTTGTTCTAACCATTTTATGTGGGAATATGTATATGTTTGCCTGTAGGTATGTTCACATGTATGTGTGTGTATGAAGTTATTGGACTCTGTCGTTTCATCCAGTGTCTGTGTGTGCATACACATCTTTGTGTATGCGTGAATTTTTCCTCTTTCCTTCTCTTTCTCAGAAGCCCCGAGGAGTTAAAAGAGTTCATAGTTTTTCCACTAACCACAGAGAGCGCCAGCCCCAGTAAACTAAGCTTTGTTCCCTCAGAAAAAATAAAAGGCTGCTGAGTAACTTTGATAATTGCTGGCCGCCTTTGGCAGCAGCCCCTGCGGGTATTTGGATCTACTCCTGTCAGTGGCTTTCTAAGCACTGACCCCAACAGCTGCCTGCCTCGGTTTACCCACCACATGAATGCCAAAGCCTGGGTTATTGGCAGATTCTACAAGATAGGCTGGTCCTCAAAGATTCTTAGCCTCCAACTGCAAAAATTAGGTCTGATTGGTTTGGGATGACCTTAGAACCTTAAGGTGACCTTCACTTAAATTATCCATATGCTGTATAGGATGAAATGATTTTACCAGTGTTGCCTTGTCCATTTTGGAGTGGCAAAGACGCATTTTCACAGGGTTTTCCTCACTGGAGGATTTGCTAGACATCTTAAGTTGTGTCTCTTAAGCATTCTCTTTACCTTTAATCTCTAGCTGCCAACAGTGTTTTTCCTAGGCTTTAGTATCATGTCAACCTTGAGACTTCTGAAGACAGAAACTGCCTCTCTCCTGTGTCTCAAGATCTGTTTAACCTGTTCATATTCCCTTTTATCCTAACTCATCTTCCTGGTTTCTTCTGTGAACTACAAGCATTTCCTAATCTAGTGTTTCCCCCATTTTACATCTTTTAATGACCCATGTTGTCCTGTGAGCCACACGTCACCCTGACTCAGTTATATGTTGATCCCTGCTAACACATGTTTGGTCGCAATGCATTTAAGTACTGAAACCAAGGCCTTTAAGTGCTTTGCATCAGAATGGGAGAATTCTCAGCTTCCAGTTTCTTTCCTGTGTCTCCATCATTCATTTCTAATACCCACACAATGGACTCTTGCTTAAGGGATTGTAGACACACATTGAGATAACTGTCAGACGATATCACGACTGTACAGTGTTACCGCTCTGTTGTAGAGGTGAGGCATGCTGCCACATGTTGACTACCTGCTCTTGTAGCATTGACTGTTGGGAGATAGAGAGAAGAAGCCATCCATGAGGAGGCCCCGAGCTTGCTCTGACTGTGGGGGCCTGGTTCTTAGACTCCCGACTTCCAGAAATGAGGAAAATTAGCTATTATTTAACCCCTGTGCATGTGAGAAATGTTTCCTCCTGTAGAATACTGACATTGAGAATGATATAATAGTATTATTAATTTAAAGAGAAGACAAACCCAGAAAATAGTAGCTTTTTAAAGAAACATTTTAAAATGGCTCCCTTTGAGGAGAAAAAATCTAAGTATGTGCTGAGAAGTTTGGGGGAAAATTAGTCCTCCCAAACTGGAGTTAGCTGGCTACCCAGTTCCTATCCACCCAAGACTGTGCCCGGGGCCTGCATGTGTGAGAAATTCACACTCCCCTGGCCTCCTTCACATATCTTCTGCCTGTCCCCCAAACAGGGTATCTCAATCTAGAGTATCCCTTTGACCTTGATATTGCTCCAAAAATATAAATTTGTTTTTCATCAATCTTTAAAAGTTTCAAAATTCTGACAATTTGTTATGATCAAACTTACTGAAAATAAAACCAAATCTGCATGCATATATCTGAATACATGCATACATAATACAATACTGCACCGGTTTCCAAAGGCTTATGGAATGGGCCTGTTGTTTTAAATACTTACACACTTATAAGGCTGCCAGAGAAGGGTGATCAGTGTGAGTAAAGCACTCACACCCAGACAATAGATACATTGAGCCACATCTTTGTCTGGGACTAAATAGCCTGACCTGGATAATCTTGGTGTAAGACAAACAACATCCCACACCTATGGTGACAACAGGGTCACAGAAAGAAGCCACATGCTACCCACTGAGAAGAATTTAGATCTTTCCATCAGCAAGATCAACACCTGAATTCTGTATTTATCACTTTCAAGCTGTGTGGTACAAAAACATTTGTTTTTTTTTTTTATTTGTTTTTGGAAGAAATAGAGAATTTTTGCCCCTGAATGGTGTGAACGATAAGTGTCAAAAATAGAATGGCTCCTCAGTCAGCAGGGGAGACAATGGGGGGGAGGGCAGTGCTCACGTGCTTCTCATTTGGATGACTGCTTTAATGGCCTAAGAGATCTTGTTATGATCGTGGGCGTTCATCTTCAGAATAGCTTTCCTTACCTTTCTATCACATCCATAACCACTTCTATATAAAAACTCACCCTCCTCGTGATATACACTAATCATTGGGCAACTTTAACAACCGTGAGACACTTTATTTTAAAACACTCAGAACCTTTAAATAAACGTTATCAGCTAACCCTGATGACGATAGTGATGATGGGAACATGGTATCCACACAGAAGCCTCCTGAACCGTGCACTATCACATCTCACACACTGTGAAGGGAAGACAGCAGAGCAGCCGGCTAAGGAGAAACAGAGGAGAGCGAGCACGGGGCCGACACCAACCACTGCTCCTTCAGAATCTATGGAAATGCGGTCATGGCCAAATGAGTTTTGTTGCACAACGATCTTTGTTTTACATTGTTTAGCAGCAAACATTTAGAGGTTTGGGCAAAAAATGTAGCAACTGGTGAAAAACAACATTTATTATTTTAGTTTATATTAGTAAGTCAAATCCCCCAGGATATCTAAAGATGTAGAAGAGGTTTGAGACTGAATTAACAAAGCTATTAGGGTAACAGATGAAATAAGATCCAGGAGTCAAATAATGTGTCTATAAATCTTTATCTGCATCTGTAAATTGTGCAACCTCTTGAGCTGCTTTCTTGGTACCTAGAGAAGAAAATTATTATTTTAATTCAAAAAGCCAGTAGGTATAAATATATACTGAGACTTAGAAATATACATTTTTTTCCAAAGTTGCCTAATCTATTTGGATACAAAAATATCATGGGCTTGTTTTTAACCCTGTTACTTTCCTAATAAAGATCTAAAGAAAAAAAACAGTTTAAAAGCCCCCTCAAATGCATCTATTGTTTAGCACATACAGGGTCTTAAATGGAACGGTGCTAGTACAAGCTCTGGAGCTGACTGGATCATCAACAACACGGAAGATCAGAGGAGCAGCACAGGCCTGACCATCTTGAGATACAAATGTATGTTGTAACTTATAGGTTGCAGGTTCCCAGAAGTTCCCAAAGGAAATAACTTCACAGTAGAGACCTTGGGGAGAGCAGTGAAGGTCAGCAGTGAAGGTCAGACTGGAACAGAGGCAAAGGAAGAGAGACAGAGTCTAAATTGTGTTTTTATGTTGTTTTGTTTTGTTTTAATGTTTTAGTGGAAAAGAGAGAAACTGAGTACCTGACGGTTCATCGAGGAAAGAGGAAGGTTATTTACTAAGCGGCATGTGGTTTGCAAAGTGCTGCATCAAGGTCATAAGTTCTGTGACCTTGGAGACGGGCATCATCCTGTCAAGGACAGTGCAGATGAGAATGAGTGAACCGTGCCCAAGATCCTATTACATTTACAGGAACTGCAAAGGTGGGATGTTACTCTCGTACACATTAGGAAAGGTATGTGTAAGGGGGTAGATTGCCGGAGACAGCACGTGAGCAGGCCGTGCTGGGAAGGGGGTTTTGCTCATCTGAACTCCAGGAGGAAGTACAGGTTATTGGAGCACACATCTACAAGGTCAATAAAACAGTTTTTTTTTCCTCTCATCTAAACAAAGCAAGGATGGATGTGGGGTAGCAATATGAATACTGGAATTTGGTTAAGGGCAGAAATTCTGTCTTTAGAAGTTGGTAGCCTGGCTTCATCTGCTTGTGGTGTGGTGTGTGTGTGTGTGTGTGTGTGTGTGTGTGTGTGTGTATGTGTGTGTGTGTGTGTGTGTTTGTGTGTGTGTGTCTGTGTGTGTGTGTGTCTGTATCTGTGTATACTATGCGTAGTAGAGACTGCTTTGAGAACCAGCCAGATACATTTTACAGCAGGGGAGGAGGAGGCAGGAGAAAGTTCAGAAGAGAGACAGTGCAGTGACTGGGCCCAGGCACTTCAAGGACGCGAAGCTTGCTCAGCTAGAATGTCTGAGTAGAAGTGAATGGAAACGGAAGGAAGTTGAAAACTCTTGGATGATCTAGTTAAAGGCTTTGAAGCCTAGAGCAGGGGGCTTAGACTTGCTTCCTTTTAGAACGAAAGCTACTCCGAGATCAAAGCCGTAGGTGAAAGGCACGGTTGACAGCAGTGCTGAGAATTGATTGGGGGGAGGTTTTGATGGAGACGGGGTGCATCAAAGAGAGAAAGATGCCATTCCTTTCTGCTTGTGAGTAATTACAATAATGACCTGTATTAGTGCAGTTAGAATGAAGATTAGAGGCCATTATTACAACAGGGTTTATTTTACGTGAGAAAAAATAATTTCCAACTTTTAAGTGAAAATATTCACACTCATTCCAACTATGACAACTCAATTATTGTATGTACATTAGAGAACAAATACATATGTTATCACTGTAAAATCTATTGCTACATCTGAGTCAAATTATACAGGGTACATCTTATCCCACTGATGGCAAGTCAATAATAGGACATATTTGATAAGGAATTAATTCAGTTCATAAGATAGACTGGCTTATAAGAATTGTAAGATAATATTGATTAAAAGTGTCAAATAATTTTTACTTGCATTCTAGATTGTCTGACCTAACTGAAAAGAAAGAAAACCAAACAAAACCTCTAATATCTAACCCAACAAGAGCAAATTAGACCAGAGCCAGGAGAGGAGGAGCCTTCCTTCTTCAGTGGTTAAACTGATACAGATTTCTACCCACAGATGCAACAAAACCAGGAAAAAATAGTGTTTAATAATCTCTGTGGATCAAAATCATTTGAAAACCAAACCAGCCAACCAACCAAACCAAGTTGGAGTCTTTCCTTGATGGAGTTCTTGAGAGTCCTAAGGACATTTCTCTCCTCTTCCAGCAATGGACGGTGGTGCGAAAGTAGCCATTGCCCTATATCACAAAGAAATACCAGACCAGTTCACCTGAAGAGCAATATAGAACTTCCTGGGATCGACTAGGAGAGTGGCAGGGTAGAAGGCAGTGAATACACATCCATTAACTCTTTCCAAATACACCTTCTACTCCAACGCCAGGATCCGGGGCTTCCTCCTGAATCACCCCACCCTTACTTGTGTTCATCATCAGAAAAGTCTCAATACTTCTCCATGTATTGTAAGACAGAAATGTATCCTGTTACTAATGTTACTTGATTTGGACTCATCAGGTATTAGCTTACGAACTTCATGTTGTTTGTGGGACAGACCCAAGTGTCTACTGGGTGACAGAATGTGACTCGCTGGGTCTATTTAAAAACTGAAAGAGACAGTGCTTGTCCAATTTAGCAGTCATCCTTAAAAGAGTTTGTTCTCAGCTGAGATTGATGAGAATGTAATTAAATTTATTCAAGTATATTAAATCAGTATTATATAGCACATGTAACAGTACATATTAATACATTATAATACATGACTTATACATTATTTGATACATATAATGTACATATTATAATTATATAATATATGATAATTACATATGACATAAAATTATAGTTGTTGTTATATAAATGTATATAAACACATCTATAATGATGTGTTTGTATATAAGAAATAGTTTGATTATGTCGCTAGGAGGAAGCCCTCCAAACCTTGGTATGCCTTTTAGTCAGAGCCATTGAGGGTACCTCTACTGGTGCACACTAGCGTTTTGGATATAACCTTTGTACTTAGTAATACACATATTCAATTCTGTTGGAATCAACTCATATAGTCTCCAGCTTACTAATCTCTGTCCGGTGTAAGCATCACCTTTTCATTCAGGTGTCACGAGTCTTACACAACTAAGCAGTACATTTTGCTTACTGAGCTACCCAGTACAGACTTAAATTCAGACTCTAGAATGAAATTGGACTGTGTAATTTGGGGCACGTTAGTTAACTTTCGTAGGGATAAAATTTCTTATTCCTTCACAAGTGGTCCTCCATAGGAGACTTAGTGAAGAGATGCCTTGTGATAGTCTCAGAGTCATGCTCACTTTGGGGGACTCTGGGTTGTCATTTGCATGTAGGTGGGCTGAGTTTTTACTTTAACTACAAGGATTCTAGCAGAGAGACTCAGATCATTTATGCCTTTTTATTGCAGGAGATTAATTCCTAATCACAGAGCAGGACTGGAGTCCATTACTGATAGATACTTGTCCAACTGTGAAATGGGTATGGGGATCCCATAGCAATGGTAAAACCTCAACAGAAGGGAAATATCCCAACAGGTAAAAGAACTGCTTTACACCACAGAAATTTAAAATGGTTATGAGATATTAATCCAGTGGGTGCGGAAACAGCTCAGAGATGCGGGTATGAAATAGGGCAGAGAAAGAATTTCCAACCCTCTGCCTCAGTTTTCACATTTCAAAAGCAAGAATTCGAAAACTTATCCAAGTAAAAATACAGTAACAAAGCTATCAATGAAATGTCATTTTCGAAAACCTCCAGCTTCCAGTTTCTCCTTTTATAAGTGGCTTTATTTCAAATTAACTTAGAACTATGATAAATTTGAGAATATTATTGTGTTGTCCAGACTTTGGAATGAAATACGTATAGACTGGGATGTATACAGCTGGGCCGTGTACAGCTAGGATCACCAATCATTGGAAAACTTTGCCTTTGTAGGGCCAGTGCCTTTGTTTATAACACAGAGACAAGGTTCGTATATACAAGTGCTTCAGCAAAGAAACATTTCTACTTCCACAGCTGATCTTTATTCTGTCTGTAAGGAACACAGATATGTGGCCCATTGCTGCTGTTAAAGAAATGAAAGACAATTGCTTAGTAAATAGAGACAGTGTCCTTATTGAGTAACAGTCACTAAGAGGGGTGGCTGTCCCCTGAGGCGAGCGGCTGTGACAGCTATAAGGACAGCTGCGAAGATTACAGACGTTGTGTGCACGGCTTAAGTGTATCTGGCACTCGGTTCTCTAGTTGGAGGATCACCTGCTATGGAAATTGCCCTACTGATGGAAGTGACTAGGAAATTAGAGAAAGGACCATTCCCGGGCTACCTTTGCCTGTTGTGCTGCTATAAAAGTAGAGCTAAGAGTGGATAATTTGTTGGCAATGGAAACTCTGGTCTTCACAGTTCTAGAGCCTGGGAAGTATGATACAACCTACTGGTGCCTGAGCGGGTGTCCTGCTGAGTTATAAAACGACAAAAGGCATCAGATGACAGAAGGGTGAGAGAGAGGGAGAGAAACCAGAAGGAGGGTCTGAATGCATTTTCGATAACTAACCTAATCTGTGCTATTTATTGAGCTTTTTGGGAAGGTAGAACCCTCCTAGCCTAACCAACTTGTAACTGTCCTTTTAACAGGATGACAGAGGCAACTGGATTTCAGCATGACTGTGGGGAGGAGACAGACATTTGATGCATACGTACTGAGAAACCCCAAAGGAAACAGAGAGAAGCAACATATGGGATCTTACCTAAGCATTCACTGAAGAGATGGCTATCTGATTAGACACCAAAGGAAAGAGCGATCAGAGGCTGTGAGTAGCTGCAATGGGATTATCCATATTTGTGCTCACAGACAAAGGTCATGAGGTCTGACATCATAGGGGAAATGTAGTTTTCCAAGGCAACAAGGACAGCAAAACAAAGGCTGGAGATTTGTAGCAGTTTCGACGTGGCTAAAGGCCAAGAATCACACACAGGGCGGGCACGGCGAGCCCACATTATCCTATGCCCACACGACGGGACACAACAGAGACAACACCCTAAATGGATTTTGTGTGCAATACGGAACTTTCTATGCTTGTGGATGGTGAGCTTCACGGCGCTGTCTTTTTTTGGATGTGGGAGGAGAGACATGAAACTCAGCACGCCTCGTGTCAGCGTCGGCAGCAGTGTTTCCTGTTAATGCTCCTTAATCACTTGATCATTAACACCCTAAGTCCTTTTGGGAACTGAGGCAGAGGAAAACACCTGCAAACACACAAGAGTTCTTCTTGCACATAGTAGGGCTGCAGAGATATATAAAGGACCGAAGCGACTCCACAAGAAAGTGAAGCCACATGGTGTCCAGTGGCCACGGGGAGGTCAAAGGGCAAAGAGCACAGAGCATGCTGACATGAGGATCTGGATGCAGGTGGGAGGTGAAGAACATTTGCCTCCTGTACCATGGAGACACACATGTGATCTCCACACATATGGACTATTGGGTTCACTTTGCCCAAAACGGGAGTTTTCAACCTGTGTGTCCTGACATTCTCCCCCATCAGATATTTACGTTACGATTCATAACAGTAGCAAAATTACAGTTCTGATGCGGTAACAAAATAATGTCATGGTTTGGGGTCTTGACAAGCCGAGCGACTGTATTAAAGGGCCATAGCATTGGGTAGCTTGAGAACCACTGCGCCGACACATTCCTTCGGGTGAGCTGGTGCTCCTATCTCAGCCGTGGGCACACGGGGCACATGCTTGCAAACATAGCTCTCAGGAGGAAGAAGAGGGTAAGATTTGCAGCCAAAAGCAGGAAAGAAGAAAGGCGGGGAGGGAAATAAGGAAGATGAGAAAGAGGAAAGGATGGAAGGAGGAAAAGGGGGAGAGGAATAAAATAGAAAAAAAGAGAGAAAGAAAAAATGAAAGGAGGGCAATGCGCAGAAGCACTTAAAACATTAGTGCAAGCTGCAAGGGACCCATATGATAGGGACACTAGGAAATACGTGAGGTGCCGATTGGATCCTCTGTGGGAATGCACTTAGAAACCTACTATGAATTGTTTTATGCCTTAAGAACCTGCCAGGCACTGAAATAAAAGCTATTTGATCAAAATAACCAAATACAAACAACCCTATTGTGGTTTTTGGCAAATAAATGTCACCAGTGGTTTCCTTACTTGTAAAGGATATTTTTGGAGAAAAGTTGGTGCCATGAATGATGTAAGCCTCCATGTGACTCTGTGGAAACTGCGTGGCAGAGTTAGCTATTAGGATGAAAGGATGGTCCTTGATGGTTTTGAACAATCTGGATTTTTCTACAATTCACCTTCTGTACCCCAGCCTATCTATCAACCTCCTTCCGGGCCCTGTATAAAATTAGTCTCCAAGACTAAAACTCACCCTTTCTTTTTAATCTAATGCTTATTTTTCATGATGATTTAGGAGGGAAGTTGAGAAACATTATCAGGACAGGTGATCACTTGCAGACATACAACTCTTTCAACACCTACCATGTTCTGAGTCATTTTTTTTTTTTACTGCATCTATCTTGGCAATAAAAATTGTGCTTGACTGCAGAGGCATGCAGTGCAGAGAAAGGAAGTCTGGGAACTGAAAAACGAGGCAGGATGTGTGAGCGAGCAAGTGTGTGCATGAGTGTGTTTGTGTGTGAGTGAATGTTGTGTGTGTGTGAGAGTGTGTGTGCGTGTGTGCATAAGTGAGTATATGTGTGAGTATGTGTGTATGAGTGTGTGTGTGTGTGTGAGTGAGGATTTGTGTGTGTGTGAGTATGTGCATGCATGAGCATGTGTGCATATGTGTGTGTGAGTATGTGTGAGTGTGTGTGAGTGTGTGAGTGTGTGCGTGAGTGTGAGTGTGTGAGTGTGTGCGTGAGTGTGAGTGTGTGAGTGTGTGTGAGTGTGTGTGAGTGTGTGTGAGTGTGTGTGTGAGAGTGTGTGTGAGAGAGAGTGTGTGTGTGTGTGTGTGTGTGTGTGTGTGTGTGTTTCAGCAGCAAAAAGAGCTCTGTGTTTCCCGCTTCCTTTCAAAGGATAATGGTGATATTCTGGTCGGTTTTCTTGTTTTCTTTTACAGGCACACAATGCCACTGGAGGAATAAGACAACTGTCATATCTACAAGAGTTGCCAAACAACCTCAAACCAGTCCAAAAGGAGCTCCCTTACCAGCTCTACAAAAGAAAGCAATTTAGTCTAGCACAGGCAGATAGATTGTGTCAGAAATATTGACTATTATAAAGCTGTGTTTTTCCAAACAAAAGTCTATATGAGATAATTATTTCTTTTTGCAACAGGGTTTCATGTAGACTAATCCATCCTGAAAATCACTACTAGGACTTGGAGCAGGATTCAAATTCTCAATCCTCCTGTGCCCATTCCCCAACTGCTGAGATTTATGGACATATTTTAAAGCTATATTATAAAAATACTGTAAGTATATTTATATGATGCTGTGACTGTGTAGAACTGAGTGCTGTTCACACTTCTGTAAACTTTGACTTTTAAACAACTTAGAAAGTGATTCACACAAGATATACATTAATAGTGTCCAGTAAGGTTTAAAAAAACAACAGCAGCACCAAAGACTGAAACTTTGAACCTCTCTACCTAGCCTTTTAAAATCGAATGGCTTCTTACACTTCATTCTTAATGGTTTTCTGTAAATGAGTTGTGATTTTCATGTTAAAACATGTCACTATAGCAGTTATAAGAGGTAACACCTTCAAGAGGTGCTTAAGTCATGGGCCACCACCCTCATCAGTGTGTTGAGTCATTGTGGTCAGCTATAACGGGTGGAGGTAGGTAAGTTATGCAAAGAGAGCTTAGTGCTTCTTTTCCTTTACTTGCCAATGACAGGCAGCGAGAGGCCCTTGTTGGCTGCTGCAGCTCTGTCTTGCACTCCCCAACCTCCAGGAGTGTGGGTCCAATAAGCTTCTATTGCTGATCATTTATCCAGCTCAAAGCATTCTGTTACAACAGCAGAATGTGAACAAAAAACATTAAGTGAGATATACTTGGAATGTTTTTAGCACCAGGCAGGATTTTCTTCAGGCTGACCAGGTCTTAAATCTAAACAGACAGCTATTGGGAACTGCCAAGCTATGGAGGTTTTCCACGCCTTGTGTTAGGGTTTCTCATCTATGGCTCTATGCATCTTGTGGGGGAACATTGCTAACTCAAGAGGTGTAACTCCATTTAAGATCCACACAGGCACTTAAATATATTATTATAATGTTAAGTATATAGAAAATAATAAGATTCATTGAAGCTTCATGGAGCCATGTCTGGTACTGGAAACCTAGACAACTAGTGAGGTCACTGACTGTAGAAAAGAATCTGCTGCTATCACAGTACTAAATTAGCATTATTTCTAGCTATATTCTAAACCATATCCTTAAACCCACAGCTAAGTGTAGCTCTCATCTCCCATCAACGAACCTTCTCTTTATAGCAAATGGAGGCCATCAGAGAAATCACAACAGGCCACGTGGAGACCAGCCCTGATGGGTTATATCTACAACATAACTCCTGTGCTTACAACTCAGGAAACATAGTAGTAGATGGGGCGAAAAGATTGTAAGAACCGAGTATGAGGAAGTTTGCTGTGAAATTATGTCTTCTAAAAAAAAAAAAATAACAGGAAAGTTTCAGGCAGGTCAACAATATGGCTGCTGAAACAAGACTTGGATGATGATAACATCAACAGGCATACTTATATAAAATGTAACTCTCAGAGTGTCCCACCCCTAGACAAAGATGCTATAGGCACCTAATGACTACAGAGAAAGGGAGAATTAGCTTCTCCTAAGAATGAGACTTCTAATTGGTGTTCAGCCAAGAAATCATATGCACACAAGCATGAAAAATGGATTGAGGGTTTTATATATACATATTTATGCTGTATATTCACATACATGAAAAATCAATCATCAAAAAGAGACAATCAATTTGAGAGGGAGTAAGGAGAGAGCACTTGGGACAAGGGGAGAGGACTTAGGAGAAGTTAGGGGAAGAATTTGAAAGGATGAAGTGATGAAAATATATTTTGATTAAAATTAGTTAAACACAAACACACAGAGAGAGAAGACCTCAACCGTGCAGTCAGTGTGGTTACAGTCCAAACAGCATGCCTGCTCAACCTAATGCATTCCTTTGTCTTGCTATTCAACCACTGTCCAAGTTGACCAAGTTGACTTCGGTATTTTATGATATATTTTAAAATCTCAATAATAAAACAAATGAAACAAGTTTGATTTAGATACAATATGTATAAACTGCCTTTGGCAACCAATATCAATAAAGGAGAAGCACTGGAGCAGCTGAGCAGTAAATGCATGATACTGCTCTATGGAATATTTGAATAGATAGCACATACTGAGGGGGAAGCAGGAGACTCAAGAGGATAGACTCACACAAAAGTCAGGCTCTCCTGCCACCACCCTAGCCATAATGGCAGTCACACTGTCCAGGAGCAATGGTGAGTTATTTGGTCTGAAAACAGCGTAATCCAAGGAGCCAGATGATCACTACATCCTTTCTATCCACAAATGCACACTATTACACATGAGCTGTCAGTTGGTGTCTTCTGACTGATTAAAGCCATCTGCTTGACCATGAATTTAAGTCCTACCATGCAGGCCAATACATAGATACATTGCCAAGCTATTGTAGGGTTGTTTTTTTCCCCCAGCTTGGGAGGCTCATTTGTACAATTGCAATAAATAAGAAAATCACAAAGGCAAGGGTGAAGGAGAGAAGCTGAGTGTGAAATGGATAAAGAAAAATAGAGCACACACTAAGGTGGGATATCATGGGAGCTGAGAGTAAAAGCCCAGATAAACACATCAGCAACACAATACTGGTTCAGAATCATTCAGTTCACATGTATGCGGACACACACACTCACACACACACACACACAACAACACACACACACACACACACACACAGAGAGAGTCGGAGAGACAGAGAGAGACAGAGAAAGAGACAGAGAGACAGAGAGACAGAGAAAGCAATATTTTGTATGTGTGTGTGAGAGAGAGAATGAAAGAGGGGGAAGGATAGGGGTAGAGGAAGGAAAGAGGGAGGGAGAGGGAGGGGGGAGGAAAAGGGGAAGGAGAGGGGGAGGAAGGGGGGAGGGGGGGAGGGGGAGAGAGCAAGCAAACTGCCTGGCTGTCAAGAGCTGAATCCTACAATCAGACTTTTTGGATGTATAGTCTGTCTCGAAATGTACTAGAGACTTGACCTTGCTCAAATGTGTTAAGCTTCTAGTGCCTTTATTTTGACATCTAAAAAATGGAGATATAGTTGCTGTCCTTGATAGGCTTGTTACAGAGAGAAGTCACATAACACTCATACTTTGAACTAAGAGGAAAATACAGGAATATGACTTTCAACTATGAACTTTGAAACCACCCCACTTTCCCCATTTATATAGCAAGATAAAAACAAGGAAATGAACAAGTCTATATGAGACTTATATGAGCTAATATTTGTATAGCATTGCTCACAGATTGAAACACAGCAAGCAATCCATAGACATTAAGTCACAAATTAGTGCTACTCTGGTACGAGCCTGGCTTTAATAAACACTGTCGATGTTCTTGAAACCAACCTCAATATTTTTCATCATGAACTCATTTTATCCTAACAACAGTCTGTAAAGCAGACTTTTGCAATTATCTTCATTATAGAGAGTACAGGTAGGTATAGGGAAATAATCCTGATTCCTATTCTTGGTCTGAGAAAAACTAAGGAAACAAATATAAAAATTAATTATGAAACAAGGCACTAATCCTACCTAATTTAGCCAAGCAACACTTTGCATTTTCTTCTCATTTAATTCCCAATTTTGTGAGTGAATTGATCTAGATAATTTACTACTTTGGCAGTTAGCATGCCAATAGCATGCAATTCTAGGAGATTTTTCTTTATTAATTATACACATCAAAGACACCAGACTCTGGCAGACAGCTACTTGTCTCAGCAGCCTACATTCCCCCATCTTCCTATTGAGTAATAAAATATTCAAGGGGGTGAAATACCTGCTCAAAGACTGTATCTTCCAGTCCTCTTTATAAGAAGCAATCATTAATTCATTTCCTGCTGATGAAATGTGAGCAGGCGGGTAGAGTTTGATATCTACTAAATGTTTTGACTATCAGTGGTCAAACCCTTTGTTTGCCCCCATGAAATACTTTTGGCCATGAGGTGACTTTGAGCTGACAGCTCAAAAGATGGGATGGGAAATAAGAGAGACCTGGCCCCCTTACTCAACTGCATATAAGCGTTGAGTGACCTACTACCAGACCACTGTAGAGAAAATAGCCCTGTGTAACATGTAAGTCAATGCAATTGTTTGTTTCTATTCTTATCAAAATAATAAATTCCATGCTAAGATGTGTGACAGTGTTAACTAGAAATCAAGGGCAAACAGGATGCATTTGAATAAAATAAGAATACAAGTAATTAGATATAATAAAATACTGTAGATGTCATTTACCTCCTGAGGAGCTGACGTGAGACTGAGTGGTAAATTTGTAAGCTATCATCCAGCCCATGAAGGGAGGAATGAACACTTCTCTATCAACCTGGTATTGTTATTGTGGTCAAAGCTATAATTTAGTACAGAGTGAATGGTATACTGATTAAAGCCTACTATCTGGCTTGCTTCGAGAAATCTACATATTTTTCTCTATTCAATTTGTTTAAAAGTGCTTTATAGCTCTGAGGGGAGAGGAAGGCCATGGTACTGAGGCCTGCTCATGTGGCCTTTCCTCTAAACGAAGCCCCGACCTCTTGGCCACCTTTACTTTTGTTGTGGTTAACAGAGCGTGCTGCACAGGAACCTCAAAGGCAACCTTTAGCAAAGCACAGGTCTCCAATAAATTAATATTCTCTCATCATGATAAAAACAGCATAAAATATGCAAGATTGATTTTAATATGCATGGTTTTACATCTTTCAAAAGGTTGGTGAGCTATCAAATACAATAAGAGAACAAGAAAGCACTTTGTAAGAGTGTTCAAAGCACTTTGTGGTAGTAATGAATTCTTGTAACTTCTTTCTAAGAAAGAAAGGGAGAATTTATTTACTAAGACTTAACAGATTACAGAAGGTCATCTGGTCTACCTTTGTGATATTCTAGAGCACTGACTACTTGACATCTGAGGGAAGGGTACATGGGTAACAGGACAGCCATTCCTAGTTAACCTGTGTTGGGGAGTTCTGCTGCTGCAAAGTACGCACAGTGGTCCACAGAGCTGGTTTCTTGAATTCTTAGCAGCTCTGTGCAAATGCTAAAAGCTAGATTGATTTTGTGTCTCCAAAGAAGTTGAAAGCAATGACCTTACTGACGCCGTCAACATTCACTGTAATATACTATGCTACACAATAGAACTTCCCTGTCGCCTGAGCCACCACCAATCAGAGTACACTGCCGGCTAACACCTATCTGACCATACAGTGGCACAGTTCTTGCAGGTGTTATCAGCTTACTCGTCATAAGTAGGATAATATAATACATTATGTACTGGTTACATTTCTGAACTCTAATCAGTCAACTTGACTCATTTAAACTCCACAATAAAACTTATTAGAAAAATTTCTTGAATGAGGAAACCAAGGTCCCAAAGACATAACTAGGAAGATGACTCATTTATCTTTGTGTTTCATTCACTCTGGGAGTAATGACTGCCCCAGCTATGCACCTTCCCCAGGTAAGGGCTGAAATATATATATATATATATATATATATATATATATATATATATATATATATATATGAATCCCTTATAATGAAATTTCAATTAACCTTTCCCTGATTGTTTCCCAGTGGTTTTATAATATGCTGGACACAGTTTTAATTTATTCCTAGGTATGTAGTTTTCACTGACTTGGTGGATGAGTACGTGTCTAATGGCTCACTGTGATTGGCATTCCCATCCACCCCTGAAGCTGCTTCTTTGGCCTGAGCACCCAATCAACTCCTAAGCTTCCTTCAGATGCCAGCTTAATGTGATCCCTCCCCGTTGGCATTTGCTGTGTGCCCCTCTGCCGCTCACCATTATTCTCTTATCTTTGAATCCTGTCTCCTGATGACACACATCTCAGCTTCTGAATACTGTACTTGATTTCTGTGTCTCCTTCATCAATCCTCATCTAATTCATGGCTAATGAGGAGAATCGTCATCTCCTCACAAGCACCCAGACCACTGCTAAGCATATCAGCTAATCACAATTGGTTGAAAAGTAAACAAACATGATTGTGGCTTTTTACAAGAAACAGTACCCAAGGCAGGATGTAAGGACAGTCAGGACATGGCCATGCCAATGTTCTCCTTCTATCGCTGCTCCTAGAGGGAACCTCTGCTATATACCTACATCACAGGTCAACTTACCTCCAGTCTTCAAATCTGCTCTTTTCTGCTTCAATGAATAGCATTGCCCTATGACACAGACATTCAAACCAGAACATGCATCCACCCTTCACTATTTCCTGACCATCAGTCCTTGCAGCCCAACAATTGCCATGTCCTGCTAATTTCTCCCCCACTATATGCAGTTGTCTGATTGTCTGTCTCTCCAAGTCCCTTCCTCTAACTCATTCTTTCTATGATGAGTTACTCCCATTCTTTAAACCTCAAACTCACAGCATCTCAGAGGTCTATGCTGTGTTGAAATCAATTTCTGTCGCCTCTCAATTTCCTTTTGTGCTTATTTGTTAGAGATAATTCTGCCTTAGACTTCAGGACTCAATGTAACGCTGACTTTTGTTTATAAATCTCTAGCCACAATGATCCTAGCTCTATCAATTACATTCATGTTTCTTTTTTTACGTAGTGACTTTCCCAGTTGCCTGTGATTTTCTCTTGAGTTCCATGTAAACAAAGCCAGGATCTTTCAACTCATAACATCCAAGCCCAGCAGAGTGTTTATGTACTTGAGGTTAGTTCAGAGATATCATAGAACAAACAGTTCATCCAGCAGTGATCCTTTTCTTAGACCTAGTGATAGTCTTCCGAGTATTACAGATGCAAATGTAGAATGGGAGACAGGTCAGAATGGTGGGCTCTAGTACGTAGATCAGTAGAATCGACCTTGGAAGCCAGTGAGCTGCATCTAATAACATCATACCTTTGCTTGAAGACAGAGTCCCCTCCTTTAGGCAACTGGGTAAATAACTGTCATATAAGGTGTAAAATAAGACGGGACAGAGTAAGATAAAACACCAATAGAATGCAAAAGGTTGACGAACCTTTACTGGAAAAATCCAAGTATAAAGCTCATTACACACAAATATAGACACACACAGACATGTACAGACACACACATACCCACAGACACACAAACACACACACACACACACACACACACACACACACACACACGAGAGCACAGCCTGTTTTATGACTGTGCTCTGTCATCCTCTGTCTGCAGTCATGACTTCTCCATGTTACAATGGATATTCCTATCTTATGTGTGCATGAAGAATCTTTGAATAATGATGTCACTGACAATATATGCTTTTTCAAGTAATTAATTTTTAAATTGATATTTCTGCCTTACAGAAGGTACCAGGCATCCATTCCAGCAGTTATAGAAAATTTGAAAAATGAATACTATAGTATAGCTACTATCTAAACAGGGATTTAGACAGTTTCATTATCAGCAATTTCTCTGTACAACCTTGTTGTCAATTCCCACCCCACCTCCCGCTTCTGGAAACCACTGATTTACTTGAAGCTCCTGTAGTATTGCTTCTAGGGATGTAGCATGGCTGCTTATGTTTTGACAGTGAAAGGATATTGCATTTTCTCCTTTGGGTCATTATGAATAAAGTCATTTATTGGGTTATGGTATAGGGCGTTATATAAAGAGCAATTTGCACTTTGCTTAGGTAAGCGTTTGAGCATGGGATTGGAGGCTCCATCCTGGCACTGTGGGTGGACGGCTGTGCTACGCAAGGCTCC
This sequence comes from Apodemus sylvaticus, assembly GCF_947179515.1. Lineage (NCBI taxonomy): Eukaryota > Metazoa > Chordata > Mammalia > Rodentia > Muridae > Apodemus > Apodemus sylvaticus. The sequence goes on from NC_067494.1 coordinate 42,844,759, forward strand.
CACCAGCAGCCGTGGCTGACCCATGAGCTTAATAGTGGCTGCTGTGTTGTTGAGCTGCCTCTCTCTCAGGTACACAATGGTAACCACCGTAGAGTTGTGGTCTTCTCTTCCCTATCCAACAACGATGATTAATCTTTTTAATGCATTTATTTACAATGCTTGTCACTGACAAGGTATGAATTAGACCTTTAGACCAGTTCAAATTCTTTTTTTCTTCTGTTTTTGCCTCTATAGAGACCTCTGCATGTTCTAACCCTTTTCTGGATGTGTTATGTGTGAATAGTTTTTCCTTGGTTTCCAGCATCTCTTTTCCTGTTCTCAGATTCTATGGAGTAGCAGTTATCATTTAGACGGAGTATAGAGCATCTACCTTTTTAAAAGAAAGTAGATTGGAGCCTGTGAGAAAGCTCAAGTAGGGTGGGAGCACTGGCCATGCAAGCTTGATGACCTGAGTTTGACCTTTGCACCACAGTGGAAGGAGAGAACTAACTCCTGATCTCTGTATGAGTTCTATAATACCTGTGCACATGCGCGTGCGCGCGCACATACACACACACACACACACACACACACACACACACACACACACACACACACACCAAATGCTTGTAAACAGAATTTGGAATGGCTGAGAAGCATCTTAAGAAATGTTCAACATCCTTAGTCATCAGGGAAATGCAAATCAAAACAACCCTGAGATTTCACCTCACAGCAGTCAGAATGGGTAAGATTAAAAACTCAGGGGACAGCAGACACTGGCAAGGATGTGGAGAAAAAGGAACACACCTCCACTGCTGGATTGAAAGCTGGTACATTTACTCTGGAAATCAGTCTGGCAGTTCCTCATAAAACTGGGCATGACACTTCTGGAGGACCCTGCTATACCACTCCTGGGCATATACCTAGAGGATTCCCCGGCATGCAATAAGGACACATGTTCCACTATGTTCATAGCAGCTGTATTTATAATAGCCAGAAGCTGGAAAGAACCCAGATGTCCCTCAATGGAGGAATGGATACAGAAAATGTGGTATATTTACACAATGGATTACTACTCAGCAATTAAAAACAATGAATTCATGAAATTCGTAGGCAAATGGTTGGAACTGGAAAACATCATCCTATGTGAGGTAACTCATTCACAAAAGAACACACATGGAATGCAGTCACTGATAAGCAGATATTAGCCCAGAAGCTCTGAATACCCAAGACACAACTCACATATCAAATGATGCCCAAGAAGAAGGAAGGAGAGGGCCCTGGTCCTGGAAAGGCTTGATGCAGCATTGTAGGGGATTACCAGGACAGAGAAGTGGGAGTGGGTTGATTGGGGAATAGTCGGAGGGAAGAGGGCTTATGGGACTTATGGTGAGGGGGGAACTGGGAAAGGGGAAATCATTTGGAATGTAAACAAAGAATATAGAAAAATAAATAAATAAATAAATAAATAAATAAATAAATAAATAAATAAAATTAAAAACTGGATTGGTTGTTTTGGAAGCATAGCTGAGGCCCCCAAACATCTATCTAAGCTTTACCAGTCCCAAGTTTCATGGTCCAAGTCCCTTCTCACATAAAAATTTGCAGATGATACAAGATCCAAACCAAAGGTCCTTCTTCTGCCTATGGACATTCAATGTTCTAGCATCTTCTGAAGCTACCTGCATACATGCTCATTGCAACATTCTTTTTTTTTTTATTCGATATATTTTTTATTTACATTTCAAATGATTTCCCCACTCCCAAAGAGTCCCGTAAGCCCCCTTCTCTCCCCCTGTCCTCCCACCCACCCCTTCCCACTTCCCCGTTCTGGTTTTGCTGAATACTGCTTCATTGAGTCTTTCCAGAACAAGGGGCCACTCTTCCTTTCTTCTTGTACCTCATTTGATGTGTGGATTATGTTTTGGGTAATCTAGGTTTCTAGGTTAATATCCACTTATTAGTGAGTGCATACCATGATTCACCTTTTGAGTCTGGGTTACCTCACTCAGTATGATGTTCTCTAGCTCCATCCATTTGCCTAAGAATTTCATGAATTCGTTGTTTCTAATGGCTGAATAGTACTCCATTGTGTAGATATACCACATTTTTTGCATCCACTCTTCTGTTGAGGGATACCTGGGTTCTTTCCAACACCTGGCAATTAACAGCCAAGATATGGAAATGGCTATGTTTACAAGATGAATAGAGAAAACATGGTAGGTGTAAACATATTAACAGAACATTACTCGACCTTAAAATGGAAGGAAACCACGCTAACCAGGCAAACATGGGTGAACTTATGTCACATCACACAGAAGGGCAAATTCCTATTTCACTTCTCTGAGTAGTCGAAGCCCCCTACCTCACAAAGGCAGAGACCATGATTGATGGTGGTGCCTCAGGGATGTGGGAAGAAGATGGGGAGATTTGCTTTCCAGGGAGTATAATATCTTAGTGACTTAAGATGAGTCAGTTCTTGATAAGTGCTGATCAACACAGGACTAACCGCAACACGGTACTGCTTTAAGATATGTGAGGAGAATAGATTCCATGCTAAATGGCTTCTCCATAAAACAATAACAACTTACAGCCCCACCAAGAACACAGCAAGTTTGGGAGATGGTGCATATATTTAATGCTTTGCTCATGAAAATAGTACATGTGCTGGAATATCAAAATGCATCCATTAAGTGTGATTTTACACTATAAAATTACAAGAAATGAATATATTTTATTTAATTCACAGTTCACTGGTAACCTGTACAAGTTTTTTTTAAAGAGATATTTGTATGTTACCACACAAGACCAAAATAAAAGTAGAAACTGGAGATAAATAAAAAAAATATATAAATATATATAAAAAATAGAAAACAAAAATTATAACACATAATTATAATTGGCTTTACAGTGTAGATGTATACAAAAATAGGCGAAGAGGTCTGGATTCAGTGGTATGCAGCGTAGCACTGAAGGGCAGTGTCTAGAAATGCTCCCAGGCAGACTACTACCTCTGATGTAGACCAATCACATCACATTGCTGGTTCAAGATGTTAATGAAGTGAGTTAAATTATTCACAATCAGACCTATGAAGACGATCAATAAGAGCCCAGCGGGTGACCCAGCCATTAACCTCCTCTCCGACTAGAATGCCAGCCAGCCACCTCCACCTGTTAACACTGTTTCGCCTGCCAATCTCTTCTCAGTTTACAGGTTACTTGGTTCTGCAAACAGATCTTCAGTACATTTGTCTCTCTATTCAAGGTGTCTTGACCGCCTTTTAGCCAGGACGAAACCAAGTAGAGTTACAAGATCTAACTGAGAGTGATATTTGACTTTCAACTATACAACAAAAGTATTTTAGTCTGATCTACAAACGGCCTGGAAATACTTAAGCTAAAAATATTTGTTGGTGATAAGAAATACAAATTAACTGGTCACTCTGGCTTCATATGCCCATCTTGCTCCCAGCTCTATTTCCTATGGTGATAAATTAATGTATAAAAGAGGGCCATGATTCAGGGTAAAGGATGGTATAGAAACCACCACAAAAAAAATAGTGAATACTTGAAAAAAAAAACTGGGATTGAATTTAGTGAAGTAAGAAACAGTCTAGGTAAAAACAAGCTAAAATAGTTGATTCTGAGTTTTTGCATTTGTTGCTAATTATTAGTCAGAATATTTTTAATGTGGTATATATAATAAAATCATTGCATATTTTTTATTCTGTGTATATCGAGTACTGACTTAAATGTTTATTTCTGGTCTGCCATTTTATCAGAGCCAATTTTTATTAAGTCAACAGCAACATGATTGTTTAAATATGTATGCCCCACTGACTGTTGACATCTCAGCAACAGCATACAAACCAGCAGGAAAGGCTGTGTGCTCTCCATGGGGGCAGTATTAGCCTGAGGACCACAGGGCTGAGGTGTATGCATTCCACAGAAATTGAGTGTTTGACTTTTAGTTCTGGCTTTGTCACATTTCTGTTATTTTATGGCGCTTGGTTTTATATGTGAATATGCCCATGGGCATTGAACACTGAGGGGTCCTAGGAAAGCCACATTTAGGCCCTTGTTCCATAAGATGTAGAGATATTACAGCTTAGAGAAGCCTTGAAGACAGACATAAGAGACCAGCACACTGAACAATGGCAACAGATCAGCAACTCATCACCTTCAGGCCTCAGAACTTAATCAGGTATTCTGCACATAACTCCCACTGGCCATTTGCTTTAATCACCAATTACAAGAATGACCAGGTGAATTTTCTAATGAGGAATGTCTCCCGGGACTTCCCACGGTGAAGGTGTTTGTTTCAGCATAACTTATTAAGGAATTTGCATTCCTCTCCTGATGGCTACTAACAAGGTTCCACTCAACCTCTTCAGTGTGGGCAGAAAAGCATCCCACCACTTCTGCAGCCTTGGCGTGGGCCGCTGTAAGAATTCAGCAGCCTAAAAATGACATGGATGCTAGCAGTTACCGTCAGCACTCAGAAGGACGGAGGCACTGGTTCATTAAGAGTACATAGCCAATAGGGATTCACCCACATGGCAATTTGGTAGTTCAGGAAAGTATTTCTCTAATTGAGGAGCACCTCATAATAACTATGCTACTCCTATTGTATGTAAGACTCAAAGTTGTGCCACTGTGCTTGGGGACATGGACAGGAAGGTTAAAAGATTTTGCCTACAGCATACAGCACACATACAGCCATGCAACGGTTACAAACCAAAGACAATAAAATGCACAGATCACCGATCTCAGCCATGGTGACACTGAGAAATTTATTATTCGACTCCGAAGCCTTCCTATCTCTGCCCCTGCTGTGTGATATGACTGAGCTCCTGCCACGTGAAGCAGAAAGCATCCTAACTGATATAAACCCATCATTTATATTCCTCTTACTTTGGTGGGAAGTTATATCTGGCTCGTTGTCATGTGAGTTGTATATTTTATGATATGAAAACTCCCCTTCCTTTTCAATGTCGAGAAGAAAAATTGAAAATGAATGTTTAGTTGATATTCTCTTTCTACTTTCTAAAGAGATTTGGAATCATTCCCCTTCTAGGCTGCCTATTTCCAAACACTTTTTAGTTGACTTTGAGTTTATAGTTTTATTGTTTCCTTAATGGAATAAACACAAGAAATCACATAATACCCAACATGGAGGAGGGAGTGGCGCAGACACAGTGTAAGTACCATCTCAGAGTGAATTCTTGACATAACTAGTTCCTGTTCTCATCCCGGATAACCAACTCAATACAACTGAATGATTTCTCATGGACTTATTTTTTCTTCATAAAACCAGGAATCTATTTTCCATGCCAAGTTGTAATTATTAAGTGAAGTAGAAGGAAGAGTACTTCTAACCCTGACTTTAAAGTCAGGACTTAGTAATAACCAATGTCTATGTGTAATCATCTTCCATATTCTTATAATAGAAAGATGATCAGAGTGCATTGTCTGATTACATCATCTATAACACTTGCAAAAAGAATGACTGTGATGTAGTTGGCCAAAGAAAGAATGTGCTGATGATGAAATGAAGTAATTGTAATGAATGCTATAAAAATAAATCTTAAGGTAGCATATTTGGGATTGGCAGGGACACCAGGTAGATTGGTATATAGCAGCCTAGATAGCCATATAATATCATGTCACAGGCAGATACACTGAATGTCACAGTTTTGCCAATCTCACCTCTTAATTTGATCTTGCTAGTCATCCAACAAACTATATCTGTTGGATTCTAATCTCTCTGGAAACAATTCATGTGCACGTAAGGAATGTGGTGAGCAGTCTCCCTGTGTTGAACTGAGTTCATGATCTATTTTAAATAACCAGCATTTGCTTTTCAAACAAAGGCATCTAATGAGCTGGTCTCTGGTGACTCTTCTACTGAAGACTGATGATTTTTGAATTCATTAACATTTGCATTTCCAAGACAATGAACTTGAAAAGAAAAGACTCTATAAGTTGGGAAACATTGTAACATATTTATTATCTGGTCGGGACCTGCTCTTTTCAGTAGGCATCGCTTTCCTTGGCCGGAGTTCCATGTCTGAACCACAGAGCACACAGGTCAGCAGCAGTGGGATATACGCATCACCTCTCTAGCCTCACTGGAGAGAAGATACATCAGTGACCATCCGAAGGATCAACACAAAATACTTTCTCACAGAGTCTCCGTTTCCCTGCTTCTATATGGAAGCACAGTGTGTAAAGCTATACTCAGATGGGCATAGAATGAATGCTGTAAGTGGCTGGCACACACTGAACACACTGATTCAGAGGATCAAAGGCAGAAGTGGGTACACTTGACATTCTAAGAACCATGGCAATTCTTTCATTAGCAAGAACTCTCTGTGAACATCATACACGCTGTCGACAAAAGCATTTGACACTAATGCTTTTACCTTCCTGACATAGCAATGCCAGTCTTAGCTGGATACATAAAGGACTCCATAGACAGCACAGTTTTCTTCTGCCTTGCAGCCAATGGTGGTCGTCCGTGTTGGTTTCTCGTGTCATGACTCCTAATAAGAGGAGGCTGGAGGGTGGCGCAGTGGTTTAGAGCACCTGCTGTTTTGTCAGAAGACCCAGCTTTGGTTCCCAACACTCACATGATGCTCACAACTGTCTGTATCTCCACTTAAAGGGCATCTTGTGCCCTCTTCTGAGCTCTGTATACATCAGGCATGCAAGTGGTACATACACATAGGGAAAATATACATACATATAACATGGACATATAGACCTGAAGAATTTTTAAAATGACAAAGAAAATACCTGACAAAAGGAGGCAAGGGTTGGTTTGTGTTGGCTTACAGTTCCAAGGGATACCACCCAGAATGAAATGGAAGGGAAAATGGCGGGATGCAGAGGATGCTGGTCACCCTGCATCCACACTCAGAACGTAGACAGCAACAGATGCTGATGCTCAGAGCCTTCTTCCGCTTTCTATTCCATTAGTCATTTGGGCAGCTAAGGTATTCTTCCCATCATGCCTGTAACCTAATATGGACAGTCCCTCACGGGCATGCAAGGAGATTTGTCTCTCTGGTGTCATCATACAGTCTGACCAGGCCACCTACAGTCTGTAAGTAGAAACAATGCCTGTAAGTGTGGGGTCAGTCAGATAGATCCACTGAAAGGAACAAGTGGCCTGTCTGCCTTTTCTGGAACACGGGGCTGAAGCTGAATCACCCCTTGGCACTCCTGGGAACAACAACCTAGGCATCCAGCTGACTAGGGACGGAGGAGCCTGGGGCTGACCCACCTTGAGGACACATCACCTGGAAGTTGGACATCACAGGCTGTTAAGTGTAAGACAAACTCCTACCAGGATTAAGCCATAGGCCTTGTGACATTGACCCAGCTGCAGCTTTTCCTTGTAAACTAACTGATATACATGTTCTGCCTTAGTTAACCCCCAAGGGGAATCCTCAGCTCTCCCCAAGGCTCAGGTACTATTGGCCAGAGTGCCATACACTATACTAGAAATGCTACTATATATTCAAAATGTAGAGAAGAGCCTGGAATGGGCGGAGCAAGGAAGGGGTGTGGCAGTGTGAAACAAGGCATCGAGGCCCCGCTGCCTCTGCCCTTCCCTCTAAATGGCACAGAGCCCTGGGTGTCATGATCATAAAAAGAGGAAGCGTGTAAGAATATGTTCTATGGTGTTGTGGGGGAAGGAGGTACCTTAGTGGGCCCATGCTGAGGCGTCCCTTCCCCCGAGGGACCAGCCACATGACAGTATAGTATAGAATAGAGTTTATTTAGGGCATGGAGAAGGGAGATAAAGGGGTAGTAGAGACAGAAAAATAGAGAGAGAGAGAGAGAGAGAGAGAGAGAGAAGAGAAGAGAAGAGAAGAGAAGAGAAGAGAAGAGAAGAGAAGACCACATGGAGAGAGGAGAGCCTAAGAGGACAAGAGGCAAGAGAGAGAGAGAGAGAGAGAGAGAGAGAGAGAGAGAGAGAGAGAGAGAGAGAGAGAGAAGAGAGTAAGATAGAGAGGAGGGGGCAAGCAGTCCCTTTTATAGTGGGCCAGGCCTACCTGGCTGTTGCCAGGTCACTGTAGGGTGGAGCTTAGACTGAATCCTAACTGGGTAGTAGCATAATTATGAGAGGGACCAGTGGTTTCAGAATTTAGGGGGGTAGAGGTACAGTCTTATGTCATCAACAATGAGTACCAGCCTGAAGACCAAATAGCGCGTAAGGTTTCCTGCCAAATCTTGGTCAGAACAAAAACTGATAGGATCTTTTAGTCAGAGTAGGGCCTGGGAGTGCCAACAAGCACTAATGTGTAGGAGGTGAGGCAGCAGGAGGGAAGGCGGGGTCAGGGGGTGGGATGACACTGGGAACTGGACCAATGGGACATTTAGCTCCCAAAGCACATATCCTTTAGGTGGATATTTGCTGTTCCCTGCACAGCTACAGGCTTTCCTAGCAAATATCATTCGAATGATACCTAGGTTCCTTCCTTGGGTGAGAACTTCCTTCCAGGTAACGTTGCCAACCCAGGCAGACCCCTGTGCCCACCGTGTGCTTCTAGGAAAGGAACTGCTTCTGCTAGGGTAGAAGCAGATAGGTGTATCCTAAAACAAAGATGACAATGATGAGGACCCATCACTGTGGTAACTGGAGCGTGAGCAAATCAGTAGCAGACAAGTACATCCATCCTTAGAAGATGCTGTCAAGATGTTTTTAATGTGCATTTAAAATATGTGGGTTCAGGGGGTGCTTTCCCATCTGCTGTTTTTACTCCTGATTTGTTTGCAGCCTTGAGAGTGAATGTGTAAGCCTTTTCCTGGGGGCAGAGTCTTCTGCTCCCAATGCAGGAAGCTTGCAGCAGCCCCTAGCAGGATTCCTTTCAGGTAAAAAAAAAAAAGAACATCAGAGCTGTGATTCTGAAAGAGACACACTCCAGAAAACTGCAGACCAGGTGTGGCTTTTTGCAATGGATCCCACCCTGTGGAGGAAGGGAAATCAGCATGATTTTTATTAGGCTCTGCCTTTACAAGGGCTGATCAGTAGTACCTCAGTCCTTCAAATGCTGCAAAGAAAGCTAAAGAGCCCCGCCTTTGCCTGCCAGCTGTTTTCAAGGCAGCTTGTGTCTGTTGTTTGATTACCAGGGAAGGGAGGAAGGCTTGCTTATGCAATGCAGCCTCTAGTGGGCTTGCCTTACACAAGAAGCTGGGAAATATTGCTCTATTTTAAGGAAACTGTCTGCATCCCACTTCTCTCTCTCTCTCTCTCTCTCTCTCTCTCTCTCTCTCTCTCTCTCTCTCATCATGTATTATGAGTGGAGCGATTGCTAATCTCCACTCATGGTGGCTGGATACCATAAAAAACACTCAAATGCCGCCTGGGACAGCGAGCCACATAACACCATCCACTTTCCAATAAAAGTAAGGGAGAAACAGACAAGGCTAGAGATGGCCCCTTGTGAGAATCTATGTGGAGCCAGGAGAGGGGAGGGGCCTCCTGAAGTTTCCATAAGCCCATTAGGTCAGCAAGCACCAGAGCTGCTGAGGTCAGCAGACGACCTGAGATGTGTGTGGTCTCTCCCCTGATACCCAGGAAACAGACATGCCCTGACTGCAGGTGCTGAATCCCCTGGAATTCTAGCTGTGCTATGGGGCTACCTGGTTGGCTGAAAGTTTGACTCAGAGCTTGGCTGCCATCAGATAACAGGTGCTCTGGTATTCCCTTGCTCCACTCCCAAGGGCATCTTCCTATAAAATGAAATTTCATGCTCGGCCAAACTTTAGAAGCATATGATTTAAGCATATGCCAGTCTCTTTCCACACGTCAGCAGCTGCTCCGTTCCCCACCCACCCGCTCCCGCTCCCCTGGAAACAGCTATGGCAGAAGCTTCGCAGGATTTGTTGCCAAGTGGTCCCTTCTCTCTGTCTTCACCACAAAGCCTTTCATGAGACAGCAGAGCAGCCCTTCAGAGAGCTGAAGTGATGATGTCTTCCAGGGTGGTGTTCTATGTCTGAAATTAGTTTCAGAATTACACCCGAGCTTTCTCTTTGCAAACATGTGTCCCAAAATATGGTACCATGGACCATGACCAATGAGCACAGGCTGATCCAAGTCTTGCCGGCTCACTTAAGGAAAAAGAGAATGTGGAAAATTGCTACAAATCTAGATATATCTTGAAATGGTGTCAAGTAATTTGATTAACTTGGAAGCAAATTTTTAGCCACACAGCATGATAATTCACTCATTTTAATATAAAGACATGATAAAGGTTGCCCAAAACAGGGTTATAATTAATTTACAATGAATATTTTACTAAAACACAAAGAAAAACTTCAGGAAATACTATTTAAACTATTATATAAAACAATATTAGCATACTTTGTGTATTCTTCAAACATGTGCGTGTGCACGCGCACACACACACACACACACCTACCTATGGTCTGTTAAATTAAGAATATTTGAACAAAGAGGGCTGCTGGTCGGGCATGGCCTTAGTGGGATAGAATCATATGGTTCCTGCCCGGGACAGGGCCAGCAGGCATGGGTCTCCACCACTCTTGGTGGCTGCTGTGTGCATAAGGCTTGATTGAATAATAATGCACGTATTTTACATTCTTCCTTTGGGGAATGTCCTCCCTGTTAACATTAGTGACTTCATGACAAAGTGAAGGCATGGCTAATGACTCATCAAAATGGTAGACGCTGGATGCAATATGAATTATGAGGGGCTTCACGAATCTAAAGAAACAGGGGCAGCTACATTAATGAAACAGCTAGTCAAAAAAGATATGAAGGCAGGCAGATACAAAGGCAGGTAGATCCCTGTGTTCAAGGTCATTCTGGTGTTAGGATTCTGTCTAAGCTCCACCCCACAGTTACCTGGCAACAGCCAGGTAGGCCTGGCCTACTATATAAAAGGCTGCTCAGCCCCTCCCTCTCTCTCTTGCTCTCTCTTTCTCTTACTCCCCTCTTGCCGCTCTTGGCTCTCCTCCCCTCCCCCTTCTCTCTATGTGGTCATAGCTGCCTCTACTTCTCTACTTACTCTCTCTCTCTCTCTCTCTCTGCCTTTCTCTGCCTCCAATACCCCATTAACTCCCATCCTCTGCCCTGAATAAACTCTATTCTATATTACATCTGTCTGTGTCTGCTCCCTCAGGGGAGGGGATGCCTTGGCAGGGGTCCACTTCCCCGGACACTGCTGTACACCATATTCTCTAAACCTCTTTCTCTTTTTATAACCACAACTTTGGTGCCGAAACCACAACATCAGGGACATAACAAGGTTAGGCCCACGTGTGGTAGAAATGGTAATTTCAGGACTGGGTACCACACAGCTAGTTTATCCTTTGACTTAACCCAGGCAGGTAGATCTTTGAACTCTTTTGCAGTGTTAAAAGAAAGCCTGTGCTTGCTGTGTCCTAAGAAGTAAGGGACTGGGATCACTGGATGCTGGTTCACAGGATAATCAGAAGGAACCTGGAGTAATTGAATTGATGCCTAAAATAAGCGATTGGGCTATGGTCTGCAGGAGATGAGCTATCCAGAGAAATTTTTAGAATAGCAAGTGAGGACTGCTTGGAGAACTGTCTCAAGCAGAACATAGAGCTATCTGGAGATCTCCAGAGAAAGCAGAACAGAGAGAAAGCAGGTTAGAAGGTTCTCGTGAGCAGAACAATGGCTTCCAGCTTGGACTCACGATTTGACTTCACATCATTTGTGTCACTGCTCCTAGACACTGCTTCCTCAGAACCCCTCTCCAAGCCAAGGCTGGACCTTGGCAGAGGGCAACTCTGGGCTCCAGAGAGGTGAGAGTGGCTGTGCCAGGCCATGGCTGGCATTGGATGGAAGAACTAGGAAGGGCCTGTGCAAGGCAATGGGGTAAAACACAATGCTTCCAAGTACAAGCACCCTGGGGAGGGGGCAGCTGACGAGCTGAGCTCTGCCTGTGACTGGTGTATGGTCTCCCAGTCTGCCACATGTGTGTACATGGCTTCCTGTATTCTCCCTAGTTCCCCCCCCCCACCCTGTCCATGTTTTCCTTCTGCATTGGGTGAGGTGCCACATTCTCTAACTCATCCTGGTGACTAGCTTGCAGCCATCTCTAGATCTGCTCAGCATGTCATGGTTTTGCAATAGCTGGCCTGTTGTTTCTATAATGTAAGCCACTGGAATGATGGAAGATCCGGGACCTGAGGTTCATAGCCTTTCCATGTTCATACTGTTGGGATATAATACAGTGTATGATAGCCAAGGATCTTCTGTGTGAAATGACCCTGCAGGAGTGTGTGTGTGCCCTGAAAGAGTAGCAGGTGAACATGATGTGGAGGCTGAGCTCACAGCACCCTTGACAACAGTACAGCCTAACTATTGGCTTAGCCCTGGGTGGAGGAATCTGCAAGTGGATATGAACAAACATTTTACAGCAGAAACAGACTAGCCTCCAATCATACCTATTGGATTGTGAGAATTTTTTGTTGAAACCTTCATGAGTGTGGATGGCATACGATGATATAAAAACATCTCTTTCTCACTGGAAAAAGGTTAGGGAAGTTTAAGATGCATTGAATTAAGTCTTTTCAAAACACATTCCACTGAATACCATGTCTACTAATACGATGTACAGAGATGAGTTTCCCAGCAGTGCTCAAGTGCTAGGAAACCAACAGTTCTAAGCACACACTATATGCTGGAATTGCCACGGGCTTCAAAAAAGTCAGCAAATGTTCAGCCTTAGAAGGTAATAGTGAGTATATTCAAAAGGAATAGCATATTCTAAAGTCATAGTGAGCACACTCTAAGGTCATAGTGAGCACACTCTAAGGTCAGAGTGAGCACACTCTAAAGTCAGAGTGAGCGCCCTCTAAGGTCATAGTGAGCACACTCTAAGGTCAGAGTGAGCACACTCTAAGGTCAGAGTGAGCACACTCTAAGGTCAGAGTGAGCACACTCTAAGGTCAGAGTGAGCACACTCTAAGGTCAGAGTGAGCACACTCTAAGGTCAGAGTGAGCACACTCTAAGGTCAGAGTGAGCACACTCTAAGGTCAGAGTGAGCACACTCTAAGGTCAGAGTGAGCACACTCTAAGGTCATAGTGAGCACACTCTAAGGTCAGAGTGAGCACACTCTAAGGTCAGAGTGAACGCCCTCTAAGGTCATAGGGAGCACACTCTAAGGTCAGAGTGAGCACACTCTAAGGTCATAGTGAGCACACTCTAAGGTCAGAGTGAGCACACTCTAAGGTCAGAGTGAGCACATTCTAAGGTCAGTATAAGCTTGTTGTAAGGTAATCTTACATACATTCTAAGGGACACTTTTGGCCATGACAACCTCCAGAGGTGGAGGATAAGTTAGCATATTGCCCTCTCCACTATAAATGATAGGAATGCTGATTTTGCTAAAGAGACAAGCATGTCACCATTTGAGCTGCCCTGCACTATCCACCTTCATACACATGAGCTATCTGTCATCAGTCCAGAGACATAGCGCCAAGAGCACTTGGCATACACAATCAGAGAATGCCATTACTGCAGCTTCACCCAACAATGGAAATTCATTTGGATTCAGCCCACAAACCATCCAACCTAGGTTTCCCTGGGGACTCATGGTGAAGGTGATGTACTGTGACTAAATAGCCGCACACTAAGGAAACCATAGCCTCCTGTGGATGAAACTGAATGGGGCAGAATGAGCAGCGCTCTCTCCCAAGGCCCAGGGATCATTGAAGAAGAGGGGAGTAGAACGAATACAACAGCCAGAGGATGTGGGTGACACGAGCAAAGTGTCTTCTAGGCACAAGCAAGTAAGCTGCACATATGAACTAAAAGCACTTATAAGATCATGCACACAACCTCAGCAATCCTAAGCCAGACCGAAGCCCAGTAAGGATGAAATCCCAACTGCTGCTACTAGTCATTGGTTACTGCTGGGGGAAGGAGAGACAGTTTTCTCTGCCCAGAGACAAGACCATCTATCTGCCCAGGCCTTAATGGCAGCGAGCACAACTTACATCCTCTAGGGATGTTCGTCTTCTTTACTTAGAAGGAGATAGGTGGGAGAGCATGGGTGAGATGCAGTCAGTTTCTGCAGCATTGCATGAGATGCATGTAACAATGCAGGTAGACCCTTGATGCTTAGAAAGTAGGTTACTGTAGAAGAAAGTCTGAAGACACTCTTACTGGCAATCATCACATTATTTTTGGATAATCTGAAACTTGATAATATTAAATAATGAAGGAGTATAAAAGGAGGGTTATACTGAATTCAAAATATTCACCACAAGATTTAAAGATTGAACTTAATACATATTAGATATGTACTTTATCTCCAAGTCACATCTCTAGCCTTCTGCCACTGATCTACAAGACACTCCAGTTACCATAATATATAGGTAGCTAAATATCTTCACCTAAATTTTTTTAAAAAAACTAAACTCTCAAGTTATAATGAATCCCCTTAAATTATAACTAAATTAGCCAAATCTGGCTTTTTGTTCTTGTTGGCTATGGATATTAGAGACCTGAGTATCATGTGATCTCTGTATTTTACCAAAGAGTGCCTTTTTCATGATAAATTAAGCTTTATTCCAATCTTTGCTTTAATATTAAATGCTCCTGTCATATTTTTCTTGACGTTCTCAATGAGAATTCTATTTACTTCAATTATTATCATAAACCAACGTATGGAACAAAATACAATTGCCAGGTTGCAAAATTTTTTGTAATAATATTCATTAACACATCAAATTGAGCTAATATAGCTCAAGCATCATTCACTAACTACAATTGTAAAAAGAAATAGCATTAAGAAGATTTTCTATCTGTATGATGCATGTGAATGATCCTGTATTTTTAAAATAATAAGTTCAGTTTCTGTCTTTGTGGTTGGTGCCTATTTGCTGAATATCTCTTTCCTCACACAGTGGCTGCAAAAACTGAGTAGGAGCTGCAGAGATTCTTCACCATATAAGCAGGGTACCTTGTAAAAGTCAAAGTTTTAAGTAAGCAACGTCATTGTGATTGTGTTCTACACAGGCTCTGTGAGTTACATTTTGAAAGCCATTGTTATTGTGTGCTACGGACCTATTCTGTGAGTGACACTTGGGATAGCCACAGACTGCTAACATAAGACTTTGTGTTTGGCCATTTCCCCCCTCCCCTGGCTCCCTGATACAGGAAACTCAATGGTACTTTATGAACTTAGCACCTACTTCAGGAGAAGAAATGCCCCAAATCCTTTTATAAAGCCTATTAAAACTACATGTGTCAGTATGTGAGGATAAGATGGGAAGCCCTTTCAAACTAACCACCTTCATGCATGACAATTAGCTTAGAAATATTAAATAATACCCCCAACCAGGCTTATGCGCATTCTCTGTGACACGTAGAAATTGCACAACTATTTTGATAACTGACCTTTTTAATCTCATGGCTAGAGTGGGCATGAAAGTCAAATAAATGCATGACAGAAATTGTTAAAAGGCTTAAGGGAAAATTCTGAAAACATACAATATCTAAGGTAAAAATTCTCCAGGTCAGAATGGACAGAGGACTAGACTAGCGGTCTTTGAAGAGTATATGGGAAACTAACCTAAACAAATCTCAGGGAAGCAGCTGTGAGAAAAAGTCGCCAGCACCTCAGCGGACTAAACGACAACACCTCACTGCCATATATACACAGTATACATACATGCACACATGGATGCACACACTCACGCTTACACACACACTCTCACACATGCATATACATAATTCAGAGCCACTGCAGAGGATGAAATAATACATGGGCAGTAAACACACATTTCAAGAGTTGGAGTCAACATTTGTTGTCCAAATTTTAGGAGAACTGTAAGCACAGAGACACTTAATGAACCTAAAGCAAAAGTAATATGAAATTAACTGTTCAAAGCATCATCATAATAAAGTTGCTTAAAGTCACTGAAACAGGAAGTCTTCACGAGTCAGACCTTAAAGGCACATATATTCAAAAGGACAAAATGAACACTATGGCAGGTTTTTATCATCATCATCATCATCATCATCATCATCATCATCATCATCATCATCACCATCTTTGAAAATTTAGGAGTAATATACTTAAAGTAGTAAGAGAATGCTTTCAACTTAAAATGTTTTTCCTAGCCAAGACATCTTTTAAAAAATGTAAAAAAAATAGAAGCTTTTATGATATATTAAAGAATATGCAAGGCAAGAATTCCTTTTAAGTAGAAGGGAAAATGTTGATACGGAGTCTGCGTGACACAAAGGAATTGGGAACTCAGGAAATAATTAGTGACTAGAAAGCTCACATAAGTAATTTTAAATTCTTTAAAAAATAGACTCAAAGCAAATTTATCCAATATTGTGGGCTATGAAGAGTGTACAAAAATAAAATATATGAGAAAAATAGCACAAAGGTTAAGAGTACAGAAGGAGAAGTATAGTGATCATAGGGTCCCCAGGCGATATGTGTAGGCATATATAAGGTCCACAGGTTATACTCACAGGCCTATGCAAGGTTCATAAGGTTACCATGTTAGACATGGCAGTATAGGTAAGATACTCATGTTATATATGCAGGCATGTGTAAGGTTACCAGGTTATACAAGCAGGTACATATAAGGTTAAACACAAAGTTTAAATATGACGATACAAATAACATAGTACTAAAAGATATAAAAATCTGTTCTAACAATTCACCAACATAAAACTATAGGAGCAGGCCTATAATTCTATCATGTGTGCTAAGTGTGTGTGTGTGTGTGTGTGTGTGTGTGTATGTGTGTGTGTGTGTGTGTGTAAAGTGCAAAGGCTATGGATTTGAGGCTAACCAATGTTACAGAGTAGGACCCTGTCTAAAATAAAAGTTGCTGAGGGTGGTGCTTAGTAGGACAGTGACTGGTTCACACTGGTTCACACTGGTTCACACTGGTTCACATTGGTTCACTGGTTCACTGGTTCTCTGGATTAGATAGATGTCTACACTTCAAAAAATAGTGGTGCTCTAGTTTTCCTTCTTTCTAAAAATCATACAGACTACATTTCGGAGCAAAGGATGTGACCATTGCTAAGATACGTGAAACTAACCAACAAGGACGGATGGGAATATTTATGATGAGGACTTAGTGATCTTTAATCGTTAGATACCTTACAGCACAGGTTTAAAAACCATGAAACAAGAATCTTCCGCTGAAAGAAACAAACCCACAGATATAGTTAAGGAATTCAATGCATCTCCTGATGGCTTACAGAATATAAAGGCAGAAAATTAGTGGGGTCATATAGAAATGTTTAGCAAGATGATCTATCAGCTTAATATAATAGATATTCATGACTTTCTGTCAAAATGTCTGAAAGCAGTATCAGTCAAATCGCCACAGAATATTTACCAGGTGGGCTATTTTCTAGGGTATAAATTAAGGCTTAGCTGTGAGGATTCATGTATTGAAAGTGCCTTCAGACCATATCAGAGGTAAACTGGAATAAGCAACTGAAAGTCTGGAAAAATCACTAATATATAAAAAGTAATAACTCGGATGAAATTATGCATTATAAACCGATTTAAGGAAACACAATATATCATATAAGTATATATGGGAAAGCTTAATACGTACTGCACAGTCTCAAGCTACACTACAAACTAGTATCTCTAGATCCATAGATTGAAGCTGCTCTCAGTCTTCAGAGAAATTACTTCTTGCAGTAGATAGAAATTAATACAGGGATCCACAACTGGCCACACTGCAGGAAATAAGTATGTATGGAATGCACAGCCCGACATGTATAAGACATGTATATTGCATCCCTTTCCCCACAGTTTCAGGGCCTATCTCAGAAGGGCACAGACATGGTAAGAGTAGGAGGTTGGGAAGGACTCTAATAGAATAGTGCCTTGTAGACATCTCACTGTCCCCATGAACTCAGAGCAAGGCAATGGTGGTTACCTGCAAGAGGCAGTGGTGGCGCACGCCTTTAATCCCAGCACTTTGGAGGCAGAGACGGGCGGAATTCCTGAGTTTGACACCATCCTGGTATACAGAGTGAGTTCCAGGACAGCCAGGGCTGCACAGAGAAACCCTGTCTTGAAAAACAAAACAAAACAAAACAACAACAACAACAATAACAACAACAAAAACCCAAAAAAACAAGACCAGCAGGAGCTCGGGCCAGTCAATTCTCCAGCTTAGGGTGCTAGGATTCAAGGAGACCCCATCTTTAGCAGAGGAATTATTGGCAGCTAATGGCTGCCAAAGGAGGTACAGTATGTTCTCTTCAAGGCTGTGGCCACTAGTGGGTCAACTACATTCCACTGGATTGTTCCACCCCCATGAGTGGAGTTTGTGAGCAGCACATACTCAGTGAGTCAATTGAAAGTGACAGGTAAGGGGGACATGGAGGTGACAGAGGGTCTGTGGGCAGTGAGGACGGCCAACACGCCGAACTACATCATGTGTGGGTATGAGATTCTCTAAAAATTAATGAAATTAGACTTTCAAAAATGAATGGATGACGTGAAAAGCCTTATACCCAGCTAAGAAATGGAGTTTATAGTTAAAAGGATCCCTGAAAGGAAAACTCTAGTCCAGGTGGCTTCTGTTTCTTACCAGACTTTTAAGAAGAAAACATTAGCAATGGTGCCAAAGTCCTTCCAGGAAACTAAGGAAAGGAGCACACAATGCTACCCTGTATATAAAGGTAGTGTCCCTAATATAGACAGGTACCGAGCATGTGAGGGTAGTGTCTCTCGATGTAGATAAGCACCCAGTATATAAAAGTAGTGTTCGCCTTACATACACAAGCATCCATTGTATGACAGTAGTGTCCCCTGTCATAGACAGGTACCCAGTGTGTAAGGGTAGTGTTCCCCCACATAGACAGGATGAGAGAAAATTGGACAAATGTTTCTCAGGAATGTGATGGAAAATCCCTTAGCAGAATGTTGACACACACTGGAGGTAAGGTGACTGATCTCAAAAACTATCGTAATCATTTGAGGGAATGCAGATTTGGTTTAACATTGAATATCAATATAATTTACCACATATAATCTATTCCCTACTTACAATAGCGATAGCGTGAGTTAAAGTTTGGCTTTCTGGTAGTAGGACTGTAGTGTAACTCAGTAGAGGGTGTGTTGAATTAGATTTCTTCTTGAGCTAGTGAGAGGATGGGGTAGGATACTGGGTGGTGGCAGTAGAGTCAGTCACACCACCATGAGGATGACAGACACTACATTGGGCTGTGCAGGGAAGCCTGTGGATTTGGAAAATGGTATGGATTCAATGTATTTTATTTATAATATCTTAAACTCATATTTCATCAATGAAATCTCACCTCAAGTACCCAGATGAAGAACAAGTAATCATATTATCTCAGTTAGTACCAAACAAACCCAATGAACATTCAGAGTTTCCATCTATGTAGGTGGTGGTTCTGATGCTTTGATCAGGAATCTGTGTGAATGCTAGAGGTCTCCTGTTCTCCAATCAGTTCTTGATTGATCAATAAAGAATCTAGTGGACAATGGTTGGGCAGAAGAAGTGGGACTTCTAGGTTCAAACAAGCAGACTAAGAGATGTAGGAGAAGGAAAGAGATTTTCACCATGCTCTAGTGGGAGACAGAGAGCCACCAGCCATGTGAGATCTCGGGTGGAGTGGCCGTTGGCTGCTTCCTTGACTAGGCCTGGGGTAACAGGCAAGAGATTAGAAACACAACTAATCTGAGGGCAGATTTAGGATGCTGAGCAGAAGATAATGAGGCAACTAAGGTTGAGGGCAGTTAGAGGTGTTGAGCTGGGACTGAAAAGAAGGGCAGGTAGCCAAAGAAGGCTTAGAAGAGCCTGGCCTTTGAGCTAAAAGCATATTAAAAACAGGCTGTGTGTGTGTGTGTGTGTGTGTGTGTGCTCATGTGTGTGTTTCATCCAAGGACACAAGGGAACCTAGGCAGGGCTGGTAGCTTGGTCCACCCGGACCTTAAAGTGGGGGTAGTAAAAACTACATGCTACAATCTACTCTTAGCAAACTAGGTATGTAAGGAAATAGTTTTAACTTGATTTTAAAAGCATTATCATGAAATATTATAAAATTATTTATTAAAATTATTAATGTAAATTAATCTTCAGTGACAAAAAAATTAAATGCCAGTGAAATTGGAAAGAAGGGAGGGTGGGGCAGGGTCTTGCTTCTGGTTGCTGTTCTTCAGATCCACACACTTACATATGCCAGAAGGGAAGAAAGTGACAACCCAAAGCCTGTGAGGGCATCTGTGTGTATTCTACCTCACAATGCTCTGAAAACTGTCATGATGTGAATGTGTAAGCATGCCAGTGGTGACCAGCATTTTCCAAGTCAGTGGGAGAAGTCACCAGGAGATGATGTGTCTGAGAGAGATGGAGGAAGAAATGGGTGAAGAGAGAGAAAGGAAGGGAGGAAAGGAAACAGATTAGACTGGGGACAAAAAGCTTCTTATGGACCTGGCTATCCTGAGATAAGGAACCCTGAAGTCAAACTCCTTTCCCAAATGAAGCACAGCAGACAGGCTCAGGAAGAGAATGCTTTGACAGAAGTCCCTGCCACCAGCAACTCTGAACTGTAATTTAAGTCTGTGAACACAGGCCTTGCTCCAGCACTGAGGAAGGTCCTGGAATTCAGACCTAACATTGGCAGAAACTTCTCTTTTCAAGGGGGATCAAGTATTTTCATAGGGCCACTTTTTTAAAAAAAATAATCACTAAGTATTTTGACTAAAGCATGATTCAGGGCATACTGTCTCCACGAGACTTTTCTACTCCAAAGGCACACAGCAAACACATAAACACTCTCCCTAATTCTGATCAACTTGTACTGAAGGAAATCCCTTGAAGGACTGTGGTTCCTCTGAGATACTATGATTACTTCATAATTCATCATTTCCCCTAAAGTTTCTCACTGTGCTCTGCAGGTCTAAGCTTTGAACACAATTATGCCAAGGTCTCTAAATTCCAGGGTATGTCATCCTCATTCTTATGGACAGAGGCTATCAATTTTGTTTCTGTATTATGGAGAAGAATCATGGGACCTTTTACCTAGTAAATTGTATCTATTTTTAAAAAGGAATACAGCAAATGCATTTTCTCTGTGAAGAGTGCTATTAATCACTATTTCTCATTGATCAAATGCAATATGAAACCTGCCACAAGCCCTGTGGCGGGCTTCAGTAATTGTAGCTTCTAACCCGAATGAATGGCTCTGCTGCTTCTTTATTTAGCCAAAATGGCATTCTTAAAACACAAATGTACTCAGAAACATAAGGTGGGAGACAAATTATAACATGCTAAGATTTTGAGCTAGGGAGGAAAAGAAGTAGGGACAAGAGAGTAAGTGATTTCTTCCACAGGTCAAGGAAGGAAAATAAGCACAATTGTCCAAATGTTCACCTGGGAGTGTGTGTGTGTGTGTGTGTGTACACAAGTGTATGGTCAAACATGTACACAGGCCAGAGGTCAACATGGCTGGCAGCTCACTGACTGAGCCAGCCTGTGTGGCCAATGACCCCCAGAGGTTTGCCGCCTGCCTGCCTCTGATTCCTTATTGCAGGAATTACAAGAGTGCCCCTCTCTGCCAGGTTGTTTTCCATGGCTTCTGAGGACAAACATTTATTTACCAATGCAACTATCTCCCCAGACATAGATCACTCTAAGATCTAGGAACTTTAAACAGAAGAAGTTGTCTAGAAAAGACCAGAAAACATCGTGTCGTGAGACGCCCCCATAAAACAGTGTAGTCCCTCTAGAGAGATGGAATGCAGGCTCACAGGACACTAGGTGGAGGGCATGCGTGAAATCTGGGACGTGCCACACGCAGGATACCTGCCCGGATGTGATCATTCTCTTTATCTCACTGTGCTTTGTGGGTCTCTCACTGCGTAGACCATGCAGCAGGCTCTGTCTGCCTGCACTCTGCATTCTAACTGAACTCACCTCTGTGCTTTAGAAGCCTCATGCCTGCTCGGTCCCTGACTAGCATTTGAAAATGCACCCTGTGAACTAAGATGATGGGGAGGGCTGGGATGAGTTATTGGAAAGGGCATCCAAAGATGAATCAGTTATGTGAGGGTGCAAGGTGCGCCCTTGCACAGACGGATGAGATGCTGCTGAAGACTGGAGGACCACTTGTTGAAATGCTAGGTCAAATCAAGTGGAAATGTAATCCTTGCTATTTTACGATGGCCAAGGACTTGCTAATTAGTATTTATCAAGTGAGGGTTCTGAGCAGCCATTCTCTGCATTTCTGATGCACAGGTTGTCTCTGGTACACACAGGAGTACCCTAATTCTTTTATTACCCAGAATGGTTCTTAGACAACAAAAGGATAAATTTAAAGTGCTACCATTTGTCACATTGGGAAACAAAAAGGAAATTATATTTATACAAAAGAATACATAATATATAAACATGTAAAATTTCATTTATAATTAAATAGTTATAATGATGCATAACTCACACGCTTTGGTGGTTGGGTTGGGGAGTGGAATGTGGAGATCCTTGGAGGCTGATGGTGGTTAGCAAAACCACTGAGGGTCAGGTTCAGTGAGATCCTAGCTCAGTGTCCCCCTCTAGCCTCTACCTGCACACATGAAGCCACACACCTGCATAAACAACCTGGACCACTAAGATATAGTAATGCAAATATTAGGTAAATAAGTATTTTTCATGAAATGCATACCTCCCTAGAATTGCAAATGTTCAGGTCACTGACCATGGGAAAATCTCCTAAATGCAGCCTTGCCAAACCAAAGTGGGCAGTTCCTAATGGAATCGTGCCCTTGTGTCTGGAGACAGCCAGGGTGCTGCTGAATCTACAGCCCAGCTACAGGCAGGCTTATGCGCTCGGGGCCACTTGAACAAAGACATCTAAAATGAGAGAGACATCCTGAGTTCATATAGACCTTCAAGCCCAACACCACTACCAACATAGTTTGCTGGTCCTAATCCTACATGGGAAAGTCAAAGCCTGGAGCTAATCCAAATAGACACAGGAAACAAGGCCATGAGTTTTTAATATGAAAGTTTTGTTTTCTCAAATGTTACACAACATAGCACCATAGGAACTGATAACAAAGATGGTGTTAACAACGTGGATCATTGCCAACCTGCACACTGTAAGAAGGTAATCGTAAAACAGCCATTAAAAATACTGGAATCTACTAATTACAACAAATATTCTGGAATGATCTGTGACTTCCCTAAGATGTTAGAACCTCACTTCAAAACGTAGTGAAATATGGGGTCATGTGAAGAAAAAGTTCAATATACGCATCACCAAGCTCATATGAGGATGTGCATGATACTGTCAGAGACTCTAGAGAAATTCTACTACATCATCACAAGAACTGGAGTGACTGGGACTGTGGAATCCTGAGAGTGTTCTGGGCTTCTCCAGTAGGCACAGACATTCAGCTTGTGTTAGTACACAGTTACCCCTCAGCCCAGTGACTCCAACACAGATGCTAATTCAAGAGAGACAAGAATAACTATCCCGATGGGATTGACTTGAGAAGTGTCTAAAGCTGGAAGAAGCTTTGCCATCCATCAACAGAGGTGAGGCTACTACTCGGCCACAAAGAGGTTCTATGGGTGAGACTCAAACATGTTTTGCTGAGTGAATGAAGCCTCATGCCAAAGCATACTGACTACATGGTTCTTTTTATATGACACACTGTTGTGGCAAAATCATCTAAAGGTGTGAACAGAGAACTCTGAAGACGTTTATTCCACTCTGGGCAGAGGATAGTGGGCCAGCCAGGAAAGGGCATACAACTGCTTTCTGGAAGGATGGTCATGGTTTTCGTCCCAGCAGGGGTTTGGGCTGCACAGATGTCTGCCTTTGCCATTATTCACAGTCTCCTACTGGCTATAAAATGTGTCATGAAAGTGAATGATAGAGTGTCAAGCTCTAGGTTATGATGTGCGTGCCAAGGCCCATGTAGGCAAAATATACTCACATCTCCAACCCATGTCAAACTTGAAGTACATAAAATAAGCACTGTTCACTGGATAGAGATGGGCAGATAGATAACATGAAATATCTGAGGAAACACGGTCCCTCAGTGGTCATGGAGAGCTGGTCCAGGAGCTCCCAGGATGCCAAGGCCTGCAAATGTGCAAATCCCTTATGTAAAATGGTATAGCGTTTGGGTAAGTACTGTGTATATGTAGTCTTCCACATTGTTTTATTGAACCCATGTATATAGAGTCACTGGACCACAGGGCCCACAAACAGAAAATTGTTAACAGCAGAGCCCCAGATGACCCTAAAGTGATCCTTCAACAGCAACCCGTAACCACGGGACAAGAGCTTTCTAGTGGGGGAAGTGGAGTTCTCTGAGACATTACCCAGGGTTCCACAGGGTGCCCAGAGTGTCTGAGCTCCACTTCCCCACTGCATCATAAGCAGTTCTTGATTCACCCAATCACTGTCCTTCCCTGACTCGCTTTCCCAAATGAAGGGTGCAGACCTCAGCTCAGTCCAAGGCTCTGCTTTTAGACTGCTGAACCCTGAGGTGAAAGGAACAGAGTATACCCGTGACGCTATGTGTACAGATGGGAATGAGGCGGGGCCGGGGTGGGGGTGGCGTCTGAAAGAAGGTACCTGAGCTTTCTCATCCCCGACTCACAGAATCTGGAGAAGTTTTAACAACTGCATGTATAAGATGAAGGATTTGGTGTATGAGTTATGATTCAAGGTCCCGGAGGAAATGGCTAACCAAAAGTATCTTTGACTATGGCAGTTGTGAAATCATAGCAAACATGAAGTTTGCAATATAGAGACAATTTAAAGAATTACCCACCTTCCTCAGATTCCCGGCTGTGTAGGCATCTTTTGTAGACACTTGCCATCAGCTATGCAAGTAGACCTGTGTTGGGTGCCAGTATCTGTACGTTAGCCCTATGATTCACATGGATCCTTGGGGCTTGGGTTTTCTTTGGCCACATTAAAAAAAAAAGCGTGGTAGCCTCAAGCCAGACACCATTTAGGCCTTTTCAATCACCTTTGCTATCACTTGGCAGGTACCCAGGAAGCTCTTATTAACTCACTATTTGGTGACTAACTCAAGGGGGAATTAGAGAGCTAACTGTATGAATGTATGACAGATACCCATTGCTACAGAATAGTCTGTGTCTTGAATAAAGCAAGCTTTGACTTATTTCCCAAGTTTAGAATACAAACCCAAAACACATTATTTCAGAACAAGTAGATTTTCAGGACAAATTGCAGCCCACTGCAAACTCAATGCTTCTGGGAGGCAGTGGGGGGGATGGGGTAGACAGGACTGAGGCAGCATATGTGCCAAGCTCGGGGAAGGAAGCAACAGGATCCTACTAAGGGATGGAGATGTACTTAGACCTTGAGGCTGGTGAATCGTCTTAATGAGGCAATCACCAGCCATGTACCTGTTGATTCTGCTTATTATCTTAGTTAATTATTCATGATTTTGCTCTGAATATTTTCATGAGATACAGGATTACTTAAAGGCAAGAACATTAATAACTTCTTTTCTTTTCAGGTAGAGGGAACCATTAAGTAAAAAAATCCTCATTTTTTTTAACTAATTCTAATGACATTTATTGAGATGTGTTAAAAATGAAAGGATGTCTCTGAAGATAAAAAATGCTCAAAAGTTAGGAGCAATCTGCTTTTGCTATTAGTGAAATTCAAGGGCCATTACAGGAAGAAGCAGTCAAATTACAGTATCAATCAGAGAATATTTTCCTTACAACAGACAGAGTAAAAATAACTGCATCGTCTTACAAGACAAATTGCTTTCCTTCCTCATATCTGTTTGATCATGTATGTTGACTTGAATAATAGCTATATGAACTAATATGTCTTTCTACTAACAAGTGATAAAGCTTTATCATGGGTAAATGTTGTGGATAGTCCTGGTGCTGTTTGTATTTTGATGCTAATTCCGCTTTCCCAGGAGGGGCTGCAGGGAGGAGTGAATCACACAGGCAGGTGACTTCTTGTGAGCCTTCTCCCCACCTTAACTTGTAAGATAAAGGCTGGTGATTGGGCAGTGGAAGGGAAGGTGGAGCTGAAAAGTTTGGGGGAGAAGGAAAGGGGAGAAGGGAGGAAGATGGAGGAAGAGGAAGACGATCCAGATTCCGAGTGGCTTTAAACAGCCACAGGTAGCTATGAATATCTTATAAGGGATGGATAATTACAGGACAATTTGGCTTATCTAGGTGGCAATTTATATCAATATCAATTGGCTTTGAAATTATTGTGTGGGCATCTTGTGAATTGAGAATTTATTGATATATAAATCTGACTGACTAATTATAAGCTTCTAGAGTTTTGATTTACTGGGTTAAGGGGATTTGTGAAAGCTAGCCACAGGGTCGGATAGATGGATGAGAAGGTACAGGTGGTTCTGAGGGAGGCGAACCTGAGCTGGGAAGACTGCTGCATGGGGCTAACCTAGAGGCGGTGAGACCACCGGGGCGAAGAGTAGCTGGGAATTGTGCTGGATGGTATCAATTTCTCATTATTTCCTGCAACAGTTAAAGGTTTAGAAAATTCTACATAAACACGAAATTGAGTATTCCTATTAAACTCCAAAGCGGTGTGATTCGCCTGCTTCATGACTAGCAGAAGAATTATGTTTGTAATTAAGAAGAAATAGTAGAAAATCTGTGGCTACTCTTTGGGTTATATGCAGAACGTACCCATGTTTTTAATCCCAAGGGGAATTATGAGACTTGCCAGGTGATTCCTACATCATTCTAATGTGTTTTAAAAATGATCAAAGCAGCATTTGGAGAACTATATGAGTGACAGAAAAATGGCAGAAGAACTGATGTTCATGAGCAGAATGCCCTAGGTAAGAGAGAACTGCAGACTACCTTCAAAAAGAGCTGTGCATCATGGGCATGTCAATAAAAGAACTCTGTGTGCATCATGGCCATGCCACATACACAGGAGCAAACCAGAGCTCAGCTGCAGCGTTTATTCGAAGCCAGTGTTCAGGACATAGACTTACATGTGCCCTTCCCCCAACCTTGAGCAGGCTAAATAGACCTTAAGTGTTCGCCACAGTTGGACCTTAACAACCCAGGTGGAGTCAATTTCCTACAGGAGCTGAGCTTGCTTTGCAATTCAATGCAGCTGAAACGAAGGTTGGGGGCTGCGGGCTTTCCCTATATAAATGCAGTGCTGTCTAATTAACTTGGAGCCTTGATCAGAAACTTTTGTCTTGGCTTCATTCTTCTCTCCCATCCTGTCCTTTTTAATTTCCAGTCCCCCTTTCAGCTAACCCAGTTCATCCATGGCTGCTGGATAGCTACACTCATGTTTTCTTAGATGTGTCTTCTCTGGGTCCCTAGGATCCCTATGTTCTCTCCACGCTGTATTAGTGAGAATTCATGTATGCACGTGGAAGGCTTGGGTGCTATCCCAATCCAGCTCCCCTGCCCGACACGAGAACAGAACGAAGGCAAGGAAAAAAGAGGCCAGAGTTCCTTCTTAGGGCTGTTTTTACTTTTGCTGGTGTGTTGATTTATCCCTGTGACAAATACCTAAGAGAAATCATTTCAAGGAAGAGTCATTAGTTTGGGTTCAGGGCTTCATAAATTCCAGCCCATGGTCACGGACTGTAATGAGAAGAAACATTTCGATAAAGTGGACCGACCAGCTGCTCATCTGGTGGCCAGGAGCCATTCCTTTGCTAGTAGGCTTCTTCCCTGCCCCCCCCCCCCCCCACACACACACTTATTCTAGCTGGTCTCTCAGCCAACGGAGGGGTTGCCCACAATCAGAATGGGTATTCCCTCGCAATTATTTCTGAAAGCACTCACATAGATGCACTCTGAAGTGTGCTTTTCTGACCTCCCATCTGCCTCCCAATCAAATCTGCTTGGCAATAAAAATTAACAATCGCCAGTGAGATTTCTCATTGTTGTTTACTTTTATTGTTGTTTTTGACTTGTTCCCTGAGGAGTTTGGGATCCTTAGTAAATATCGTCAAAAGGAAGGGAGTGTACTTCCTGTGTAAGTGGCGACACCTTGGAGATCTTTGTTAGAAGCTAAGAGCAAGGCCCCAAGGAAGCAAGTTTGCTCTTGGATGATGGGGAACGGGATGGAAGGGAAGTATCAGTCATCTGTCTCTGCCTTGGAATTCGGTTTCTCTGCTGAATTTAATGAGTCTCTTTAGCTTGTGGTATAGATTTGATGAAAGGACAGTTTTGATTGTCAAAAGCAAGAGGTTGTGATTTTGACTTTAGTATTCATTAAAACCAGTTGCCAAATACTCTTGGTTCCCTAGCTATTAATGAACACCTGCTTCCTTGTAAAAGAATAAAGTAATGAACATAACTTAAGAGTTTCCAAATTTCTCTCTATTCTGCTGAACCGATAATTGCAAGTTAAAGTCTCATTTGCCTCAATTTCATGTATATCTAAATTCAGGGATTATTAAAAAATAAGATGAATTTAAATACGCAAAATGATGACTGCCATCTAGTCCGCCTTGTTTGTGCTTTTGTTGTTGTTGTTAATTCAAGAACTCTGGGTAAAATACTAACCCCTTCGTGTCTTACTTTCTTTAGCTGTTTAGAAAGATTAGACCAGTTATGTCTCAGTTCTCATTTCCTTCCAATTCTACAACTATAAATCATGAGGAAAAAAATCACAAATAAAATTTCATTTTATCAGCTCAAGTTACTGGGACTTTATAAGGTAATATTTAAAATTTTAAGGGTTTAAGGAAAGGGTACATGTTAAACCTTAAAATTTGTTTTATCACTGAATTAAAAAGAATAAAAAAAAAAAACCTGATAAGACTTCTAAAGTTGTCAAATACCAGACATTAATGTCGGTCTGGTTTCTGACTGGCAGCCACTTCACTATCTCAGTCACACTGTGGTGGTTGGATGAACTTCACTAGTGAAGATACATTTTGATATAACAGAGCAAGGATTGGGTCAATAATTAAAATTTCAAGTCTCCTCAGGTAAACTTGTTGCTGGGCATTAGGCCTTCAGTTGCCCTCTGATTTCAGTGACTCCGCTGACTTCCCTCCTAGATCATAGGGGTCCCGCGACATCGTTACAACTACTCCTTTATATCCTCTATTACATTTGGTAAATGGTTCAAAAGCCTCAGTGTGGTTATAACAGCTCCTTGGATGCCTAGAGATACTGGGGAACAGCAGTCGAACAGCTGGAGAGGGCGTGCTGACAGCGCACAGTTAGCCCAGATGCAGAGAAAGCAGCTATCCCGCAGAATGTCCCCAGAAGGATGACTTCGCATGGATGCCTTCTTCATTACAGAGTGGAATTTCCCATGATGCCTTTCTGTGGGCGCTTCATCTTCAGCTGCCCAGGAGGCGGCCCCTCCCTTCCCACACAGCTCTTCCCAAGAACAACCGATCAGAGCTGTCTGGCTTCCCCCTTTCCCGGCCTCACTTTCTGTCTTCACTTCCCTCTGAGGCGGCTGCAAAACAGGGATGAAAGATTCTGTGTCCTCCCTCTTTCATTAGTTATTTATTTCTCTCTGCTCTGGGGAAGAGGGTTGTGGAAAATGTGCGAGCAATTCACACATCAATGTTTCAGAGCCTACGTCTAAATGGGGCTGCTAGGGAAGGCATCTTCCCGTAGGCGCTAATTAAAAAGCAATAAGTTCACTTTGCTGGTGTTCTCTCCAGATCCCCCTCTTCTCCAGACACACAGTTTTTCACTCTAATTTGAACACTATGTGTCCCTGTTTAAAAAAAAAAGGACTAACACAAACAAACAAAACTCAGGAAAGAAAGGAAGGGCATAACATTAATGAGCAATTTGGAAGAGGTATCTATTCATTTTCTTTAATAAAACCTGCTGCATTCCTGGAAAATGCTACAAGGGGGGCAGGTCATCATCCCCCAAACGACGGGTACCAGGTGCTTGTCACAACAGACCACTGGAAATGATGACAAGTTTGGCCTTGGCTTACACCTCCACAGTCATTAGGACGTTTATTAGATGCGGGTCATGGTCAGAAGAGAGTTAGTGGTGCTACTGTGCTGATCATATCCAGGGCCACCGCCGGAGCAGCAGCAGAGGCCTGGGTGTGGTAAAGCTGCAGGTGCTTTAGATAAACCACCCCGAGTAATAAGAAATAAAGAACGAAGTAATAGAACCCAGAGTGATTGGCACGGGCTTTGTTTAAATCAAGGTTTATACGGCAGTGACTATCGGATATGTTTAACGGGGGAGGTAAATAGAAACAGACACACAAAAATAACATTATTAATTCATCCATCCAACTTATAAATTATTGAGCACTCACTTTGAAAGAGTGTCTGTTAGAAACAGAAGGAACTCAGAGGTGTATTAAATGTGAGTCCTACCAGAGTTTCTAGGGTCTGTGACCCACGATATGGGGACAATGGCACTGGTTAATAAACACGGTGGCATGAATCCAGAGGGGCACATCTTCAAACACCCTGTGAGGTTGCTGTGATACGGTAAACAGAAGCACTTAAGAAGTAACCGGAGCCAGGAGTAGTGAACTGGGCTAAGATTTATAAAGTGGTGATTTTCAGAATAAGATGCCCTGGGAGACAGTATTGTCCAGCAGAAAACTTCCCTGCAAGGCTAACCCAAACTAGCTGTCCTGAACTAGTGGCTAAAATCCACGCTCAGGTACTATCAGGCCTAAAGAGGGTGTTGTTGAGGTTGCAGGCTGCCAGTGTGTTTGAAACACTGCTTTTCTTATGCCCCTTAAACACCTTCCAAATACGTCAGATTCTTTGTCTGAATCCCAGGGACGTATATCTGGCTGAGAGCCCAGGAATCCAATGCGGGATTTCGTGAGTCTGGGGCCAACAGCAGTGGTCAAGTCCTACAAGGATAAGACTTCCTCCTGTCCTGCTCAAACCAGTCGCAATGCACAGTATAACAGGACAAGGGCAAGGACAGATACCTGGTCCTTGAAGTCTCAGCAGAAAAGTAGCCTTGGGGTAGCTTCCCTGAGCACTCTGACTAAAGTGCCACCACCCAGCCTAAAGTGCCACCACCCAGTCCAAAGTGCCACCACCCATTATTCTCTACCCCAATGTCCTGCTCCAATTATCAAAATGTGTAACTTGGCTCTTCTGGCTTTACACAACAGTTGCCTTCTTTCTGTCCTAGCTCATAATGTGAGTATCAGGAGGGTATGAATGAATTCACTGCATCTTTGGTAAAAGAACAAAGGAGGATCAATATTATGTTAAATGATGATGGTGATGATGGTGGTGGTGACTCAGCTGGATTTTGCTAGTGTGTTAAGCTTGCTAAATACAGTAGCTTTCTTAATTCTTGCAACTCTGGGAAACCCACCTTGCACGAACATACTGTCATTTTTCTCCAAATTATATGCATGGATGTTGAAGCACAGGGTAGACAGTAAACTTACCCGGGGGGCACACCTAATATTTTGCAAGTCTCCTGGAGCCCCAGTGGATGGGCTCTGGCCGACGCTGTGCATCTGCACTAGATCTGACATGTGAGCCTTCCTGGATATCCTGTATAATATCTAGGGGTCCTGTATAAATATCTAGGGGTGTCCAAAGGCCAAATTCTCTGTCTCTATCTCTGTCCTCATCTGTCTCTGTCTTGTCTGTCTGTCTGTCTGTCACCGTTTGTGTGTGATATAGTGGTGGAGTGTGTTGTAGGTGTATGTATATTCGTGTGTATATGTGTGTTTTGTATGTATGCACATGTTCATGTGTATATGTGTGTTTGTGTGTATGTTTATAGTGTGTGTGTTTGTGTGTTTCTGTATATGTGCAAGTGTGTTTTCATTGTGTGTTCCTATATATGTGTGTTTACGTATGTGTGTTTTGTGTGTGTGCATGTTCTGTTCATGTGTGTACTGTGTGTAGAATGTATAGTGTGTTTACGTGTTTTGTGTGAGGGAATGTTCATGTGTGTATGTGTGTGAGTGTGCTTGGGGTGTGTGTTTTTATGTGTATGTTTGTAGTGTGTGTTTGCGTATGTGCTTCCATATGTGTGAGCATGTGTGTACATGGAGTCAGCCCCAGACGCTGCTCACCTTGCTCTTTGAGGCAGGGTCTCTCATCTTCCACTGAGACTCACTGATTCACTAGGTTGGCTGGCCAGTGAGTCCCAGTGGTCCTCATGTCTCGGCCTTTCCAGCACTGGGGCTATAAGTAGAGCAATTATGCCACTTTTTACAGGAGTTCAGAGACTCAAACTCAGGTCCTCTGCTTCTGTGGAAAGCCTTTCACTATCAGAGATGTCTCCCCAGTCCCCTCTTCATTTTCACAGAGACTTATTTAGACTAGCTTTGCCTCTAACTCGCAGAGGATGACCCTGACCTTACCTCTACCTGCAGAGTGCTGGAGGGTTACATGTGTCTATCACCATGCATGTAGCTTGTGAGGAGCTAGGGATGGACCCTGTGTCTCCCTGAAGCTGAACAAACACTGTGCGAACTGAGACCCAATCCCAGCTCTGGTCTAATCCTTCTTTCCCAAAGTGACAAGTTTATATCCTTGGAAAGTAATCCTTGTCTGTTTTCAGGGGCAGGATTATTCAAGAACAGAATTTAGAATTTAGGGGGTCATGGCGGTGCATGGCGGTGCATGGCGGTGTGCGGATGCTTCAGGAAGCATCTTTATGGAAGCTAAGCAGGAAGTCTTCACTGCCAAAATCAAGGACTTGGTCAAACCTCAGTCCTCAGCAGAGTTGCAGGGTCTGGACCTTCTGGGAATACAGACCTCAGCCTTCCCAGGACTGGAACAGAGGCCGACTTGGAACATCACAGGGACTAAGGCAATGACGTTCCTTAGGAGCTGCGAGAGGACAGTAAAGGTTACAGGGATCTAGAGGGACAGACTTGGGACTCCTCTTTTCTAATAATCTCTGCTGACCATCGACCTTGGCATTCTTGCTGGACTTCAGAACAGGGCCACCGCTCAGCCACCTGAATTCTACTGTCACCGGTCTCTCTTTGGTTAGTTCTTACTTCTTACTTTGCTATGACTATCATGAAGCACAATGACCAAGGAAACATGTAAAAGAAAAAGTTTATTTGGGCTTATGGTTGCAGGGGCTTAGAGTCCATGATAACAGAGCATAGACGGTAGGCATAATAAGGTAGAGAGTAAGGAACAAGGCTCATATTTTAAATGACAAGCACAAAGCACAGGGGTGGGGTGGGGGGGGTGGGGGAGACCAGCACCAGGTGAGGCTTTTAACTCTGAAAGGCAGCCCTCCTGTGATGTACTTCCTATAACAAGGCCACACCTCCAAATCTACACACAGAATGTCACCAATAGGGACTTAGTATTCAAATGCCTGAGACTATGGGGAACAATTCACCATACCCCTCCAGCTTCCATGGTCTTAGAAAATTCAGACGGCCAGTAATCTGACCCTGTTGACACAAATTCAGAACTCCCCTTTTCTGTGTCTCTACAGCTGGCAACAGCACCCAGGAGAACATTTGAAGCTTTTACTGCTCATGACATCTTTATAAGGCAAATGAAATCATTCCCAGGGCTGACCCTTCATGTCAGAGACAGCAGACAGTGCTTGGCGTTTTGAGGTAGTGAGGTGGGTATTTTATTTTCACTCAGTGTTTTTGATCTTGTGGTATTTTGTTTTTGTTTTTGTTTTTAATAAAAAGACAATCTACTTAAATCGCTCTGACACGGCCCCAAGGAGAACCTGGACTAAACACTATTTCTTTGTTATCAAGCAATGAGTGGATGAGAGGCTTCCATTTTTCAGCCTAAATTCTTTTCTTGTTGGAAGCGGAAGGTTATAGCCCTCTGGGCTGGGCAGAGCAGGAGGGGGAGGGAGGGAAGATGACTTCCTTGGGTTCATGGTCTGGTGCTATCTAATTGTGAATCTGGACAGATTAGCTTCCTTGTCTATAAAAGGGAAGTATATTGTAACCTTTGCAGGGTTACAGAGAGGAATGAATGATATAACTGGCTGCATGGTTAGCCAGAGGAAATGCTCAGTGTGTGTCAGCTCTGTTCATCCTTAGCATGACATGGAGTCCTCACACCGGGTGCTTGGGAAGGAGACACACATGCCTGCAGATTTTGGTGTGTCCGTCTTCCAATATCGCCACGCATCCTGCTACAGGCATGATCTTTGAAATTCTGAGACAGTCTGACAGAGAAGAGGGCAGTAAAAAGGAAAATGTAACGGGCACATCATTGGACAAATCAATTAACTTCCCTGTTAAGAGTGCAGTTTCTATGTGGTGGGAAGGTAAGCTGCTGGGGAAATATGGTTTAAAACACACGGGCGAAGGGCGATAGGCAATATAAAGTAATGGTTTTCTTCCAGGACAAACAAGTGCAGAGAAACTGGCACCTTCATACTTACTATGCAGAGCTGCCGCCGATACTTTATTCCTTTTCCATAAGCAAACAGAAATTAAATCACATTTATTCTCCGACCGCAAGTCAGTCAGCCGGATCTCCCCAAAGCCTGTCCTTCCCTGCCCCCACAGCCTGGGAGCAAGTGTCTTGCCTCTGGCTCTGCACGTGCAGGAAAATAGACCTTATATTCTATTTCATTTAACCTGTGCCTCTCTTTCTAGATGCTGCCATGGTGGGGTTAAGTGGAGTCCTTCCAGCAATAGGAGAGCTGGGCAGTTTAAAGGCATCCTGGGGTCCTTGGGTTAGCGGGCTTTAGCTCACCCTTTATCCAGACCACTGTCAATGCTGGGTTCCCACCAGGCTGACCCATGCTGTATCCTTGTTCCAAGCCTGCTTCTCACTCTTCATGTCTGGTTAGGCTTGCATCCCCCTGTCTTTTGCCCTTGTTTATGTCACGGCTCAGATGGTCCTATTTGTAGGAAGCACAGCCCCACCCACTCTGTGCTTCTGCACAGAGACTCTGGATGGCCCCTGTGAATGTGGATCCGGGTATGAAATTGTCCTACAGGTCTAGCCCAGGCAAGCTGTTCCAGAGGTCATAGAGCAGAAAGATCAGGCTAAATTAAAATGCCTGGATCATATAACTTTAGAACAAATTTAAAAACATGGTTGGAGAAACAAGAAAACAGAAGAGGAAAGTATAAACAGTTTGGGAGAAGGTACAGTTAACATGAAGGGACACCACAGTATCTAAATCCTCAGTCATGTCCTTTCTCTCTCTTTCTCTCTCTCTCTCTCTCTCTCTCTCTCTCTCTCTCTCTCTCTCTCTCTCTGTGTGTGTGTGTGTATGTTTCTGTCACTCATTGTGTCTCCATGTCTGTGTCTCATCTGTGTCTGTGTCTGTCTCTCATTTTCTCTGTGTTTGTGTGCATATTTCAGTTTCTCTCTGCGTGTGTGTTTATGTGTGTGTGTGTTTCTGTGTCTCTGTCACTCTCTGTGAATATGTGTCTCTATGCTTCTGTCCTTCTGTCTCTGTGTCTCTATCTTCTGGCTTGTTTTCTCTCTCTCTTTCTCCCCATCCCTCTGTCCCTCTTATCCACACTGGCTGTCCTGCTTACAGGAGGTTATGAGGACAAGAAGATAGATTCACACCAGTGAGTGTCCAGGCAAGTTCCCTGGAAGCACAGGACATACTCACTTTCATGGGATACATAGAGACACAGTCCACAAGATCATGGGTTCTGGACAGAGTACACACAGGTACAGAAGGGACATCGTCAGCAGGCGGTCACATTAGGCTTTTCTGACTGTGATGTGCTGATACACAGTGCTCACTTAAGAACCAGGGTACATCTCTGGTCACGTGTTGTGGGGGGTCATGTGCCTTATGGATATTAAGCACGCACTATTTGCTCCATGTTCCTTTGAGCAAAGATCACATCCATACTCTGTTTGCTAGCTACTGTTTGTTGACTAACACACCTTGGATTCTGCTTATCCATAACAAGGTTTGGCCAGGTGCTTATTTACAACTATCTACAGGGGTTTGCCTGTGTTTTAAAAACTATAAACTTGCTTATATTAATGGGGATCATAACAATGCTTCTCTGTTACAACTGGGCTTTCATGACTTTATGAATTGGCTTTTAATAGAGAAGGTTTAATAGGGAAGGTGTGCAAAAGTTAAGAGAAAGAGAAACAGAAAGACAAGACACCCAACAGTATGGCTGCAGGATTCTCGGAGGGGTATCTCAGAAAGTGAGACAGACTCAAGCACGGACACGTGACTCTCAAGGAAGAGCATCCGAAATCAAGCTCAGCATAGCTGTGAGCTTTTATTAGTATTATACTAATTGTACATTGTGGGGGAACAGGTGTTATATAAAGACAATATTTGGCCAAATGAATGTTCTAAATATGGCAAACTAAAAGGAAAATCATGGGTACCAGATAAATGTAAAATCTAGAGGTTGGTGAGATGTTGGCAACCAAAATAGAAGAAAAGGTTCTTAGCAGCTTTAAGTGTGTGTGGCTTGATAACCAGTGTCGTCGCAACAGCAGAACTCAGAAGCCGGGAGACGGGGAAACACAGCAGCAGCTCCCAGAGCAGATAAAGGTCACTATTGGTCATCAAAGGCTCAATAAACAAATGAAACAAATTTAGATTACAAGAGCATCTTCATATCTGGGGGAGTTAGAAAATACTCATTTCCATGTACTGTAAATAAAAGGAATGATAACAGTCCTTCAAAACACTATTTTGTAATATATATTAAAATATAAACTATTACAGCTTTTCAATCTACCTGAAGGGCAAGGAAAGATACCGGCTGCTATTTGCAATGGAATAGGGTTCTACAGTTAGGAGTCAAATACATGTGTCATAAAGGAAGGGCAGAAATGTAAAGGCCTGCGTGTGTGCATGTGCATACACACACACACACACACACACACACACACACACACACACACACACGCAAGCATGCAATAATTTAATGAATACAAATACACTCGCAATTTTTTGTGGTATTTGTTTGAGTATTGTTTGTTGTCATACACATACATTTTACCATACCAATCCCCTGGAGATGACATATACATCATCAGTGCATTTAAAGGGAATTATTTAAATCATAACAGAGTATAGACTACTATATGATCATAAATATTAAAACTTAAAACTATAAGAATTACCTTTGTTATAATTGCTAAAATGACTATTAAATCAGTGAACCACTTTCAGAGAAAAGAAACCAGCAATGGTTGTATTAATGGTTTGGGCCTCTGACTTCTCATATGATCAAGAAGCTTTATATGCTGGGGATACATCACATTATTTGTAAAATAAAAATTCAACTTGAAAGTTGCTTTAATTGTTAAAATTCACTGGAGTAATTATCCTTATTTTCCTTCTTCAAAGATACACTCTCAAAAGAACTCCCTGTTTCTACCCAGTGCTAGTCAGAGAGGGAGGGGAGGGAAATGGCCCACCTTCTGAGAGAACTTTGATCTAATTTAGCAACGCTGATAGGCAGGCTCACTCTCTGTGCCTTCCGACTCTGCCAAGAACACAAAGGAGACAGAAGTTTGCATATATATTTAATAATGAAAAACAAATTAAAGAGAATTCTTTGAACTGGGACATTTGAATCTCGGTGACAGCTGCCAGATTCAGACCTTAGTATCTCTGCATTGGGCTGTAGAGGTGGGGGAGGGGTGGGGTGGGGGACTCTCTCTCATGCTGGCACCTGGGCCCCAGCCATCACTAATGCTTCTTTATCTCACTTTGGCCATGGAGAGCTTATGGGATGAGGCCACTAGATGACATGCCTTCAAAGCTCTGAATCAATTGCCAGCCAGTGCCAGGCAACCCCAAGATGACTCTTAGCTCCTGTTTGCCTGTTAGGTCCACCGGACACTCTCTAACACTAGTGGGACAGCTCAGATGGCCTCAGTCAACCAGACCAAAAAGTTTCTGCCAAGCCACTCAGGACTGTCAAAAGTAGAGTTGCCAGATCACAGAGGCCCCTGGGAAATCACGTGGCCCAGCTATCAATCCTTCAAGATCAACTGTAAACTATTCACTGCCAAGAATGAGTATGAGAGAAGGGAGTTCTGTTTCTGCTCAGGAACGGTCTCCTATAAGTCTCTCTGGTCTCCTCAACTGTGAAAAATTAGAACCCACTGGTTTTTATAAAGGAAGTTGTGAGTTTGGTAGTGCCTTCTGTTTGACGTTGAGTGGGCACATCTGAGTTTGATAGGCCAACCCTGACTTGGGTCAATGGTTCCTGGGGTCATGACCCCTTGAAAGCTGTAGGGTACTTGCTAGCCCTCAGATTTCCACGGTCAACCTTCCCACTAAATGTCTGCATTACACATTTATAAACAGCAGAATATTGCCATGTTCTGCCAAATTGCTGCAGGTGGATGCGTTTATGTTCAAAATGACCTATATTCACCTTTTATTACAGCAACGGGAAAAGTGAAGACCCGGGTTTTGTTGGGACTTGGTTTCCTTACCAACCCAGAGTACTTAGCTCAATGGAAATGCATTCTCCCTGGGTACTGGTTCTACAGAGCTACACAGCTTCTTTCTCCTTCATTCTCATCCTTCTGTTAACTGTGACTGTTGCCCAGTAGATACCACCACACTCCGTTTGAAATGACCTTCATGGGCCAGCTTTTGTGGTT
Source organism: Apodemus sylvaticus (assembly GCF_947179515.1). NCBI lineage: Eukaryota > Metazoa > Chordata > Mammalia > Rodentia > Muridae > Apodemus > Apodemus sylvaticus. Next base: position 42,883,289 of record NC_067494.1, read on the forward strand.
CTACCCAAAACAGCATTCTAGCACATGTGGGAACACCAGCTGGGCTTCCTGCCTCTGTCTAGATTTCAGCCTGCACCTTGGAACCTGCTCTGACATGGGAGCCTCCTCTCCAGCTTATGTAAAGGAGATTCTGTGTAAGCTCCCATCCCTCTGGGGACATGAGAGAAGTGGTCATTTTAGACAGAATTAATCTTTGGGATAGAAATCAGAGGACTGGTGATATTATAAGATAACTGAATAGAGGAGTCCAAAACAGAACTTTCTGCAAAGGCTAAAGCTCTATCTAGAACATGTAACTTATGGTTACATAAGTTACTATGCAAAAACATTGTTAGGCTATAAACCGAAGGTCCTTGCCCAATGTGGAAAATCAATCAGGAAAAGCAATCAGTCATGGTGGGGCTCTTTAGCTTATCGCTAAGGCTGGTGTTGGCCCTTACTGAGTTTGAGTGCACAGCAAGGGGCGAGTGCTCTCTCCTTCACACAGCACTGCAATGCTATAAACTATGGTGTTTAGGCAGTAAGTCCAGTGCTACATGTTGTCAACCAGAATGAACATCGCTCACTTTCCCTGCTGGATGCTGTCCTTTCTGATCTCTGGTCTTATTTTAGGTCACTGTGCACATCCTATGGCTGCAACAAATGTGTGTGGGATGAATTGGTGAAGTTCCTCATGCTGATACAGGAGGGAGTGGAGGACAGGGCTCCAGACAACAACAGTCTTTGCTCACTCACACCACAGAGCTAACTGCACAGTCCCGCTGGCCAGTTCGCATTTGGGTCTTGCCTTTCTTATTTTGTAGGTTCTTTGTCAAGATGCTTTCTGGTGAGGGGGCAGAGTTTCTCTTGTCCCAGATGTGTGTGTGTGTGTGTCTCCTAGAAATGGACACTGGATGAGACAGTGCAGGAAAGTCTTTGCTGTATGGCATTCATTACAGGTGTGTGTGTGAAGAGATTTCTCCTTGCTGTGGCATCTGGGAATCTGAAGCTATGCCAAGAAAGTGACAGGGATACAGAGGGCTGTCACTACAATCAGCAAGTTCTCCCCGAGTTGTATCTGCAGTGTGTCTACAGCTTTGAGAAGCCTTTGAGCTAGGAATACTTAGTTGCTTGTGCTGCAGACCTGGAGTCAAGTCCCCGGGACAAGAGTGGTGAGCCAGTGGAACTGGAGAACGGCGCTTCCCCTGTGGGTAGCTCACGGTTTCCAGGAGCAGAGCCTCCCCTTCTCTCCGAGACACTGAGTGGATTGTGTAGGACCGTTTCATTTTCTTCTGGTCAACTGGTTTTCAAAGCTTTAGAGCAGGGGGACTAGCTTGATCGTCCTTCTCAGCATAATTCCAGAATTAGCTCTGCTGGGTGTGCGGGCAAACATTGTGGAGCTTAGAGCATCAGCCTCCTTTCTTAGCATGAGTCAGTTCAACATTCATCCCACATACAGTAAGTTCAGCCACAGCACAGGCACAGTGGCACGCACAAACAAACAAACAAACAAACAAACAAACAAATGGATGCCAGCTAAGATGCAAAGTGGTGTGGATTAATTCTAGCCAACAACATACAGGCCTTCCGCTAGTGAGGATGAAAACATGTTTAGTCAAAGAAACTCTCCAGCCTCATAAAGCTTGTTTGTCTCTTTAGATCTTGCCTGATAGAAAGTGTCAAGGACCCACCCCTGACACCATGCCTCAGTGAGATGTCTTAAGAAGAAGGAGGAAAAGACTGAGAAAGTTTGGCACCGGAAGATTTTCCTATCCCAGGTCATGTCCCAGATGTTTGTGTGGTTGTGAGAGGCAGGACATGCATTTGTTTCTGAGTTTTACAGCAAATGTTGCAAAGGTACACTTGGGCTTAAGGACATGAGTCAGAGGAAGCACTCTCCTCTCTTTTTGATATTTCTAATACCAAGGGAGTATTTCTTCTTCAAATACAAACAAATGGACGCTGGATGTTTAGCATAGGTGGTGGGGGTAGGGTGGTCACAGCTCTGATTCTCTCATAGGCTCCACCAGGATATTGGATTTTCACACACGGTGGAGTTTTGATGCTTCTTGAATATAATGGGGTGGAGGAAGTTAGGCAGAAAATGAAGGACGAAGTGATAAAGGAACAAACGGAGAGAGGCTCAAGCCTGGGCTCGTGGGGGGAGCACATTACGAACAAATCCAATAATCCAGCCTGGTTCTTCTAAGGCTTCAGAATAACAGTGACAACCACTGCTTAGGAAGAAAGCAAACTACAGACCACTGTGCCATCTCTAGATACTGGGTCAGGAGCAGACTACCCTGGTGCTCTGCGATTTACCCGCCATGTTACTCGGCCTGCCTTGGTGGCCCTGTGCAAGAGAGAAATGCACAGGCGCATGAGCTCAGGGGTGGGATAGAGCCTAGAGTGATGGAGCTCCACACCCACGTGGTCAAGCTGAGAACAGGCTCAGCAAGTCAGTGGTCTCACCCTAAAGCCGCGTCTCTAGCGAGAGGGCTTGGTTACGTTATCAAAATCCTGGAAGTACATTTTCAATTTTGGTGATGCGTCAGATACGGGACATCTATTCTAGAATACAAACAAATGACTCTAGTACTCCAGTAATCTAACCTCCTGGCTTACCAATATTCGTCCAGTCTTACTGATAACTGGGTTAGAACGGAAGGCATCACATGCAAAACGTGGCATCTTTCTGTATTTTCTTCCAATCCACTGGTTTCTTTCCTGAACCAGGGCAGCTTAGAGTTGTTTCTTGCTGTGTTCATGATATGGCAATTGCCTGGCTGATGGTTACAAATACACTAAGCTATAGTCTTTAGAGATGGGAGATGCTCAGAGTTCAGGCCCTAGACTTAAAATCATAACGGCATCTGCTTCAGTAAGAGCTGGCTAACTGGAAGAAGTGTTGTATTCAGAAATACCACCAAGCCCCAACCTAACAAACAGAATAGAAACATTGCTTTCCACACTGCAGGGTCTCAGCTGGAGGAGTGGTGCTTCCTCTACATCCAGTCACACTACAGCCTCTCTGGAAGGGTGAAGAGCTTGCAAGGAGCATGGAAGGATTTCCTTTTCTCACCAGAACACATAGTCAAATCTTAGAAGTCTGTGTATGGTAATACACAGCTGTTTTCTTGTATCTCAACTTGAACATCAAAGAGTCCAGGATTTCCAAACTCAAGCACAATGTATGTAACCTGGGGACTGATCCCATATTTCCTGCCTTTATGGGAGACACCAGCATTTGAATGGACAGAAAAATGGAACACTGTGAAAATGGACAGCTTGTCCCCCAGCAGGGCTCCCAACCCACCTGTCCCCTTTGTGGCCCAGTGCCTTTTTCTGTTAATGTGCCACACCTTTCATGTTCTGGGACATTGCTTGTAATACATCATCTGTGTTAAAAGCTTTTATGTTACCTCTGTCATCCTGCAAGGTTTGGGACGTTTTCTGGAATCTAGTAAGCCATGGAAGGACATCACTGATATACCAAAACTGCATCCCAGTGAGCCTCTTTGTGACAGTCATGTCCCCAGTATGTCAGTTGTTTATATGTGTCTGGGAGATATTCATGTGTGCTTTATCTCTCTATTCTTTTATTTCTCCATCACAGTCTTAGCCTGAGCAGGTCATGGCTCACAGGGGGTGTGGAGGGGGCCATGGTTTTATGAGGCAACTCAGGGGATGTCCACATGTCTTGACATGCTTGGGGGACAAGTTCCAGCACTCTCCTCCCAGGCATCCCAGGAAGCCAATGGCCAAGCTGGCCAGTGAAGGATTCTTGCAATTTGGATGCTATTTCTTCTCAGATGTGGTGAGTCTCTAATTCTATTAGGAAACTATGCGGGCAAATGTGCCTTGTATCTCTTGGATGGGATCACAGGGAAGCTAAGGTTTATATCACGTAAATTACAATAATCACTCCTAAGGAAGACTTAAACAATGTTAACTCAAAGTTTTATTTATATTAAGTTTAATTTATAGTGTAATATTATTGTATCATTGGAAATATGCAAAAATAAAGATTACTAAAAGCTATACCCATGTTTAAAACCTATTATTTGTGTCATATTTTTTGATAATTTCTTCAACACATTTGAAAACCTAATATGGATGGTTTTCTCCAAAGGTGGAGAAAGAATTAGTAAAGGAAAGCTTTCTATAAATTCAAGAGCATTGCTCTCATATACATCTACTTTCTTGGCAAAAATAGCATTTTCTACCATCAGAAGTTTCCAGGAAAATGAGGTTTCATGCCTATAGACCCAACATTGCATGCGGCTTTTACATGCTGAGAGGCATGGAATGTTCAGTCACTGAAGATCTCAGACAGCCTGGGAAGGCCGTCATTACTCAGATGCAAAGCCACCAGGAGTGGAGAGCTAAGAAGATGCTATGGATAATCTGGATTTCTGTCACAAACCCAGGCTGCAGCCAAAGTAATCTGACATGGTTCCTAAGGATGAAGAATGTACACAGGACACAGCTGGCTAGCTCAGGCCTTCCGCGACCATCTTCTGTTTTGGGCACATTGAATTACCGCTCTGTGGATTTTAAGTGAGAGAAAGATCCTCACAAGATAGGAGCCTACGCGGTTCTCCATGTCTAAAACCTTTCCGTAAATCATTGTGGACATAGACCAGGGGTGGCAGGCTTGATTAGAAATCCAGCCTGTTTCCTGCTTCAGTGTGGGCGGGAATGACTTTGATGAAAGCCCTCTGGCTTACAAGATTCAAAGATGTGTTGCTCCAACATCTTCACTTGCTGGCTTAGTGTTCAGAAGCTCAGCATGGGACAAACCAACAACCCTGGTTATGGTGCCAGACAGACCCTGCCGCTGCTGGCTGAGTGGTTGAGGCAATGCCTCATTTCTAACCACTGGACTCATTCACCATCAACTTTTGCTGATGTTGGATATATTGCACCATGTACCCCCAGCTCCAGCACCCACCACACTCTTCATTTTTGTGGTGGCCAAGTCACTTAGCTCCTTTCTTTTCCTAGTTAAGAAAGTGTTCTTAGAATGAATAAAATACAGATAGGTCTACCCAATAGATGCCTTATCTCATGAGATCCTACAGTGTTTTCCATGATGCTGGGTGTGGAATGATTAAGGCACTAGCCACTACTCACAGTGTCCTCTGGAACTGTGACCTATGACTACAGTGGCAGGGGAGCTGAAGGTTTCCTTTTCTTTAGTTTTAACTTATTAAAATCTTAGGCCCCGTGTATGGTAAGTGGCCGCCATCCTGAGCATCTCAGCCATGTAGCAAGTTACACTAATTAACTTGCCCCTAAGACCTGCTTTACCCTTCTAACCAGTCTGACCAAGCACTCAACAACAAAACAGACTGGCTGAAAACACTAGCTTACCCAGGACATCAACAAACACGACCAGCTATGGCTTGCCCCTGCTCAAGTCTCCTGGGATCTCCTGCTTTGAGTTTGCCTACTTTTCTGCCACCCTTCTTCCATTCAGATACCCCCCACCCCGCCCCCATCCCCAGATTCTTATTTGGTGGGGAGATTCAGAATTGGTGGATCCGAGCAGGACTCATCTGTAAATCTCCAAGAAACTGGAAGAAAACCAATTTCCCCCATTTGCTAATGGTATCAGTTCTGTCTCCTAAATGAAACATTTATTTCAAAACTTACACATAAGCTTGTGATTAAAAAAGCGCCTCTGTCCATCTAGGTCTCTGCCTTTCCTGGCCTTATCACAACCTCATTCAATAAAGGTGAAATTGGTTTTGTTGTGAAATCCGTATTGGGCTCTGCTTCTGAACACATAAATTGGCATTTTCCTCAATTTGTGATATTAATTTAATATATTTCACCTAAACTATACTTTCCAGTGTTATAGGTTTTTTTTTCTGAACTCATCCAAATTTCCCAGGCTCAATATAATACACACTCATTTGAAAACAAGTGCTCACTAAATTTTGAGTTGTACTGGATAACTTAAAACTGTTTCCTAGGAAGCGACACACTGGAATTAAATAAAGAACTAAGTATCAAGACCAATTCATCTTCAGTCTCTGGAAAATTATAGTTTTCTAACTAAAAGAAATAAAACTTTATGGATGAACATATTGGTCTAAATTAAAACATATCCAAAATCACTATGAAAAGTTCTCTCTGTCTCTTAAACAAATAATAGGAAGGGGACAGCACTCATGTTGGGATAGCCAGAGCCCAGTATTCCCTATGTCCTTCATGATAAGCTATTTGAAAAGCCTTTTATCCCCAGGAAAGACTATTGCATATAACTTAGTCTAAAGGACAGCAGCTCTGTGTTATCAGAGATCCAACATTTCAGCTCCTTTTCAGCTTTTATTATCTCCATACTCTGAGATGGAATTTAATACATGGTTGGAGCAGCTATGACATGACATTAAGCAAAGAACATGTCAGTGGTGTCCCTGGCCCCAGCAAAGATGGGAACTCCAAAACATAAATCAAAGGAAATAGGAGAACATCTTATAAGGAAAGGATGGCAGTGATCCTGTACATCTAAAGTATTCTAAATGCCTGGGGGAGCGCAGGAAGTGTGGCCTGCTAAGGATAATGATGTTCCTCTAGGAAACCTTGCTCATCTTGGGAGCACATATATTTTTCTCAGGTAATATAATGGCCACCGTGATACCCATCCGTCTAAATTCACATGATTAGCATATCAATAAAGATGTTGAGAATGAAAACATCCTTTAACTCTTAAATGGTCTACCGACTTAGCTTATATAACATTATTATTACATTTCGAGTTTCAATTGGAGCACCAAATGCAATAGATATTAACAAGCAAAGGGAGTCTGGGTTCTCTATGCAAATCACAAATATGAAACATGCTCTGTACTTTGGAATAGACTTGAATTTTTAGTGCAATCTTAAGATCATAGCAAAAGCTATGGAAATGTGCAGATAATTCCCTTACACAGCTTGCCAGGAGCATGGTGCAAATTCCAAAACTCTCACCAACTAGAGATGGCTTAGAAAAAAGGCATGGGGAGTTCTGGGGCTGGAGTTCTGCTCTGTGGTCATCTATACCCCACAATAGAAAACCCACTACATTTTAAATCAAAAGGGAAAACCTTATTGGAATGACTGAGAGACCAGGATACAGCTCTTCTAGGGCAGAGACATCAATCCTGGTCCTCAAGCTCAGGTCTGGTTTGGGTCACATCCCAGAAGCTCTGAGAGGTGAGATACTTGATTAGGACTGACGTGCTGGGTTCAGGTTGGGTTCCCAAGCTTAATCTAAAACAAAAGACATATTGAGTGTTCCCAATGGAAAATGTGGAAGACCTATGCCGAGACCATGTTCCATTCTGCCCAAAATGTCCTTGAAAGCACAGGGGGAAACAGAGAAAGTTGTTATGGAGAACAGTAAAAGCCCAGGGCCTGAAAAAGAAGTGAGAGTTCTCTATCCTAAGGCCTGCTAGCAAAACCATGCAACCAAACACTGTTCTATCAGGACTAGGGATTTAGAGGGAATGACTACAAAAACCATTTCTGATCCAAGATTATTGCCAAGGCAAGTAGTGACCATGAAGCTTTTGGTTAATTTTTATGGGCCATCTGTATCATGACTGCATCCTATCCTGTGGGTGTTCTGTACTGTGTGAGGCACAGAGGCAGGTGAGGTGGGCTCCCACACTTTTGTAACTGAATCTTGTGAATGAATGCAGGGATACCTAAGGAACAAGAGTTTTTGGTCACACTCTATTCCCAAGAGCTTGGCGTTATTTCCATTGTGTGGATTTATGCACAGTTTATCTTCTTATAGCAACACTGTACAATCTGCAGGCTATATGATACTTGTTTATGCTGGCCTTCACCAAAACTACTTTAAATAGTGTCCTGTATTTTTGAGGTTTTAGCCTATCACGGGGAAGGGGAGAGTTGTCTGTCTCTAAATTGATGATGCCGGTTTGCAATTCTGGCCATGCCTGATTATTTTAATTGCAGGTCACTTCATAGGCAAGTAGGTCAGTGCATAGTTATTAGAATGGCTTTTTAGATGAATATGAAATTCTTCCTGCCAACTGATGATTTATAGTGCAGAAAAAATGGGGAGTAATTCTGATGCTAGCCAGAAATACAATTATTTGATACTGTTTGGGAGAACCCTCAGTTCAGATACACCAATACATTATGGGAGGATGTTAGTGATATTCAGAGATGTGTGTGGCCTTTACTGACAGAGCAATATCAAAGGTTCTGGTTTTGTTGGTATGGCACATTAAAACAGGGTGACTTGGCTGGCTATTCATTCAAAAATGCCTAATCTGTGACTGTTCCCCCTTTCCACGGTTTTATTTCTCTAAGTACATAAGCCTTTTCCCACTGCACTGAAGGAGATGCCACATTTCACCCCTTATCCTGTTCCTGAATCTTGATCTTGCTTCAGGAAGTACAGCTGGATAAGAAGGAGTCTTCAGGAAGAGGCTTCAGAGTTAGACCCCAGCTCTCCCCATGCCCTGGTAAGAAAACTCCTGTAACTCAATGCAGGTCCTTTCGGTGTGGACCGAAGTTTCAGTTCCCCGGAATTCATTCTCAGTTTGGTTTCATTCTCACTGTGTGACCCAAGTAAAGTCAATTAACCTCTCCATTTCCCATCTGGCTTTAATGATACATTTATGCAGGTAGCTTGATATTCCCAGGCGGAAAGGCATGCATGCATAAGTACAAAGGCTTCTGTAAAATAATGCTCAGACATCTCAGTCCTGAGCCGAATGCCCTGCCTAACTCAGGAATAGCATTTTCAATGTGACTCCCTAATCTCCCATAGTTTATGGTTGTGGGGTAATACCCTTGTTTTTTTTTTTTTTTGTTTTTGTTTTTTGTTTTTGTTTCTTAAAAATAAAACAAAACATTGACAAAAGATCTACTATGGCCTGAGACAAGACTGCTAAATTCTGTTTATGTTTCCCCAGTGAGGTTTTGAAGTAATTTACTTCTTAAGCAAAGAACAAATAAATTAACCTACTGCACTATAGATCTATTTCTTATTTCCCCAATTCCTGATAAAGCTTCTAAGTGGTAAAGTGGATAATGCATCAACTTCATTTTACAGAGGAACAGGTAGTCACTACTGGATATAAACAGAACTGAACCACTGGAAAAAGGATAGCCTTTCACATAGTAAAACAATTTCAAGTTTGGCTAAACTGCCAGATTAAAAATGCTAATACAAATATGGCAGATGGAAGCAAAATCTCCACTCAGTAATTAAAGTAGTGAGTCTATGAATGTTATCTGAAACAATTATGAATTCACAAACACGGCTGCTGCCACTCACTCACTCCCAACACCCAACACAAACTACCATTAATCACTCCTACCCAGGGCATCTCCTCTCCTTGTTAAAAATGATCTATGTGTTGACTGGGAACTTATGTTTCCAAACAAGGAGAACAATTGTGACCAGTCTAGATCATTAAAAGGTACTCTAGTTCTCTTTGGCAGACAATTGGTTCTAATGTCATCATTATCTTTCAGTGGCCATATAACCCAGCTATGCACAGTAAAATGTATGGAAGGAACCTAGTGGAAGAATTTTAAGAATTACTGTCACCATTATTTTAAATTAAAGGGACAGAATTGCTTTCCCTACTTCATATGCAGACTTGATAGCATAATACCCAAAGGTGTATCAGGAAAGACATACAAATAGTCTAGTTGGAACTTGAAAGGACAGTAATGACCCTGGGCTCACTTCAGTTGTTGTTCTACTAATGCCAGTAGACAGTATTTGAATCAACAAATAAAGAATTATGGCTTTTAAAAAGCACATACAACTGCAATTTAGAATATACTATCAGGACATTTTTCTTCAGAAAGCCCTGCATGATCCTTTACACTTTAGACATACTCATAGATTGTGACCTGTCAAAACATTCTAGGTGGTTCAATAAATATTTCTGTTGTAGATGTTTCAAATGTATGCTATTGTATAAGGAATAGAATTCTAAGTAACCCAACTAAATTTCAATTAAATTGTTAATAACTATGTGCCACTGCTAACCGATAGATTATATATAACTTTTAATATATTCTAACTCAAAAGCAAATGGCATAGGCATCAGGTCCCTCATTGTGATAGTGATTGGCAGATAGGAAACTGAGGGAAGAAAAAGAATTACTCTAATAGAGAAACTGACAGGCACAGGTAAAATCTGAGTTCCGGTTCCGGTTTATTGGTAGGCAGTGAGTCATAGACATAAGACTAATCATATACATATAAAAATGGATCCACATGTTTTCAGAATTAATTATTCAAATTCCATAGGTACAGTTTGGGGGATTTCAGTAGCAGCATGGGTCAGGGGCTGCATACAGAAGCAGGCTCTGTGAGACCTGCACAGAGGCTCTGTGCCAGCCAGAGCTTTGGTTTGAGGGCAGATTACAGTGTGCTGGGGATATTTTCTTCTGCAAGGATGATGCTCTTTGACTCTTTCCTTTTCTTAGAGTTGCAAAAGTAAATTCATACAAAAGCCCAAGAGGAGGAAGAGGAGGAGAGGGAGGGGAAGGAGGAGGAGGAGCTACCAGATCCTTTGTCTGAAAGGTCTCATAAAAACAAAACAAAGCAAAGCAAACAAACCAACAAACACAGAACAAAAACAGTGAGTGGCAACTGCCTTTGGGGTCCAAATGAAAATAATTACTCAGATTAAACATTTAATGAATTAGAAATGTTGACACCATTTCTTCAGGGCTGGATAAACTGAAATCACCTAACAATGAGATCTAAGAATTTTTAGCTGTGATAATCGGGCATAGACAAGGCTGCCTGTGTAAGGATCTAGACAACAGAGTGGAGACAGGGCCACTGATGACAATTGCCCACAGCTCAGATAGTAACATCTCACTGCTTTCTTAATTTTGTTTTGATCTATAAATAATATTTTACTTGTTAAAATAGGCAGCTGTATATTTTACATCCCTTCCGTTACACACTCTGTTAAATGTCCCTACTGGTGAAATTACAGCCAAAGGGGAAATGAGTTCTTTTTACCTTGCAGCATCTTCCTCATTTTTCTACTTTTCTTTATGTCTTTCTGGGGATGAGTTCCTTTGGTTCACAGTAGTTGAGGGTTCTTTGAAACACCCTTTCATCTTTTATACTGAAGGTATCACTGTGGCTGCAGGATGGGGCTGATTCCTCCTACCCATGGATTCAGCATCGCAGGCCAGTGGGCAGTCCCAGGCCATACTTAACCCTCTCCCCCTCCACAGCTACACACTCCTGCTCAGCTCCACCTGTGTTGTTCAGCCTTGCCCCCTGGTGGTCTGACCCGCCGTGGACCTTCCTGCAAGGCCAGCCACAGTCCCTGTCCACTTTCAGGCTCCCAATTAGCATGCAAATGTCTCAACCAGGAGGGCAGTGCTGTCTTAGAACTGCTGTCCCTGGGTGAAGTCCAGGGTGCTGGATTCAACCTCAACTCCAGAGAATGTTTTAAATTAACTCAGCAATTAGCAGAGTTTATAGTCCATTCGATTTGGGAAATAGACCAAAAACTATTTGTAGCTTGTCTGGTTTCAAATGTAAACGGTCCTCTTATGTCCAACAGGTAGGGCCCCTGGTGCCAGTGCAGTGCGGTGTGCTCTCCCAGTCTGAATGCTGGGTCCAGCTCTACCTGTCTTGCTCCATAGACTTGGGTGAGGTTTGTGATTTCCCATCCTTCCCTCTTGCCTGCCCTGTGGCCTGTCCCCTTGATGTTCCTTGTACCTCAGTCTTTCCCACCAGAAAGCAGGTAGTCATTGGATAATCTGCTGAGAGTTATTAAAACAAGCCTAAGCATCCTGGGAACTCAAGATGTCCAGCACACTAACCGGTCATGTCCTTTAAGTGTGTGTCCTATGACCATTCGTAGGAGCTGGCTCTTCCAGTGTGCTGTGAATCACCAACAGTTGATTTTTTTTTTCAAAAAGCCACTTTACCTAATACAACAATGTAGTCACATGCTACTTCATTATATATACATGTGTGCACATATATACATGCATTTATACATGCACACATTATGTATATGTATATGATGTATATGATGTATATGTATATGATGTATATGTACATGTATCTGTATGTATGCATGTATATATATACACATATATACATATACACATATATATACAGATACACATATATATATATATACATATACATATATATTCATGATATATTTATCATGAACAGTGTGCTCTAAGCTTTTCAGCATTATTACCAATTGTATCTCTTTGTCCACACTCCTGGCACACCACATATTCTTTTACTCAAGATACCTGTAAAAAGACCAGATCAGCACCATGGAGAGCACAGCTAAACAGGCTGGTGTGTAGAAAGCATCCCCAGAAGCACAGTGAGGCAAGCTTAGGCAGAACAAACTGTGGGCTGAGAGGCTGAGGTGAGCCCAGCACCGCCTCGGCCTCTGCTCTGCAGACACATGAGAGCTGTATGTGTTCACTGGCTTGGATGCTGCAGCTGCTGGCTGCTGGATCCACGCACAGAGCTCCTCTGTGTAGGCCTCCTGTCAGACACTGAGCCACCGGGGTGCAGGCATCATTGCCACTCGTGTGCACACGACACATACCAGAGAGACTTCAGGGAGTATGTGCATCTTTGTTGCACTCTGGAACCTCAGACATGCCTGACGCCAACATGACAAGAGAAGTGCATCCTGGGGCAATAACTTCTGATGTTGAAGGCAGAACAGAAAGTGAGCTTAGATATAACCCCGGCCTATAATTCTTTCCAAAGATGTGTGCAGCTTCCTAGGCAAGTAGACTCCTGACCAACAATTAATCTGTAGCAAATATTAAGTTTAAGAATGATTATACATTTAAACTATATTTCTTAATAAATTTCCTCACATAAATTTTGCCTAATCTATAAACCAATTTTAAACAAAATCCATCATGCCAGGCACTTTACATCTTTTTCTATTTATTGCACCATTTCTCATCAGAAACCTTTTAGCTTTAATGCTATTCTGAGGCAGACTATCTCATTACGGTGGCAAAGATAAAGTTCTTTTTGAGATAAAGTAATTATAATGATTGTGGGGGAAATATTATCCAAACTTCCTGGCTGTAGTAATCTCCTGGCCTCTGATTAATTTTAAGACTAACAAACTGAGTGCAGACAAAGAGATACGAGTGGTGATAAGGCTGGCACCCTGGACACCCGGAGTGGGTGCTGGAGAGATTTTCCATGTGTAGCTTTAATCAGAAACTAAAGTTCGCATGGGCCTCACTCCGAGGCCACTATTCCGAGAGAACATGTGCACACACGTCCCCTCTCTCAGCTCATGGCCACATTCACTCCATCCTCCAAGTATTACTGGAGACAGTGACTTGACTCTATAAATAAGCTTTTGTGCATTTGAAGCTTATTTCTAATTAGACGAGTCGGTTTCTTCCCGTCATACAGCGACTTAGCCCTTTTCTTGAGGAACGTGGGCAGTGCTGAGAGTGACTGTGGCAGTGGACCTGGTGCTTCACTCACAGAGGAAAGAGGAGCCATCAGGATCAGTGACACACGGTCCACGGGGAGTCTAGAGCATCCTTCAGAATAAGAGCGCTCTCTCCATCAGCAGTTACTCTTAACTGAAGTCGCCAGTCCAGGCAGTGTTAAAGGTCATAATGTCCCTGAGAATGCTTTGGTTGACACCATCAGGTTCTAGGGAAATCTTTGAGCTGGTGGCAAGAGTCATTTTAAATTACCCATTTAACTGCTCAAAAATACAATCAGAAACAATCGCGACACACAGAGTGAACCCTGCCGGGCTCACCCCTGTCTCATTCCTGCCTGGCCCCGAGTGGGTAATCTTTGAAGGAGTAGTTGAAAAATTGAATGCCTGCCATGTTTTTCCAATCAGCTGTGCTCACTCTTTTCCAGCCAGTACTCACATTTCTAAAAGGGTATCTCCATCTAGTTGAAACTCTGGTCAAGGTCACCGTGAAATGAAAAGGATATTTTGATTTGGAAATGGTAGGGAGCCTGGTGTGTGAGTTGATTCTCAACTCACTTGCAAGGTTATGTCAAAACCTCAGACTCCGATTTCCCTTCAGGACAGAAATGGCTAATGCTCATCTTCTTTGTCAGTGCATTAGGGATGGCATATTAAACATGGATGGCACATTGTTGCTATGTGTAAGTAGAGTTGAGGAGATACTAGCGTGATTAATGAGTATCTAATAACAACAAAATAGGTAGAGGTAACTACAAAGATATGCTTCAGGCACACATCCCTTTGCACACAGTTCTCTAAACAAGAGAAATGAAACCATATACTCAAAAGTAATTCTGGTGGCTAAGAAGAATCTTTTGTTTTTCTCCTCTAGAAAATAATCCCTTCTCAGATATTCTTAAATAAACCACACACTAATTTATTGCAATTAGCCACTTGCATATGATCTCATGTTTTTTTTTATTTTCATAAACAGAAAACATTGTGCTAGCTTCTGATTTTTGTAAAGAATTGGAAAAATGAAACCTGATAGGTGACTATTATTTATTGGAAGTCATGCTCCTTGGCACAATACTGCACCGGGTCGTGGGACTTGCAGGCTGAGCAGCAGTTCCTGGGTCTACCAATGACAAAACTGAAGTGTGGGACCATGAAAGGCTCCTAGCACCAGCTCCATACTCCTGACTCCTCAACTCCATGGTCCTGTGGCCATCAGTCACATGGGGCCAGGCCCCTAGTGTTCTGACTAGACTCCGCCCCCATAGTCACCTGGCTACAGCCAGGCTTTCCCTCCTGCTCCCACCCACAGTTACCCGGCAACAGCCTGGTAACCCAGCCCACTATAAAAGGGGGCTTCTTGGCCCCTCCCAGCTCTCCTGCCCTTACGTTCTCTCTTATCTCTTGTCCCTGTTGCCCCTCTCTCCCCATTCTTCTCCCCTCTTTCCACGTGGTCATGGCCAGCTCTCACCCCTCTATCTTTTCTTTCTCTTTTTATTTCTCTCTCTTCCTTTTCCTATTTTCCTATAATAAAGCGTTAAGGTCATGGGCTGCCTCTTCTTATCAAAACCCACCATGTAGGAGCAACAGAACAGGCCTCAGCCTCTCCAGCCGCCAGAAAAGACGCAGGGCTTCCCCATCTGGCCAGGGTTCCTCCACAGGTACATGAGGCCCATGCCAGAATGGCCCCACATTGTGGGCAAGGGCCTGCCCCGCAGCCAGGAAGTCTCACCTCCACAGGTACTGGGGAGCCCTGGAGCCCACCATCCCTTTACGGGTTCGCGGGCCCACTCGCTTTCCCTACGCTGAAGCATCTGACCTCCTGTGCTGTGGAACAGCTGCACTCCCTCTGAAATATGGGTGAAGAGGAACCACCTTTAAATCATACTGTTTACGTTTTCTCTAAATCCTTAAGGATGTTTTCCATGGGCGTTTTCAGTGATCATTTAGTATGCAGACAGTGCTTAAATAACAGACTGCCGATTGCTGCATTTGCACAGGAAGCAGTCGATCCTAGGAAAGGCCAGGTTGTGGGCTTTTCACCCCCAGTTCCAGTATTCGATAATGGTGTGACACTGAGGTCTCACTTACCCTCATGAAGTCTCCTTGTTAGAGACATCCTACTTTGTAAATGTGTCATAAAAATTGGAGAAAATTACAGATGTTGAAAAGCCAAGGAAGGAAACTAACAAGCTGGCTGAAAGAGGCTGGTAGATTCCAAGATGCCACATAGGGCATCTTGTGATCTATGAAGTCAGTGTGTGCAATCTCAAGAAAAGGATGCAACCTTCAACGTTACCCTCACGGGGAGAGCTGATCTGGATAAAGTGGGAGACTAAGTGACGGGTCACCTGACCACATAAGGCACATGGCAAAATGGTGAGCGGTATGAGGAGAATTAAAGCAGTGGTGAGAAAGGGGATATATATGTCCTGGGGACAACATGTGAGGTGGGACTCACAGGATGTCAGCTTGGACTGCCACTCACAGGAGGAACCCCAGCTACCACTGAATCAGTGAGATAGAGAGAACTTCTGCTTCTCTGGAAGGAATCTGCTAAAGCCCAGGTTCTCGTACCAACTTGCAAATACACATGCACACACATGGGTGTGAGTGGTGACAGGATAGTGGTAGTAATGGGGTGTCGCGTTTAGATGTGCTTTGAATACTGTTCTAAGCATTCTTTATACTGACATAGTCTCCCTACAGCCAAAGATACACAACGTCACATCAGTGAATGGCTGCCCCCAAGCTGACACCAGCACAGGCTATGCTCCGGGGCATGCTGGCTCCATGCTTTGACCGGGCACCGTGCTGCCTGCCCAACTGTTCCACTTTGCTTACTTCATCCAGGCTCTGGTCGGCATCTAGCACCAATGTACCTACCGTGCAGTGCCTGCCATGCTCTGCCTTGCTTGGACGCACCGAGGCACGCTGTAGGGATTGGTTACTGTTTACGTTGGGGGTTTTATTTGTGTCCTCTGTTTGTCCCACATAGAGCACACTTTCAAATGACAAGTTGCACATGAAATTACATGTCTATGATTCTCTTGACTCACACAAACAGGACAGTTAGCAACAGTGTGCCCCCTCCCGTAGTGTGCTGATTATTCACTAATGCTACAGCCTGGAGCCTCCATGGAGCCTCCCCCATTCATAACACCCCAGATCTAACTTCATGTTTTATCATCTCCCTGATTTCTATGCTTTGTGTGTGATCCTTTGTGTGTGTGTGAATATGTATTTCTGTGGGATACACACACACACACACACACACATATATATATATACATTGTGTACACACACACACACACACACACACACACATGACATACACACAAAATGACAAATTATCCTGTTATCCTGAGAGTTTATCAGTCTAGACAAAATAGTCTAGGTACAAACTCCCCGTTTTCAAGCTCTGGTCTTCATGGGTGAATGGCTGGATCCCTTTAAGACTCAGTTTTCTCAAATAAAAAAATAGGATTACTAATAGCATTTAACTTAAAGTGTTCCTATGAAATAAATGACGCAATGCATGAAAATAGTTCAATAGCTGCTGCTGCTGCTGTTGCTTGAATTCGGACTCCCCAGGAGGTAAGGACGAAGTCTCCACCACTGGGAGCCATCAGGATGAGTATAGAGAAAAGAGAGCAGGTAGGAAAAACACTTCTCTAGGCAGGAGCACTGGTCAGCATCAACTCTAGAGAAGAGTCTGTGGCAGTTGCTTCAGATGAAATGATATTGCCTCTTAGTGGATTTCATTATTTAGACAAAGATACTGCATTCCAGACACAACTGAATCACAGGTCTGAGCCAACAGACCATTGTTCATTTGTGATGTTTTCAAAGGTCTTAAACAAATCCTCTGTTTTCTCATTGATCAGGACTTGCCCTGTCTATCCATTGTCTGCACAGTGAACTTCGAGTGGCCCCCATCAATGGGGTCTCTAGCAGGTAATCGGGGTACTTATTCATAGCAGAGTACATGACTCTTGCACTTGGTGCTTTTATGTGACCAGGGGTCCCAAATGCTACTGTCTGGGGTCACATCCATATCACAGTCTGTTGCTACGTTCCGCACTGCTCTGGGGACAGAGCTGACTGGGGTAGTGAGGGAATGAAGAGGAGACAAAACACAGAGACACACACAGACACACAGACACACCAGACACACACCAGACACACAGCTGAGATCAGGTGGACTGAGCTCTGTCGGAGACACCACAGGACTGCAGAAGCTGCGTGTGTTTATAATATACATTGAACAGCTAACATGGAGGTCATTACATATAGATGAATATATGTAATTAGGAGGCAGGGTTGTTGCCTGGGTACACAACTGAATCAAGTTAATCTCAGTAGGGGAGTAGTCTTCGGGACATAAATATCCATGGGGGAGAGAATACCAATAGATATTTTCTGTATACACCATCAACATCTGTACACGGACCAGAGAGGTTTTACTCTTCATATGAGCCTTACTGTATCGACGGGAAAGTTTTGCCATTTTCCCATGGATCTAAGGGGATCCTCGGCATGGCCAGCTCATGTCAACAGTATACATTCATGCAGGGCTTTATACACTCAGCTTCCTCCACCTCCACCTCCCATACACAACACCATTGAGGTAGGATGGACCCCATACAGCAGCTGTCCTAGTGTTTTATATCAAAAGTTAGCAAGCTTTCCATTCCATGCAAACTCGAGGCTGTATAGGCCACCCTGCCTATGCCCGTGCACACAGGTGTAGACACCTGCCTGTGTCCGTGCACACAGCTGTAGACACCTGCCTGTGTCCATGCGCACAGCTGTAGACACCTGCCTGTGTCCATGCTCACAGCTGTAGACACCTGCCTGTGTCCGTGTGCACAGCTGTAGACACCTGCCTGTGTCCGTGTGCACAGCTGTAGACACCTGCCTGTGTCCATGCACACAGCTGTAGACACCTGCCTGTGTCCGTGCGCACAGCTGTAGACACCTGCCTGTGTCCGTGCGCACAGCTGTAGACACCTGCCTGTGTCCATGCACACAGCTATAGATGGCAGGTGCAGAGGAGGTAGCCTGTGTTCCACCAAACATTATTTATGAACAGTGGAATCTCCATGACAGAGAATGACCATGGGTCATACAATGTGTTAGTGTTCTGATGTTACCCCCAATGATTTGAAACCATGAGACCATCACTGCACTGGGCAGTAGGGAGGAGAGCAGAAGACCTTGGTAGAACACGCTTTGGGGCCACTGTTTCCAGTGCAAATGTCCAGGCTCTTCAAACGCCTGGACTTTATTATTATTAGCAGTAGGTTGCAGCTCAATGGATCAGCCTCTATGTACTATCCCTGGACGAGCCCTCTAGTGTATTCTGACACGTGCAGCCATGGTGACACCACACAAATCCAAATGTGGCACATTTCCAGAACTCAAACGATGTTATTTCAAAGGCTCTTCAGTAAAATATTCCCATCAGTGTGAACCCATTATTTCTGCAAACAGCGTTTCTGCAGGTCTGAGCTAGAAAAGGAAGGAAGGAAGGAAGGAAGGAAGGAAGGAAGGAAGGAAGGAAGGAAGGAAGGAAGGAAGGAAGGAAGGAAGGGAGAGGGGTAGTGTGTGTGCGTGCATGTGTGTGTGTGAGTGTGCGTGCGTGCGTGTAGCAGGAGACATGGCTATGTACCAGAGAAACTTACAGAGCAGATAAAAATCGCAGAAGGAAAGCTACAGTTGATATGAAATTTGCATGCCCTCAGCAATCCCAGACGCCCAGAATAACATCTTCCTTTTGGTATGGTCATACTCAATCGGAAGTCAATGGAGTGATGGCTCCCAGGGATGATTATTAATCTGGGCACGAGCAGTCCCATGAGGACACTGCCCCCGCTCCCTTACCTGGGCCAAGGTGAGGGTTGCTTGTCTGCAGGTGCCGCACTGAACTCGGAGCTTTCCAGGCTGGACCTTGTGGCAGGGGCCTTTGCAGTAGACGAAAAAGCTGTTGTAGGTCGGTTTAACTGCCGGGGGAAAGCAGAGACAGTACCCAATCAGTGTGAGCCCAGACTAATCCAAGACACCATCTATGAAAGCCTCTTAGAAGCAAGTCAACTCCACGGGAACATTTTGTGAAATCAGAAGAATGACCGTCTCAAGGAGGAGATAGCGATTTAGAAAATGTAGTTTTATGTTGAAAAGGGTTAAAGTTTCCCCTTCTCATCATGCCAAACAGCCCTGTGACTTACTCATCAAAGTAAACAGGCCACCACCGCAGCCAGGAGCTGGGCCAGAGTGTTTGCAGCACCGGGAAATTAAATGCTTTCCTCGCTGCTGAAGCCTGAGAAGGGGACAGGCAATTCCGAGACTCTGGAAAATGCAGAGGCCACTGCCCCTGGATTCTATTTCATGCTTCTGTACACAGCAGCGAAGACTTGAGATCGTTTCCTTTTAAAATCATATCTGTACAGCCAAGCCAGCCTCTCCCTCATGATCTGAGTGATAGGACCACAGTTGCCGGGTTCCTAAGGAACACTTGCCCAGTCTCAGTAACATAAAATAAAAGTCCTGAGTCCCACGGAGCTGAACAGATCTGCAGCCTGCGGGGAAGTGCAAGCTCTGCGTTTTGTTCACAGCCTTTCTAGCTGGACAACTGCCATTCAAAGGGGGTGTTTGCAAGTGTAACGGGTAAACGTGAACGGATCAATCTAATCAAATAATTTCTCTCAAGTGTCAATATTCTCAAAGTGCCATTCTTTAAAAAGAGGGAAGCTTTTAAACAAGGTGAGGGTTGCTTGTCTGCTTCCTTTTGGTGTGGTCATTATGTTCCTTACTGGCTTGCTTCCCCTGGCTTGCTCAGCCTGATCTCTTATAGAACCCAAGAATAGCAGCCCAGGGATGGTACCACACACAAGGGGCCCTCCCCACCTGATCACTAAATGAGAAAATACCTCACAGTTGGATCTCATGGAGGCACTTCCCAAACTGAAGCTCCTTTCTCTGTGATAACTCCAGCCTGTGTCAAGTTGAGAATCTGATGCTTTCTGTGTCTGAAAAGAACTGACTAGAAGCTCTTAGGGTATGACAAGTGCTTTCTAAATTTCTAAGTTTTTCAACTTAATATTTTTTGATTATTATCTAATTGTTGAAGGGGGATGAGACACATGTGTTTATAATTTTAATCATATTGTCAGAAACGTCTAGAAAGAATATGCATTCATTATGGTTATGAATGAAAGGTTTTGGTCATGAAAATGCATGCAGCTGACTAAAAACAGTATAGAGACAATGAGCAGACAGCAGAAGTCCCTGACGTTTATTTACTCAGCTCTGCTGATTCTGTAGCTCACAGAACTTTCTAAAATATAAGATAAAATGAGGAACATCCGGATGCATTTGTAATATATTCTATAACGGCTGCTCTTTAGCAATGAGTGCTTAGCTGTCAGTTTGAAAGGCAAGGCACACTATAAATACTTGTTTGTGTTGATGCTAAATATCTATTTTGACACCTCTCTATAGCTTTAGTGCCTTTGTGGGCAAGATATTCTAGCTGTGAATATCCCATGTGTCTTATTCAGGGTTTCTATTCCTGCACAAACATCATGACCAAGAAGCAAGTTGGGGATGAAAGGGTTTATTCAGCTTACACTTCTGCATTGCTGTTCATCACAAAAGGAAGTCAGGACTGGAACTCAGGCAGGTTAGGAAGCAGGAGCTGATGCAGAGGCCATGGAGAGATGTTCCTTACTGGCTTGCTTCCACTGCCTTGGTCAGCCTGCTCTCTTATAGAACCCAAGAATACCAGCCCAGGGATGGTACTGCCCACAAGGGGCCCTCCCCCTTGATCACTAATTGAGAAAATGCCTCACAGTTGGATCTCATGGAGGCATTTCCCCAACTGAAACTCCTTTCTCTGTGATAACTCCAGCCTGTGTCAAGTTGACACACAAAACCAGCCAGTATACCATGGCTATCGGCAAATATAATTGTTACATAAACTATATGTGGGTCAGAATTGAAACATGCAGCCATGAGTCCATGTCACAGTAATGTTTGTAACATAACAAATGTTTGACTGTCAAAAGATCACAGGAACTGTGACAACTCTAGCCTGGGTTAAGAGCCCTATTCCATAGCTGTTAGAACTTATCAAAGAACCTCAGGGAAGATTTCAAATTTCCTCACTGCTAACACTCATCAGCAGTAGGAAGACATGGGGTCCCACAGTCTTCATAACCTGCCTGTGAAGCTTAAACAGTAAAAGTACAGGAAGGATGAGTGAAAGAAAGCAAAATCTTTCCAAAAGGGAGTCAGTCAGGGCCTCCGTCAGGGCACTGTGGGCGGAGTAGCTTAAGGCCTGCTGGGAACTGAAGACTCCTCTCTTCCCTTATAGCAACAGCAGGGTCTGTGGTATTATCTCCACTAAAGATGTATTAGGGCAGGGGTTGGGGGAGGCTATCCTCTTCCACCTCTGCCTGCTTCAACTTTCACTATGTCCTTGAGAAGCCTGTCGCAAAATGCTGCATGCCACCTTGGTGCCCCGGCATCCTGAGGGACGGATGGCCTGCGATCCATTACACCGTGCTCTCCATTACACCCTGCTCTCCACGCCTAGTCAATTAATAGCCAGGCTGAAGGAGACCAAGGTCAGTGCGGTGCTGGCTGACCACAGCACATTGCAAACTGTTGGCTTGGTTGGGCCGAGCAGCTGGGGTTCCAGGTGAATCACTAGAGCCCTTTGCAGAGTGGCGCCCCTATCTGTTTGGCAGTGTGCCAGGCTTTACAGTGGGCAGGCTTCTGGGTCCTGCTGTGTCCTGGAGTATACTGTGCAGAAGTGACAACAAATGCCCCATGCTTTTGTGTGCAGAGTTCCCATTTGGCCTGACTGATGAGTCTGCAGCTGGAACTCTCCTAGACAAAAGCCGTCAGCAGAAACTTGGCACCTCCAGCCACTAAGGTGATTCTGCCTCTACCTCACGTGGGACCTTAAATATCCTTTGTTCTCCTCATCCCTTAGGTCTCCCCTTCGATAGCCAAAGTAGCTGAAGTGGCTTATGTTTACAACAGGTCGTGTTTGATCTAAGAGGCACAACCAGAGCAGGGGCTGTCTCTGCATTGCCTGCCTGTGGATCCCATTGCCTGGCCTCAGTGGGAGAGGATGCACCTAGTCCTGCAGTGACTGGATGTGCTAGTGGGTAGTGATACCCCAGGGTGGGGTGCGCCCCTCCCCTTCTCAGAGGAGAAGGGAAGGGAGGAATTGGGGGAGGATCTGTGTGGGGGGGATACTGGGAGGAGAGCAGGTGATATTTAATATAGTTTTGGATAATATACTTGAAACCTAAAGAATCATTTTAAAAAGGCAGGTATTCATTCCACATGAATATGTTAAATATTGTATAAGACATTAAATGAAACTCTGCTGTCTTAGAGGCCTTCCTACCTCTGTCATATTAACACACGTGCAAGCAGTATGTGGGCAGCATCTCTGTGTGGCTACGGAACATTGAAAATGTGGCTAGGGATTGCTCTTTTCTTGTTAACTTTAAAAGAAACTTCATTTCAAAAGCCGCGGGTAGGTAGCAGTTGGCAACACGGAGGATAAAAGCACTGAGTGTCTAGCCTTGTCTCTCTCCCTCACCAGGGACAGACAGACAATCCTAAGTGGAGAAGACAATGCACACCAAGGAGACCGACTACTCAATGAGTTGCTAGTGTGAAAGCACGGTTGGAAGGAGAAAGGGAGAACAGAAAGGTTGGAATTGGTGGGAAGAGAGCTAGGTGGGTCTCGGCTACCCAGAGGCAGGGGGCTGGCGAGGCTGCCCTTCCTGCTGTGCTCTCTGACTTCTAAGCCCCTGTGATTCAACAACTCTCTTGCATTTCCACTGACAATCTCCATGTTTACGATCTTACCACCATCCTCAATTTCCAACTGCAATGAAAATTCTTGCAAGAATTCTTTCTTTTGTCTTCCATAAATATGACGGCTGCATGAAATAGCATCTGAGATCACGAAAGTGTTGGGCTTTGTATTGTCACCTCTGAACAACTATCTCGTTCCCAAGCCATAGAACCAGCGTGGGTGACCCAGCATGGGATGTCCTTCTTCACAGCCTTGGCCAGCTTCTTCCACACTGTCTGGCACTCGGCATTTATGACTCTTTCTCTCTTGCCCACTTCTGACTGGAGCCCTTCAGTTGTTTCTTAAATAGCCAGGGCTTCAATATCATCCAAACAGTAGCGGTTTTCAGCTATTATTTGCAATCCCGCCCTGTTTGCGATATCCTCTAATCACACAGGGAGTAGATTCGGTCCTCGACAATCCCTACAAGTCTCTCTTAGATCGTACCAATGGAAAAACATTCTTAAGCTGTGTCAGGGATCCAGGCACAGATAACCGGACAGCATCAGGGATCTTCTCCCTCATCATCTGCCAGGATTCCTGATGGTACAGGGCTGGGTACCCTGGGTCCTTCAGAAAAGGCTTGATCACAGTTTTTGAGTATATGTCTCATAAGGCAGGCACTAAAACTATGCAACATGGCCAAAATCAGTACTACCACTGAAGTCTGGCATAAATCTCCATACATAACATGAAGAGAAAATTATTTTTCCCTATACTGACCTTTAGTTAGTTGACAGTTCCAGTCTGAACAATATACATGGCACTTGCCTAACGTGGTTCCATATTAAATCCATGAAGCAGAGACTTCCTGAGTTACCTCCTCTGCATAAGGTCTCACTGGAATCACCACAGGGTGTAGAATCCAGCCTCTTCAGTCACGGGTAGACCTCAAGTCAGGAGCTGCTCAGCTTGGCAGGTCAAGCAGGGAAGCTTCATCATTTTACTACGATGAAGCTTAGTAGAACTCGGCCTCCCACCAGTCAGGAGAGGTGCATCCATCTTGGTTCCGTACTCCAGGGATCGGACAGACTGAGGTACACAAACATAATCCGAGGCCAACACCGCGGTGGTCTGAGCCCGACGGGCGTTGGCCTGCACCCAGGCCCTGGGCGGGTCGGGGGGCCATCGGGGTGCCAACCCAGCCAGGAGGTTTTTTGCCCAGGCCTGCGAGCGCGCCGCCGCCATTTTGCCTGCAGGACTACAGAGAGCTCAGGCGGGCAGACCTGTAAACAGGCATAGCCTAAGGCTAACAAAGCGGGGGTCCAGGCCCCAAAAGGCACAGGACTGACCCCAAGAACTGGGCGGCTTGGTGGGCCATCTGCGAGTCAACCCGCCCAGGTGATTGTTAGCAAAGCAGACTCTCCCGGCACTTTCAGGGAGCGCGGGCGCGCACGCCCGCCATCCTAGTCACCTGGCTGTCCCAATTAACAGTCATAGCCCTAGGGGAACTTTGCTCGGACCTTGGCCTCCCAGGCTTTTGCCTGGACTCAGGGACTGGGCGGCCAGGCTAACCTCGTGTGCGACAGCCCGGTTGGCGGATCGGCTGCCCAGTGGAGTGAGCGGAACACAGGGGAGGTCACAGTAGCATACACCGTCGGCACTCCCTGGGGGTGCACACAGGCTCCATCTGGTCCACAGACACAATCTGGGGCAAGGCCTCAGGCAGAAGGCCTTAGCTCTACTCTCTCCGCTTCCGGATCCAGATCAGTCTGGGCGGCAGCATTACATCTCCGAGTCCTGCAAGTGGCTAGCTGGGCTTCCGGGCGGCCAGCTGGGAGAAGTCAGTGTGCTCCAGTGAATCCAGCGGGCCCCAGCGGGAGCCTTCGGGTGCCTGCTTTGGGATCTGAACAGCCGGGGCAGCAGCACACTGTCTACAAGCAGTGCAGGAGGTAAGCTGTGCACCAGAGGCCAACTGGGAAGGGGCAGCTTGCACTGGTGAGTCCAGCACTGACAAGATAAACTAACACCAGTGAGAACTAGATGGCAAAAGGCAAACAGGAACGTCACTAACAGAAATCAAGGCAATATGGCAACATCTGAACCCAATTCTCCTCTACCAACATGTCCTGGATACCCCATCACACCAGTAAAACAAGATTTGGATTTAAAATCACTGGTCATGATGCTGGTACAGGAACACATGAAGGACATACATAAAGAAATTCAGGAGAAAATGGATCAAAAGTTAGAAGCCCTTGCAAGGGAAACACAAAAATCATTGAAAGAAATCCAGGAGAATACAAAAGCCAACAAGGAGGAAATGCAAAAAACACTTAAAGAAATACAGGAGAACTTTGGTCAACAGGCTGAGGTCATGAAAGACAAAACACAAAAAGCTCTTAAAGAAATACAGGAGAACTTTGGTCAACAGGCTGACGTCATGAAAGACGAAACACAAAAATCTCTTAAAGAATTACAGGAAAACACAAACATGCAAGTGAAGGAGCTAAGCAAAACCATCCAGGATCTAAAATCAGAAGTAGAAACAACTAAGAAAACTCAAAGGGAGACAACTTTGGAGATAGAAAGCCTTGGGAAGAAATCAGGGGACAGAGATGCAAATATCAACAACAGAATACAAGAGATAGAAGAAAGAATCTCAGATGCTGAAGATTCCATAGAAACCATGGACTCAACAGTTAAAGAAAATGCAAAATGCAAAAAGCTTGTAACCCAAAATATCCAGGAAATCCAGGACACAATGAGAAGACCAAACCTAAGGATTATAGGCATAGATGAGAGTGAAGATTTACAACTTAAAGGGCCAGCAAACATCTTCAATAAAATTATGGAAGAAAACTTCCCTAACCTAAAGAGAGAGATGCCCATGAATATACAAGAAGCCTACAGAACTCCAAACAGACTGGACCAGAACAGAAATACTTCCCGTCACATAATAATCAAAACACCAAATGTTCTAAACAAAGAAAGAATACTAAAGGCAGTAAGAGAAAAAGGCCAAGTAACATATAAAGGAAGACCTATCAGAATCACAGCAGACTTTTCACCTGAGTCTATGAAGGCTAGAAGGTCCTGGGCAGATCTCATGCAGACTCTAAGAGAACACAAATGCCAACCAAAACTACTATATCCAGCAAAACTCTCAATCACCATAGATGGAGAAACTAAGATATTTCATGACAAAACCAAGTTTACCCAATATCTATCCACAAACCCGGCCCTAAAAAGGATAATAGGAGGACAACACCAATACAAGGACGGAAACTTCACCCTGGAAAAAGCAAGATAGTAACCTTTCATCAAACCCAAAAGAAGTTAAGCATTCAAATTTAAAAAATAACGTCAAAAATGATAGGAAGTAACAATCACTATTCCTTAATATCTCTTAACATCAATGGACTTAATGCCCCAATAAAAAGACACAGACTAACTGAATGGATACGTAAACAGGACCCTACATTTTGCTGCTTACAGGAAACACACCTCAGGGTCAAAGACAAACACTACCTTAGAGTAAAAGGCTGGAAGACAATTTTACAAGCAAATGGTCTCAGGAAACAAGCTGGAGTAGCCATTTTAATATCAGATAAAATTGACTTTCAACCCAAAGTCATCAAAAGAGACCCTGAGGGACACTTCTTGCTGGTCAAAGGAAAAATACAAAAAGAAGAACTGTCAATCCTGAACATCTATGCCCCAAATGCAAGGGCACCCTCTTTCGTAAAAGAAACTTTATTAAAACTAAAAGCACACATTGCACCTAACACAATAATTGTGGGTGACTTCAACACTGCACTTTCCTCAATGGACCGATCAGGAAAACAGAAACTAAACAGGGACACAATGAAACTAATTGAAGCTTTGGACCAATTAGATTTAACAGATATATATAGAACATTCTATCCTAAAACAAAAGAATATACCTTTTTCTCAGCACCTCATGGTACCTTCTCCAAAATCGACCATATAATTGGTCACAAGACAGACCTCAACAAATATAAGAAGATAGAACTAATCCCATGCCTCCTATCTGATCACTATGGAGTAAAAGTGGTCTTCAATAGCAACAGAAACAACAGAAAGCCCACATACACGTGGAAACTGAACAATACTCTACTCAATGATACCTTGGTCAAGGAAGAAATAAAGAAAGAAATTAAAGACTTTTTAGAACACAATGAAAATGAAAACACAACATACCCAAATCTATGGGACACAATGAAAGCAGTGCTAAGAGGAAAACTCATAGCCCTGAGTGCCTCCAAAAAGAAAATGGAGAGAGCATACATTACCAGCTTAATGACACACCTGAAAGCCCTAGA
This sequence comes from Apodemus sylvaticus, assembly GCF_947179515.1. Lineage (NCBI taxonomy): Eukaryota > Metazoa > Chordata > Mammalia > Rodentia > Muridae > Apodemus > Apodemus sylvaticus. The sequence continues at coordinate 42,910,909 of NC_067494.1, forward strand.
ACAAAAAGAAGCTATTTCGCCCAGGAGGAGTAGAAGGCAGGAAATCATCAAACTCAGGGCCGAAATCAATCAAGTAGAAACAAAGAGAACCATACAAAAAATCAACAATACCAGGAGCTGGTTCTTTGAGAAAATCAACAAGATAGATAAACCCTTAGCCAGAATGACCAAAGGGCACAGAGAAAGTATCCAAATTAACAAACTTAGAAATGAAAAGGGAGATATAACAACGGAAACTGAGGAAATCCAAAAAAATCATCAGATCCTACTACAAGAGCCTATACTCAACACAACTGGAGAATCTGGAGGAAATGGACAATTTCCTTGACAGATACCAAATACCAAAATTAAATCAGGACCAACTAGACCATCTAAACAGTCCCATAATGCCTAAAGAAATAGAAGGAGTCATAGAAAGTCTTCCAACCAAAAAAAGCACGGGACCAGATGGCTTCAGTGCAGAATTCTACCAGACCTTCAAAGAAGAGTTAACACCAATACTCTTCAAACTATTCCACAAAATAGAAACAGAAGGAACACTACCCAATTCCTTCTACGAAGCCACAATTACGCTGATACCAAAGCCACACAAAGATCCAACAAAGAAAGAGAACTTCAGACCAATATCCCTTATGAACATCGATGCAAAAATACTCAATAAAATTCTTGCCAACCGAATCCAAGAACACATCAAAATGATCATCCACCATGATCAAGTAGGCTTCATCCCGGGAATGCAGGGTTGGTTCAATATACGGAAATCCATTAATACAAACCACTACATAAACAAACTCAAAGAACAAAACCACATGGTCATTTCATTGGATGCTGAAAAAGCATTTGACAAAATTCAGCATCCTTTCATGCTTAAAGTCTTGGAGAGAACAGCAATTCAAGGCCCATACCTAAACATAGTAAAAGCAATATACAGCAAACCGGTAGCCAGCATCAAACTAAATGGAGAGAAACTTGAAGCAATCCCACTGAAATCAGGGACCAGACAAGGCTGCCCCCTTTCTCCTTATCTTTTCAATATTGTACTTGAGGTACTAGCTCGGGCAATTCGACAACATAAGGAGGTCAAAGGGATACAAATTGGAAAGGAAGAAGTCAAACTATCATTATTTGCAGATGACATGATCGTCTACCTAAGTGACCCAAAGAACTCCACTAGAGAGCTCCTACAGCTGATAAACAACTTCAGCAAAGTGGCAGGTTATAAAATCAACTCAAGCAAATCAGTGGCCTTCCTATACTCAAAGGATAAGCAGGCTGAGAAAGAAATTAGAGAAATGACCCCCTTCACAATAGCCACAAACAGTATAAAGTATCTTGGGGTGACTCTTACCAAACATGTGAAAGATCTGTATGACAAGAACTTCAAGACTCTGAAGAAGGAAATGGAAGAAGACCTCAAAAAATGAGAAAACCTCCCATGCTCATGGATCGGTAGAATCAATATAGTTAAAATGGCCATTTTGCCTAAAGCACTATACAGATTCAATGCAATACCCATCAAAATCCCAACTCAATTCTTCACAGAGTTAGAAAGAGCAATTATCAAATTCATCTGGAACAACAAAAAACCCAGGATAGCTAAAACTATTCTCAGCAACAAAAGGAAATCTGGGGGAATCAGTATCCCTGACCTCAAGCAATACTACAGAGCAATAGTGTTAAAAACTGCATGGTATTGGTACAGTGACAGGCAGGAGGATCAATGGAACAGGATTGAAGATCCAGAAATGAACCCACACACCTATGGCCACTTGATCCTCGACAAAGAGGCTGAAAACATCCAATGGAAAAAAGATAGCCTTTTCAACAAATGGTGCTGGTTCAACTGGAGGTCAGCATGCAGAAGAATGCGAATTGATCCATCCTTGTCTCCTTGTACTAAGCTCAAATCCAAATGGATCAAGGACCTCCACATAAAGCCAGACACTCTGAAGCTAATAGAAAAGAAACTGGGGAAGACCCTTGAGGACATCGGTACAGGGAGAAAGAACACCAATAGCGTATGCTGTAAGATCAAGAATTGACAAATGGGACCTCATAAAATTACAAAGTTTCTGTAAGGCAAAGGACACCATCAAGAGGACAAATCGGCAACCAACAAATAGGGAAAAGATCTTCACGAATCCTACATCAGATAGAGGGCTAATATCCAATATATATAAAGAACTCAAGAAGTTAGACTCCAGAAAACCAAACAACCCTATTAAAAAATGGGGTACAGAGTTAAACAAAGAATTCTCACCTGAAGAACTTCGGATGGCGGAGAAGCATCTTAAAAAATGCTCAACTTCATTAGTCATTAGGGAAATGCAAATCAAAACAACCCTAAGATTTCATCTTACACCAGTCAGAATGGCTAAGATTAAAAATTCAGGAGACAGCAGGTGTTGGAGAGGGTGTGGAGAAAGAGGAACACTCCTCCACTGCTGGTGGGGTTGCAAATTGGTACAACCACTCTGGAAATCAGTCTGGCGGTTCCTCCGAAAACTGGGCACCTTACTTCCAGAAGATCCTGCTATACCACTCCTGGGCATATACCCAGAAGACTCCCCACCATGTAATAAGGATACATGTTCTACTATGTTCATAGCAGCCCTATTTGTAATTGCCAGATGCTGGAAAGAACCCAGGTATCCCTCAACAGAAGAGTGGATGCAAAAAATGTGGTATATCTACACAATGGAGTACTATTCAGCCATTAGAAACAATGAATTCATGAAATTCTTAGGCAAATGGATGGACCTAGAGAACATCATACTAAGTGAGGTAACCCAGACTCAAAAGGTGAATCATGGTATGCACTCACTAATAAGTGGATATTAACCTAGAAAACTGGAATACCCAAAACATAATCCACACATCAAATGAGGTACAAGAAGAAAGGAGGAGTGGCCCCTGGTTCTGGAAAGACTCAGTGAAACAGTATTCAGCAAAACCAGAACGGGGAAGTGGGAAGGGGTGGGTGGGAGGACAGGGGAAGAGAAGGGGGCTTGCGGGACTTTCGGGGAGTGGGGGGGGGCTAGAAAAGGGGAAATCATTTGAAATGTAAATAAATTATATCGAATAAAAAAAAAGAAAAAAAAAGAAAAAATTAAAAAAAAAAAAAAAGATGAAGCTTAGTATGGGAAGGAACTATGGTTCCCTTCCCTCTAGGGATCCATAGGCAGCAGTCTCTGAAGAGCCATTTCCTCAAGAGATAAAAGAAGCTCTCCTTACAGCTCTTTTACCTCATGGTCTTGTGAGGTGACTGTTTCCCGCCTTCCAGTCCCCTAAAGACTCATGGCCCTTTCTGTACATGCCATTGGCCCTACGCTCAGACTGGGTCACAGCCGGCATATATCTGTCCCGTTTTTCTGTCCAATTTCATTCCATTTTATATGGTCCAAAAGCTAAGAGACGTACATACCTTGAGCTTAGTTAAAAACCTATATCTGTTGGGGTCATTAAATTTTCCCATGTCTTGAAATGCTATAAAAGTTGTGGGCATGGCGGGATGAAGACAAGCAGCAACATAAAACCTGCCGCTGTGATTACCGAATGCTTACAGTGTCTCTGTGCCAGACAAATGCATTGAGTAACTCCCGCACATTCTTTAAAATGTTAGAATCTAACTCCTGGACAGCAGGTGTTGGCGAGGATGTGGAAAAAGAGGAATACTCCTCCACTGCTGGTGGGGTTGTAAGATGGTACAACCACTTTGGAAATCAGTCTGGTGTTTCCTCAGAAAACTGGACATGACAATTCTGGAGGACCCTGCTATACCACTCCTGGTCATATACCCAAAGGATTCCCTGGCATGCAATAAAGACACATGCTCCATTATGTTCATAGCAGCCTTATTTATAATAGCCAGAAGCTGGAAAGAACCCAGATGCCCCTCAGTGGAGGAATAGATATAGAAAATGTGGTATATTTACACAATGGAATACTACTTAGCAATTAAAAACAATGAATTCACGAAATTTTTAGGCAAATGATTGGATCTGGAAAATATCATCCTAAGTGAGGTAACCCAATGACAAAAGAATACACATGGAATGCAGTCACTGATAAGTGGATATTAATTAGCCCAGAAGCTCTGAATACCCAAGGCATAATTAGCATAACAAATGACTCCCATGAAGAAGTAAGGAGAGGGTCCTGATCCTGGAAAGGCTTGATCTAGCTTTGGAGGGGAGTATCAGGACAGAAAAAAAGGAGAGAGGTGATTGGAGAATGGGTGGAGAGAAGAAGGTTTATGAGACATATGGGGAGGGGGGAACTGGGAAAGGGGAAATCACTTGGAATGTAAACAAAGAATATACAAAATAAAAATATATAATAAAAAATGAAAAAAGAGAATCTAACTCCTGAAAACAACAAAACTGACTCTAAGAGCAACTTAGAACTGAAGATTTGTGGTGAGCAGAAAATAATGATTATTAAAATGCTATAGAGGATTTTAGCATATTAAATGTTCAAGAGCGAAATCTGAGCCAGGTGTGTTGGCATGTGGTCATAATCTCAGCTCTTGGTGTGTGGAGGTCGGAGGGTCAGGAATTCAAGACCTGCTTCAGACTGTCTTCCATTTCCTCACAAGAGTCAAATTCTCAAGTTGAACCCTAGATGAGATTCTACTGGGGAAGGCAGTGGCATGCCAACACCTCCCATTGAAACCCATCCCCACTGAGTTATTTAAGCCAATGGAATCCAGACATCATCCCATGATTTTAAGAAACCCTATTCTTAGCTCCGGTGGAGTAACTAAGGTGATGCTGTATTATAAACAACTCCCAATTATATAGCCATCCAATGCACGTGCCCCTAAAATAGGTTTAGCGATCTCTAAGGAGACTCTATCCTGAAAAAGTTATAACTTAACTCTCAAGTTTTTCCAGCTTGGATTTTTAATTAATGGATCTGAACGATGATTTCTTCTGCTGAGGCAAAAATCTGCTGATTAAATGGGATGCCTCTGCTTGATTTCTTTTTGGTTGTTGTTGCCAATTTATTTTTTCATTATTCATTTTGAAAGTAATAAAGAGATCTCCCATGCCAAGATAAAAACTGTAGAGTGAAGCATAACGAGGATTATGTTTATGTAAATAAGGCAAAAGGCCAAGCAGATCACAGTTTTAGATGCTTTTTCTTCCTACAAATGGGCCAGGGGTGAGTGCCAGCAAAGTTGTCTAGCATGGGGGCTGCTGGGAGTCACGGTTAGATCAACTTATAATACTGATCACTGTTTACACAGTACTTAAAGAAAGTATGTACAGCCCCGATGTGTCTATCTAAACTTACAGAGGTGGTAATGCTGAACTTGAACAGTTATCTAAACTTGAGCCATACTTTGCCACTGTGAGCCAATGTACTTATCCTTTCTAGCCGTCTTCTGATCTCCAAAACTGAGATGATAAAAGAAGCGGTGCACAGGCTGTGGTAAGGATCTTAACAGTAAACGCAGGTGAAGGGCAGCACTGTGTCCCACACACTGAGATGTTCTCACACCGTGCCTGGTTTGACTTACTTCTCTTCACGTTACAACAAGTCACTCCTATATCCAAGGATATTCTTTTCCCAGTTTTATAATTCTTACATAATATTTACATCTTCAACCTACTCTAAGATTTAGAAATAGCTGAAGTGTAATTCTTCACTAATTACTTTTATTATTGCTTCATGTCTAACCAAATCCTTTACAGTTCAGTAGTAGTGGTACAGAACACAAATCCTGTGCAGACCCTTGAACGTATTTACTGCTTGCTGGAGACATTTTTCTTTATTATGTGAGGGTTGCGAGTGCACTGTACTTTTAGAAAGCGTAGAAATAGGAAGCAATTATATAAATCCACACTAGTAGGCAAACACAGCTAAAACATTAAGTCCATATAAAATAATAACCATTGTATTGTGATATTAAAACAGCACTGAAGAGGATTCGAAGTAGGTTTCAAAGTTCCACTTTGATGGCCAACTTCCAAATTACTGATTATCCTTTGAAAGTAGGTACAGTTACTGTAGTTTCATAACTAAGAAGTCAGGTGCTCCTGGGGTGAGTGTTAGCCACAGGACAGCAGCACGGGTTTGAATATGACATTTCCTGATTTCAAAGAATCCATTTTCCCTTTGGCCACATGATAATAACTTTGGATCAGGGGCAGTTTTTAGTAATTACTGGGGGGAGGGGCTGACCTTCTAATTTTTAAAAATTGGGCTTTAACTCTGGTTAGCAGATACACATTAAGGCCAGGGATCACAAAAACCAACTCAGCTCCTGTTTACATCCCCATGCCACCTTTCCCCGCCTTCTTTGATTCATGCTAAAGCTTTTATGGAAATTCCCATTACCATCTTTTCCCACTAGTAGCTGACACGGGTGTACAGGCACAGAAATTACCAGGGAGGAAAATTAAGCATTGTTTCTAAGGATCAGTGCACATTTTTCCAATTGGCTATTGACCCAAGAAATGGTAATCTGTCGCAGGGTATCAGAGTCAATAGACATTTTTTGTTTACTTTTACAAAACAATCCTTTTCTTGATACTTGAGATTTATCCCAATTAATTGATCTAAATCTCCTATTGTAAATGTTCTGAGTATTAGAGACAGAAACCGATTAAGTAAATGAGCAATCAAATTTGCCTTAATGAGAGACTTCAGCAACCAAGGCATGAGCCATCATACACCCACATTCCTTATCTGAGTTCATCCACAACACACAATGCACGTAGTTTTGCATAAGTACTTTAGATATGATATAACCTACTTTACCACTGTCATTAAACAGGTCTCAAGTTTTGATGCTTTCAGTATCTTGTTTCCCTGTGCCAAACGATAAGACAAGATGTATAATGTTAATAAAGGTTATCTTTCCCTTGATTCCCAAGTATTGATTTTGGAAGCCTTTGGTATATTGAGATACCACTACCTGTTAACATGTTAACATGTGAGGACTATTTTTCTTTAGTGTTGCAGTGACAGATTATAAAAATATGGTGATGTGAAAAACAGCAAGTGATTTGTTTTCTGGGCTAAGCAATGATATTGTGAACGACACATACTTCTAAAAACAAATGACAGGATTATGGACTCCAGGAAGGGGGTCCCTACTCCAAAGGCCTCTGGGTTTCTAGGAAAAGATGTGGCTATACACCACAGTTGGCTCAGGAGTCCCCACTTTCTTCATCTAAAGATTTGGCCCCCTAAGGTCCCTTAAGGTTGAAATGTCTACAGCACAGGGAAAGAGCCCTACCTCTGTAAGGGCTTGCAAGGTTCAAACAGGTATCTCCCACTTTCCCAGCCGTTTCATGAGCAGTGTTTCATTGTGGTACCCATGCTGTGCTCCTGAGCACAGCCTTTTCCTTCTGCTCACAAGGGTCAGAGTCAGGTGAACAGATACTGCACTCACTCATGGATCCCATCCCTGATAAGCTGGTGATATCCAGGGAGCTCTTGGGAGTCGGTACCTGGAGAGCTCAGGAAACCACTTGATGATGCTGCGTATAGTCCTGCCTGTGCCTCCCCTACCATGGGTCTCTTCCTAGACAAAAAGTAGCATCTGGATTTTAAAGTCTCACTGCATAGTTATGGGCCAGTGCATACTGTATACCACCTTTAGAAAAAGAAAACTAAATTTAGGGACATTGAAATAGAAAATTAAGCCCACAACATGATTCATGGTAGACAAGCATCCTACCACTGATCTCTATAGATAGCTCAAGTGACCCAATATCCAACTTTCTAAACTGATGTAAGCCTGGTTGCTTAGGGGATAGAAATCCCTGTAGAGAAGTAGGTAGTGCTGTCAAGATACGACCATCAGTACCTTTGCAGCTTCACCAGGAATACTACCAGCAAGTGCTGATGGGGCTCTCACTGTGCCTATGCCGGACACCCCGTTAGTGGAAGAGAAACCATACCTGTCCACACAAGAGGCATCTTAGCAGTTTTAAAATCCAAGGATGAAACTGACATGGAGGACTAGAGTGACCACTGAGCCGTCACAGGCTAAAGCTAAGCTTCCAGCCAAAACATCTAAACTGACTTGGAGCCTGATATATGGTGTGAAGAGTATTGACTACACACAATACGCAGCAGGGGATAAACCTGGTGTTCACAGGACACACACTGAATGACTGGGGTAAGAGTGTACACTTCATCATGGACTCTTTGTAGAGAAAAGTTCTGTGACTGTCACTTCCAGACTTGGTATGGCTTCCAGGGACCATGATTCCAGATTCTCCCCAGGACCTGAGATGCACAGGACCTTATCAGCACAGAGGTGAGGCCCGCGCAGCTCGGTTCAGTGATGTTGGGCAGGGATCTTCTTTTGTTCGTACACTGCTTCAGGTCCCAAGTATTACAATGTGTGGTCCTCAGGTGGAAGTCCCAGTCTGAGAGAACTTGAGAAAAGCCTTCAATGCCCCAGATGAAACGAGCGGGCACATGGATTGGAGGAAGGACAGGCTGGATGTAGAGATACCAGAATACACAGTCCTTTGGCTGTCAGTGGCATCAAGCTCTCTTTCAATTACATTTTCTGGAATGCTTGAGGCTTGGGTATCCCGGATGCCCAGGGATTCGGATTAACCGAGACAGCTGAGAAGTTTTGGGATGACGTAAGCCTCCTTTCCATTATGGCCTTCACTTGACTCTTGCTTTCTTGACTCCTAAATTAATTCTTTCATCTCCTTCCCAGAAGCCTTGTCTTGGATTTCTGCAGTAGTTAAAGGCCTGGTAGGAGATCTTTTACCTTTACCCTGCTCCCCTGCCAAGTAAGATAAGATCCACGATCCACGTTGCAAAAAGAATCACCATGTGAAACCTTATTGCATCTCTGCTTTTTAGTCCATGTCCCTGCAGCAAAGGCTTGGTGTTATAGGGTGTGGAAGTGACATCCAGAACTGTAGAGCACTTAGCTTAAAAGGAAGCCTGAGAAAGAGGGTGCTTTTACCAAGTTCCCGCCCCACCCACGGTTATACGGCTCGGGTATCAACTGCTGCCCATCCACGTTAGGAGATGTTACTGCTTTGCTCACTTAGAAGATAGTTTTTTCTTCATCAACATTTTCTCTTGGACACTGAAATATGTCAGTATTCCAAACTGCATCTGCACAGTGACAGCAAAAGAGAAAATGCACAAACACCTCTGTTTGCTATGTTGGATGTATCTAAGAAAAAAATGTAGGGAGAGCCCTGGTGCCCATGTAGGTCAGAAGAGGGTGTTAGATCCCCTGCAACTAGAATTACAAAGAGGTTTTAGCCATTGTATAGGTGCTGGGAACTGAAGGGAACTGAACCCCAATCTCTGAAGAGTAACAACTGCTCTTAACTTGTTAGCCATCTCTTGAGTCCCATAACACTATTTTTGAAAGCAACATCAGGCCCTCCCACTTGTTACCATTAAAATAAAAATTCGAGACTTACTTCCTAAAACCGATGCTAATATCAGGAAAGAGCTTATTTTCTCTGCTCTTTGAAGAGTAGGTAAATAGACATTTCCACCTGTTGCTTGATGGGTATAATTATGTCAGCAGCTGTGAGTTGACATAGGCCCTGTGTCACTCTCTGGCCCTTCTTCTCTGGACTGGTGCTAAGGGCTCACTTGCCTCAGACTGTGCAGAACCTACCAGTCCTTGAAACAAGTTTCCTAAAGGAAACCATTGATTGCATCATGTCCCTTACATGTCTCCTAGAGGCCTTTCTGGGTGAGTGGAACTCACCTGCTTAGTAATTTCAGCACCTGGGCTGCACGAGTCTTACTTCTGTGTGCCTCCCTTTCGCTGTTCCTCCCTGGTCGGTCCAAACCAATTCGTGTCTTCACTCAGCACACCTCTTACTCTCGGAATATTTACATGGAACTTGGAAAGAAGTTCTTAAAATGTAGGCATCTACCTCACACTTTTATGGACAATTGACCTGCATGGGGGAGAGTTGTGTCGAGAGAGTCATTCCCAGCCAGGGCTGGGCATAGGCTCCGGAGGATGGGAGGGGAGCACTCCCTGTGCTCTCTGGTAGGGCAGCTGCTGGCCGAGTGGCTACCGAGCACCTAATCCATACCTTGTATAAGCAAGGAGGGAATGTTAATGCATTTAATTAATTTAACTATAAATACTTTGCTGGCTAGTGTTTATCTGAGTTTGAGAAACACTAGTATAAGGAGATATATTCATTAAAGTTGACTATAAGCCTTGGCGGATTTTTAAGTTTGTAGATTTTTTTGTTGTTGTTAAATAAATGTAAAAATAATTTCTGCCTAGTAAAAGAGGCAATAGCAAAATATATGGTGTGAGGGACATTTTGCTGTTGAGAAACAGCTAACTTCTCAGATATTCCCTGAACTGTTCATAATATTTTTGTCCCTCATTAATTGCTTAATTACAACATTTTACCTGCATTTACTCTATATTTTGCTCTGAGAGTAATTTTGTGTTTTGTGACTTGTTCTGTAGCACGTCCTTGTTTTGAAGTCTATGAGACGTTCTTACTTTTCCCCATGCTCTTCCTGCCTCTGTCCGCATCTAAAGCAGTAGGCAGCCTCCTGTTTCTACAAGACCCAATCGACCATTCCCATCCTAAGACATCCTCTGGAGATGTCTTAATCGATTCTTCTATCAAATGCAAAGTGATCAGGTTTTGCCTACTTTTTTCTCAGGGTGCTAAACTCCTTATATCATATACATATTAATATATAGGCCACATAGATGCCATTAGTAGCAATGGTCAATATTAAGGGAAGAGATCATCAAGCAACCAGTTTGGAAACTAACACTGGAGTATGACAAAGTCTTTTTGCAAATGATGAAATCAAAACAAACTGACCTCAAAATAACTTAATCTCTGTGACAATATAATGAGGTATGTTCTGCTGGGCCCATTAAAATGACATGCAGTTGGATAATTATTTCTACAATGTCAGGATTCTAAAGCTAAAAGTTTCACAGCTTCTGTTATTTGGCAATGCCAAATGGATGTTGTCAAAAAATTAAATCTAAATTGGTTATAAATCTTCATTTAACTGCACCATGCAGGGAAGGTTACATTGTAACAGCCATGCTTTTGTCATCATTAGGAAAAGGCAGAGTCTGATTTTAACAGTATTAAGACTATTGAAATTATTGTTTGTTCTACATAATTGCCATTGGGACTGAGCCTTTTGATGATCAACCCTGAGTGTATGGGCAAGGCCAACAACAATGGACAGCAGGGCAAAGAGCATTCTGGTCTACCAGTGATGCTAGGCCTCCCTGACCTACTGTGACCACCTTGTATGAAGGCTACTTTGCTTTTCGAACTACATTTTCCTAACTGATTAAAGGATCTAATTTCAGAAAACAGCCCATTTTCAACCCAGTTTGCCTGACTTTTTGAGGCAATGACCTGTGGTTTGATCACCTGTCTAAACCATCTGGTGGCTCATTATAATCCTACAAATGGTCCCTCAAAAGCTCCATCATGCCTTTTAGCAGCGGCAGCAACAACCACACAGACAGGGAGGCCTGATAAGTGGCCACTCCCTGGTGGAGGCAGTTTCTGTGGAACCAAAGAACGAAATTGGACCACAGTAATTTTTAATGTCATTAAAAACCTACTGTGAGATAAAGCTCTTTTTTTGGTTTGCATATGAATATCGGGAAGAAAGCTTTGGGAAATTAGACATCAAAAGAAAATCCTCAATGACTTTTAAAACTCAGGTTAAATGTGGTTTGTAATAGCAATTGTGGCATACACTTATGCCATGGGAAGCCTATAAGAAGCTCAGCTCTATGGTGAGACCCGATAGCTATAATATTAAGCATGCATACATACACATAGAGTCAATAAATATACTCCCACAATTAATATTCACAAACTATACATACTTGACTTATAAACATTGTTTATGTCAGAACAAAGTAGAAAAATATGAGGTATTAAAATTAAGTGTGCTTTTTTCTAAAAATAAATTTATTTATAGTTTTTTTAAAATAATCTGTAGCTGTCCATCAAAAGTCTCTCAGATGATCTACTGAAATTATTGATGATCTCGTCAGATATTTTTTCTTTCATTTTTGCCTCATATAGAAAAGATTTAATTTAGCTTAATTTTGTTGTATTTTTTCCTGAGTCTTTTTGAGTTTGTTTAATTTAACATTTGCAAAGTATTGCATTATTATGGCAAAAGATAATTCTTTAAAGCAACAGTTTTCCAAAGATACCCCAAAATAAAAATCTATCATCTACCTATCTATCCATCTATCCATCCATCCAACCAACAACCCACCTAAATAATTAACTACCAATCAATTACCTTTTAGGAAATGAACATACATATAGCCAAGAAAGAGTTTTTAAATAAAAGAACAGCAGTATCTCCAGAAGGGAACAGTAGCTAGAAGAAGTCATGGTGATCAAGCCAATAAAGAGAACTGTTTGTGAGGAAAAACAACTGCTCAATTTGCCAATGAGCCCAGGGATAAAGATCACAGAGAAACAACTCCTGCTTTTGCAAACTAGCAGCTTCCAGGATTGACTCCAATCCAGATTGCTAATCTACTCCAAAACACGCATGCTGGGTTTCCATTGCTGCCGTACAAACAGAACAGACTCCCGTGAGGTCGTGAGCAGCCCCAGGTTCATCACGGCATCGGTGATTATGAACTGCATTTCCTGCTGCTGTTAGGCATTATTGAGTGAGCACTTACTTCAACGCCCGCATGATGTTGTGTTCTATTGACGACCACTGAAAAGCTAAGGCTCAGTTTGTGAGCATGCAGATGAAAAGTAAAGTTTGGCAATGTAATTTACCCAGAGTTGCAGGATTTGCTAAGTGTCATCCCAGAGGTTTAAACCTGGCTCTGTGCGATTCCAATGTCCCTGTAGTCTCTGCCATAGCCCACCTCAGCCTTTAGAGACAAGCTATGATGCTTAGAGGGGAGCATGTCTTTCTGGAAAAGCAACAATAGAGATACAGGAAGAGAGGAAGAGGAAGAACATAGTGTAGTAGTAGACTCAGGAATAACCAGGTTTGGGTGCTGTGTGGGTATCTCAGCAGCTGTTAGGATCCAAGAACGGGTCTTTAAGATATTCTGAACCTCGGTTTCTTCATCTCAAACAGAAATAACAATACATGCCTCTTACAACATCTGACAACAATAAGTACAATCTAATGTACTTGCCTGGCATGCAAATCCATGGCATGGAAATGCACAGGGCTGCACCCTATTAGACCAGCGTGTGAAGGAGAACCCTCAGCAGAAAGACAAATAAATAGCTGAATGACCAATCAACCAATCAAGAGCTCATGGAGATCCAAATGCAAGTCCCTGTGTAACAAGTGAGATGTGAACCTGTAATCCCAACATACTCTCAGAAGTGAAAATCAGGGAAAGTATGAGACCCAGGGCAGCCTGGGACCTCTAGCGATACTGTGTCTTAAAACAAATAAACAATCAACAACAACAGAACAACATGAAACATTCAAAGCTGGGGTGGGCAAACCCAAGACTTGTAGTATTCAAGGCAGCCCAGAAGGGGCTACAAGAAATGTAAAGAAGGAAGTGTCTGAGGGATAATAGAGGCCACACTCAAGTATGAGGGCCTCTAAAAGGGACCTCCACAGGGACAGGACAGGCAGACAGACACATACCAGTCTTCTTCCATTTCTTTCTTTCTTTCTGATCTTCTTTTGAAAGAAGATGTAGAGGGACTGTACCTCTAGATAGCACCTACCATTCTGTATCACTGGCTGGCTACCCAAGTGGCCATTTTCATGAGCTAAGAGGACATGGTGCCAACTCCTCCAGTGCCCCCTTTAGGTGCCATCACATCGTTAAATCAGAGGCACTGACAGCAGGCCTGGTCCTGACAACCTTGTTTCCTTTCAGAGCTCTAATGCACAGTCTGACTGTGTTTTCCCAGAATGCTTACTCCTAAAGTGAGTGCATGAGGAACTGCCCCCCCCCTTTGTTCTGTTCACTCTCAGTGCCCGGCTCTGTATCTAACATCTGCTGCTTTTTAGAGGGATGGAACTGACAGAAGAATGAGTCGGACGTCACCATTCTGGTGTCTGTCACTCTGAATCTGTGTCATTTCTTTGACGGTAACATGGTTGAGGAATGGAATTTGTTGAACTACAGATAACAGTAAGATACTGTTCCTGCAGCCCTGGTCTTGACTGCTATCTCAATGCAAAGTCCTCAAAGTGAAAATGCCTTCTGTGATATCAAAAGGATTTCAATCACATTTGGAGCATCTGTGGTCAGTGCTTCAAATAACTGTTCTCAGATTGCCAGGTGAATAGCTTAGTCTCACAGACCAAGTTTTACACAAGCTGGGATCCATTGCCTAGCATCATTTTATTACCCATATAAGATGACTTTAATATATAAAACATAAATAGCAGTAGCAGTGAAGATAGCCACTCCTTTGCTGAGGTTGCCTGCCTGATATGGCAAAGAAGAAGAGAGTTTATACATGTATAGCCCACCTTAAGTGCAGAGGATGATACAGGAGGTGGACCTGCCATGGTTACATGAACTCCTTTATCAAACATCTCCAGACTTTCCCAGAGCAAAGAAGAAAGGGAAAAAGAGCATCCCGGGCCTTTGAAGTCATGGCCTGCCATGTTGTGAGAATCCATAAGAGGGCCACATGTCAAGGCACCACACGGACCTCTAAAGCTCAGAGAAGCTCTAATTAGTCAACAGCCATCAAAAACATGGAGGCTTCAGACTTACAACAGCAGAAGTACGTCCTGACAATAGTCAAGAGGACTAGGAAAAGAACCCCAGACTTCAGAAGGAAACACACTCTAGCCACTGCCTGAATTATAGCCTTATGATTCCTGATCACAGACTCCAGCTCGTCCATGCTCAGGTTTGTTACCTATAGACATCACGATTACAAATGTGTGTTGTTAGAAGACATCAAACCTGTGGTACTTCATTGCATAGCACATAATGATTATAGGTGAGTTGTCTTCTAAATCTCAGTTAGCTTTGGTTTTTATAGATGAAAATCATACACAGATTACAGAAGAATGCAGTACAAGTACTTAGTGCAGTCATTTCTTTCTGTACAAACTGAGATAAAGGGATAATAGGATAGGGCCTAAGGGCCCAGTCAGTTAATGTTAATAACAGGAGTGCACCTTATAGGGCTGGCAATCTCCTATACCAGTTAGATATGCCTGTAAACAAACAAACAAAAGGAAGTGGATGATGGATCAATCTCCCATGCCAACAGGTTGAATAGCATATAACAATTTTCATCAAATCTGACAGCATCTATACACTTATATACACATACCAAGAAAGGCAAATTATTATTTCCTTTAAGGTTTTTATTTACTGCTAGTGTGTATGGTGTAAGATGTATATGCAAATGTTCTTGAAGCATCACGCAGAGTGGAGCTATTTCCTGGTACCCTTCTATGAAAACACGTGCTCCCAGTGGTCTTAGCTTGAGATAGCCCTAAGTCCTGCTGCTCCATGGGAAGGCCCTTGGCTGTGAGGAGGGTTATTGTGATCTGTTTTTAAAGCACAGTGATGAAAACATCTCTGACGTGACTTGGATCTTTGATATTTTCACAACTGCGTGGCAGATATTGGTTTCTGATTGTAAATTTAGTGCTAGGGAGGCTGAGGCAGAAGGATTTAGGATTCCAGGAGGGTATGTGATTATCAGAAGGCATCTTGCTAAAAACAGCAGTAACCAGAAAACAGGGCCAGGCAAACAACAGTGACAACAAAACAGGATGTTTTATTTTACATAGCAGCATTATGGCATTACAGCCGGAGAGACTGCAGATGAAGTTGATCTCTCTCTGTGAACCCTGAGCAGCGTCTCCTCATCTCCGCACACTCCAGGGAGTGTGCCCTGCAAATGGCAGACACTTAATAAGCATGCACTGACCAAGAAGTAAGGTGACCAGACAGATCCCCAACACAAAGGCGACAGCATCGCTAGCCAGTGTGTCTTCCTAGAACACACTTACTGTAGAGTTCAGTAGAGAAGGTCAGCTGAGAAGTAGTGAATAATTAATCTCATAATGAGCTGCTGCTTTACACTAAGTGACTGAAATATAATATGATCCCAAACTCTGGCTAATGCAAAGATACTGCTTTAAGTAGAATAATAATCTGACGGGCATTGGGTTAAAGAAGGGTAATTTTATACAGTTTACATAATCAGTAAAATCTGTACCTGCACATGTGTATGATTATATATATATACATATATGTATATATATGTATGTATCTCTCTCTCTCTCTCTCTCTATATATATATATATATATATATATATATATATTTGTCTGTCTATTTATCTATCTATCATATCTCTCTTTCACTCTGTGTGTGTGTGTATGTGTGTGTGTGTGTGTAAACATATATCTAGTTGTACAAATGCCTCCTCTTTCCTCCACTAATCCCATTGTAACTTGTACAGATTCAAAAGCCATGGCTTAGAATCCCCGCTTCCTGCCTTGGTTCCTCAGACAAGCACTACCATGCTTGGTGACTGTCAAATGGTATAATCTTCTCTTTACCCTTCATGCCCAACAACAAGTAAGGCAACGAGTAAGAGCTTACTGAATATAAATCAAATGGCTGACATGTCCTGACACTTCCCCCAAACTTGAAAGCAATAAAGCCTTGTTAACAATGACTTGACACAGTTACTCTGGTGTGGTGTCCATGCTAATGGTATGGACTAAAATGGCTGCTTGCAGTCAGGGGGAAAAGGAGCTCGCTATAGTCACCTTGCAAGTCTTGAGTGGAGGCTTGGCTTGGCCGTGCATGGCTGCTAAGCCTTACACTAATCACTCCCAAGGTTCTTCATCGCCACCATTCCAAGAATAAAAACCACCACTAGGCGGGAGCCCTGCCATCTTGTTCACTCGTGTGGTATCTTGTGTAAGAATGGCCCCCGTATGCTTACACATTTAAAAGCTTGGACCTCAAGTTGGCAGAACTGTTTGGGAAGGATTGGGAGGTGTGGCCTTGTTGGAGGAGGTGTGCCACCAGGGCTGGATTTGAGGTTTCAGAAGACACATGTCATTCACAGAACATCCTCCCTCTGACTCGTGATTGTGAATCAATGAATCAAGATGTGAGCTCTCAGCTCTTCCTTCTGCCAAGCCACTTCTCTGCCAGCATGGACTCTAACTGGTTGAAACTGAAAGCCCCCACTAATGCTGCCTTTAATAAATTGCCTTGGTCATGGGGTTTTATCACAGTTAGAAAAGCAACTAAAGTAACTGCTATATAGTTCAATCTCATGAATACAATAGCAATTTATATTCCAAAGCTGTTAGTCTTCAATTATATATTTAGGAAGAAAAATAACACATACACATAAGGAAGGGCATATTATCTAGTATATCTCAACTATGGAAAGATTTAAAAATGTGCTTCCTTAGAACATGGCCCAGTATTAAGGACTGGGCATTTTTACTTTGGGCATATAGAACTCTCGACCTCAAAATTAAACTGCACATTCAACCCACCATCATGACATTGGCCTGTGACTCAGTCTTAGCTATGATAGAGACGTTCAGCTTTCAACCTTCACAGTTTCATAAAGATGCAATTTCACATACCTAAGGTAATGTTCAACAGCCTTGGAATAGCACATAAACCTTAAGAAACTATTCAGATAAAGTGGGGGGATTTCAGTGGTATGGGCATGCTGCTAGTAGGCCTTGGAAACATACCAGACACTGGCTATGAATGTTCACTCTGTTGAGTGAGGCTGGGCACTTTTCCATTCTATCATTTGCCTGTCACATTCATGGAAAATATCCTTGAGGTGAAGAGATGGGGCTGGAACATGAGCCCTAACCCTTCTGAAAGGTGACATTGTATAAGCAGTCCATCATACAGTACATGGATGTGAGGACCCATGTCAGTCAGTGCCTGGGCTTGTTAGGAACTGAACAGACCTCATCTCACTGCAGAGAAGACAACAGAACTGACGTTAGGCTCACTTGCACCCTCTCCAGTAATCTAATGGCCCACATTTCCTCTTCTGGAACTGTGGTCAGATTCAACCTCATCATCGTTTGGACTTTTTCACACCAGAACTCATTCTCTTGCAGGAAGCAACAGATCCCTCACCTAGGCACTGCTGCCTAGAGGCTGCTGATGGGGACCAGTGTGCCACTGAGTCTCAGCTGCTTCCTCTGGCTGCCTGCCTGGTGTAGTTTAGGTGACCACATACATGCCCACGAGCACTACCACGTATGTACTTCTTGTTCTGACAGGAAAGCTGATGTCGCACATGTCGTATGCTGTTTAATGTGCAGTTGTGATAATGGCAAAGATCACCTCCTTGTTTTCAATTCTCTCCATGTGGTACATGAGTGGAAAGACCCTGACTTTGCCTAAGAGAACCAGGCTCTGGTGTTGACTCTGTCAACTAGGATTTGTAGCAAGCTGGCTCAGCCTCCTTGAGTATTAGTCTCCTCCTCTCGTCAGAGAGACTTGAGGTAAATGAACAAGGATCTGTACAAATATATCTATCTAGATTCATATACATGTTAACATTGAATACAGAAATGCATATACAATTCATGATTATGCTTAAAAGGTATATTTTGACAAAAAAGTAAATACCTGCCCACCCATACATACAACTCCCCAAACACATGCACTTGTACACACATTGACACACACATGTACACACATAGATAAGGCACACACACAGACATATATATAGGCACGCATACTTACACATATACACACACACACATATACATATAGATAGACACATGTACACACACACACACACATACACACACATATACATACATACATCACGGGAAGCACTGGTTCCTAGTGGATTCTACTGCACAAGTGATGGAAGTAAAAGAATTAAGAAAAAAGAAAGAAAGAAAATCAGAAAAAAAATCTCGGCAAAACTGAAAGAGCTTGGTGAGAAAGAACCAGAGTCCAGATCTTAAGAGACTCAGGTGGCGGGGAAGAGGCAGTGAGAATGGCCAGGCCTTAGCATCACTTGGTGACTACAGTTGCACCTGTGCACACATCTTGTTTTCATGCATGTCATTAGTTACATGGTTGGTATATTTCTCTAATAAAATTCACCATTCAGGCATTTTTATCCTTATGTCTCTCTTTAGCAGTTTTGTTAACTTTTACCTAAGAAACATTTTGAAAGTGTGAGGTTTCATCTCCTTAATGTGGTGAACAAAACCACTGTCCCTTTTTCTATTTATATTATCAGGTGTAAGATTCCCCACACGTACTTCTCCAACTCTCCCTACATCTATTACAACCCAATTCCTGAAAACTATGGTTTTTCAAAACCCAAAATATATCCAATTATAGTTTTAATGTTAGAGACTCTTAAAATGGTCAATAAATCTGAAACCCACAAACATTTCAGTTTGGGTTTAGAAATAGTTCAACTATGTGAGCCCTGCGTTACAAAATTGTAGCATTGATTTTTCACTTTGTGCTTGACCTCTACACGAAAGCCTAAAGGACTGATGTCTGATTTTACATCAATTTATCTCATTCTCCCCACCTTGCTCTTTACCTTGGAAAACATGGACAGGAAAATATTAGACTTTGATGTAGTTTGCTTTAACTGTCAACTTGATGTAGTCAGGGGGAACCTGAGAAGGCCAACTCGACAAATAGATTGCTTAGATCACAGTGGCCCGTGGGAATGTCTTGTTTTAACTGTTGTGGGAGTTTATGGATATGATTGCTTTGTTTGCATATATGTCTGCGCACCAGAAGAGGGCATATATGATTGTAGACCACCATGTAGTTGCTGGGAATTGAACTCAGAACCTCTAGAAGGACAGCCCACTTATGGGTGGCTCCATTCCCTTGGCAGGCATCCTCAGCTATATACCAGAGCTAGTGAGGCATGAATGAGCAAACGAGATGCCAAGCTACATCTCTATATTATTCTTGTCCTCAGGTTCACGCTTTGATTCCCTGGCCTGACTTCCCTCAATGATGCCCTTCCGTCTGGAGGTGGAAGATGAAATAAGCCTTTTCCTCCCCAAGCTGCATTTTGTCAGGATTTTGTATCACAGCAACAGAATACAATTACAGCTGCTACCACTGTTATCCCCCAAGTTGTATCCAGAGTCAAAGTTATATGAGTTATTTATTCATCAGGGATGGAAGTTCCCTCATGTGCTAGTGTTCACATAGAGACTACCAAAATCACATTCTAAAGAGAAAGAGCTAAGTTCTCCATATAGAACTCTGAAACATGGATCCAAATAGTCCCTTTAACCCTGAAGTCTAGAAAGAAGGAGATTTTTCACCTTATACTTGATCTCTACAAAAAGAAGAAGGGCCTGAAGAAACGGCTCAATGGTTAAGAGCACTGACTACTCTGTACTCATAGAAATTCTAAGTTCAATTCCCAGCAACTACACGGCAGCTTACAACTAAGATCTGATGCTCTCTTCTGATGTGCAGACATACATGCTAACAAAGCAATCATATACATAAATGAACCTTTGCAGGTCTTGGTGGCACACACTTTTAATCCCAGTGCTTAGGAAGCAGAGTCAGTCAGATTTGGAGAGTTTGACACCAGCATAATCTACATAGTGAGTTCCAGGTATGCCGGGGCTATATACAGAGACCCTATCTTAAAAAACAGGCATCTAAAAGCAGGCAGTTCACTTGGATATAGTGGCACACCCTTATAAATCCCAGCAATTCAGAAGGTTGAGACAATGGAAGCATTGAACTCAGAAATATAAGACCGGCTTTGTAAACATGGAAAGACATGGAGTCAAAGTAAAAATCAAGACAACAGTTTGCATTAAAAAATGAAATACACAGTAAGGGAACCTTGGTGTCCTGTTGTGAAGGTCAGTTACATTATGACTTGGTGTTCACATCCCTGAATGTTGTTGTATATAGAAACCCCCAGGTTCAAGCTACAAGAACCTCAGTGCTGGAACCACTGAGAACTGAGCATGAAATGATCGCAGAATAAGAGGGATTGGAACATATGATGGAACAGACGTCTCTTATCTTTATTTTTATTTAAGGCAGTATGTTTTAGGTGGGCATATTTCAACTGAAATATGAAATTCTCAAAAATCACTACATTCAGATCAACTTGTCTGTAAAAGAAAATCATCATAAGAACTGTGGAATTGATATATAAAATAGTTCCTTGGAAGGGGTAGAAAGCGTTACATATGAAATCCAAAGCGAGCATGGGTCCCACATGTTATTATCCACATGTTATTATAGACCATGTATCAAGTTAGAGACTAAAGACAGCCCTAGGCCACTTCAGAGACAGTTAAGTATTGGGCAGCAGCACCATAGAATTTCCTGCATTCTGGATGGGTGTGGATTCTCGGTTAAGGATTTTGCATATGAGATTATGAGTCATTAAAATGGAATGGCAGACATTCATGGGGAAAGTATTTAATCCATCGACCTCCCTTTTGCTGAAGGATAGCTAACTGGTATGAAATTTATGTCTGATAAGAATGTGAACTGATTGAAGTTATAAATATCTTCAAAGAACCATACAGAGCTCATTAGAACCTTTTTTTTATTAATGAGAACAAAACAGGAAAATTATCTCTATCTCATGTGTAGGAAGATCCAATAATGCACTTTCTGTTCTAATTTAGGCACATCAGTGTAAGAACTCTGACTTATTTTATTGGACTTTGAACCAAGGGTTACATGTGTTCTAAGCAGGTATTCCATAGAGCTCTGTCCCCCCTTCCCCCCTCAAGACAGTGTCTTGCTAAGTTACCTAGGCCATCCTTGAACTCACTGTATAGCCCAGACAAAGCTCCTCTTATAATCCTTATACTTTGCCTTCCTGAATAGTTGAGATTATAGGCCTGCACCATCAGACCTGGCTCAAAATTTCAGTATCACACCATTAGGACTATTTTTCCTTTATTTTATGTGCAGTGCTTATGGAGGCCAGAAGAGGGCATTGGATCCCTAGGAACTGGAATTCTAGTTGTAGATTACCATATAGGTGCTGGGAACTAAATATGGGTCCTCTGCAAGAATAGCAAATGCTCTTAAGTATTGAGCTATCCCTTCACCCTAGCTTAGGTTTTAAAAATGCACTTAGACTTTATGTGTGAGTGTGGTCACTCAATAGAGACCCTCCAACAGCATAAACCTGACAGTAGGTTTCTACTAGCAGCTCTCTGACCCTCTGTGGTGCTGTAAGGTAGATCCTCAGCTGGTCCCTGTTTGAGGAGATCCAGTCAATGGTGCCTTTTCTCTTTCTGTAGATCCTCACTGCTTAGGTGATCTTGTACAATCCCCATGTATTGTATATTTTTTCTCCTTGTTGTTAAAAGTACCTGACAAAAGCAACTAAAGAACACTTACTTTGGCACACATTTGGAAAGTACAGTCCATGACCAGGTGGCAGCCTGTCAAACCACATCCACAACCAGGAAGCAGAATGCAGTGTACACTGTGTCTCCGCTCACTCTCCCCTTTTCACACAAATCTAGGACCCCAACTTACTCAACCACCTCTCCCCTTTAGGGTGGGTGACTGGGTCTTCCCACCTTAATTATCCCAGTCTAGAAACCCCCTCACAGAAATGCACAGTCGCTTATCACTATGGTGAGTCTCAGGTTCTCTCAATGTAGAATGCCTGTGAAGACTTAAACATCCAAACTCATGCCTATTTATATTTTCAGTACTATTGTTTTGTTAGTTGATTTTGGTTTTGAGATAGGGTCTCAGCCTGCACATTCCAGGGTGGTCTAGAATTTATTATGTAGTTCAGGCTGGCCTAGATTTATCAATCCTACTAATTTATTAATCTGCTGAGAGAGCAGACCTACATTCACACACAAAGCTATAGTTCAAGTTTTAACTTCTAGATTTGTATGGAAAATAATCTCAGTCATATGTATTGTCATCTATAAGTTAATAAGTCTGTCTTAGTGTTTTTATTGATACAAGGAAAAAAAAAGCATGGAGCAGAAAGTGTTTAGTCAGCTTGTACTTCCACATACCTGTGCATCACTGAAGGAAGTCAGGGCAGGAACTCAAGCAGCAGGAACCTAGAAGCAGAAGCTGATGAAGAAGACATGGAGGGCCCTGCTTACTGGCGTCTTCCCCATGGCTTGTTCAGCCTGCTTTCTTATAAAACCCAGGACCATGAGCCTAGGGATGGCGCTACCCACAATGGGCTGGGCCCTTCCCCATTGATCATTAATTGAGAAAATATCTTACATCTGGATCTCAATGATGCATTTCCTCAATTGAGTTTCCTTCTTCTTTGATGACTCTAGTTTGCATCAGATTGACACACAAAACCATCCAGTATGATGTCCAGATTAGAACTCTTCATTATTCTCAACAAAACCTGCTCCTGCCTAGATGGCTCCATCTCAATGAAATAGCCCCGTTCACAACCAAGCACTTAAGATAAATACCTGTGAGTCATCTTTCTCTCCCCATTTCCATAAGCCTATGCTGCGGGTTCTATCTCAGGAATCTTGCCAACCAGACTCCTTTCCATGACCCCCAAACAGATTCATGCGTAACAAAGATGCCACCGTATTTTATGTGGAGCTCGGAACTGTTTCCCCGGCTTCCAGTTGTGTCCTCCCAGGCCATGTCTCCACTGGAGGCGAGAGCAGTGTTGGACAGACAAGTCCGGTCTGCTATGCTTGGTGTCCTCTGATGTCTCTTCTTTACACACACCTTGTCTGTCTCCTAACCTGATCTGGCCACACCGCCTCTGTATACCTGGCTCAGCATCCTCACTCTGCATTGGCCCTTGCCGTTCTTACCACACCTTTCCACTATTCCTTCCAATATTCTGTTGTGAGGCCCATTCATCTCCCAGGGTCCCTTGCAGTACAACTACCTTTCTTTAAATTGTTCACCTTTTACACAAACTGTCCTTTCAATCTGTTTCATGTTTGTTTCTGCTGTGGTTGTGGCTATGTTTTCAGACCCAACACTACCTCAAAGTGAGTGCATAATTGACACAGTTATGTGTTGACAGGCTATCTTCCCTAATTCGAGGTAAGCTCCATGTAGGCAGAAATTCTGTTAGTACCATTGTAGCATCCAAGTGTCTGTAGCTATGCACTCTGCTACAGAGATGATACTCAGTATCCCTTAAATGAAAGAGACATAAATGAATGCACACTTTTCTTTCCATCCTGTCTTTGTCAATGATCCATAGATTCTATTTGTATAAATGTAAAGTGAGATGATAGTTAACTTTGGATAGGCGGGTTTAAGTTTTAATCAAGCAGTCACTACATTAATATAAATATATAAATGTATGTATATATAGTATGTGTGATTCTGTGATTCTTCTAGCAGTAAATTATTAAACTATTGGCACATTTGTTGGGTAGCAATGAATACTTGAATTAAATATAGGTGTGTGTTTGTTTGCTGCACACAGGCCAAGAAGTAGGTTGACAGTAGCACATTTTAATAGAACTGGATGTGCAAGGGTGAATTTGCTACCAGGAAGCCATCTCCTGAGCTAGAAACATCTGCTGCAACAAGAAGCATGCCCTATTTGAAACAAATACTTATAACATCTTCCTACACAGCAGATGATGGCTCATTGATTTTAACACTCTTTAGGCTCCACAAAAGCCCCAGAGGATGGATGAAAGCCATGAAGAACTGCCAACAGCCAGCTAGCCTTGAAGTTTGGTGAAATCCAGGGAATGAGCCAAGAAGAAGGCATCTGGCTGATAACCAACCTCCCAATTTGGTCCAGATATAGTTAGCAATTGTTATGATCGTATTTTAAGACTGTTTAGTCTGAACAGTGTGTCCCTAGGACCAGTCTAGTGACTTCAACATTCATTCAATCATATCTAACATAGAGCATCTACAGCTTGAAGATAACCTACACCACTATTGACAACAGGGGAGAGTCCCGCAAATCTAACAATAGCCTGGAGAGATCACATTCTGGCTTTTCTATTACACAGTGAACCACATCTACAGAAACCCTTCTGCTAATTCACTGCTCCTGTCTTGCACCAGGCAAACTATTTCACATCGAATAAGGTTTCCTTGGCTCTTTGAGGCAATGCTTTATAAAAATTCTAGGCATGCTCCATCTGAAAAATAACTTTAAAAATCTCTTGTAGCTTTCTGGCTTTTTTCCCATCTCATAAAAAAAAAAATATTTGAGACTATTCAGACACCTGTCTTTTCAGTGTGATGTAAATCAATAGGTTGACTATTTCTGCAGTACAATAATGCTATAGACGTTAGAGTAATTTTATACACAGTTTATCAGCTTTCTAGGTAAAGATTAATTCCTTAGGAATTGTCAGAGGTTTAATAAATTCCCTGTCTCCATCTTACCCCTTCCCATGTTGACCCTCTTTCCTCTCCTTCTCTCAAATGCCAGTCCAGTTAGTTACAAAGGAAATACTGCAGAGTTATATGAAAATATCCCCCTACTGGAAGGCTAACTCTTCCAGTGTGTTCTTCAATGACCACCAGTCCAAACTAAAATGCTAATGCTGCTCATTGATTGTAAAGAACACATATTTTACACAGAGTAACCTATTTATTTTTCTTAGGTCTTAGAATATATTAACATTTGACTTAAAATAAGACTAATTCTGCCCTTAATAGACAAACATACTGTTGTATGGCAATTCTATATAACCAACAGATATTAAGCATCCTGAGGGGTCTTCATTAGGAGATTATAACATTACCTGACTTTCATAAATGATGGAACCTAATTTAATCATCTCTAGTGCTGTTCCAAATGATTAAATACACAACAGAGACAGGAAAGGTGGTGGTGGTGGTGGTGGTGGTGGTGGTGGTAACCACTATGTTCTTCTGCAGAGATAATAGAAGGGAAGGAGTTCCTATATGCCAACTTCCCAGTGTTCTATTCCCTCATTTCACTATATAGGGCATGATGAGATGGGGCCCTTATGTGCATTGGCCCAGAGCATCACATGGTCAGCAGGAACTCTTTAGAGATGAATGTCTTCCTTGACTGCCTTTATGTCCCTTTATTGTCTGGGCAAGCTAACTTCATATCCCTGGTAAAGTAATTGTAGAAGAACGGGGGTGAGTGATCATTCCAGGCAGGATGTGAGTGGGTTGTGCACTTGGCTGGCATGTCAACCTGTCCCCAGGAGTGGACTTCCTTCCCTTCCCTGGCTTGGAGCAATCTGGCTTTCTGGAAGTGCCTTCCTGGGACTATGTACTTGTCTAGCTGTGGCTTCCACAGTGCCTGCCTCTTTCCAGCTCTGGCTTGGGCTGCTTGCTTGGGGAGGGTGAGAGTGAGTGAGCCACCAGTGAGAGAAGCTCATACTCCCAAAAAGGATGAACTCCCACCTTCCCTAATGAGTATAGGCTGGCTGATTGTATGGCCACTGAGATGTCAGAACAAGGGATCCCTCTTTAGGATCTGTGGGTGAATTTGCTTTTCCCAGAGTAGTATTTCAGCATGGGACCATCAGTTCTCCTCAAGGATGAGATTAGGCTGGTCACAACAAACATTTTTAATAGTCCAATACAAAGCAAAGGCTATGTGTGTGTGTGTGTGTGTGTGTGTGTGTGTGTGTGTGTGTGTTCCATCTGCTGAGACTTTATTGGGGGTCTCCAGATCACAGAGTTTTGACTGGGTTTGCCAGTGATCAGGGTCTGCCTTAATCAAGTCAAGAAACACGGATCACCAATCCCAGTTTTGCACTCTCAGGACCCAGGCCCTTTTCATGCACACAATGGCATGTGTCTTTGGAGGACATTAGTCAATCCAGATTGGAAAATATACAAGCCAGCTCACTGGGACAGAGAGATCAATGTCAGAGCTTGTATTTGAAACCTGTTCTTGGGTGAAAAGAAAAAAGTCACAGTAAGTAATAAATAATTGAGTGAAGAGAGGAGTATGCACCAGTACAAAAGCATGGTTTCTTTCTTCTACAAAAATACCAAACCTCTCTCGGAAAATAGTAATACAGCACTAAAACTATTTTCTGCCCCAGGGAGAGCTGTAACAGCAAACCTTTGCTGGGCTTCAAAATGCTAGGCATATTATTCCAATATTAAATCCCTAAGGAAAGAGGCATCTGATACATTGCTCAGTGCCCGTGAACATGGTTATTAGCATCGGATTACATTTGTATGTAAACTTCTTCTTAATAAAAGACTACATCTATCATTATAATTGCTTTTTGTTTCTGAAAATAGGTAGAGAAACATTTATGTCTAAATGTTTCTCAGCCCAGATGGAGAGAGCACTGACAGCCCCCAAACTGTACGCCATCTAAGCCCAGATTGGTTCCTTAGAGGAAGACAAGTGACTGGAAGGCAGTTATATGACTTGTGTGTCCCACTTGCATTAACTGTTTATCTCTTGTACAATCTCAGAGGGAGCTGAGGCCTTGTAAGGGTCTTTTGAAGCTTTCCAAGTCCCATTAGCCTGATTCTACTACCATCTACTAGAGAATGTTAAAGTCTGATGTTGTAGGGGTCATTGTAGCTTCCTGCCTCGAATGGCCTTAGTCATATGTAACCTTGAGGGAAATAGTTATATGACTATAGAGTGGGTAGTGGTGGTGTATGCTGGTAGGACTGCTCAAAGTAGGCAGAAGAACGGAAGTTTGACCAGAGCAGAGCGGGGAGAGCAGAGAGGTACGATGGCGGAGAGACAGGTTAAGTCTAGATGGCTAGTTGATGAACTGTTGCAGCAATAGGCCAGCAGCCTTGTATTATACAGATGTCTCAGTGTCTTCATTATTAAACCACAAGGTGGACCCCCCCCCAAAGTCCCCATAAGAGGTGATTTTCCAGTAAAGTATTGGACAGACAATACAGCAAAGTAAAACATATCCATTATTTCATTGACAGGTCAGGGGTATGAATGTATAGGATATTCATTGGCTCAGTATTATTAAATAAACAAACCCTGGATAAGAACTAACAGCCTACATTTAACAAGTTATGCCAATGGAAAATCAAATATCACGAGAACCCAATCTTTACAAGAATGAGAAGGCATTCTCTGTTTCAAGTACGAAAATGGTCGATTTAAAAAGTTGAATATAGGTTTTTCCCCTCAACTTTTGATAGCTATTGTAAGAAATACATGTGTTTATCATCCGTTATATTATTTGCAGATTAAACATTCCATGCCCTGATGCCTATAACATGGTGAAACAAACTTTTCCAAGGCTGTGATAAATGAAGTGAGTTATAAATGTAGACACACAACTTCTGACATGATGTACAGAACAAGAGACCAGCAGAGAAGATAACCAGGCCTTGTGCAGGTCATCGGCAAGCAACAAAGGATGTGCAGGTGAGGCGTAGATGCCTAAGAGACTGTAAGAATGGCTGAGAAGGCCCTGGCCTCGGATGGAGATGCTTGGCATCTGGCCCCATGCCCAGTGTGGCTGGACCACTCGGTGAGGGAAGTGCCTGGAATGCGACCAGGAACAAATGGTAGCCAGGCCTTGGCAGGCCTTCTCGGCTAGGCTTAGCATTTCAAATTTCGATCCAGTGGAAATCACTGGAGAGATGGAAAGGATGGACTCAACGAGCTTATGCAAAGAATTTTCCAGGATGGAGAGCATACTGAAACAAAGGACTGGAGCTATGTGAACCTCACAAACCAGCCCAGAGGTCCCAGTCCAGGATGAGCCCTGAGAATTCTCATCCATAAATTCAACCTTGGGGCAGGTGACGTCATGCTCCTTCCTGCTGCGATCCCTTGGCTCTGTGGTAACTCTAATTCAGGGAACCTGTTGCCAGCAGTTATAGTTTTACAGTGCGAAGGTGCATAAGAATGGGTTGTGTGGAATTTAGTGGTAATTTTGAAATTTTAAATCACTAGTGATGAGGTACTACTGTGATACAGTGATTCTACATTGACAACAACGTGAAATAGTTAAGATGGAAACATGCACAGAGAACCTCAAATACTAAGTGAGCATTCTGCACTGAGGGTGAACGCATTTAGACATTCTCGTGAGAACTTTGTTCATCTTCACAATGTTTACTATGGGGAGTCAGGTGGGGATCTGAACGTGTTCCCTGTTCTGTAATTATGAGAGTGTCTGATTGTTCTTACTTAACCCAGGTAATATTTGTATCTGGTGGCAATGTTTGTCAGCATGCCAATGTGGCTTGCAGCACTAACCAGAGACTCCCAATCCCCAACTTCACCTAGCCAATGGCATATACTCTGCCTGCGTTCACTCTCTTGACAACAGAAATATCTGTCAACCAAATATGGTCAAGCCTCCCTCCTTTCTTTTCCACCATGGGCACTGGACAATGGCCACCCCAGGGCCATCCAGCAACCAGCCTTTCCAGGAAGTTGCTTCACCATAAAGTTATCTTCTTGTCTATAGTCTTGTAATGGGTTACCCTTCCTTCCCACAACCTCATACTCACTCCTCAATTCTTTAGAAAATAAACTGCTTTTGTTGGGATTCTTGCATACCCAGGGTCAAAGTGTCCTCCCTGTCACAGACACTGCCCTTGCTACCATCCCAAACTACCACCTGTTCCTGCAACAAAGCTTTCTAACTCTTTCCTTTACTCAATGGAAATTTGTGAGTTTGCTTATTTACTTATGAAACAGAGTCTCACTGTGTACCCCAGGCTAACCTCCAACTCTGGACCTGTAAGACCCGAAAAAACCGAGGGCACCCCAGTGCCCCACACCTTGGAAGGCGACACCCAAATCACTCGTGAGAAAGGGGCTTGATGCAATAAGCAAGAGGATTTTTATTCCAGAGTTCTGGGGTCCACAGCCATACACCACACAGGGGTAGAGGACTGTGGGACCCTGAGCAACTGAAGTCAGGGGTATTTAAAGGGGAAACATCACAAGGCAAGGGGTGGAGGACAAATCATGCACGGCACGGGAAGCACAGAAAGAGCAAGTCAGGCAATAGTTTATGTCTTAAGGAAGGTTAGAGATTATCTGGAGCAAACATCCTTGGGGCATTGTATAGTTAAACATTGGGCCAGTCATCAGATGTGTCAAGAATTTAATGAGCTAGTTCCTGGGACAGGGTGGGCTACTTCTTGAGGCCAAAGGTCTCAAGCTGAGGGCGGAAAGGCAAGTTACTCAGTGACTCAGTGCTAGGCTAATTGCTGGGTTCTAAAAATATCGAGTTGGGGGTCTTTCAGACCCTCCTGCCTCATCTGTCCAAGTTCAGGGCTACATATCCATGCCACTGAGCCTGGAAAGTCTTTATTTTGTGTGCTTTCTCGGGTAGTTGGAATCACATGGGTTATTGATCCTTAATCTCTCTCTACTTTTCTTTCCTGACCTGGAAGGATTTTCTCGGTATGGAATAAAAACGTGATTATTAGTAAACACAGGAAACTTCTAATTATTAAAGGTGACAGGAACAATAGATTAAGACCCGGTACATAAAATCATTAGTGTGGACACAAACAGCAAACAGTTGTATTGCCTATGCCGGAAGGGGAGGCAATTTACAGCCTCAGTCTCTGCTCTTTTGTACCTATTACTGAGGTGTCTTTGTCTGTGCTATCTCAGGTGACACACTAAATGCTGGTAATGCATCGCTGCTCTTCTGAACAACACTGCATCGGCAATGAGCGTGCCCTGCCTATCAGTAATGAAGGCAGCTGAAGGCTGTGGAAATGTGCCTGCTCAAGACGCTCGCTCCTTCATTGCTGCTGTTGTTTTTCCTTAACTGACACATGTCACAGTTGGAAGGCGGTGGAGCGGAGACTGCTTGCTGCATGCCCTTCTCAGCCTCCAGCATCAGAGGAGCAGTGCAGGCCCTCAGGCAGGCTCACCCTAGGCCACACTAAGGATCTGGGTGAAATGATTAGTTCATTAATGAGACATTGTATTTTCTGGCCTGGAATCCCTGCCCCTAGCCCATCCAGGCAACTTCCTAATTCTGCCTATGCATCTGAATTGCTCCTCTTTTCTAAGCTTTCTATTCTCAACACTTTGTTTCCCCAACACTTTGCATTTCCTCACACTTTCTCTGATGCACACCCCTCCACCAATGAGGTTGCTTGTCCGTCACACACCCAACCACACCCCAGCTTAAATTCCATAGTTTGCTCATTCTCTCCTCCTGGCAACTGCTAAGACTTACACCTTGCCTGCCCTGGGACTTCTAAGTTTTGGCTTATGATCATCCTTAAATTCTTTTGTTAAAATGAGACTAAGAGCATCAAAATGGGATCCTGATTTACACTGTAGCATCCGCTGACCACAGAGGGACATGGAACATGATGAGCTCAGATCATGTCTCATAATCTATATATGGTGATCGTATCTCAGTATCGGACATTCAATACAAATGCGCTAAGGCCTGTTAATCCTCCTGATTTAATCCTGTCAGTCAGCACAGACCCGGAAGTTTCAACGTGAGCCTACGAGATCCCATCAGCCCTGCTAAAAGCTCACATACCTTGCTGTCCAGGTTGGGTGATGCTGTTATGCTATAGAGGAGCCACAAAAAAAAAAAAAAGAAAGAAAGAAAATCTGAATTCTAATTGGTCTGCTACTTGGCAGAGAGAATAAATCTGTAAACAAATTCAAGTGTCCTTGGCAGAGAGAATAAATCTGTAAACAAATTCAAGTGTCCTTACTTTCATGTGTTCACACACAGTCTGTGTCAGCTTACACACTGTATATCTATAGTTAAGCCCCAACTCTGACCAGGCTCTATACCGAGCAATTTCTGTCTTTAATCTATACAATAAAAATTAATGGAAGCAATTATCACACAGATAAGAAGAAAGACTGAGAGACCAGTGAGCTCCTAAGATGTCACTCCCCATGACCAGGTCCTAACCCTTGACAGTCCAAGGCCCGTGCTCCAGAAGACATTGCCTTTTGGTTCTTACCCAGTACACCCTTTGTTTGGCTGGTTGTTTGGAAAGACAAAGCAAAAAGAACAAAAGGATGTGTGACAGGGAAAATGTAAGGTAAATTCCTCAACATCTTGTCTAAGCTTCACTGTTCATGGGCAAGAACAACATCTGAATAAATATGTCCTCTCCAAAATGGAGAGTTGCGAATGGCCACTCTGTTGAGCCATGTGGGCTGTGGGGTATGGGGCTCTGTGGGGTACAGGGCTCTGGCTGTGTGAACAAGCTAGGGTCCTGTGTTCAGGACTGGTGTGCCAGATGTTGGCCACGTGTTCATGACAAACGAATGGGACACCCTGGTCATCCTGCAAGAAAGGGGCCTCTGGGATACTTGGAATTTCTGCTTCTATGACACGCGGGATAAAGGCGCATAGGAATATGAATTATAAACAGAGGAAATCTCCCAAATACCCTGAGCGTGTGCAGTTAAAGACAGGGGAAATGCTAGCATGTAACTAACAACTAAGCACAGTCTGGAAAGTAAGCTACAGATGGTCCTCAGAAATGCATTTCCCTAGCAAACTCACTGCTGCCCGACCTACAAATACTCCTCTCCAAGACACACCATCTCTTTACCTTGGAGGAATGCTGTCTTGAGGTCAAATTTGAGTGAGCTCAAATACTTGTGGTTTTTCTTTTTTGATATTTAATCTACATTTTGTTCTGACTCCAATTTGCTTCTATTCTATCATATTTAGTGGGATCTTTTGAATTTCTTCAAATAGTTTCCAAAACATTAAAGTCAAAAATATCTAAAAGATACTTCCGCTATACATTTTAATTATAACTGCCCATTTTAATATGCAAATGAGCATGCTTATCATGCATTTTTGTGCTGATCTTATAAGACTCCTGGGGAATCTTTTCTTTATGTCTCCGTAGAAGTGCTATCATTTCTGCCGTTTACTATGATAGTGTGGAAGCCTAGCTCAGCTCCCAATCAGGGCTGCTGCCAGTCAGTGTGCGCTGGACTGAGCTCTGCGCATGCGTACTTCCAACTACACAGGCCCGCAGTTACAGGGGAGCCTTAAGCTTTCTCCTTCCTCAAGCTTCAAGGCTCATCAGAAGAGGGAAGGACAGAGCTCGTAGGGGTGAGAACATTCGTGAGAGTCGCAGAGTACCAGCAGAGTTACTGTTTTCAATTCAGAGTTTAGATTCCGGCCCCAGGAAAAGCAAGGTTATGGACTGAACAGCCAATGGATGGGAGACCTAGGTTGAAGAAGGCATTCTCGGCTTCCCCGGGGCGGGGCTGTACTGAGACAGTAAAGCTATAAACAAAAGTAAGCAAACCACAGGCCTTTCAGAGGTCAGCTTCAACGTTTTGGCAGTGTATGTTTCTGAACCATATGACTGGCCTTGTGAGACCTCAGAGGCAGAATTCGTCAATGAGTGCATTCCGCTAAACCATGACTCATTTTACAGTGAAGTTTGCATTTTTCAAGTTAGCCTATTATCCTTGTTGGTCTACTGTCTGCCCAGGGTTGAACACAGCTTTACGTTAAAACAATATTGTATTGGGCACACAATAAAATTGTGAGCAAAAATCAAAACTATCGTAAGACCCCTGCTTTCATTAATAGATGTCTATGCATCTAATGAATTCCTGCACTCAGCATGCTTGAACCCTGGACAAACACTAGCTATGGAAGAGCTGGCCTTCAGTTCATCTCCAAAGACTACAGCTGCATCATTCCTTCCCTACCTGGATACTGGCAACAATGGTCTAGCTTTTAAGAGGATTTTCAGCGTTTGGAAAAACTCAAGCAGCATCAACGAGAAACTGTTGTTGGATCCTGTGGCTACCGGGCGATCCAAAGCAACGAATTCATTTCTATTTAAAAATCCAGAACACTAAGCAACCAAGAGACGCTGGAGAGAGCAGAGCACGGAGTGCCAGCCAGCGGACAAACATGCCTTAGCACGGTGATTCCCATGCTCCCCAGTGCGGCCACACTTCAATAGTATCTCATGTGGTGACCCCTCCCCCACCAACCATAGGATTATTTCCATTGCTACTTCATAATTGTAATTTCATTAATGTTATGAATCCTAATGTAAATATGTGCTGTGCATACAGGACATCTCATATGCGACTCCCAAAGGGGCTATGACCCACAGGTTGAAGAATCCCTGCCTTAGAGACAGTCATAGCCCTGCTAGCACAATAGAGCTGGCCCCATCAAAACTACAGGAAGACAGGAAATAAAATTACTCTAGTGTTACTCCAATCCCTTTGGTTGTATGTTAACAGCCTTTCTCAGAGCCACTGCTCACAGACTAATGGGAAGGTTACCCTGCAGAATGGTGCCTGCGAGAAGGTGGCGGAATCAGTCTGGAACCCTGGGGTGTGCACTGATGCTCATCTCTCGGGGACTACCTCAGCAAATTTATTCCAGTGCAGCACTTTCATGAGTCAGCTTCTTGAGTTTTGTTGCATGCTAGAAATTGGAACTACAAAATATAAACTATAATGCATTAGGGCTAACAAGTTTGTTTTCTGTGTTTTACCCCCCCCCCCTTATAATTCTTCAAATGGCCTTTATTATGCCCTGAAAATACTGTTACCATCGTTATTGTTTTAGCCATACACATAGAAACAGATAAACTGAGTTAGATATGTGCTAAGAGGTTTTCAAGTCATTTAGATTTTATTGTATGTAAGCAGTACTGAAATAAAAATTAGAATATATAACTACAAAAGTAAACAGTACCCAGCGAATGTGCCACCTGTTTTAAAAAGCTGTGGAACTGTAGCAATGAATTGAAGCAAGAAGAGGTATGACTATAAGTTAAAATAAAAATGAGGTCATTTTAGGGAGACCAGGGCATTAGAGACCTGTAATCTGTTTAAGAGGAACATCAGGGCAAACTGTAGAACCCTGCCCAGCCCACCTTCTGCTGCAGGTTAGCTGAGAATCACATTCCCAGGACAAATTCTGGACATCAACTTTTTCCACACCCCAATGAGAGCTGCTTTATGTGAGCATACAGGCATTGTAAGACTTTCTGCTTTAAACCATGAATACTTCAGGTCTACAATGTTGATGTCGTAGTAAAAGTATGTCATATCTCATTGTGCAGAACAAATTCTTATAGAGCCTTCGGTTTGGACGGTGATCATCTTGAGATTCAGAGGCTTGTGATATCAGGACATTCCTCTACTATGGACACAATAGGTTTGCTTCAATTTAATGATGCTATTAGTTTCCAGAATCCCTTCCCTCGGGAGACTTAAACAAAGTGTGCCCCTGTCCTCTTGCATGCCCCGTGACCAAGCAAAGTACCTTTCCACAAAAGTTTACTCTGGTGAACCAAAGAGGTAATTCTGCTTACAGAGCATGGCGGAGAGGTACCAAAGAGCATGGGAGAACACAAAGCAGCCATACTGGGAAGTCTTCGACTGGCTGGATAATGGCTTCCCCAAGATCATCAGAGATAGAGCTGTCTTCAGCTATTCTTGAGGCCACACCCACATGCAATTGGTCAGAATGGCATACAGATGGCTGGGAGGGGTGTCCAGCATTTCCACTGAGGCTCCAGTCACCCCTTCACCCCATCCTTCTCTGAGGGAACAGCAAGGCTGCAGGCTGCTCCTGCTGGCCTTCCTCCAGCAGGCACAGCTGACTGGTGTGACAATGGTTGCAGCTGATACGCTTGGAGGTGGAATTCTAGTTTCAGTGAAGAGAATTCTTCCCAGGGGAAACTAAGGAGGAGCTGAATCTGCTGAAGGCTTTCCCCTTCTCTGTACCTACAAAAGAAGCCTTTTGATAGCAGGTCCCCTGGGAGCCACTGTGTCTCTTTCTCCATTTCTTCCTTCTTTCCAGAGCCTATTTAACCCAAACCAGCCTGGAACTCTCACCGCTCCCATCACATTTTCTTGAGTGCTGGGATTACAGGTGTACTCTGTGACATTTGGCTCTAAATTAACAACCATAAAAGGCATTTTAAAAGAAAGATCAATAATAACACACAAAGGAGGAAAAATATTCACAACCTATATACCACCAAGTTGTCAATTACATTTCATCCAATAGCTATTTCATCTGCTCTCCAGAGCCAAGTCTAAACTCTCTAAGCAGCATATACCTTAGGCCTTGTTTTTCTTTACTGCTATGT
The DNA here is from genome assembly GCF_947179515.1 of Apodemus sylvaticus. Taxonomy (NCBI): domain Eukaryota; kingdom Metazoa; phylum Chordata; class Mammalia; order Rodentia; family Muridae; genus Apodemus; species Apodemus sylvaticus. The sequence goes on from NC_067494.1 coordinate 42,946,896, forward strand.
GTGGTTCCTCATTTTAAAGTTCAGAATCCAGGGGAGAAGACTACCATTTGTCCTTGCCACGATAATTCCATTTTCCATCGTGTTAAGGCTAGCTGGTTACAAGCACCCAAACGGAAAAGATGGAGAAAACCTGCCAGACAGTAAGACAGCAGCTTGGTCCATTCTGCAAGTGGAATACCTCATCAGTCCACCCAAGAAAACGAGGACAAATATTCTAAGCTCAAGTTCTCCTTTATTTTCTAATTAGAAGTCTTCCCCATAAAATCTACCTGGTTCTTTTCAGTTGTTAGAAATACTTATATTGTGAGCTGGTTCTAGGTATAAAACTTCCTTAAATGATGATCAGTTATTATTAATTGGTGCAGAATTGAAAGGAAGTATTCATCCCTGTAAGTGCTGTTACCATCAGATCCTGAAAAATGAAAGCCATCTATAGACGACGACTCACCAGTACCTGATGTCACCTGTAGCATGCATCCAGCCTTCAGAGGAGCAGCCCTACCCCCAAACACACCAGGGGATAGCAATCAACTTCAATTTACATCAAGGAGCCTTTGAAACAATAAGTAATTAGACATGTTCATGAGAGATAATTATATCATGTGATGATGACTGCTCCCCAAAGCACTGCAGGCTTCATTAGAATGCAACATTCTTCAGTGAATCCCGCAGACTCGGAGCTGGGAGGGAAGCCATGCTTCTCAGCGGAGTTAAAAGCGTTTGGTACCAATGGGGGCCTCAGTATGGCAATGGCTGCAATAAATTAGCAGTGTGGGCTCTGTTTTCTGAGATGGGCTCAATACATCATGTTATTGAAAAGGTTCCATTATGCTAATGCATTTCAAAATCACATTCTGCTGTGGCTGGAAGGTCGTAAGGGGACATAAATTTTTATATTCCGAACTGAGAAGTTGTACGGCACTCACCGATTCCAAGGGTTAATAAGAAGCCATCAAATCAGAGCCAAGGACTTACCAATGACAACGACTGTGCATTCACCTACTAACCAAAGGCAGGCAGGGGAGCACGGTTCTGCGTTTAATAGTCTAAAAGGTGATGCTTCAAGTACAGGGGCCTGAAAAGTTGGCTTCAGGCACAGAAGTAATCTTCTGAAGAAAGAATTCTCTTCACTGAAATTATAATTTGCCCATCAATTAAAAGTAACAGTACAACAGGTGCATATTTAACAGGACTATCGTGTGTAAGCTGAGAATCATGTTCCACCTTCAAAATGTTTTCAAAAATATTTTTTCTAAAGGTTTAAGTGTAAGCTCTAATGTGATTACTTCCGTGTAACCTCACTGTGTCTAGAAGGTGAGTACTTGGGTTTTGACTCGTCTCAAATCCCACACCTAGGTGAATTATCAGGAAAAAAAGAGAAAATGATGAGATAATTACTAAATGCAAATTTGGTATTATTCCCTAGACATGTGTTTTCTTTCTATCTTTCTAGGAGCTATTGATTTTCTCCAATCACTGAGGGCTATGAACATAATCCATGAATATAAGGTATCATCAATCTATCAATAATTTGTAGTTATGGGTAACAACTGCCAAAGAGCCGAGTTAAAACACATTACACCCAAATAGCTCCCATTGGACCAATTACTGTAAATCAAAGCAGCACTGAGGGAAGATGGTTGCTCTTTAGAAACACTTGCCTGGTGTAAATTTGGCATCTAATATTCTCCTGCATCAGGGAGGCAATGGACACTCCTGGCTGCTCGGGCCTTCCGCAGAGGAAGCGCCCTGGCTGAGTGAGTGGCTGCAGGCTTTCCGTTTCCAGGGCAAGTAGGCTTCGCATCCAGAGTGCCATTTGGAATCGGCTGCTGAGGACATTTTACTGGCACTCCAAACGGGATGAGAGTGAAGCTGGTTTAGCATCCAGGGATGAACATAATTCAACCTCATACTCTATTAGAGTACATCAGTGGAGTTACGTAACCTGACCTTTCCGGACCTGGAACTAATGTGAGGGAGAGCTAGTGTTAGAAATAGGTCTAAAATCGTTTGGGATCCTAGCTCACAAAGCCATGCTGAGACAAAAGGGGTAGGGAGTGCTCTGTCTTCTTGAGTAATTCAAATCAGAAGGCCTCTTATTTGATTTCTCCAAACAGCAGCTCCTTCCCACTGTTGTGTGCTTTCTGTCAGATGATATGCCCACTCAGAGGTCAAGGCCATTGCAGTCAGACAGCCCTTTGCATGGGACCACAATGCAAATATTGTATGAAAAGAGAAAGATCAGTGCAAGGGTCTGGCTAGAAAGACCATCTTTGTATCAGAATATATAACACAGGCACTGATTTCATAGGCCATGTGAAATATAAACAAGTTCCCATGAACACAGGAAGCCAGCTTTTAATAAATGTGAGCCAAAAGAGATGGCTCAGAGGTTAAGAGCACTGGCTGCTCTCCCAGAGGACCCAGGTTCAGTGCCTAGGAACCACGTGGCAGCTCACAACTGTCTGTCTGTAACTCCAGTTCTAGAGGATCTGACACCATCATAGAGACATACATCCAGGCAAAATACTAATCCATATAAAGGAAAATAAAATAAAATGGAATTTTGAGCCCAAAACACATAGTGCAAATGTTAAATATTGTTTAACATGGTACCTTGAAAGTGACAGTCATCACTCTCAGTTTTGGAATAAAATTATAATTACATTTTAATGAAAATTATATATATATTTCATAAGCTGTTAATAATGAGGTTAATGCCATTCTACTGTGAAGTAAATTTCTGGTGGTGGTTAATGGGAGGAACATATCCTTTAGAAGAATTTACACAGTGGAGAAGGTCGCTTTCAAATAACAGGAAACTATGTGCCACTTTGAATCAAGCCACAGAGGTCACTTGGTGGTCTTTCCTTGAAAAGCAGATCTATTGTCTGAGACATTTTATAACTCTGCAGGAAAGGATGGAGCTTCTTTGCAGTTAAAAAAATAAAAAACAACCGTGCATTTCTCCAGTAAAAGAGATAAGCTGGTATGAGATGGTCATTGCCCTGTAAGAACAAAATCTACATCCAGCCCAGCAATTTTAGCAATTATTTATTATTCTCATTTTATTATTATTCATCAGTCTATCCACTAACCTCCTAATGTTCTTTAAACCAACTTCAGTAACTCCCCATTCCGACAGGAATGATGATTTGAATAAAATCATAGCCTCTAGTTCGTTCCTGTTTGCATGACGGATACGGGTTGACCTTGTTAAGAAGCACACTGTAACCGTGGGTCTGGTTGTCCTGAACAAATGGACACATCTGGGGGAAGCAAGCAAATCAGCTGCCATGTGGGTCACCTGATAGGCGGGTTAGGCCAAGGCTGTGTTTAAACTGTCCTTGGTATCTAGCATTCATGCATAAGTATTGCCCTTTACTGAACCTGGGGTAGTAGAAAGACAGTCTAATGATCTAATGGCCTAAGATATCTGAAGATGGATGTCAAGCTCTATTCTTTGTTGCCTAAGAGACAACAGAATATGGATCAAATATTTTTCTTTTTACTTGTATGGTATTGGGTCAATTAAAGTGTTAATATCAACTAGGGAGGAAAACAGCTCTTTTCCATCTGAAACAATATTTTTTTAAAAGGTTTGCTTTGGATCTGTGACTGCAGTTGTACGGCTGAAGCTGTACGTTGCCTTCATTGTCACATGACCATGGAGTTACAATTATAGAAACAGCTTTGTCTTTTGTATGTGATATGTTTCATTCTCCAGTGTACGTATGTGTGCATACACTTATATAGGCACTGTGTGAGCATGTACAAATATATATGTATAAATAATATATATTAAAGATTATAACAAGTAATCTCTTATAATTATGGCAAGTTTTTTAAAAGTAATTGTGTTTTGTAGCTGTTACACTCCATATGTCTTTAGTTTTATACTTTAAAACATAGATTAACATTAAATTATTCTATTTAATAACTAACCTCTAGATAGACAAATATGTTTTATTGGGGTTGAATACAAAAGTGCTGAAAAACCTAATTTTAGGTACACACATTTTGGGGTTCTTTAGTTCCATTTACCACAGAAGATGTATTTTTGGGGGTAATGTTAATGAAATGTTTTATTTTTGCTACTTAAACTGTGGTAACAGAAGACTGTTGTGTATACTTATAAACTTGGTTCATCTGCTTAAAGCTTACATTTCTGTACAATTCTGCAATACATGCTCTGTTTCGCTTTAAAATTGAATATTGTGCTGGCAGCTATTGTGATTGAAAAAAGAAGACTTTCTATCGAGAACTACAAGATAAGCATTGCTTTCTTTCCTCAGGAACGAGCACCATTTTCCCCTTCAAACATGGTTTGCTCTAGAACCCGAGAGAACATGCTGATGGATAGAATTCAAGAGAATGTGGTAAACTACTGCAAGGCAGAGGAGAAGAAAGTAGCCCCGCTGTGTCTGGGATGCCCGATTCTGAAAAGAAACCACAAAATGTGTCAAATCTATGGCGACTGTTCTTATGCATAAGATAATCTAACTGAAGAAAAAGGGTTGTCATGAATCTATACCATCAAATACACTAACTCAAAAGGAGAGTCAGGCTTTTCTCCTGCTTCAGTGACAAAGTTCTTAATGAGACACAGTCAAAAGAAGATTTTTTTTTTCTCAGCTGCAAAATCCTCCCAGAGAGGAGATTTATCATCCCAACAGAATAACCTTTCTTATGCAGATCGGATCTCACTCCTTGATAAATAAAAATATAAATTGTAGTAAGACAAGTCTGTCTCACTTGTGAGAGAGATGAGCTCCCTGTGATGGCAGCACTATGTCAACACCCTCTGTTAGGTACGTTATGGTCACTCTGTTGATGACAGGGTTAACCATATGTGCTCATGCACCCCTGGTGATTTCCCTGGAGAGGGCTGCTCTGGAGAGCCAGGCCTGTTGGTGGGCTTATATCTCTTAATGACCTAGCACCACCGGAAGACCTGTCCAATCCACTCTGGAAGCAGAGACGCTCAGCCTGCCCTCTTTTGAGTTTGTACAAAGAAGTGTTATTCTCGCAACTCTTTCACTAATTGGAGGCTTTGTGAGAAGGCCGCAGAAACACATCAGAGTCCATGTTGTCTTCTCCTCTCCAGGAAAATACAGGGGAGCTCCAAGCCAAATAGCTAAGCGCTGGATGGTAGAGAGAGAGCTTATATCACTTCCTCTGATGTTTAGTTAGCACCGTAATTAATTCTGCTTTTGTCTATTCTATTCTATTCTATTCTATTCTATTCTATTCTATTCTATTCTATTCTATTCTATTCTATTTGGGGAGACTGCTTCCTGCTTCCATTAACTGGCTTGTTCTACGTTTTGGGCTTGGATCTGAGCCTTCATCACAGAAGGGACACTCCTGGGCCTTTTGGAGAAGAAGGCCACTAAGGGAACCAAGAATACACGTTTGGTGCTGGCTTTGGGGCTGACATTGGCTGGAGTTTTCTAGACTGTGCCAGTGAAGTGGATCAGATATCCATGATCTGTTAGAGCCAGGAAATAAATTCCTCCATGAAACTGGTAGTACTTTTCCCAAATTGAAAAGATCAACAACGAGCTGAGAACAAGTCAGCTGAAGGGGCACTTATGTGCAGTGCTATTTTCAGCAAATATTACTTATGGACAGTGTCACTGTCACTAATACTGGTAGGATTTCCAGTGTCCCACTTTCTGTGGGCAAATGAAGAGCTTTCCCTCTTGATCACCTATAATCACCTTCATTCTAGAAAACCATGCTTTGGTGACCTGAATAGAAACAGCAATAAAACAGTAACAAAATCATATCTGATGTCTCCAGCCCTTCAGAATTCAGAAATACACACGTTTATTTAATCTTTTTACTGTTCACTGCAACATAGCCACACGTGCACGTTAAGATGAGATGTGGTATCATTTCAGCAGAATATCCTGGAACAAACTGATCTTGTAAAGCAAGATCAGATATGATGCACAATACTAGAGATCAGGTTTATTTTACCACATAGAAAGGGCTTCTTAGTATGGGATAATGATAGGCTTTACCCGCATCATCAATACCAATGGCTACCAACCCATTCACAACAATAGAAATGGTCATAAATCCTAGTCAAAGGTCCTCTTGGGAACTTTGGAATTAAAGGAATTAACAATATTTATAAATATTGTTTGTAAAGTATGGAGGAGAAGCTGTTTTGGGATAACTTTTCCAGTTTTAATAAAAAAAAAAGAGCAAATAAAGGACCCCTTTCTCAAAGGCACCAACCTCCCTGTAGCTCAAGATGGCTTAAAACCTATGTAACTTATACAGCCTAGCCTGGCCTTGAATTTGTGACGAGCTGCCTCAGGTGACCCTTAGATTCCTTTAAAATTTAGCAGTAGCAAAATATCAGACCAAATTCCTGGCTCTAGATTTGCAAAGCAAGCTCCATCACACTGCACTGGCCAGCTTAGTCCTGATGAATCTCTGTAATTAAATCACTAGATATAATAGAAATGGCATTTTATGATTTAAGATGGACAAAACAAAATACCTTTCAAATGACTTCTTAGAGTCACAAAGAAAGGAGTAGCCCAGAAGGGAAATTACCAATGCTCTTTCAGGATACATGTTTCCTTGATGTTGAGTTTATTGTCGCACCTTTATCCTAGCTTCACTCTGTGTCTCTTTCTCTGCCTTTCTCTTCGTATCTATTTCTTTCTAAGTATGTATCTCTCTCCCTTCTCTTTGTCTATCTCTCTCAGAGAACTGTAGTCCAGTCTTTGAAATTAGTAAGCAGTATAAAAAATAGTGCAGTGAAATAACCATCAACCACATTCATCAACATATTTCATTGTTAGGGATTTCCCATAACATTGGCCAAGTCCTCTTTGGTATGTATTTACCTAATAACTTTCATTATTATGTTCATATGTGTGCAACCCTTGCTAGAATGTGTTAATACTCAAGTACTTGAATTTTCCAATTTTAGAGTCATTCCAAAGTTATGCCGTTTTAAAATGATTCTGTATGGAGACATGTACCATAAGTATGAGGAGAATCATTCAAGTCCTACAAGTGTTGCCACTGATAGTTACCTCCTCCACACCCTCCTCTTCTCTTTTGGACTAGCTTGATACAAGCCTGATACCTACCAAGGACTCTGCAGCCTGCCTAAGTGTGCAGAGATCCAAGTTAGCTACCTTTGCTACCCTTCCAGGTACCCCACCATTCTGGTAGCCCAAGTCCTATGGCTGATTCACAGGGACTTTCATCCCACTTCCAAAATCTCTCCCTCCTTTGGAGATTCACCAGATCCTAGCCCACTTCTTACCACAGACACCATGGCAGCCTAGAGACCCAAAACTCTGCCACATTCCTGAATGGAACCCTAAAGCTGCCCTTCTGACCTTGAAATAAGGAATAGTCTACACGTTCAGGGGAAAATTTCCCAGACTCTGTGACCATTTCACTGAAAGTATCAAGATACATCTGACAAGAAGAAGATTTGGGACAGAGGCTATAATCAAAAATACCAGACAAAAATAGAAGTTGACATTCCAATCCTGATATGGACTAGTCCCCTCCTGATTATTGCAAATTCATCTGTCAGAAAAAGAAATGTGAATTAAACAACATCAAAATAATAATAAAAGAAGAAACCTCAACACAGAAGTAAAAGAAACATTAAAAAAAAAAAAAAAAACAGGAAGTGGATGATCCACAATTTTCAACCCAGACTATTATACCCAGCAAAAGTACTTATTTAAACCAGCAAAAATATTGATTTAAATTTACACCCAGCAAATGTATATTTTAAAATTTATACCCAGCAAAAGTACCCATTTAAATAGAATAAATAAAAACAGATTAAATCAATTTATGACGAATAAGCCAACTCTAAAGAGAATACTAGAATAAATACTTTAGATTGAAGAGGGACAAATAAACAAAAGAGGTTTCAGGAAACAAACAATGCCATGACAGGTAATCAAAAGAGCTCTGAAAACAAGAATGACAAAACCAACAAACATCAGGAATTAATACATATCGTTCTTTAATAACTGAGCATCATTACTCTCAATTCCATAGTAAGAGACATAGACTAACAGACTGTTAAAAAAAAAAAAAACAAGATCCATCTATTTCCTGATTCCAAGAAACATTTCTCAGTATTAACAACAAATACACCTTTTAGAGGCTTCAGTGAAGAATTCTATCAGACCTTCAAAGAAGACCTACCACCAATACTCTTCAAATTATTCCACAAAATAGAAACAGAAGGAATACTACCCAACTCGTTCTACAAAGCCACAATTATGCTGACACCAAAACCACACAAAGATCCAACAAAGAAAGAGAACTTCAGGCTAATTTCCCTTATGAATATGGATGCAAAAATACTCAATAAAATTCTTGCCAACCTAATCCAAGAACACATAAAAACTATCATCCACCATGATCAAGTAGGCTTCATCCCAGGGATGCAGGGATGGTTCAATATAAGGAAATCCATTAATGCAATCCACTACATAAACAAACTCAAAGGAAAGAAAAACACATGATCATTTTATTAGATGCTGAAAAAGCATTTGACAAAATTCAGCATCCTTTCATGCTAAAAGTCTTGGAAAGAAGAGGAATTCAAGGCTCATACCGAAACATAGTTAAAGCAATATACAGCAAACCGGTAGCCAACATCAAACTAAATGGAGAGAAACTTGAAGCAATCCCACTAAAATCAGGGACTAGACAAGGCTGCCCTCTCTCTCCATATCTTTTCAATATAGTACTTGAAGTTCTAGCTAGAGCTATTAGACAACATAAGGAGATCAAAGGGATACAAATTGGAAAAGAAGAAGTTAAATTATCACTATTTGCAGATGATATGAGAATATACTTAAGTGACCCAAAAAACTCTACCAGAGAACTCCTACAGCTGATAAACAACTTCAGCAAAGTGGCTGGTTATAAAATCAACTCAAGCAAATCAGTTGCCTTCCTATACTCAAAGGATAAGCAGGCTGAGAAAGAAGTTAGGAAAATGACACCCTTCACAATAGCCACAAACAATATAAAATATCTTGGTGTGACTCTAACCAAACAAATAAAAGATCTGTATGAGAAGAACTTCAGGTCTCTGAAGAATAAAATTGAAGAAGACCTCATAAAATGGAAAAAATCTTCCATGCTCATGGATTGGCAGGATTAATATAGTTAAAATGTCCATCTTGCCAAAAGAAATATACAGATTCAATGCAATCCCCATCAAAATATCAACTCAGTTCTTCATAGAGTTAGAAAAAGCAATTTTCAAATTCATCTGAAATAACAAAAAACCCAGGATAGCTAAAACTATTCTCAACAATAAAAGAACTTCTGGGGGAATCAGTATCCTGGAAATCAGTATCCCGGACCTCAAGCAGTATTACAGAGCAATAGTGTTAAAAACTCCATGGTCTTGGTACAGTGACAGGCAAGTGGACCAATAAAGTAGAATTGAAGACCCAGAAATGAATTCACACACCTATGGTCACTTGATCTTCAACAAAGGAGCAGAAAACACCCAGTCGAAAAAAAGATAGCCTTTTCAACAAATGGTGCTGGTTCAACTGGAGGTCAGCATGCAGAAGAATGCGAATTGATCCATTCTTTTTTTTTTTTTTTTTTTTTTTTTTTTTATCCATTCTTATCTCCTTGTACTAAGCTCAACTCCGAGTGGATCAAGGACCTCCACATAAAACCAGACACTGAAACTAATAGAAAAGAAACTGGGGAAAACCCTTGAAGGCATGGGCACAGGGGAAAAGTTCCTGAACAGAACACCAATAGCTTATGTTCTAAGATCAAGAATTGACAAATGGGACCTCAAAAAATTACAAAGTTTCTGTAAAGCAAAGGACACTGTCAAAAGCACAATATGGCAACCAACAAATTGGGAAAGGATCTTCACCAACCCTACATCCGACAGAGGACTAATATACAATATATACAAAGAACTCAAGAAGTTAGACCCCAGGGAACCAAATAACTCTATTAAAAATGGGATACAGATCTAAACAAAGAATTTTCACCTGAAGAAATTTGGATGGCTGAGAAGCACCTTAAGAAATGCTCAACATCATTAGTCATTATGGAAATGCAAATCAAAACAACCCTGAGATTTCACCTCACACCAGTCAGAATGGCTAAGTTTAAAAACTCAGGAGACAACAGGTGTTGGTGAGGATGTGGAGAAAGAGAAATGTTCTTCTACTGCTGGTGGGATTGCAAGATGGTACAACCACTATGGAAATCAGTCTGGCATTTCCTCAGAAAACTTGACATGACACTTTCGGAGGACCCTGCTATACCTCTCCTGGGCATATACCCAGAGGATTCCCCAGCATGCAATAAGGACACATGCTCCACTATGTTCATAGGAGCCTTATTTATAATAGCCAGAAGCTGGAAAGAACCCAGATGTCCTTCAATGGAGAAATGGATACAGAAATTGTGGCATATTTACACAATGGAATACTACTCTCAATTAAAAACAATGAATTCATGAAATCTTTAGGCAAATGGTTGGAACTGGAAAATATCATCCTATGTGAGGTAACCCAATCACAAAAGAATACACAGGGAATGAAATCACTGATAAGTGGATATTAATTAGCCCAGAAGCTCTGAATACCTGAGACACAATTAGCATATCAAATGACTCCCATGAAGAAGTAAGGAGAGGGCCCTGATCCTGGAAAGGCTTGATCCAGCATTATAGGGGAGTACCAGGACAGAGACATGGGAGGGGGTGATTGGAGAATGGGTGGAGAGAAGAGGGCTTATGGGACATATGGGGAGGGGGGAACCGGGAAAGTGGAAAGCATTTGGAGTGTAAACAAAGAATTTAGAAAATTAAAAAACAGGAAAAAATACACGTTTTAGAGTAAAAGGAAATGCAAACAGGAAACAAGCATGTAGAACTAGCCTAATATCTGACATGTAAAACTTCAAACTCAATTAGTCAAAAGAGATAAAGATGGATACTTCATACTCATTAACTGTAAAACCCACCAATAGGATATTACAATCCTAAGCATATATGTAGCAGACACAGGGTTTTTTTATGTACATAAAAAAATTTTAGACATAAACCCATAGATGGATACCAATACAGTCATAATTTCTGATTTTAATACCCTACTCTCATCAACAGGACATCCAGGAAAAAATATAAACTGAGAAATTCAGGTATTAAATGAAATAATCAAATGGGTCTAACACATACACAGAGAACACAAACACTAAAGACCCGTTTCCTTAGCAACTCATGTAACTCCCTCCATAACTGACCACATATTTGAAACAGAATAATGCAAGTCTCAATAAACATGGGAAAATTGAAATAATATCCTGCACTCTGACTACAAAGGAACAAAGCTGGATATCAAAAGCGATAGAAACTACAGAAAGTGTCCAAACTCATGGAGACTAAAAACATACCACTGAATAATAACTGTGCCAACAATCAATCTAGAAGGAAATTCAAAAGATTCCTAGTATTGAGTATAAATGACCCAACACAGCAAAATGTATAGGACACAATGAAGGTAGTCCTAATGTTTATTACATTATGTGCCTACATCCAAAATTATGAGATCTCAATTAACAACGTAATGATACAACTGAGAACTTTTGTAAACCATGAATAAGCAAGCCAAAAGGTAGATAGGAAACAATAACCCAAATCTGGGCTGAAACTAATAAAAAAACATAAACAAAACCCCAACAATACAAAGACTTATGTACTAGGTGATAGGAAATGAGACCTTCAAAGGGAGAGCTACGTCAGTGCTTACAGCTTCTTTTTAATGACTATTTTTTTTTTTGAGTGAAGTTCCAGTACCTATGTTATTTTTTATGTACTTTACTTTTTAGCAAAATTCTGAATTTTTATAACTTAACAAAATACATTTTTACTTTTCATCCAATATAGGGTTTGTCAATTGTTATTATCATAGGTGTCTATCTGGTTTGTCACGAGTGGTTGATAATCTCCACAAGCTATCAATGAGACAGCTCCACAAATGCTCAAGATCTATCATGTTCATTTGCTCTCTCAGGGATGGATTATGCCAACCAGGATTCCTGGTATGCCATAGGGGAAGCAGTATTAAAGGACTATAATGGAGGTGGCCCTAAAATGACTTAGCGTGTATGCTTAGAGAGATTATCTTAGTTCTTCATGAACAGAATGTGGGAAAACTGATCAGACTAGAGTAGCCAAATAGTCCTCAAGATGGCTGATGCCCAGAATCAGTTGGGAAACCTAACAAATCCAAGGTCGCTAACCTCAGCTAAGGCATGTTGAAAATTAGGCTCAGAGATAAGTCCAAAATATGAGAACGAGTATCAGAAAGGGTGACATTAAACACAGACGCCAGGTCACAGCTGTTAAGTGCCCTCAGGTTCAGGATCTTGTCATCTGGTACAATAGATAAGGAGTTTCTTATTGTTTCAATAAAGTAAATTTAAAAACCCACCATCCTATTATAAGAATTATTAATTATATAATCTGTTTCTTCAGTTTTCTATGTATGCGTATGAATATAGATTTGTACAGATAGTTATCTGTTTAAAAACAGAACCATACACAGATAAGATCATCTATATCATATTTCTCTGGTTTTTGGATCTTCTTCTCCAACACCCTCTCCAGTTGAGTTATGCTGTCCTATTTAACTTCTCTATTTATTCACAAGATTCATCATGCTTTTGTGCTTTTTTTTATTTTAAAATTTTTACCAGTTTTTATCAATATTAGCATGTGATAGTGGTGGTGGTGTGTATATGTATGCATGTGTGATATGTATTGGAAAAACTGACCATGTGCAATAGTACACACGTGAAGCTCAAAGGATGACTTTGGGATATCAGCCATAATATTGTCCACCATGGGTTTGGGGGGAACCATCTGTCTTCAGACCTTAGTAAAAATGACAATAACACAGCGGTTGTCTTCCTGGAAAATTCTTTGCATGCTTCATTAATGGTGAATATTACAAGAAAAGTCTAAGAAATGTAATGACTGAGTAAAAGGAGAAATCGAATATTCTCTTGGGAGAGCCCAGAATTTTAACAGAACTTCCTATCCCTTTGAAGCATGGGCAAGTGCAGGGCACATGGAAATGAAGTCTGTTCCTGGAGAGGGGAAATATTGAGAACTGTTTTAAGAGAGTCATAAGTTTAACTTCAATGTGTAGGTCAAATAACAAATATAACTTTCAAACATGCTGCTTCAAAAGGTAGCAGCCACATGACAATATTTGACAGCACACCGGGGAAGATTCAACACAACATTTTGTGCATTTCTTTGTGAGATGGAGAGCCCAGAAATGACTTTTCATTATCTGAGTAAAGAATTTTGAACTCGGGATGTCTTCTAATATTGACTGAAACAATCAAGACATCTGTTTGTCCTGAACAAAAGAACTAGACTGTGCATTAATACTGATCATTTCTACAGTGTATTAAGCAGTTGTTAAACGCTGACTGTGTGTTAAGCAATAGATTGTTTAGACGTCCCAGAAAAAGGTTCGACTCTGCTTCAAGGATCATGCTGATCAGGCTTACAGAATCTACATGTGCTAATTTGGCGTTCAGGGTCCGGTCATGTACTGTAAACATAAACACCCTAAACTGAGAAAAAGAGGAACCCCCCTTCTTTGCAAAGACATAAATCATTCCTTGAAATAGAATGCAAAAGGAAAGGAGGCAATAAAAGGATCAGTAAGAGAAACTCAATGAATAACCCATTTGGAATCTATTAGATTGTTCTGTTACCAAGCAGCAGCAGACATCTACCTAATCCATTATCTGTGTTTCTAGAACCCACTGGGTCGTCCAGTTGTAAAGTATTCCCAGTCACCCTGAGTGGCATTAAGTTTTTATTGGTGAAGTAGCCATGTTGTACTGAGATACAATATTTCCTCTTGGCATGAAGAGAATGGATAAAGCAAAGGAATTAAAGCTCAAGTGAGCTAATACTAAGGTAGCTGCACTATCAGTATTTGTGAAAACACATAAGACTTGGTTATAATCTCCCTAATGAGCACAGATGCAAATCCTGTAGTGACGATTTGATTCGTCACTCCACTGTGTGTGGGAGATTTCTGTTCCTCTCTGGGCTCATGGCTTCCCAAGACTGCCTTTTTTTTGTTTGTTTGTTTGTTTGTTTGTTTATTGTGAAATATCACTGAAAGTTCAATGATGTCACTCTGGAAGTACAATGGGTGAGCATCAAATGATTCAATTAATATTTAGAGTGCTGGCTTAAGAGACCCTGGGTAGAATAACCTGTCCTCACTGTCACGAGCCTTATTCTAGCACAAGGCATCTTTATGATGATAAGCAGTGTTTAACTTCTGCTTGTTGTACAGTCATAACCTCTCGGGCATGATGACACATCACAAGCATATGGCTTCACATCTTCTGGTGACAAAGAAGATGATGCATGGAAGACAGCAGCTGTCTGTGGAAAAGGCAGGTCCCACTCACCTCAGCCTGCCCTGAAGTAGTCCATGGTGATCACTGAACAGTGCTACAGTGGGCAGGTGCATTGCATCTTCTTTTAAAGCCTTCTGAGGATGGCTCCCTTCAGACTCCTTTGAAGACCCATGCCATGGGTTCAGATAGTTATCCAAAGACGATTCGTTCCTTAATCCTCCGAGTAGTCGGTCTTCAATAGACTGTTTCCTATGTGTTATGGTTGGAATTGGAGCTCCCCACCCACTGCCCACCCGCAGGCTTGTGCATGGGGGTTGGCTGCCAGCTTGCAGGCTTTCAGGAACTGATTCTGTCACGGCATTGGATCCCTTTATGGACCACTGTTTGCTACCATGTTGGTGCCAGGAACTGAATCTGAGTCCCCTGCAAGATTAGCAACTTTTCTTCACTGCTGAAACATTTCTCTAGTCTCTTGATTTCCTTCTCATGAGAAGATAAAAAAAATTCTGTCTGTGAATGGGCAGAGATTTCTAGTTTAATAGAGCACAGTAAAGACAAAACATCAAACTTACAAAGTTGGCATATAGTAACCATAACATACGTCTAATACCGAAGGCAGCCTTTGTGATCTCACCCTCAGGGATCCTGGAAGAGTTTTAAGAGTTTACTGAACTCCAGAAGCTTCATTCAGAAAATTAACGGTAGTTAATGCGTAGAGAGGCTTCATGGACCCCTAAAAATTCTGTTCCCTTGTCAGAAGATTTATTTTTTTAATGAGATGGACATTAAATCATTTTTATTACATAAGTAGAACAGAAATTCCTGAAGTGGATGAGAAAATTTTGGAACGTACATGTTTCACTAAATAATATTTTTTAGTAAAAGTCTCACAAAATAGGTGTCAGTGTTTGTTCAGAGTAGATTTAGGAAAGCTACTTCTTAGCTTTTATTTTTTCTTTTCCCTCTAACTGTATCATGAAGATGGGATCCAGCAGCCGGCCTGTGTTTTTGGCACACTTGGCATTAATTAGGACACTCAGCAGACTCCCAAGATGGATTCGCCAGCTGTAAATATTCCTCCAGGGCTCCCATTCCTGTCAGATGCAAATCGTAACATCTTGGCACATGTATCATGTCCTCTGGAAGATTTCAGGGATCACAAAGTGAAAATGCAAACGACTTCCATCCTTGGTCATTAAGGCCAGCAGGAGCTCAATGTCCCTGCCATTTAGCAGAGCTTTCTCATTAACAGCACACACAGTCAAACTGGGGCTCAGTCAGTCCAGAGGGCAATGATTCCTTTCTCCTTTTAATTATAATGTGGCTTCTCGAAAGTAGCTTTGGAAGAATCACAACCTGTCCAGCTCCCACCAAGCATCACAGTCCACTGCTCAGGCCCGCGCTGACTGCTGCTACCTGCCCTCTTCTGCACTCCAATTTCCACTGCTCGGTTTGAAAACGACCAGTCTCAGAAAGTCAAGTGGCTCCAACAGAACCACCTCTCTCTCCAACTCAACAGGCAAACTCAGAAGCTTGTGTGGGCCACTTCAGTGCGTCCGTCCTGGTTTTGATAGAAAGTTTGCCTCCCCAGCAATCGGGCTGCTGCACACATCACTTCTCTCCACACCACAGCTCTCCTTTCACAAGTATTTAAGAGAGAAAGAAAACTTGGGTTGTACAGGAGCACCCACAGAGACACCAGAAGAGGAAAGGAGAGATGGACTAAGAGTTAGAGCAGTCAGAACAAGGTAGGATGACTGTGGCACGCAGAGCTGCTCCACACAGCAGGAAGACAACACGATCAATCTCTGGGACCATGACTGTATCCAGTGAGTTCAGCCACTGCTCAGGGTGGGACCCCATTCTTCCCTACATCACGAGTGCCCCACACAGAGTGAAGGGCAAGGGCCTGTGTCCTCTTACCACACCAAGACCAAAGAAACAAAGCCAGCCTTCAGCGTCCATCTCAGCCTCTTCTTCCATTAAAGTCCCCTTATTACCTTGGCTGTGTCCCATTTTATTCTGATTGATACTGAAGACACACACACACACATTTATATGCAGATATAAATACACACATACACACGCACACACACACACATATATATATATACACATATACACATATATACACACAGATATATACATAAGTATACATACCTAGTGTCTTAGTCAGGGTTTCTATTCCTGAACAAACATCATGACCAAGAAGCAAGTTGGGGAGGAAAGGGTTTATTCAGTGTGCATTTCCACATTGCTGTTGATCACCAAAGGAGGTCAGGACTGGAATTCAAGCAGGTCAGGAAGCAGGAGCTGATGCAGAGGCCATGGAGGGATGTTCCTTACTGGCTTGCTTCCCCCGGCTTGCTCATCTTGCTTTCTTATAGAACCCAAGACTACCAGCCCAGGGATGGCACCACCCACAAGGGGCCCTCCCCCCTTGATCACTAATTGAGAAAATGCCCCACAGCTGGATCTCATGGAGGCACTTCCCCAACTGAAGCTCCTTCCTCTGTGATAACTCCAGCCTGTGTCATATTGACACAAAACCAGCCAGTACACAAATCTATATACATACACAAATATACATACATACATACATACATACATACATACATGCATGCATGCATACACACATATGCTATGTTGTAATGTTTTATGTCATGCATATATATAAGTATTGAGAAGTGATCAGCCTAGGGCAATCATTGTGTCTACTACATTATAGTTCAATCATTTCTTTGGATTAAAGCAATCGAAATCCTCCCCTTTGTTCTGAGGCCTGCACTGCATTATGAAATGTATCCACCTTGCTGTGTCAGGAGAGCAGGAGCATATTCTCCTTCCAAACATGGCACCCATGGCCAGTCTTTCCCTCTCCCCTTCTCCTCTCCTCCTCTGCTAATGCCTACTCTTCATCGACTGCCATGAGAACAGTACTGTTGCCTCAGCTGTCACACGTCAGTGTGCATCTTTTAAACTGATAGCTTAAAACAGAAAGGAACAAAACCTAATGGAATTGAAGCTAGAAACCAAAGCAGCTCTATATCCTGTTTCATGCTCTATACTAGGATCGCGCCTTCCCTCAGCTGCTGGTATTATCCTCCCATGATCTCCTGTCTAAATTTTACGTGGTACCCACCCTGCGACTTGTTTAGACATACACATGCATTCATTAGAGGCTAGGATTCACCTGAGAATAAACTAGCAGTTTTTGTTTTGTTTTCCTGCGTTGGGATAGCCTTGATTAATATTATACCTTCCAGGTCCCCCTGTCTCCCTGAAAAGTTCTTGGTTTTGATTTTCTTTACAGCTGAGTAACAGTCCATTTTGTACATGTACCACGTTTTCACTAGCTATTCGTCAGCTCACGACTTCCAGGCTGCTTCCGTTCCTTGCTATAATAAGTAGATCAGCAATAAGCATGGATGTACACTTACATTTTTGGTGTGATATGGAGTTCTCCGGGTATACGCCCAGAGTGGTAGGTGTGTCTGGGTCATAGTATAGTTCCGTTTTATATTTATTGAGGCACCTCCAGCGTGCTTTCCTCAGTGGCTGCACTAATCTTCTCTCCCCTCAGCAGCTACTGAAAGTCACTCATTCCCGACATCCTCTCCCACCTTTGGTATCACAGTTCCATTCTTGCTGGTATGAGGTCAAAACTCATAGTAGCTGTAATTCACGTTGATCATTAGGAATGGTGACCATTTTAAATATGGGCTTATTGGTCCTTTGTGTCTCTTCCTTTGAAGACTGCCAATATCATGAGTTCGTTCTTTGACTGGAAATTTTGTTTCCTTGATGCTTAGCGTTTGCAGTATTTTGTAAACCCTTTGTATATCAGCCCCTTGTCTAACATACAGCTGGTGAAGATGTCCTGCACCCCAGGAGTGGTTTGCTTCTCTGAAAGTGTCCTTTTCTATGCAGGGGCACCCTGAATTTCATGTTGCCCCATCTGTTGATACCTGGGGCTGGTCCCTATGTTAGTGACGCGCTCTACAGAAAACTCTTGCTCATCCCACACAGTCTTCAAGAATATTTCCTGTGCTTTCCTCTGGCAGTCTTAGGGTTTCTCTTTGATTTACTTTAAGTTGGTTGTTTTTTGTTCAAGATGAAAGATGCAAGTCTAATTTGACTTTCCTGCGTGTGAGGATCCAGGTTTCTTCAGAACCGTTTGTTACAAAGGCTGCCTTTCGCCTCCTTTGGCACCGATTGGGTGTCCATAGCTTTGTTTATTACTGGGTCATCCATTCTCCTCCATTTGTCTAACTATTTCTTTGCGAATTTCAGGCTTTATCACTACAGTTCTGTGGAATAATTTGCATCACAACACCTCCAGCTATGTTTCTGCTCTTTAGCATTGCTTTAGCTATTTATCTTCCTTTGTGGTTCTACTGGAATTCTTGAGTTGCTCCTTTCTAGATCTGGGAAGTATGACATCAGAATTCTGATGGATATTGCACTGAATCTGTTGGTTCAATTTGGTACAGTAGCCATTTTCATAATATTAGTTCTGCTAATACAGGATCATAAAAAATCTTTCCACTATCTACTGTCTTTTTCTTCTTCTTCTCCTCCTCCTTCTTCTTATATTGTGTGGTTGTGAGCCTAGCCTTTAACAGCTGAGCCATCTTTCCAGCCCCTCCTCCTCCTTCTTTGTGGTAGATATATGAATGGGACTGTCTGAGTATTGAAGATTTGAAAACCATTTTTGTATTGCGAAAGAATCCAACATGTATTAATCCTTTGAGATGGTGATGTGAAGTTGGATTTTTTTTTGAACATGTTATTGACCACTTGTGCATCAGGAATTAGACACGAGTGATCATGGGAGGCATCTGAGTGGCACATAGATAGTGACGACCATTTGTCAAGCTGTCAAGAACATCCTGTTTCCACATGTAAAGAGCAACCCGTGCAACTCTTCAGCTCTTATATGACCCACTTAGAAAAAACAATGCAAACAATTTTATTTTTAGGAAAGGGGTTTTGTAACCTAAAAATTTTTCCCTTTTATCTTCTGTTTAAAGCTGTATTAAACCAATCTATTATCATGTTATTCAATATGCAAACTATAAACCGTAAAGTATGATTTATAAAAAAGTATTTTTTTCTAAGAACCTGGTTCCTCCTTATTATGTACTGCTCTTGTCAATACATTTATTATATATTAGACAGCTAAATTTCAAAAAATGAGAGAGTTGGGTGACACGACACGTGCATGTTATCCCAGGACTCAGGAGACTAAGGCAAAGGGACTGAACATTTGATGATACAGTGACAACCTATTTAAAAAAAATAAGGACAGGAAGGAAGGAAGGAAGGAAGGAAACAAGGAAGGAAGGAAGGAAGGGAGGAAGGGAGAGAGGGAGGGAGGGAGGGAGGGAGGGAGGATGGGGAACCATGAAAAATTAAATGAAAAGAAGGGTAGATACAGTTTCTTTTACGTCCTTGATAGCCTGCCTGGTCCTCCCTAAGTCTTTCTGTGACCTTCCATCTTCCTTGGGGAAAGGAACCATTGCATGTAGTTTCTGTACCCAGGGTACACTGTAGCCTGCTATCCATACGCAGTTATTCATTAACGTTTCCCTGCCAAATGTGAAAAATAGGAGCTGAAGGGTTGCAAGGGCCGCTTTTACATGTGAAAACAAGGAGCTTTGGACAGCTTGACAAATGGCCGTCCCTGTCCATGGGCCAGGCACGGGAGGTGCAAAATGTACTTGACCTACTTGCATTTGATGAGTGAACCCTCAGAAGGGTAAACAGAAATGTTACAAGTAATTACAGGACAGTGCACAGCGGCTACCGGAAAGAGCGAGGGTGAGTGGTTCTGTTTTTAGAATCCTGGCCAGGCTGCTCGGGAAAGAACACAGCTCTTGTTTTCATTCCTAGCTTTTAGGGTCCCCCGAAGCCAGCCAAGCAATATCCTCAGTGCTCCCCACAAACATCTTACATTTTTCCCCTCTATAATGAAAAATGATACTCCAGTAGGAATTTCAGTGATGAAGGAAAAATTAAATCTCTGGCTGATTCCTAATGTGTTTTTAATAATCTGATGCGATATCAACTATAACATACTCTAGCATGACTGCCAAAGGTTTTATTATTTTGTAGAAGGTTCATGCAAGAGGATCTCCTTAAAGCTGTCCGAAACCCCCAAGAAATTCACACCCTCTGGCTTAAAGTCATTAGCGTGCAAAACATACTTTTCGAGTACTTGATATTTGATTTGGGAATAAAATGAAGATTGCTTCTGAGGCCTATCATGTTAGCTCATTAGCAGGCCTCCAGGACTGGTTTGCAATTGGCAGGTACCAGCTAATCTGTGGGCCCAGAATCATTCTCACCTGTCCTACATCTGGAACTGGCAAAGCATTATTGATAAGAATGGTTCTCCAATTAATTGTGGTGAATCTATAAATGGTGTGGGACCAGACTGCAGGTCTTTACATACCATTGATTTCAATTTCTTTTGCATTTGTTTATATCTATAGCTTTCTAATCTACACCTCTATATCTATATCTCCTATTTTTATGTTCATAAGTTGAAGTTCACTAGTTTATCTTGGCCTGTAGTGTTTCAACAAAACTAGTCTCTTCCATAGGGTGCTCAGCTTTAAGTGGGATATTTTATTTTTCCTCCTGAGGTTTTAGACATCATTATATAAGAGTAGAAAAAAAAATAATTAAGAGCCAGAAGGAGTAGAGAGCTGCAACCAATGTGCAATCGATGTCATGTGTGTTACTGTACACATGAACTCGCAGCTGCTAGGACAAGACTTGCACAAGATCAAGCACCCTAGCCTTTGTCAGGGAGGAGCTCATAAATTGCCCCCCCCACCCCACTAACTGAAGAGTGCCATATGACTGCCATGGGAGGAAGAGGTGGTTTTCTTCAGAGACAGATGCCCTGGGAGTCTCCCCATGCTCTAAGAGGTGGTTGTACATCAATGCACACATAGGCAGGACTGCATAGAATCTGTTTTTCTTTTTTTTTTTTTTTTTAAAAAAAAAAGATTTATTGTTATATGTAAAACACTGTAGCTGTCTTCAGACACACCAGAAGAGGGCGTCAGATCTTATTACAGATGGTTGTGAGCTACCATGTGGTTGCTGGGAATTGAACTCAGGACCTCTGGAAGAGCAGTCAGTGCTCTTAACCACTGAGCCATCTCACCAGCCCCAACTCTGGGTTTTAATTAAAAAGGAAGACAGGAAGTTGAGAGGGAAATGTGGTTGGGGAGCTAGGGCAGGGAGGGGGGAAGTGGAGTTGATCAAAACAAATTCATGTATGTAATTCTCACACCATAAAATGAGCTTACAGGGAGAAGCCTCTACCAAGCCCGGAGAGAAATAGTTGCATAACAAGATAATTTTTCATATGAATGTACTAACTTTTTAAGTATGCTGTAGAAGTAAGACTTGAAAATGCTGAACAAAGTATTTTCACTTCCCTGTCTTGTGTGTGTGTGTGTGTGTGTGTATGTGTGTGTGTGTAGGTCAGAGCACAACTTAGAGGAGTCTGTTCTCTCCTACTATGTGGATCTGAGGGATTGAACTCAGGTGGTCGGATTTGGTGCCAAGCTTCGTTATCCAATGAGCATCCTACCAGCCAAGGATTTAATATTTGAAATTAAAAAAAAAAAAAAGGAAAACCATATTATATAAAGTTGACCTTCCAATTTTAACTATTTGACTGCAATTAACAATAGACGTAACGATAGAAATAAACCTTTACAAGGAAAAGGTTTAGATGGATTAGAATAGTTACTTTTTCCTCTGACTCTTGAACTGAAGCTATGGAAGGAGATAGTTCTCAGGCAAGACTTCTCAGTTGCTCAAACAGCATCGTCTTGTCTCTTCAGTTGTGGTGAACACATGGGCACTGTCTGTGTTACGGAGCTAATGGCAAACCTATCAGGGTGATGCACAGAGAGGGCTTGGCATGGAGGAGGGTGTGCGGCAGACATTCAAAACTCTGCCTGGTTTCATTCACACCAATGCCAGATGTACTGGCGCTGATTTGCAAACTCATAGGTCATGTCGCTTTGCCCTGGTCTCTTGATGTTCTCTCCGTGCAACAAGGGTAAGCGCCCCCAAATCAGACCGTGTTCTCCATTGCTCCAGGTCCTTCAGCTTGCTCCCTCCTCCTGGGGGTAAATCCCAGGACCACGGAGGCCCTGCAAGACCTTGCCCCCATCAGCCACACTCTCTGTCCTTAACTGCTACTGTTCTCCTCCCCTTCTAAACACTGCCCTGTCTCAGGTTCATGGACCTTTAGGAAGCCTCTTCTGGGCTGTCAGAAATGATGCTCCCTCTCCATCTTCACCCCAAATGTGAGCATATCTCGGAGGAACCTGAAGACTCCCTTTCTTCCTGCTAGACAGCCCACAGGAAACACTCTTGCTAGTGAGTCATCCTTCATTGTCACCCTCCTCCGTCTGGAATGTGCCCAGTGTGGGGAGGCTTTCTTCTGTTTGTTTTCCTGCTGTATCCCAGTGCCTGGACCAGTGCCTAGCACGGGGTTGGGATCCGGTGCCTGTGAGTTTACATGATTGGTTTTGTGGTAACGTTAGCAGAGTTCTGCTTTTCCAGGCCCGGTAGCTTCATTTTATTTTCAGGAGGTGATGGATGGCCCCTCATTCAGGAAACACAAACAACATGTAAACTTAATTCAGACACACCGACTCTGAGACCAAAAATAGCTCGTTCTACATTCACATTCCAAGTTTGTAACATAATATATATTGTACTCACTAAGCATATTTTGAACAATATTTTTTTTTTTTTTTTTTTACTGTCTAGGGTAGTGCTACTCAAGTCGTTTCCTGGACTGCAATATGAGTATTCCCCAGACACCTGTCAGAACTATAGGTTCTTTGTCTCTGCCCCAGGCCACAGGGGTGCTGCTTTACATCCTATGCGTTCATAAGCCTGTGGGTGATCCTGGGGACACCCAAGCTCAGCAACTATGGCTCTTTCCAGTCCCTTGGCTTCTTATTAGCCTTAGTGCCCGATGCATTGTGAACTTAAGAAAAGAGATGGTGTCCCCCAGAGAAGCTGGTTTGTTCGAAGAAACAGAGAAATGCATTGTAGGATCTGCAGGCTGTGAAGGATCACAGAAGCATTCCCAAGACACAGATTATGAGAGAATTCTAAAGGCAAAGAGGAATCTGTGAGCTGTTTCCAAACAAACATCATGGGACAGGATGCCCTCTGGCAGCCCCAGTGTATATCACTGGCAGACACAGCCAATGCTAGGCAGGTGTCTGTGGGGAGACACTATTTTGCAGTCAGTATAGACATGATGGAGATCCTCATATAACCCTGTTACAGGGGCATGTGATGGTGTGGGCATGGAGGAATGTCTCGTAGACCTTTAAAGTTCTTTAAAGTTCAGAGCCATGTGCACAGGGTTTTCTAGTGAGACGTGTCTCAACTATTCTTTGGATCCCAAGTGACTTCACTGAAACTTTGACAAGTTCCGTGGTACAAACAGTAAAAGTGTGTTTTATTGTAAATCATCATAGGACCTCTCTTAGATTAGACACCTTCTCCTGTCTACAAACACCTGAGAGGCACCCTCTTGGACTGCAGACATTTTTTTTTTTAATAAAGAGTTAAACTACTTTTTCTGGAAAAGAGGAGAGGAAAGGAGAGAAAGGAGGGGAGGGGAGAGGAGAGGAGAAGAGAGGAGAGGACAGAAGAGAAAGGAAGGGGAGGGGAAAGGTGGGAGGGGAAGGGAGGGGAGGGAGGGGAGTGGAGGGGAGGGAAAGGAGGGGAGGGGAGGGAGGGGAGTGGAGGGGAGGGAGGGGAGGGAGGGGTGGGGAGGGAGGGGAGGGGAAGGGAGGGGAGGGGGGAGGGGAAGGGAGGGGAAGGGAGGAAGGGGAGGGTAGGGAAGGGAAGAGGAGGGGAGGAGAAGGGAGGGGAAGGGAGGGAGGGGAGGGGAGGGGAAGGAAGGGGAGGGGAGGGGAGGGGAGGGAAGGGAAGGGGAGGGGAGGGGAGGGAAGGGAAGGGAAGTGAAGGGAAGGGAAGGAAAGTGAAGCAAAGCAAACTCTCCACTCTGGTCCACACATGCACAGTGTCTGAAAAGCAGGCAGAAAGTTGGTGTCTCTGCCTTCCTTTTGCATCTGTCTCCGTCACCACCTTATAAGAGTGCATCAGATTCCCACTCAACTCTGCATGCAGACATGATCCTCACATGAAGACTCATCCTTATCCTTCAAGGTTGAAGACGCAGTATGGGTAATGAAGGGACGCACCACCGGCATATTACTTAATGGCTTTCTTTCCCCATGCTTGGATGCAGACTAAGAGAAAGGAACCACCATCCTCCTGTTCTAGACACACAGCACAGCCCCACAGGAAGCTCACTCTTTTGTGTCACTGGTCCCTAAGTAAAACCAATTATTGTATGAAAGGAACCATGAAGCTCCCTATCCCTGCTCGCCAGCGAAGCAGGACCTAGTATCTCATGATACAGACAGAACTGGCCCTGGAATTATAGGATTTCTCCGGGTCTCACAGAGCCAGCCCTGAGAACCAGGCTGAAGTGTTAGCAAGGCTGATTAAATAACTCTGTGTGAGGTTCAATAGACTGACACCTGCAGGGTTATGTACAAACCACCAAACAGCCTCTACCTTACCCATCACTTCATCCTGTCAGCTCTACAATTTTAACTCACGTTGTTTTATTGTTGGTCAGAATATGAGCCTATTACAATCCTAATTTCTTAAGACACTTTCCCTACTAAATGGGGTTTTATCTGCTGTTTATGTTGCTTGTGTCCATCAAACTGGTCAGCATCGTAATTCCCACTAAAGCTGACTGCCTGTTTCCTGAGGGTCCACCCTCACGTATTTGGCCTCAGACCCTTTCTTTCTGGAAGTAAGAAATTCTTCAGCAGGACTTGCAGTCTGAGGGCAGACAAGCCTGTGCAGGCTTCGAAGGCTGTCCAAATCCTGTCCTTGAGCAATAGATTTTGGGGGTGCATGTGCTAAGTTGTAAGTTCAAGGCACTGTTCCAGTCTCCCTATTCTCTTGGGAGCCATCCTGGTTTCTGATCTCATCTAGCTCTCTTTCATTTTAGGGCCTTTGTCCTGGGGGTTCGTTCCTTTATGAGATGAGGTCGCAATTGTCTGTCATGGTTAGGGTTTATATCCCTAGCTTCCGGGGCAATCCATTCTTCTATGCAGCTACAGCTGGGAACTGTGCTGTTGTTTACTACAAGATCATTCATGTTCTTAAAAATCAATTGGACTGTATGTATTAATGTTAACAAGAGGGATCTTCTATTATTTCAAGCTCCATCTTCTGGCTTCAGGATCTCTGATGCTGAGAAAACATGCTAGCTCTGGCCTACCTGTTTCTATGTGGGAGAAGAAGTAAACTACTCTAGAGAGTCAATTATTGGCTGTTACCTGTATGCATAGCCAAAATTACTGCTGCTCAGCAATTACTTATTCATATTAGGTAATACAAATTTAACGAAATATATCGATATTATCAATGTAACAAGACAATGACTGTGAGCTACTGTTTGACTCTCTGGACCTTACCTAACTCTAATCACAAACAGGATATGAAGATGTGAGACCCTTGGGATCTCAGGAGTGGGATTAACATAATAAAAAAATGAATTCGTAAATGATCACTACAATCAAACAAGAGAATAGTTCACCTGGATTGTATAAGAGTTCAGATAATATGTACCTCAAAATATGTTTCTGGCATGAGGATTGTTTTGAGCCACTGCTTGTAGACTGAGTCCAACATTTGCTTTTGTTTTTACTAAGGCTTTGAATCCCTTCTGCAACATAAAGGCACGTTCCTCATCTCCTCTGTGAAAGACACTGACAAGATGCTTTCTGAGGAACCGAAGCCAGGCCCTTCCAGATTTCACCTCACAGGACCTCAACTTCAAATTGTCCAGCCTTCAGGACTGTGAGGGAGGCATCCCCGTGCACTAGACATGTCCAGGCTCGAGCATTTGCTGCTATATAAATTCTTGGATATGACTTCATATATTTACAAAGGAAAATGCTTGAAATAAAATGGAAGGGGCCTTTCAGGCCAGTGAGTATACTGACATTATGACCCCAGAGAATGTGGAAAAGAAATAAAAACTGAAAAATACCCTTACCTTTTAAAACCTTCTCTACATCATTGAAAATAGCCATAGAAGACACAGTTAAGAAAGTAAGAAATTATAGAAAAGCAAAGTATAAGGCAAACATATGTGCACCTAGTTATATACCAACCTCTAACATAGCTTGTCACATGTCTTTAACACTCCAGCTCCTCAAAGGAGAAACATATAACTTAGTGTTCATGGCCCAAGCATTATCAGCGTCCCTTATGTCCACTCTGCAATGACCTCTGTTTTATTGTACTTGCTACTACATGTCCTACTGTCACTGTCTACAACTGTGCTTCCTCAGGATGTCCCCCTGTGGTGACTTGAGAGATTCCAGCCACAAACATACACTAAACCAAGTAAGTACAGGCCAGCTCTCTGCAGAGTCACTTAACAAACATGTTCAGTAGCCTTAAGCAGAACCGCTGTAGTTACCTGGCCCTCTGGCTGCTTCTGGATCACTCTTGCTGTCTGTATCCAGAATGACCGCCAGCCCCACGGAGTCCGCGGGCAGGATATGGCTGCTGAGATCCACTCGCGTCAAGCTCCTGGGCTCCCATACGGAGCCCTCTGAGGTGCCCTGGAGTTTGTCCCCTCCAGATGCATTTGTTTCATGACTTTTCCTCCATGGTTTCTGTACTATGTGAACGATGCTCTGTTGTTCCAGGTCACAGCTCTGTGTGGGGCCAGGCAGAAACACAAGAAAATGAAAAGCATTATATGCAAGTAGAGCTTAAATTGTCCTCCATGCTAGAGTATATACAAATAGTTTAAAGGCTACTTAATAAGTTCAATTCCTGCCAGCAACAGTGGTGCCGAATGGAAAGAAGGTGTGCTTGGCTGACTTACTAACATTTACTCTGCCAGTAGGGCCACCGAAGGTATGCATTGCATGTGACAGTCAGGCAATGTGGAACTGGGGCTGGAAGTGGACAATTGAAAGGAAGTTAAAAACTTTGGAAACATCAGAAGGTTGTGAAACTTAGTGGGAAAGCGGATCCTAATGCATCCATAAGTGCCCTGAAAGTAATACTCACTTAAGACCAATTTACCTCTAGAGGGCTTTGTCCTTAACTCATTTAATTTAAACACCGGTAGTCATTTCTGCTTCTAAAAGCACTGAAGGTTATTATCAATTACAGGGCACTTCTACACAGAGTCAGTGACTGTGCTTGTGGCAGACTGTCCCCTCCTGTCCTTGCTGCCGTGAGCAAGAAGCGCACTGCGGTGCCAACGGGGAAGCTGGTGAAGGCTGTGTCTGCCCTCATGCCTTCCTGTGATTAAAATCGGTAACCACGTATGATGAAACTTTCTGTGCTCCTATCTTGTTCTTTAGGAACAGGGGCCTGTAAAATCTAGAATAAATATTAAGAGTCAGATATTTGCTAAGGCAAGACCTAGACTACCCTAGGTCAAGTCCTAATTTAGAGTAAGCAATGGATAGAAACACCATTCTTCTGCCTTTTCTACCAGAGCCAGGATCTGGTTCCTCCCTTAGTGACCATATCTCTGTGCTCATTGGTTCGTTGTTATCTTCTGTCACTGTGGGAATGGTCAATAGATGCAACCACATAAAAAGCATAGTGCATTCTTCCATCTCTTGTGTCTTCTTTGTGCAATCTTTTCACTGTCACCATCAAAATTCTTTGAGAACTGTGACCTCTGCCACTCAACTGAATCCACCCCCAAGGACCCTGTAGTTTGGTGTCTGCCTCCTCTCGTGAGAAGGTCGCTAGAGTGCCAGCACTCCAGCCTCTTCTCATCCTCCTGCTTGCTCCTTTATAATGCTGACTGGCTTGTTTCGCCGTTAGTCCCATTGTGTCCCCACAATGTCTTCTCAAAGTGTCACTCTCTGCTACCCTTCTTATTAGCTTCTGTCCGAAAGGCCTTTGCTACTTAACCCCTCCCCTATTTCTATCAATTTCTATAACTTCTCCAGGCCCTCCTCCAATGCACATTTCCATTCTGTGATATTGATCAGGCTTCAGTAGCTGCACAGAGCTTGTCCTCCCGGCCTTGTTACATCCAGCAAGGTATCCGGAGTGAGTGATTTGGCCCCAGAAATGCCCTTCCCAACTTCATTACCCTCAAACTTCCATTGCCACCTCCCCGTATTCGGCCTTCATTCTTATGATAACTTAGTAATTGCTCCCTATACATCTGGTTTCTACCTGCTCCAGGCTGCTCCAAAGAAGCAGCTTTGGTGTGTGCATCAAACTATTACATGACTAGTGTGTTTATTTCCTTTCTCTTTTTCAGACCTCTGGCAAATGTCTATGTCCTTTACTTACACGGGAGGACCATCCTCCACACGTGTCCATGGCCACGTGATACATCAATAGGTGCCCACCATACTCCTTCCTCCTCATCTTCCTTTTAGGTTCAGCCATATGGATGGCACTAGACTACTGATTTTAGCAGATGTGATGGAACTAAGGCTTGGAATACTTTCGCCTGGTAGTTCTGATGCTAAGGTCCCATTCACCATTGGTTCTTGATCTGTTAGCAAAGAAGCCATGGGACAATTACTGGGCAGAAGGAATAGGCAGGACTTCTGGGTCCCAGAAGGCAAGCAGAGAGACTCAAGGAGAGGGAGACAGTTTGCCAGTCTTCAGAGAGAGAGAGATAAAACAAGCAGCCATATGAGATCTTGGAAGGAGCT
The DNA here is from genome assembly GCF_947179515.1 of Apodemus sylvaticus. Taxonomy (NCBI): domain Eukaryota; kingdom Metazoa; phylum Chordata; class Mammalia; order Rodentia; family Muridae; genus Apodemus; species Apodemus sylvaticus. The sequence continues at coordinate 42,976,148 of NC_067494.1, forward strand.
GTGGCCCATGGCTGCTCCCACAGGCAGGAGGTTGGAACTGTTTGGCAGGAACTAGCTATGACTGAGAAATTAAGTTTAGGGCAAGAGGAGAGGTGCAGAGATATGAGTATTGATAAGGGCATGCTTTTCCAGGTGGGAGAGAGTAGTGGCCTGCAGTTATGTCAGAAGGCAGGCTGAAAACAAGGAACCTTTGTGCCTTTTATCCATGGATTCAAGGGAAGCTGGGTGGGTGCTGGTAGTGTGGCTGGTAGTGTGTTAGGTCCTACAACAGAATATTCCTCGAAGCCTTCAGTCTTTCAGCTCAGGAGCCAGAACCATAAGTGTGGTGTACCTGGAGCCTAGACACAGAAGGAACGAGTGCTGACCCAGTCTAGTTGAAGATGCCTTCAGATGAAGCTAGCCTAGGCCTCAGGCCCCTGGTGATACGAAGAGGTGTAAGAACACAGAACTGTGGGAACTGGTCCTGTGAGTCTGTATTTTCTATTTAGAAATAAAAGCAGACAGCACTCCTTTTGGATCAGGAGGCATCTCACCGCCCTGCACCTTGGACTTGGCTTCTATGTATAACCAGGAACCTCACGACCTATAGTCAGGGTCCTGGTAAACCAAGTGCTAAGCCCTGAGCACAATGAAGCATTGATGCTTGAGAATAGAGTCATACAAGGAGGGGGATCAGAGTTGGAGCAGCCTCTCAGCACAGCCATAGACCACACTGGCTTCCTCTCCAAGAGGCACAGGGATTCAGTCAGGCTTGTCATGTTCTCCATGTTCAGAACTTAAGTCCCAGAAAAAAAGTGGCACCTTTCTCGTCAGAGTCCCAAAGCTTTTTGCCCACCAATGTCTACTGATCACAGAGTTCACAGCTTAGATAGTGTGTGTGTGTCTGTGTGTGTGTGTGTGTGTGTGTATGTGTGTATCTGCATGACACCTGCAGTCCAAGGTAATTTAGGAGACTTGTATAGAAGTCATTGGTCTCACTTACATATGTATCATTTAAAGCCTCACACCACACTTTAAAGCTAGGAATGTGAGATTTGACTGAAGGGGAAAATACTGAACAGTTGATTAGCTGGATGAGTGGGTATGAAGAGTCCTGAGCTGTCCCTTCCCCCCACAGCATTTAGCTGTGACCCTCCTGGCTGGCAACCCCCACTCTTCCATGGCGTTATCTCCAGCCTATTCAAGCTGCGACATTCCTGGCCTACAGCCTCCACCCTTCCCCTGGTGTTATCTCCAGCCCTTGTTCCTTGGGAACAATACAGCCACTTTCACCTTAACTACCAGGGCCTCCTCAGTGCAGTCTCACCTGGAGACCAGCAGAAAACTGTGTGACTGGAAGCAGGCAACCCGCCGAGAAGAAGATCCAAGGAATTCGCAGCCATTTGGGGGGCAGGGTGGTTTTTCCAAAGACTATAAATATTGGCTAAATAATAGTAAAGTCAGTCTCTATCGGCAACTGTCATCTTGACTTATTTCTCTTTCTCCCTCTTCCCGTTACCCCCAGAATTCTCTTCCAGGTAATCCAGTTCGCATGTGGCCTCGGGCGGCTACACTGAGCCCTGGCCTACACGGCTTCATGGAAAGCTGGCAGAATGTGGGCATAAGAACAGCATGAAAAGACTGGTGTGGAAGAAATACAATAGGCTTGCCTCCTGTGCAAGTGTTAGTTTCTGTATGATGGGGTATCTTTCCTCCCATTTACTAGTTTCTGTATTATGGGGGTAGCTCTCCCTACCCTGTTTTATTAGTTTCTGTATTATGGGGTTAATTTCCTTCCTTCCTTACTAGTATTTGTAGAATGAGGTGGCTTCCTCCCCCCTCCCTGGTTTATTTGTTTCTGTATGATAGAGGTATCTTCCCCCTGTTTATTAGTTTCTAATGATGAGGTATCTCCCCACCCCCATGCTTTGGTCCCACATTGATAATGATATTGTTATCATCAGACTCTGCTCTGGAGACTGAAGGAAATATGAAGGATCTGATACCTGTCACCTATCAATCCTAAAATGGAATGCCGTGGTCCCTACCTTGTTTATAAACGTGGCCTCAGAACTATATTTAGTTGTTCTGCTAAACTCCTATGAGCCTGATGGAAAACATACAGAGAAGGCAGAGCATGCAAAAACGTATAAATGTGGAAATTTTAGCAAAATCTCAGCTTTCTCTGGTCTAAAAAATTAATTAAAAAGAATTCATTTCTGCTCAATATCTCTTCAAGAGATGGAAGAGAAGCCTGGGCATATTTTCTGGAGAAAATGAGGAAGAAATCCAAGAGATGAACCACCCTTTCCTCTTACATCCAGACATTCCTGACATTCTGAATGCTCAGTAAAGGGATTTCAGCAGTTACGGTGGCATTTACAGAACATATTTCCAAGTCTCTGTCCATGGTTCTGAGATCTGTAATTGCTTAATTCTTTAACTGTCTCACAGAAAACACTGTTGATCTAGAGGTCCCTCTGCCAGATGGTGTACTTGCATGTCATGCCAACACAGCCCAGAGCCATGCTAACAGCCAAGTCCATGGACAACGAGCTGGATAAAGTTCAGCCTGAGGCCATGCCAAGGCCACAGTGATATGCAATTCACACAGTAGTCAACCCCCATTCCCCTAAATCTCAGGGCTAGAGATTTTAGGTAGGAAGAACTGCAAGTGAAGTGATCCAGTATGCTTGCACAGTCCCTCAGAGTCAAAGCAAACTTCCCCTGAACATACTAATATTTTTTGAAGGAAAGCAAAACAAAACCATTGCCTAATAAACAAAGATAATATATTAATTTTTTATTTTGTTTATAATAACTTGTTTCCCCAGAAAGAAGGACAGTGGTTAAGTGTTTTATAAGCAAAACAGGTAAGTACTGATCCAGCTGGGTAGATGTTAAGTGTCAATCAGGGTGGTAGACCTGTTGGAGATTGAGAGATTCATTACTGTTTCAGGCTCCCTCCAACAAGACCTGTGGTACACTGTTATTACTCCAGAAAGTAATGACCAACTCTCATCCAGGCAGCCCGAGTCTGAGAATACCTAAAGAGAAGACAGCAAGCAAACCCTTCCTTTTCTTGAAAAGGACCCGTTGTTGGGATCCAAGCATTTCAGAGTTTGGTACTCTAATTAAAACCTTGGAAAGGAGAAACATTTTGAAGACTGGATGAAACACGACTTTAGTTTGCAGCTAGCTGGAAGACAGAAAGCCCCAGCTCTTTCTGTTTCTCTTCACCACAGTGCTGGGATCCCAGATTCCCAGATACATGCTTAGCTTCTTCTGTGGGTGCTGAGATCTGATCTCTGACCCTAACTCTGTACTTCTGAGCTGTCTCTCTGGCTCCTCTTTCTGATGCTGTGCCTGTGGAAGCATCCGTGAGGGTCCGTTCAGGACATTCAGTTTTGGGGCTGGTGGAACTTGTGGCCCATTCTGTAAAGCACACAGCTATCCTCATAGACAGTTCAGAGGCAGGGCTCCCACTCAACACTCAGGAGTGGGAAATAGAAAGACTGGGTGTGGAGCTCTTCTCTGCCACGCTATTAGTGAGGGATCCCAGCTAGACTCTGCACCCCACTGGCTCCTGATCTACATAACCAGCTGGAGCAGAAGCTCCCAGTAGCTTTGCTTTTGAGCATCACTCTTCAGTCAAGACTTGGGTTCATCCTGGGTTAATGTCTGTGATCCCTGATTTAGGCCAGGCTATCCGGCCTCTTCAATGCTCTTATTTTTAAGTTTCTCATGGGTCTGTTAACTCGGTCTCATCAAATAAAGTATTCCAGAGTGTTTCAGTGGAGGGACATCACACTCTCTATTTGGAGGCATTTGGTTTTTAAAGTCAGACCATCTCTGATTGTTATTTAAAATTTTAATTCAAATATTTTTTTTTTTTTAGAAAACTCAGTATAGTCACTCAGAAGTTACCAGTTACTCTAAACAAACATTTTTATCCAATCATTTATTACTCCACATGGTTATTACATTTTAATTTTAAAAATTACCTCCCAAGTAAAGAGTTCCTTCTTAGGTAATTTTAAAGGAATTTTTTTTTTTAGAACATTTTTCCTTGTTGACTGAAGGAAAATTCTGCATGATTACTCCTTTGGCTTTTTCTGAAAATAACTTCCAGCAGATGTTTTTGTAAGCCCATCAGAGTTTTTAATAATGTATTTGCCAAAGAAAGATAAAATGGCAGTTATTTAGGAAGTCACTTATGGGTGTTTTTTAATGGATAAGAGTCATTTCATTTGGTTGCTGTGTAGAAGCGACATGGGCCTAGAGATTTTCAGAGCCAGACAGAGTAACCACAAAGGACTTTTTCCACGTGGCTCTGTGGTCCTTAGCCCTGGGTTCCCTCCATAGTTCTCAGTGAACACTAAATGCCAATTTATATTAATTGGAATGAGGAAAAAAATATCCCTTCAACCGTATCCTTCATTTTTTTAAGGAGGACTTGAAAAATGGATTCTTTGTGATTTGGGCTTTGAATTATTTCCTGTTTCTCATGACTGGTTTTATTATAATCAAAGAAATTATGCTACCCAGAGATACTGAAAGGGCCCTGTCTCTGGTCGCCAAAGGCAGGGTGGCACAATTACTGAGAAAGGTCCATTAGCCCCACACTAATTACCAGAGCAGGTCTGAGCCTTGTCACTCTGGGTCCCTCCCATTGCAGGTCCCCCCCATTGCAGGTCTCATTAAGACCTAAAACGGAAGGAGCTCTCCAGGGGTGGGGGTGGGGCAGCGTATCGATATTTCTACACGAGCAGCAGAGAATGACAGGCGTGAGGCGAGCCCGTGCTGTTTAATAAATGATGTTTGGGATTGACCCTCTCTTAACTGCAAAGAACATTGATAATCAAGTCTATACCCATTAACCGCCTTATGTTTTCTTAAGTTAAATATTTTAGCTAATATTCTTAATGTGCTTGGATTCTATCCACCCCAACCCCATTCTCTCCCCTCCCACCGCTCATACTCACTCCTGCTTTTCCCTCCCAACTTCATGCTCTCTTGTGCCCCCTCTCACTGAGTCTGCTCAGTGCTGTCAGTGCATAGCTGTAGAATCACTTAGTGAGCATGGGCACCCTCTGAGGGCCTGGATCTCTAAAGAAAGTGACACTCCCTCTCCCAAGTAGCCATCCACTGCTAACAACTCCTCAGATAAGGGATGGGACTTCCTGAGCCCCTCTCCCAAGCAGGCTCAGATTTTGGCTGCCTTTACCTTGTACATGTCTTGTGCATACGGTCCTTGCTATTATGACATGATATTATATTTTAAAATGCATACCTTCAGAAAATGCCCCCCAGTATCATTTAAGTGTCATTTTATTACCAGTTATATACATATTGCAGACAAATATATATGCATATTGATTTTTAAAAACAGAGTTAAATTAATTTTCAAGTCATTCTTTATGTTTCATAGAGTCACTGGGGCTAACAAATACACCCTCTTCATGAGTGCATAAGGGAAAACTGGTGAATCTGACAGGGCATGGTAGCACACGGCCATTTGAAGGCTGAGGTTGGAGCATCGTAACTTAAATGTCGTCTTTGGCGGGCTACATACAGCAAGACACTAAACCTGTGTCAAAAAACCAAACAGACAAGAGCATACAAGCAGAGACAGCTGCTATGCTGGGTAGAGGGAGAATAATCTACTGTATGTCTTGACTTCTTTCTAATGATGTTTTAGATAGGAACGGCCAAAGGGTGAGAGACAGGAAGTGTGTGGAGTCTTCCAAATCCTTCATTGCATCCCTCACCCCTCTCATCCATGTTCACTTTTTCCAAACTAGAAGGGCCAAGTTATGGCCAAAGAGGTATGGCCAAATAGATTGTACTAGTGACAGGAAGATGAAATACCTCTCAGCAGTGGGACCATTTGTTCAAACCTAGAGGTGATGCTAAGAATGAAGAAGGCACCTCTGCATCCTGCTGAAGAGTCAAGGCTTGGTGGACAGCCAGTGGCCAGACACGGAGAGGTGGAATCAACAGATGGTACAGCCATTTGGAACCTTTTCTTGCAGGGAATATTAAAAGCCCTTGAGCCTCCATTTTCTATTCTTGTTTTCCTAGTTTTATGATGTGAACAATGGTCCCTCCTTACTTTTGGGGGTCCAGGATGCACGGTGCTGCTACCGACTCAGAGCAACCAGGCCAGGTGTCTGCGACTGGAGTTATGAGCTGAAACGGACCTTCCCTCCTCTTATTTTGATTTACTTAGGCATTTTGTTATAGCAGCAGGAAGGCGACACACACTCTCTAGTCACTGCTAGACATGCTCCATCACAACAAGCTACCAACTACTCATCCCCATGTTTTTCTCATCGTTTTTCCTTTCTATAATCCTTCATTAAAAATATGATGCAATAGAATAAGTGTTCCTGTCCTAGTTCAACTATACATTTCTCCCAGGTTGGACTACTAACCATGATTTTCCTGTGATGCCTAAAATAATGCTCATTCATCCTTACCTATCCTCCATGCTTGAGCTGTACACTGCTGTGAACCCCTTCCCCACCACCATAGACTCTTAGGGAAATCCTTGTCCCCAGGGACATAATGTTAGAGGGCAGGGCTCCTGGGATGAGGAAAGTTCTCATGAATGGGACAGACGTAAGAGCTTGCTCTCTGTGCTCTGCTATGTGCGTTCATGGAAGCAACCATCTGCAAACCAGGAAGCAGCTGTCAGCCCTGCATGGGTCTTGATTTTTGGGCTGCTGAAGAACAGTGCTCTAGAGCTATGAGCTACAAGTAGTGTTTAAGCCACGTGGTCAGTTGATTACACCAGAGGGGAACAAGAAGGCCAGGGAAGGCTGACTGATACTCAGGTTTGCAAAAAAGTTAGAGAGGGATCTACGAAGTAAAATCCATTTATCTCAAGTTTAAAACAGTCTTCTAGGAAACAGGAGAAATGCTCAGATCTAGTCAGTAGGGAATCAAAAGGACCGTTTTAAACCTTCTCTCCCCAAACCATTCGAACAAGGAATTTCCACTGGAGAAGTCCAAACAATGGACACTACTTCCTCAGTTATATACATAACATAAAGCTATAAGGAAAATATATACATTCTAATAAGAGGAGAGAAAAATATATTCCACTTAACATTGATGGCCCTAGCATAATGCTGGAGATGATGTAATTATAACTGTTTCCTGGATGCTGGAAAGTCCAAGGTCAAGTGACAGTGTCAGGCAAGGGACTTCTTGCTGTGTCATCCCATTGTGGAAGGTGGACAGGAGAATGGGACCCACAGCAAGACCTGGAGTCACAGCTTTTATCCATCTGTTATTGGCTTTAACCCATGTGAGCACAGAGGCCTCATGCCCAATGCTAACATGGCCGCATGGAAGGTCAGTTGTGCTATATGAGAACGTTGGGGGCACATTCAAACTACAGCCTGGGACCTGTTTACTCCTGGATGTTCAGAGCCTCTTCCTAAATGAATCATTGGTCCTGACACCTGACTGACAGCACCTCACAGCTGCCCAGACCTGGGTCGTTTGCTTTCTTTGGACACTGAGTGGAGCTGGAGTCACAGCTCAGCACAGGGTTGTGTGGGAGGAAGAGGCACATTTACTAAGGCAGTCAAGAAACTAGCACAGACAGGCATTTATATTTATTTATTTTAACAACTGACAGAGATAAACAGTTTCACTCTTTTTGCTGTAAATTCCTTAAGCTTCTAGCCTTAGGTTCAAATTTCAGATATAAATACTACCCACTGTTACATATGTCAGCTCCTCTTTCATAATCTGGATTTGTTATGTCATGGGCAACGATTCTTTTCTTTGAGATAAATAATGCATGAGACATCCTTCTTCTTTTGCATCTGTGCTCAAGGGGCCTACTTGTGCTGCCTGCCACTCTAGAGAGTGGAAAGACTGGGGTCATCATGGGACTCCTGACAAATCCTTCACATTTGACATTTGACAGAGAGCCCAGAGAAGGCTTAGCCTTGACCTGTGAGGTCTGGGTCACAGAACACTGGCTAGGGATAGCAAGGACAGACACACTGACACAATTTCAGTAAAGCAGGAGCAGGGGTGAAGGGGCCGTTACTACCACTCCTGGAACCAAAGCATGTTTCTTAGGTACAACACAGGGGGGAGGAGCCAGCAAGTCTCCATAGGTGAGTAGTATCAGATGGAAACATCTGGGAGGCAGTTGTTAGTCTTTGTACATATTGACCAATAGTTCATAAGCACTCAGACTTGGACCTCCAAGATCTTTGCTGCCCCTCTTAAGCCTGGCCAACGTGGGCAATGGTTTTGCCAAATGTTCCCTTTGGGCCTGGGGTCTTAGAGTTTTTGACATGGCTGTACCTATGTCAAAATAGATACTTCATTCATACAAGACTTCCTCTGCTCCCTACAGTGACTCCTGCTTCCCTTCCTATTTCTGGTCCTATCTCCCATGATGATTTACTCGGGAGATGTAACCTAGAGCCATTGAGTCCATAGAGCTGATCCCTGGGTGCCATGATTGTCACACTCAAGCACAATGCAGATTACGGAGCTATCTGTCACTTTTGATGGGGGGGGGAGATTGGCTAGGTAGTGGGTAAGGACTCTCAGCTTTGTGGCGTTACTCAAAAATGACAAATATTTCAGCTGAGGTTGTCTATCCCAAATGTATCTAATTTCTTAAGCAATCCTTGACTGTTTTCCCATTGTTATAACTGCTTTTTAAGGATGGAGATATAGGAAGACCTCAGTGGAGCCTCATTTGGTGTTCTCTTGCTATACAACTATTGGAAACATTTTCGGATGTCCATTAGAAGGAGGGCTGAGGCAGTGAGGCCAGCCCTGTGACCTTCTCTCACCTCACGGTAACTGGTGAAACTTCCACGTGGCATGCCAGATCCCAAGTTTACAGATGTAGTCGCATGCCTAAGACCCACAACAGATGTCTGAGACCGTAAGTAAGGTACGATGTCAACCACCACATGGTACCAAATGGCGAGGAAGTGACTGACAGCTCGGACGCACAGGGAATGGATATGATGAGCAGAGCGGTGACATGCATCCCAGGAAGGACGAGACAGGATGCCATGAGCCTCATCAAACTTTTCAGAATGGATTGCAACTTGAAACTTGAAAGTTAGTTCCAACAGCATGCATTTCCAGGTTATGGATAAGAGAAAGCTATTGAGACCATATAACGAGAACCCAGGACGAGGGCCACTGTTAACATACTTGCCCTACTCAGGGGGTAAGGACTGACTGCATGGGAGTCGGGTCCTAAAAGGAACTTTTGGGAGAAAATAACTCCATCTTAGTGGATCAGTAACATTAAAGAAGAAAGTTTGTTCTCTTTCTGTCCCTTCCCATTTGTGGGGACACAAAGGGTGTTCTTTCCAGAATATGAAATGATAAACCATTCTCCTGGAACTGGGAAGCATCCCTTACCCGGCACCAACAAGCTGTGCCTTTGACTCCCAACCTTAAGAATCGTGAGTGGTAAATTTCTGTTTTAAGTTCCAGCCTAAGATATATTATTATAGTAGCACAAATGAACCGAGGCACTCATCTAATATTTTTTGCTAGCCCAATTTCAAGTGTTATGTTTAGTATTTGAGAGGTCAGGAATACTAAATGAATCAACCAATATTGCATATTCTGACACCAGCCTTCTATTTGGATCAAAATTGACTTAAACATTGCCTAATACACCAACTAGAATATGTTTTATTCCATTCCACAGCTATGGAATTAGAATCCCTATGGGCAGGTGCCATCACTTTGTGTAGTTTCCTGAAGAGCTGATATGGGCCACGCTAAGGACCTGAGAAGCAGGACTTTATTCAGTAGCCACTCTCTGTCCTGCTCTAAACTCACACATAAAATCCCTTATTCTTGACATGAAGACACTGGAACCACCTAGACCCCCTGATTTAACTGGGAATGGGATCATCTGCTTTGTCAACAAATTCAGCATGGGGGTGGAGGTGGGGGTGGGGAGATGAATGACTGACCCAGGACCAGCATGCCCTCTACTCTCGTGACCTCAGAATCAGCACTAAAGGCTGTGAAGAACAAGTTCCTATGTCCTCATTTGTAATGGAGCCTAACAGTTGTAGAAGAAGACATGGTGTGTGTGTGTGGGGGGGAGACACAGAGTCACACAGCCAGCTGCATGTGTCAAAGGTAGATCAGCTCTACCTTATGGGTCCCATCTCTGACTTAGCATACAAACAGTAAGATTTGCTATGCCCAGAGGCAAGCGGCATTTGTAAGCCTGGCCTGTGTTGAACAGCTGTAAAGCAGAGCCAGGATCAGAAGACACACTTTAAGTGAAGTGAAACACTGAAGAGGCTCACAAGTTTTCCTGGTTTATAACCTAGCACGTTGGTTCCTTTATAACAGATTAAACCCCCCCCAAAAGAGAATTATTTGATAAACATTTAACTATTTCAAACACCGATTTTATTATACTCTTTAAAATGGCGGGGACAGAATCTAGGCCAGAGGACCTGGTGGAAAGATTTGTATGATAACATTCAGTTTGGAGTGAAAGTCTGATAAAAGCTGGACTTAAAATTAATTTTGAATGTGTTGAAAGTATTTTATGTAGGAATAAAAATGCCACATGAGTAAATATCCACTCCTTGCTACACACACACACATACAAACACACACACACAATGCACACACATGTAAAGAGAGAGGGTGTGTGTGTTTCTATCCCCACATTTACACTTTCACACAAGACAGTCATATTTGCCTTCCAATTGGAACATACTATGGGAGATGTTGATTTTTCAACTCATTGACATGATTTCTGATACAATAAATATATGTATAAGTGAGAGCTCACTGTTTGCAGTTCTGCAGCTACTTTAGTATGAAGTGCAGTGTTCAGCCAGGCGTCTCTGGGCCTCTTTGTGGGGACAGACACTGCAGTGTTGGGCAGAGAAGGAGGAACCAAGGCCATTCAAGATGCCACATGCATGCCGTTACCCCTCTTCCCATGGAAGCAAGAAACTAGCGTTGGCTTTTCTTGGACCTGGATCCAATGTTTCTACAGTTCAAGGGAAGAAAGAAAGAATGTCAATTATTTAGAGAAGTCTTAGAATTCAGTGAGGGGGTCTAGGTCTGGAAGACACTGAACCTGGCATAATGCCTCTACAAGAACCCTGTGGCCTTCCGCCATGAACAGACTCAACTCACAAAATAGAACACTGAATCAGAAGAAGTGCACCTGTTTCTAAATATGAACGTGGAATCTGGCTCCTAGAAGCACATATGGACATATTCTGTATCTTGAACTTAGTGAGACTCTAAAGCTGGCTCCAAATCAAGAGCAGCAAAATGCAGTCGGCCTCCTTATCCATGCCCATGGATTCAACTGGCTGTGGTTTAGAACGCTGGGGGAGAGGCGATTTAGCCTGGACCGTGCATGCATCTGCACTTCAACATTCATTCCCTAAACGGTGCCTTTGTACAGCAAGCACTCGCACAGCAGGTCAGCGAGAAGTGACAAGGGGAGCCTGGAAGCAGAGGAGGGTGTGAGCAAATATCTGTGAACCCCATGCCATTATGAGTGCCCGCTGGTTCCATAACTGCAGGTTTCCCAAAAGCAAAACTTAGGGACAACTGCACAAGTACACCTGTACTGTATCAGGTTTGAAAAACCTTCTAGATAAAAATATGCCATTATCAAAAACAAATGAGAATTTGGATGAAGATTCAGACCCTTGAAAACTGAAAGTAAGATGTTAAAAACCCATATAAATGAATAAAATGTGTGACGCCATACACGATACACATGTGTGTGTTAACACATGTGAAAGCCATGACCTTTGCTCTAATGAGATGGACATGTGAGCTCTGTGTCCCTTTCCTAATCATAGTGATAGCATTTAGTGAGCGTGTCAGCATTCTCTGGTGGGATGCTGTCCCGGGCAGGCTGCACTCTGCTGGGAGTAGCAGGGACATCCAAAGAGAACAGAGGCAGGTCCGTTCCACAGCCATAGGGTTCTGTCCTAGGGATTTTCTCTGGGGACCACCACCCAGGGTCACCAAAGGACATGGAAATGGTGACTGGGTGTGAGAACTTTACAATAGAAGAACACTAGAAAAACACAGTTGTCCAAATGCAAGTGATACATAAAATCTGTATTTAGAACTTTATCAATTGGTATCTGTAATATAAAGAACAAAGGAAGCTGCAGATACACTGTAGCTGTTTGTCAAAAGGAACATAAAAACTAAAAAGTAACAAGATGGTAAAACAGCATTCCTTAGGAAGGGAAAGAAACAAAGCAAGGCGACAGGAGTGAGGGATCTGTTTTCATATGTGTGCATGTGCACATATCTTTGTATGTGTACATATATCTGTATAAGGAAAAATATACTTTAAATTTTGAACCATGTAATGTTTTATGGAGTCATGACATTAGGCTAAAAAGGATGGAACATAAAATTTAAACCTTAATAATATCAGAAGTAAATACTTAAATGACATATATTGATAAAATGTGTGTAAGTAAATTATTCAAAATAGCTTATAAATACAGGGCTATTTCTTCTTTCTTGTATCAGTAAAGGAACTGAAAAGAAATTCTTTCCTTTATGAAGTAAGTCTGTTATTTGTAGTGGTATAGGTATAGGAATTCTAAACCTCTGTTTACATATGTTAAGATAGAGAAAAACTATTTAACACCGATATTTTTAGAAACTAGGTTTCTCGCCATGGCAGAAGGGACAGGCACAGGAAGAAACAGCTTCGTGGTGTCGGGTTTGCAACCAAAGTATACCACGTACTTATGAATCAACACCTTTCATTAGGAAATCTCCCAAGCACATCCTCAGTGCTCGGTTACTGATCCCCACACCCTGACTCATCAAGCCTGCCAACACAGGCTAGAGCTCAGCTCTCCTGCATGTATGCCATGACAGACTTCCTAGTCTTTCCCGAAGCACGTTACAAGAGCATGGTACTTATTAACAAAACAATCCTTCTGTATATGTGTCTAGAAAGGTAGACTTTAAGACTGAGCTAGAATATCACAATTGCATGAAAATAGTTCCAACTTCTGATGTCACCAAAGACTGCTCATGAATGCAGTAGGGTTTTAAGTCAAGTCTATCTGAGTCAAGAGCCAGACAGGGCTCACATCTATGACCCTATGAAATATTTTATGATTCTCTTTCTCTCTCTCCCTTTTATTTTTTTTTGAAATTATACCAGGTTATAAGACATTTTCACACAAGGATATAATGCATTCTGAGCATATTCCCCTTATATATCTCCTTTGTTTTAATTTTTTTTATGAGGGCGTGATTCATCTACCATGAATTTCTCTATTTCAAAGTGTACAATTCATCAGTTTTACATCTATTCACAAGGATTATACAGCCACAACTGTTAATTTCCAGCCATTTTTCTCTTACATCGCTCTTAATTTACAAGTTCCTTTTCCATCTTTTTTGTCTTTCTAATTAATTTTTGAAGAAAAATGGATTCATGGCCCTGAAGAATGTTTGCTAGCATGAATATTTCTAGTTGTACTGAATGATACACGTTTAAGGAGTTTCTCCACACTGATTTTCTTTGTTGTAAGCGGGTCAGTTTTAGGGCAGATACGTTTGAGGGGACTGCCTCAGGGGCTGCTTGGTCAGTCAAGCAAAGTGTGCTATTGTGGAAGCATTTGACTGCATCTTGGTATCATTTTTGCAGGAGTCCAAATGATGTCAGCTAGCAAGAGAGTTGGTTCTTTTTCTTCATCACTTAAAGAATTAAAGGGCAGGAAAATGGCTTAGTACAATGTGAGTGGCACTGGCAAGCCTTGCAGACTTGTGGGGACGGGAGACGACTGACTCAGGCGCTTTGCATTTGGACAGGCTTGTGCATGGCCTGACCAACCTGTGACCATTTTCATTCACTCTATTGTTTCTAAGGTGTTCATGTGTCCTATCTGCTACTTGAATTGGATCCCTGTTTCTATTAGGAGCACAGAAATATCTGCTGGCTGGCTGGGGACTGCCACCCATCAGAATGACCCTCTATATTTGGAATTATAATACATGAAAAGATAAAGGTAATAGGGGAAAAGGATGTGCAGAAAGAGAACAGTGCATGGAGACACATCTTGCTCCTTCCCTCTTGCTTTCCCCTTCCCTCACTATCCTTTCCCTGCCCCCCCCCTCCCCAGGGCATCAGAGTCACATGCACTGACTTAGTGACAGTAAAACAATGACTTCCCAACTTTAGCATTTTTTCTTCGATCCTTATGAAATAATTCAATAAGCTAAAATTTACCTCAGTTATATTTGTATAAAAAACATGTTTTACCTAGGAAAATACAGTAACTCTATTACTTTCTCTGATTATCATTGATGTAACGAAGTTGACTTGAACAACAAGAAGTATGCTTTAAAGGTTTAAGAAACTGTATGTGTAAACCCACTGCAGTTCTTGTCTGTGTTGGATGGCTTCAGCCAGTGGAACTTCTCAGAATGGGTTCTTAAGTCTGGGCATAGGAGTAGCAGCCTTTGAAAGTCTCTCGCCTGCCTTATATCACAAGAAATTCTAGTTTAGCTATTCAGTCACTTAAAACTTTTACATTTATTTATTTGATGTGTCTCTGTTTATATGTGAGCGTGCGCGTGTGTCTATACCAGTGCACAGGACAGCACACACGGAGGTCCGAGGACAACGTCCGGCAGCCCATTCTCTCTTTCTGACACATGGGTCCTGGGGATTGGGTTCTGGTCCTCACTGTGGGAAGACTGGTCTTGGCAGCAAGCGCCTTTATGCTCTTGCTGGCCCTGATCTTAAATCTGAATTTAAACTGGATCAGCAGCTTTCCTGATAGGAGTGGTCCCTGAAGACTGCGAGCTGGATGGAAGAGGGACATGGTACCCCTGAATTCACCAGGGCTTGCCTCTGCTGCATGTCAGTAGGATAAACATGCACTCTGTCTGACCCCACCGATTCACATTCTACAATAGAGCATTGCAGGCTGCCTTCTCCTCTGTCTGAGTACTCTTGATAAGGATCTTAAAATAAGATAACTAAAACGACAGACGTGGCTCACTCTTAACCTACCTCCTACACACAGAAGCCCCAGAGTAATGCCGTCAAGCCGATGACTAAAACTGTGTGTGCTTTTCTTGTCGAGGCCTTTTGGTTTTGTCCTTTTATTCTGGGGTAAGTGGTGGGTGAAGACCTTACAAAAGCAGCCATGAAGGAGGCGGGGGTAGCAGCTGATTGGGAGATTTGAATGTGAGCCGCACGGTAGCCGTTGGGCGAAAGCTGCATTCTCAAATATGAGACAGTACAGTGACTGGGACAGTCCAGGGTGGCATCCTCTCTACATCACAGGTACAGTCTTGAGGGAGATAGGAAAAGGAAGCCTGGAAGGCAAGGGAGGAATTGAAGGAGGGAGAGAAGTGGGGAGAAAATGAAGGACAAGTGGGGAGAGAGGGAGGAAACAATGAAGCAGGTCTAACATTGAGGAATCTTAATAAAGACATAACAGATATCACGTGTGTGTGTGTGTGTGTGTGTACGTATACATGTACACACACACACACACACACACACACACACACACACGCATACACACACACATACACACACACACATGCATACACACACACACACACACACACACACATGCATACACACACATATAGATCTAAATATGCATATGCTTAGCCTTGTAGAGTTTGAATCCCTTAGCATAAAAGTTGGAGTAGTTACATTTTCAAGCTGTGATATGGAGGATAAATATTAAAATCAAGGAATATGCTTATCAGTACAAAAATTTAGGAGGCAAAGACTTTATGTATTGCATACCCAACCTTCCAGGAACAAAGCTCTGAACCTCTTCTTTTGTACCCCACTTTTTAAAATGTGTTTTAGTTCCACCACGAAAAAAGACATATTTGCTTTGAAAACCAGAAACCTTTGTACATCTGTGGCTCATCACTATGGTAAAGGAAGAAATGAAGATGTCTGATGCAGTTGGATTTAGGTTCAGCAACTCACAAAGGCTTTAGGAGGGAGACTAACATGAACACATTCCTAGAATTACTCCCTTGCTGGGCGTTAAAGCCAACTGACAGCAGTTCAGGAGTCTAACAAGGTTCCCATGCAAGAATAACCCTGGCAGAGGCAGAATGCCCTTTTCTTGTGTGGTAGCAACAGAAACAAACTTCATATATTTTCACAGCAAAGACGGTTTTTCATCATGAACTCCAAACATATCTGTGCCTCTGTGAAAGGAGACAGTGTAATAACCAATTATCATCCTCCCACACATAGCCCGGGGCGATGAGAACTGCAAACAGCAGGAGAACACACAACCGTGGTGATCCCTGTTAGCAGGTATCCAAGAATAAGTGCATCTGACTGTCAGATAGTGGGATTCAACTGACACAGTCTTAAACATATTTGATGGAATTCATCAATATCTACATGCACGAATATAAGTGATGTCCTAAGTGTTTAAAAACTTATGTACATGTGGTCATTGGAATAACAGTCAACAATATGGAAAACTCCTATAAATGATGAAGAAGGAGACTTCTGGGTTTGACTATGCTTCTGAAAATTAGAAACCTATTAGACATGTTGCCTCAGCACTTTTAGAAGGACACATGAGAAAATATTTGTATGTAAAATATTCATTTAAACCTCTGAAGTGGTTTTTTTTTTCAGACTGAAAAGATAATGGTAGAAAACTCCAGACATAGGATAGGATGTTTTTCTCCTTTCCCATCCATGTCTACTTGATGATGACGTTTGTCTCTCCTCTGTCCTGTCACCGTTACCTACGACTTCCCCTGGCTGCACTTCACACCTCTGAATGTAACCTCACTTTACAGTTTGTGCAGGCTGGAGCCACAGAATCACCTTTCTGTCTGACAAACACACACACACACACATACACACACACACATTTTAGAACTTCCATTCTTTTTCTTCTAAAAGAGACTTTTATTTGGTTCAGGATTTGTCTATTTTTGGAATTGGCAAAATGCCGAAGATGTTCTTATACACACCTCCAGGGAGCAAATAAATTGTGTGTGTGTGTGTGTTCATGTATCCTTGTAGAATTCTTTGTGAAAGCTACAGGAATTCGTGATCTCTGAGGCTAAAAGTGAGAATTAAGGAAATGGTGGGAACTAACATGCTGATGTGTTATCTTCACAATTCATTGGGTTTCTAGACTTCAAATATCTTGCTTTTGTAACTGCTACAAAAAAACAAATAAAGAATCGGTGACTCACTGAAATAGTAAATGCTACTGAAATTTGTTATAGGTAAACGAAAACAGATAAATACCAATCCTACCTAGCATGTTAAGTTCCGGGTTCACTATCTTTTAAAAATGGTTACAGGGCAAGTTGGTCACAGATCCATTACCTGAATATTCTTTTTTTTTTTAAAAAAAAAAAAAACTAAACTAAAACACTTTTGCTAATGTGTATGTGTGTTTCTGTGTGCGGCCATGAGCAGGCACTGGATCCCCCAGAGCTAGAGTTCCTGGAGGTGCCGAGCGTACTCTGGTGGGTGCTGCCAATGGAACTGGGGTTCTTTACAGGAGTCACAGATGCCCTTAACACCGAGCTATCTTTCCAGCTGCCTAAAATATTCTAAAATGTTCACATTAAACAGACTATATACACATACAATCTACTAAAATATAATACACAGTAGCCCAAAGTGATTATAATAGAATCGTTAAATCATACAAATCCTAGACCTACACGTGCTCAGCAAATGGAGACCCTCCTCTAAAAATGCAAAGAGAGAAAAATATGTTCCGTCAACGATGCACTACTCTCCTTCAAATATCAAATCCATCGTATTTGCCCACATTCAAAGTGTGGACAATTTTTGATGAATAATCTTATTTCTACATTTTTCTGAAGAGAAGACAAGCTTGGACAGTGCTTGGCATCCCTGTGAAGACCTTCACTGTGAAGATCCCCCTGCCATACATCTAGTAGACCAGTAGTCCATCAGACATCTAGTAGACCAGTAGTCCATCAGTCACCGTACGGCAGCTTCACCTGCTGCTTCCCTCACCTTGCAGTATTCTGTAAGTGCTGGAATATTTCTGGACTCCGTATGCCTACACTCAAATGTCAAAAGTTCTATCTCAACAGGGAGAAAAGCAGCCAATAGTATTGCCCAGCTTTAAAGGCTATGAGCCTAAGAATGACGAGACCAGCATGGCGTCCTCAATGGCACCACAGTGGTACTTTCGTCTACAGATAGTCAACAGCTGTCTTACTAAACTTGAACACTGGATAGGAGGGACCTCGTGCCCAGTACTGGTGAGGTAAGGTTCCAGACCCTAGAGGAGTTCTGAGTACCACTGTTCTCCTGAGCCTATATTATCTGCAGCCATACCATATCCTTATCCTAGAAGAGTGTAGCTCTTACTCATCAAATGTACTTTTTGCAGAAGATGGAGACTATTATAGAAAGTAATAATGCAAAATTTTCATAAGTGACCAACCCCACTGACACTTTCACAGCATAACCCTAAGGTTCAGGCACCATCGAGGGAGAATAGGTAGGAAGGCAGTGTACATTGGAGACCAGGATGCTTGCTGCTGGGTGTCTTCTAGACGTGGTAGGGGAGCCCCACCCATGAAACCTCAACAATATAGCTGCTTAAACAAGACCTGCCTAGTGGCAACACGGGGATTTCACAAACTACTCAACTCTAAATTTGGGGATTTAAGAAAGATAGTAAACAAACAAATAACCAACTTTATTCTTAGTGCAAACAGTCAAGCGAAGTCTGTAACAGTCCCCCAAACTCTAAGCAGACTTTCATTCCATCTAGAATTCTGAAGGAAACTCATTCAATACAACATTAGGAGCTTCTGTCTTATTAATTAACCAGTATTTCAGGCATGCCTGTTGATACACTAGGTAAAGACTTTCAAAGGTAATTCTATATATTTATATTTTATGATCATAAAACTACAATAAACAATAAGACTTTTAGTGTAGATTACTACTGCCTCATCAAAATCTATTCTTGCTGGGCACTCTAGACCACACTTTATAGTTCCTTTGGCATCGAGGGTTGGTCACACTGACCCACTCTTGTTCATGGACCTAAAGTGGAAGGGATGTGTGCTAATTGTAGGCCACAAGATGCTTACTGAGGTTGCAGTGGAAAAAAGACATACATACAAAGGGACACACATGTGACAAATAGCTAATCAATGGGCATACAGACATTTGACATATGGATGGCCAAAGCAGACATATAAAGAACAATTTAGTTATAACCTGCAGGCTCAGATCCTCTGGATTGGACCACATAAACCACAGCTAATCAAGTGTATTGCAACAAAACCCAATGATATATCATCAGGCTCCTACATGGTCAGTAAGATTTCTGGAGACGACCACATGTCAAGAGACTCGGGAAACCTGTGCATCGAATCCTATATCTACTCCCTGACCCTGTGTGGAGTCAGAGAAGTTAGCACTCCCTCCCCCTCATAACCCCCCCCCCCCAGGGAGGGCAGATGCCAGCCTTGGAGACAGATGAAAAGCAGCATACGCTGGCCTCCATGTCCCTGAAACTCACACCCCCTTTTGATTAACAGCCAGCATTTCTCCAGTGCAGATGGCATGGCTCCTGCCCTTGAAGGAAGCAGAAGCCAATATCCTTGACATGATAAAAGCCCACTCTCGGACTATGGAAAAGAGACAATTAAGTGTTCCCAGACAGCTGTGACCAGTTTGTAAAAATACAACAGCAGCCGATAGCACAAGTTACTTTTCCCAGGTCAGAAAGGTCTCTTTCCAGCTGCACAGACCCGCCTCACGGTCTGAATAAACATCGTCAGGTTTGAAGGATGACATTCCTTTACCCTCTTATGTAACGCCAAGGCTTGGAAACCATGCCTGTGTTTTTTTCCTTTACAAACCCTCTTCGCTTAGACCTGGGGGTTCACTCTCCTTCCTGCTCCATCAGGAAGGTTAGTGGCCCGAGCCTGAGCTTAAATAAAGACCCTCATGCGATTATTTCGGGTTGTGACTCCTGCTGGTCTCTTTGGGGTCTTTACAATCTGGGCACAACTCATGTAACCAAAGGATAAGATGAACATTGGATACTAAAGCTACATGATTAGGTCAGAAGAGTCAGTGTCCCTTTCAAATAATGGTTTACATTAGCCAACTTCCACTCTAGGATGCAGGTTTTTCTACACTAACTCCCAGTTACTTCCATTCTTTACAATCTTGTGAGTGTGTGTTGTTCATTTGTTACTTCTGAGTGAGCCACAGCCTTCATCTTTGAGATTCTTAATCTATGCCTATCATCTTTATAACATGGATAATCTCAACATTTTGAACCCACCGATACACAATCTTAAACCCATTGACACCATGCATATCATAGTGATTTCACTAAAATTCATCATTTGCAATTTGTCACAGTAGGTGCTCCTGTAATCCCAGCACTCAGGGGGCTGAGGCAGGAGGAGGAAGGGTTTTGTGCAGCCTGGCTATGTGGTGAAGCTGTGTCTGGAGCAAGACAAAACGGCAGCAACAGAAAAGCAGCACCTGGGATTATGAAATCTGCTAACTTTCATCTTGCTCAAACAAACAAAGCCCCAGATTCTTCTGAAATTAAAAAGGGACTTGCTGTAAGTAGCGTGATGTTCTTTGAGTGTTTCTATGGCAACATCCAACTTTTCCTTAAAAATGACTGATGCAAATTCTCATTAGGACAAGACAGTGCTTGGCAGCAGTTTAAGTGTAGTTGTGTGACTCAAAATCTCTCAGTGATGGATTTGTAAACTGGTCATATGCTTTGCCTGCATTTTTTCACCTTTTAAAGTTTTTATTTAATTTATGTGCATTTGGGTTTTACCTGTGCATGTATGTCCCACAAACATGCAGTATTTATGGAGACCAGAAGAGGCCATGGGAGTCTCTGGAACTAGAGTTACAGAGCATTGTGAGCACTGTGTCTGTGCTGGAAGCTGACCTTGGGTCTTCTACAGGAGAAGCTCCTACTCCTAACTCACACCTTTGATTTTTTTCTTTTTAACTTCCCACTGAGTCCTTTAAACAAGCATTATGGGTGGCTCAGACTCAATGAGATGTATAACTTACCCAATGGGAAGTAGCTACATTTCAAAGCAGGTCTCTCTTGTTCAAAAATCAGTTGTTTTGTTGTTAGTTTGGTTGGGTGATTGGTTTGGTTTGGTTTTTTGAGACAGAGTTTCTCTGTGAAATAACCTTGGATGTCCTGGAACTCTGTTTGGAGACCAGGCTGATTTTGACCTCACAAGAGATCTGCCTCTGCCTCCCAAGTACTGGAATTAAAGACATGCTCTACCACGCCAAATTATAAAATTAGTCTTAAATGTTTGTTTTCTTTGTCTGAATACATGGAGTGGAACAAGTCATGATGCCAGAGTTGAGGAGTCTAAACACTGGTTCCAGGTATCATCAAAGTAGTTAGGAAAGTAGAATTTAGATTCACTACAGACAAAATGGGAGAGGAGAGGGCATTGGTTCAGGATTCCCCCAGAACTTCCTGTATCAGATACTATAGATTTTGTATACTGTGAGATGTGACAGGACACAGAGACAGGTAATGCCGGGCAACAGAGATCAAAGCCAGCAAGATGGAGAAGCCAAAACTGCAGGTCTCATATTTATGAGTACAAAGTTAATTTCTTAAATTAAAAACTAATGTATTTAAAGCTTCTTCCTTTCCTTGTTCTGCATTTACTTTTAAAAACTCTGCCTTAATACTACTCCAAGAGAAGAGAAATCCATATCATGAAAATAACGGCTGTAAGATACCTTCAATCAAGGCACTGACAGTATTTCACAATAATCCCACTGGGGATCGGGATGACCTTAAAGACAGACATAAGGCCAGGTACTAATCACAGTGCTCACATCCAAAGCTTTGGGTTGAGATACAACTGTTAGAACCAAACGTTCTGAATTTGGAGTTCGTGGGATGACATTCTGCGTTTACAGGAGAAGTGTCCCTTGGCAGCAGAGTGGCAGCTGAGCAGATGACCACTTGCTGAGACAGGCTTATAAATCCTGTTAGAACTCATAGAGGAGAGAAGTAGGAAGGGCTATCACCACACATGATGGTGGAAACGCTGGTAAGAAGGTCATGGTAACCTCTGTTACTACGGTTTAGTTAAAGGTGAGCAGGGGGTGGGTCACGACCATTGGTCTAGAATCCCCTTTCTTAGATTTTCAACATCATCTCCTATCTTCCCAATACCAGTCTACAGCAGGAATTGCCCTAAAAGCCCAATAGTGATTTCATTGACAATTACAACCCAGCTCAGTCGCCCTGGATGCAGAGACCATAGGAAAGTGGCTAGGTGTTGATCAATAACAATGTTCATTCCTTCCTGGTACCTATACACACAAACACACATAGAAACACACACACGTACACACACCACTCATTCACACACATATTACACATACATACATGCACACACATACAGCACCCACACCCACACACTACACACACAAGCCCATACACACACACACACACCACGTAAGTCCCTCAAACCCCCTTGGCATGGCTAAGGGTATCTCTAGAAAACAATCATGACCTACACATTTCTATATGCTTAATCTCTTGTTTAAAAGACAGGTGGGAAAGGCTTGGTGAGTCAAAGATGAAAGCAGGTTTTGAAAGTTAGCCTGACAGAGAAATTCCCTGTAAAAAAGATGAAAGTTCCTGCTTTAAGAGATCCTTTTCATTCTTAGCCTGAGACAGCTCGCCTTTCATGTTTCTCTGAGGTCACTCCACGCTAGGACAACAACCTCCAAAGGCATTTATTTCTCACTATAGAAAGGGAAGGGAAGGGGGGCTGGCAGAGGAATTTGGTGAGGATATTTAAAGACAAAACAACCCCCAAACCTGGTGATAAACAAGATGTTCTGATATGGAGCCAGCGTGATGACTCATTTCGTAAGTGAGCAGTCCCTTTCATAGGAAATTTATTCTATCCTTCCAGTGATTTTCTCTTTTGCCAACTGACCCACCTTTCAAAGACATGGAGCTACTCTGCAGAGAGACCCACCGTGTGACCCCATCAATTGTCTTTATTCCTTGTGCCTTTCATGCCCTGCAGCTCTCTGTTTTAAAAGCTGGGCTTTTGGGCAGGGGCTTAGGCTGCAGGGAAGGTGGGACCAACAAAAATCCCAGGAAAACAGAGGATCAAGCAGTTGTCCTTTGGATTCCCAAGGAGAAAAGAAAAGACGCGGGGGAACCCAGAACAGCAATGACAGCGCAAATGGCAGTTTCTCCATGGGTAGAAGAAAGGATGCTCAGAGATGCACGAGAGAGGAGGAGGCTGGCCAGCTTTGCAGAGGCACGGTATGGGAAGATGCGGGTTGCGAGCCCAGAGGATGAGAGAAGCATCAGCAATGCTTTGTGCATGCCCTTTCCCATCGGACCCTGCGGCAGGGGTAGAGAAGGGGCGAGTAATAGAACACGTAGATACATTGGGTTGAGGGAACCTGTAGCAGTTACTGCACCAATTCTTCCTAGTAATATCTAGGGGGGAGGGGACCACCTCTGGAATGCCTGATATCCAAAACCAGGTATGGGGAAAGCGGGGTCAAGGGGGATGTAGATTGTGCCGTGCGGTTGGTTGCACCTGCACCTGCACTGGGCGACAGGAAAGACAGGAAGGACCAGGGGCAAAAGCAAGGAGAAGGGCGATGCTCTGAGGGTGTGAGCAGTTCCAGAGACTGCTGGCTAGAGAAAAGAAGCCAGGTGCCCGGAGATGCTCCAAGCTTCAGCTGCAGATGTCTAGGGGAAAGGAAACGGTATCTTAGGATCGTATTTGCCAGACTTCACTTCACTGATGGTTCCAAGAACGTGGCCAACCAATATGCATATTTTAGAAATCTTTTTAACTTAAGGACTAAGGCAGAAATGAAAAAGGGGGAGAAAATTCACATTCAATTTTTCTAAGTGGATTGAGAGCGAGGATCCTCCGAACGTCTTCAGTCATCCAATTACACAGAAAGCGCCCTCTCCTCTCCCATGTTAGAAGACCCACTCTGGGATTCTGTTTTTATTGTAAAAACGACTATATCTGAACAGTCAGACTCATCTCCAGACCCCTGAAGCAATGTGTTCAATCATATTTCCCACAGGGGAGAAATTAATTGCCAAAGGGCCCCCGGTTAACTGCCAGGATGGATAACTAGGACAGGCTCGCTGGAATTAATCCTTGTGATTTTATGTAAGTTTCATAGCTTGATCGTGTTGCAGCAGGGATGGTTCGGTTGTCAATGGAGATATGCAGTCTGAGTGTTTTCTTTGGGCACCTTAGCTTCCACAAGCCAGCTGGTGACTCTCTGTCAGAGAACAGACGGGAGCCAGAGCAAGGCTGAGTCCTTGGCCGCTGTGCCGAAGGGCTTACCCCAGCGGCGCGGCATTTTCGATAGCATGTCGCATGCTCTATTAATGCGTGCTTAGTCCTAAGTGCTACCACATTTTACTGACTCGGCCGCTTCTGTCTTTCTACTTTGTGTCCTGGGAGTCTGACACTTGGAAACTGTGCCAACTAGCTTCCTTGTTCCCTGAACTGGGTTCAGACAAAGGATTGGGCCAGTGCATCCAAGGATCTAGAGAAACATGCAGGAGGAAACTGGACATCCCTCTCTGCTTCTCCACCCTGTCAGGGATTCGCAATGTCTAGTTTCTGTGAGTGCCCTCCAGTTGGCCACTCTCTCCGGTTCTTGTTCCTGTTCCTGGGAAGCTGCAAAGCTCTAGTTGTGCTCTGGCACTCATCTTGGCTTAAGAGGAAACACAAAGTCACAGAGTGCTCAAGGTCAGAAACAGCTGACAATTCTTAAGATTGTGATTTTTAGTCACTAAAACATGCCAGACACGACAGACATGCCAGAAAATGTTTCTTTTATTCTCACTTTTTTGGTGATCAACTTTTAAAATAAAGGTAAACCTTTGATTCATTTTGTTTTCAGATACAGTGAAATGTTCAGTGGCTTGAATTAATAAAGCCCCTCACCGATGTAGGTACATTTCTATTCTGTTAGAGATAACTTTGTATTATTGTAATGTAGCTGTGTGCATACACGTGCAGCATACACAAATCCTATAATGCATCGACTGATCCATGGATATCTGTCTACCTGCACTTTCTGCTTACCTGCATGTATAGGTTTAGATTCACACGGCCACAGTGGGATCTAGACCACAATGAAGGAAGTCCTCCTCTCTGCTACACTTGCTGTTCAAGAGCCTTTGTAACAAGTAAATAAGTAGATTTCCAAGTTGCCCATTTTAACTTTAAGTACAGCCGGACGAAGTCCCAGTCTGTACTTTCTTGGGAGAAAAAGAAAGAAAGAAACGTTGAATAAAGTCGGCATCCATATTTTTTATGTAGGAAACTCCGACTCCCACTTCAGCGTTGTTTACAGGACACTTGTGAGAAACACGGAGTTTTCCCGTATATTTAGAGCTGAGTAGCACTCAAGTTTGCTTCCTGTCTGCAGCCAGTCCTCTTTTTAACACTATGTCTTCATGCAGCAGTAGATTTAAGTTGTATACTGGCATGCTGGAGACACAGCAGTAGGCACTCCATGATTTATGATGCTATCTGTCCCAATAACAGGACGCTGTTGTACACACGCACTGGCTTTCATGGACTTCAGAATGCAAACACGATAGGAGTGCCTACCATGCACTCAATTCGTGTTGCCAGTCTCTTAAAATATAATTTCTTAGCACGGTGGCATTTCTCCTTTTGAGGAGGAAAATGTATTCCTGTTCTGTCAGAACCCATCCCACATCGCAGAGAGGACACAAAGGCAGCTGTATTTTTAGAGAGTTGGCAGACAAAAGGATTTTACGGCTATCTCTTCCAATGCTTGATGTCTATTAAATATCTTTAGAATTCATCCATCTCTCAGGGGCTCCAGCCCTTGCACAACTCCCATCACCCCTCAATGGAGGAGGCATTAAGGATGCCCTGCGGCTCTCTGTGTGATTGTGACTTTCTGAGGCTAATATATTGGCCTTCTTGAAACATTTGCCAGAAAAAAATTTCATTTTTTCCATGTCTGCCATTAGCAAAGGAGCCCCAGAACAACGCAGACAAGAACTAACTCCTCATATCTATACGACAGCATTTACGGTCGGCCAGGAAATGAGGATGAAGGCGGGAGCACAGGGTACGGTGGAGGGGTGGCACACAGAAGGACAGACACATGGACAGGACCCTGGACTATGCAGAAGTCCAACCCTGTCCTATGTCCTGGAGACCCAAGGCAGTGCACATGGTGAAGCTTGGTGTCTCTCAACTTCACCTCCGGTGGGGCTTATTTTTCGGCAGATGGCATTTGGATACTTGTAGTAGCCTGACCTTCAGCCCACATGTTAACACACTAAAGCATGTGTCCAGGCACATAAAATAATCCTGAACATCAGTGACAATGAAGC
This sequence comes from Apodemus sylvaticus, assembly GCF_947179515.1. Classification (NCBI taxonomy): domain Eukaryota; kingdom Metazoa; phylum Chordata; class Mammalia; order Rodentia; family Muridae; genus Apodemus; species Apodemus sylvaticus. The sequence continues at coordinate 43,002,598 of NC_067494.1, forward strand.
GGACACACAGAGTCAGGGTCACCGGTTGCTGATGTAAGCAGGTTTCCTGATGCCTCTTGCCGCCTGATGGTTACATATCCGTCTACCTTACAGCTCAGGCAGAGTCTTTCAACATTCACACCTGTGACAGAAAGTCTGTGAAAGCTCCCAACAACCACAGAGGTGTCCAGCATCACCTCTGCTTTGGATCTAGGCCTTGGTGGGCGTAAGAAGCTTGCCAAAGTCAGACTACACTGCTCAACAAGGCTGCAGGCCCGAGTCTAAGGCCATGGTTCCCTGACATGCACAACTCATTGTGGTGTACAGTCATCCTTTAAAAGATTTATTTTTGTTATTCGGTTTGTGTTTATGTATATTGGCATGTACACATATGTATGGATACCTATGGAAGTCAGGGCATCTGATTGCCTATGGAATTACAGGCAGTGATGTACCAACTCTGTGGGTGCTGGAACCAAGCACAGGCCTTTTGCAAGAGCAGTGTACAGTCCTAACTAGCCATCTCTCTGACCCTGGCCTCTGCATTTGCCTTTGTCTCCTTTTAGATGCATCACCCTAGGAACTGTATTTGAACTATGAGCTAGGACATCTCTGCATACCGACACCTTACACAGTAGCCATATATTATAATATCCATGCATCTTCTCTTGGGTGTGGATGCTGAGGCCCCAAGCACAAAGTCTGGAGGCTAGACACTCTTTACTTTCAAAATGGCCACCATCTCCGTGTATTCTGTCCTGGGGGCTCCTCCTCTCCTCCAAAGTGCTGGCACAGCCTCACGATCTCACACAAGTTATCTTAACTGTCCAGTGCTCAAGCCTAGTCCCACTGCATGGTAGTTCTTCAACAAATGAGCTTTGGAGATACACTTCTGCCCCTGAATGGCTGCAAAGCTACTAAAAGGCTGTTTTAATCCCCCGAGCTTCAATGTTCTCTATTCTACGATGGATGATGTCTGCCACAGTTGTCCAGTGGCCCGAGTTCTGGAGCCGCAGACCCTCATTTGTTGCCATGCACTGGATAACAATCCTACTCTGATGGACTGCTAACTGAGATGCAGTTTTCCCAAACCGAACGCGATGCTGTCACGGATGAAGCTGCTCTGTTTTCTCCCACCTTCCCTTCAGTTTTGAGTTAGACTGAAGTGACACCCTGCCTATTGTTCTCTACATTCTGTGTATCAATCAGCGAGTCTTACTGCTGCCTATTGAGAATTGGCATCTACTCTATTCCTTTCACGCATTCTCTCCGAAACCCGAGTCAAGGTCTGGAGAACCTCCCCTCCGAATAAATATGGCAGTACTCTGAAGTGTGTCTATATACTTGGGTGTGGTGGGCTGAATGTGATCTGGAGAAGAATGGAAGAGAAAGAGGCTGAGTCTCATCAGACGAGCTCAGCAGTAAGGGAGCTGTGCAGCACGGGGTGTGAACAGAGAACCTTGGATGATGCATCAAGCTCCTGATGAGATACTGTGGAACGGTTTCCGCTTCCTGAGGTCTAAACAGAGAACACAGCTGAGCTTGTAGGGACTCTCAAGCCTTGACAAGCTTGAGATCATAAGCGATCTTGTTTAAGAGTCTAGACTCATGAGACCTTGAAACATAGTAAAAAGGAAGTTAATATTCTTTGATTGTCCCTCTACAGCATCTATAAATTCCAGATCAATAGTCTTGCTCAGGGAGTTCATTGTAAATTCACGAAAAACATGTCTGGGTACATTGAAGGTGAGTGTCAGTTATCAATGTAATTGGTTCTGGAATAGCAAATCTAGACATGTCTCTGGGAGGGCAGGGTCTGTGTGGTGCTTTGAATGAGAATGGTGCTCATAGGCTTGTAGACTGGAATGCTTGTTTCCCAGTTGGTGAACTGTTCAGAGGCGTGGCCTTGGTGGAGAAGATATGCCCCTGGGGATGTGCACACCAGTCTTGCTCTCTGCCTGTGGCCTATGGATCAGGATGCAAGCCCTTAGCATGTGCTTCAGCACCATGCCTGCCTGCCTGACACCACGCTCACCACTGAGGAGTAAGCAAGCCTCCAATTCAGTGTTTTCCTTCATAAGTTGCCTTGGCCATGGTGTCTCTTTGCAGCAACAGAGCAGTAATTACAGTGGTCTCTGAGGACATTCTAGGGAAGGCTGACTGATGGGGGAGAGCCTTTCCAAGAGTGGCACCACCCTGTGCAGCAGCCTGGATATGAGGAGGCTGAAGCTTTGGCAGTGCTGCTGGTTGCTTTCTTGCCTTGCATCTGGAACTGTTGATGCCAGTGTTGCTGGCTGCTGTTGCTGTCATCTTTGCTGCCATCAGAACTTAGTGTCTTCAGCCTTCCCGTGGGGACTGAACACCAGTGGATCTCCAGAAATCCACCAGGTCTTCTGTGGCAGACTTGGACCACCAAGGTATCCAGCTAGACTGAGCAGCTACTGAATTTCCAGCTTTTCTACAGAGCTATATTTTTAGACTATCCAATCTCTCTCTCTCTCTCTCTCTCTCTCTCTCTCTCTCTCTCTCTCTCTCTCTCTCTCTCTTTCTCTCTCTCTACACACACACACACACACACACACACACACACACACACATCCTAATAGTAGTCTCCACTTTTACCAACTTCACTGAACACAGCCATGATGCTAAGGTCCTATGACCTATGACTGGGTACAAAATGTGCCCAACCCCACCCCCCACATATACACATATACATATAGGTATACTTCCTAGAGAACAAAAGTAAAAAAGCTTTGGAAAACAAGACCAGTCAATCAAATATCTATCAAAAATAAATGTTGCCTATCAAGAGTGGTATTTCAACTTCTTTTATTCTGTAACTTGTAAAACAAAATATCAAAACTGTAGTATTTTAATAAAATGTTCACCCAGAATATCTAACAACATTAGTACCTCCTACTGACTTCTACTGCTCTATCTAAAGATTCTTCTCCCTCCAATCATTTTGCATCATATTCCTGAAATCTATAAAAGTGTTTAAGCAATGTTGACTTTAGCCTCACCTCTACTCCGTCCCCAACCCATCCATGGAAACTCTTGCTGTGGGCACCAAGGGCAGCTCAGTGTCCCCCATTTCTCTGCTGAAAATGACTCTTTAAAACACCTATTCATCCATCACTCTGACTCTAGAGCTTGCCTTCTTCTAAGACTCACTACTGAGAACCTTCAATAGATGCCATGGCATTCAGCAGAACGCTGAATTAGTAAAATATTAAAATGTTCCTACTGGAGTATTATGCAACCGTAAAAACTATAAAAGATCTTGGTAGATAATATGAATGGATATTGCTCAAAATTCACCTCCATTTCTTAATTTTTTAAAAAACTAGAGGGATGTTTTACACCATAAACACTGACTATATTTGCTTAAGGAAATACAAGAAATAATGACGATAACTAGCTTTATGTAAACACAATCAAGAAGGATAAATCAGAAACAAGGGTTTTACCAAACACTAGTTGGGAGTCAGTGGGGCAAAATGCAACCAGGCAAGAGGAATAGAGATGATACTTTCCAAAATTAATTGATATTTCACACAGAGTTCAATAAAGATAAGCCAATGAGAAAAAAAGTTTCAATGTTGGGCTTCTGTTTGCAAAAGGAAACAAGCGAATTTAGCTGTATCTTGAATGGATGCAGGGAGGACAGGAGGAGTCATCATCTTATCTGTTCAGGGTTGAGTGACAGCCCAGTTCCTATGGAATGACACTCACTTCTAAATTGGGGGAGTTCCCCGTCTCTATGAGACTTAAGGCTCTCTCTTTCCCTCACCCTCCATTGTTTAGGTAAGACTTGGAGTCATGACAGACTTTTCCTCTTGACTTTTCTCCTGGTTTTTATTTAAGTTCCTGATATATAGATGGAGATTATTTTACTATTGACCTGTTCTTGTGTGTACATGCCCTTCAGTACTTGGCTGGTCTGCAAATGTCACCTTTATTTTAACCTGGTAATTTACAGCTAGAAACAAAACAAAACAAAACAAAACAACTCACTGCACACACATGTGCGTGAATGTACACATTTGTAACTAAATCTTGTTTTATATATATATATATATATATATATGACATATATAGAATGCTATATATGATTATATAATATAATTAATAAAATAATAATTACAATAATTAAATTATATATATATGAATGACACCCACAGGCTTCCCACAGAAGAGAGAAAACAAGACAACTGTAGAACGCCCCTGAAGCAGCTATCACTAATAGTAGCACCTCAGTCTCTTTACACAGGAGGGGACTGCACACAGACACTAACACCCATTAAGCTTTGTCAGGCCAAGGAAGGTCAATGCGCGGACACATCTACAAAGGTGGCAATCAGGTGTCTTCTCAGGCTGCTGTTTTCTCTCAGATTCCCAACACTGCCGTGGGGATTTCAGCTGTTGGTTTTGTACAGGGCTCCCAAGCTCTTCTCAATACCAAGTTATTTCCACTTCTTATCAGAGCACACTTTCCTGTTTATATCTAAGTATTTAGAACTAGGTCTCCAAACCTAAGAGCTTTGGCATTAAGAAAAGATAAGAAAATCGTGACAGTTTCTTCAGACAAATATGGCATTATTTTCCTAACTAGGTTTTGTGAAGTCAGTGTTGTCAATTTTGAGATTTTATTTTATTGTTGTTGTTGCTGTTGCTGCTGCTGTTGTTTTTGTTTTGTTGTTGTTGTTGTTGCTGCTGCTGCTGCTGCAGTTTTTGTGGTTGGTTTTGTTGTTACTTCCTAACTTGACTTGTCATTGCATTTGATTGACATATCACTATTATTTGCTGCACATTCAGTTATTTACTTTTTACTAAACTTACCCAGGTTGTCAGCTTCTTCTAAGTATTTTTAAACTCTAAAGATCATATTATATTTTACATGTACATCACTTTCTGTGCCTTTATATGCTACTATCATGTGATATTTTTGCTTTAATATTTTATAAGGAAATATATTTTTTATAAGACAAATTTAAATCCTGAAGAACCAAATCTTCTAAGGCATTGCTAAACAGTGTATTTCTGTTATTCTTCAATGTATGTTTAAAAAAAAAAACCTTAGTTAAATAGCCTTGCTTGAAGTACAAAATAAATAAATGTTGTTAAGGTACAGTGTTGCACAGGGAAGGAGGAGAAAGGTATTCTCAGGTGGGCTGTTCTAATGAGTCCTGTTCTGGATGACAGCGAAGTCCCTAAGTCCATCAGAGGTGGTCCTGGCCTCAGGTGTCCTGGTGCCGTGACTTACGATGACTGGGAGCTGAAGGAGGCTTCGGACTCAGAAGAGACCTTGCCCATCCCTGGGAAGGTCAGGATGGTTCTGGACACTAATAGTTCTGGATTGACTGGTGCTGACCCCTAGAGGGAAATTTTCCATAAAAGTGATTATTTTTCTATCTCTAAGTCTCTATTCAGTGTTCAGATGGGAATGGTTTCATTAAATGTTATTCTTTCCACACCGTAAATTAATCCCCATACTGTATATCCCCTGTGAATCTAGAAAGAGCTTGTGAAGATTAATCATTTAATTTGTGTACACTGGTGAGATTGTTTTCTCTCACTCTCTGAGAAGCCCAGCATATGGCCGGCTGCACACAATACATGCAGTCTCACAAATTAATTTACTGGACAACTACTCTGTGTCTGGAAGGATATCTTGCAATGTTGGGATGGAGAGTAATTATAAGGCAGATTTTTTTTAACTCTAAGAAACAAAATTCAGTGAGTGTGGATTTAAATAATGATCCAAAATGCCTACAAGGCTAGGAAGAAAAACTAACAAAAAGCACACAAGAGTGTGTATAGAGGAAGTCCAGGAGAAAGGCTGTTTCTGCTCATACAGGGCCTCCTGCTGCCTCCTTCAGAGAGGGCAGAAGGGCCAGATGTGTTCCTTCACTCAGGCGAGGCTGCCAGTCATTATTCTATGGATACTCAGCTAGTTTTTCAATGTGGCACTCAGTTAAAGTTTAAAAGTCATTTTTAAAACAATCCCTGGGCCAAATGGAACACATCTATAGGTCACCTTCGGCTGGTAAACTGCAATCTCAGACTGGGAATGGGAAAGCCACCTAGATTTCCTCCAGCACAGAGTCATATATCACAAGTGACAGGTGCATGAAGGGAAGTGAACCCAGGACATGGGCACAAGAAGTGTTCAGATGGGGAAGACCTCAACTGTATCTTAAGGAAAGTATCAAATCATTCAGTGTAGGAGACCGTCAAAAGAAAGAAAGAATGAAAGAAATAACGAAAGAAGGAAAGAAAGAAAGAAGAAAAGGAAGAAAGAAAGACTGCTGACATGCCACGGCCCATTGGGTTTTACATGGAAATGTTCTAAATAAGAGATTCAACATTAATGGAAAATTCTGGAAGGCATTGCAAACATTGATGAAAACAATGAACTGTTTTCAAATGGATTGCATTGTGAACTGCAAACACAGCTATGCCCTCCATGTTCTCCATCCATAGGCATCACATGTGATTATGAAGATGGCACCCCCTGCTGTCTCCCACTCCTAAGATACAGAAGCTAGTTCTTACTAATGCATTATGGGATCAAGAGGGTCTACAGATATATCCATGTCCCTAACATTTGTTTTTGGGTTGTTTTTTTTTTTTTTGATATTGTGAAATGTTTGTCAGTGATAGTTCTGTGAAGATGACATTTTAAGGATTAAGTTGCCTTTGCAAAGCCCCTTCTCCTGGAAGTGCCTTGTGTGTGTGTGTGTGTGTGTGTGTGTGCACCGCCTGCCCACAGCCACTGCTACCAGAAGCCAAGGCGTCATCACCCACCTCTGTTCTTTGCAGCCGGTGCATCCTTCAAACCCTCTTTTTATTTCCTGAGCCGTGGAGATGTGGCCACCATGCAGTAAAATATTTGTAGCCCTCTGCTAAGAAAGAAAAGTCAAAGGTGGAAGCAGAAAAGATCTTTGTGGGGAGAAAGCCTGGAACAACCTGGTTGGAAGATTTGGAGATTGATGGAGAGAGAGAGAGAGAGAGACGGCGCTCACAGGGAAACAACTGATGTCAGGAAGCCTGAGATATGAGAATTCAAACTTTTCATTTTAATCCCAACGGCTTGTGGTGAAATTGATCAGTCTGTCCCACATGTTGAGGCTGTGAAAGGAGAAAGTGATGCAGGGACGTTCACTCTGCTTGTTCTACACTTCCTATTTTGATGTCAGTCTGTTTCCCCCTCAGTAAGAGGTCGTACTGAGTATACAATGTACTCTGCTGTTGTGTGGGGGGAGGAATCAAAACTGCTTCCTTTAGAAGAAAACACAGGCTCAAACCAGTTGAGCCAGGAGAAGGGTACATCAAGCCTCCAGATGACCATTATCAAACTGTAGTCCCTCACCTCCCTTCTTAACCGTCTCTCCTCATGGGCAAGAGCTGAGCTGTGCTGCTAATTAATACCGAAGTTTGCTCAGTTATACAATATATGCAGAAGTTTCTTTTTCTTGCCTATTTATTCAAGTGGAATATTTTAATAAAAATACTAACTTTGTCCCATTAAGATCAAGAAATTAAACACAGAAAATATCAGAACTGAGAGAAGAAACCAGACAGAGGTCTCGAAAGGCCACCGATCTCAGAGACAGCGTCGGCTCTTAGTCTATGTCTCTACAATATCACCAACCACGACACGGAGGGCGGTGTCCTTCCTCACAGGCTGCAATGAATGAAACACCTGGATCCAGAAAACACTCTCAGAGGAGCCATCCCAGCAGGAGTAGCTGCATCTTAGCTATTCTCTCAAACACATGGTGTCTCAGACAATGTAGACCAGCTGAAACAGTTACATCAATCCTGACCACAACTCTAGAGAATACCCTTTATGTTCATTCTTGAAGTTACTTTAAATATGACTACATAATACATTTTATTAAAATCTGGAGGAAGCAAATAGAGATTATTGGAAAATAAAAGCATAATTTTCACCAAATGTTGTATAAATGTGCAGCCACTGTCTCGCGGTGCCCACGAATAGGGCGGAGCTCCATCTGGGGACTTGGCTCCCAAGGCACCCACCATACAGGTGTAAGTGTTCTTAAAGCAATGACAGACATGGTTAAAATCACTCGTAATGCTAATAGGTTTTTATTGCAAGCACTTCTGATGTTTATTCTTCCTGTAAGCAAGCAAAGGAATTGAGGGATGGGAAAGTTGATTGCCTGACAGCTGTTAGAGTCTTCTTTGGTACCCTGTTGAGCAAAGACCTGTCACTGAAACAGTTGCAGGACTGTGTGCTCTGAACACGCTATGACTGATTTGGGGGAATCTGTCAGATAACTGCAGCTGCTTGCTGCCAAAGAGCACCTCCATTTCCTGATGCTGTACACACACACCCCCCTTCAAAAAAAAAAAAAAACATAACTATTTCAAACAACTTGTGGTGGCCTTTCCCCATAACCATTTTTATCCTGGTCAGAGGACAGCACTTCCCATTGTGGCTGACCAGAGGGGTCGTTTGAGGCTGGTGCAAAATCAAAAAGGTCATGATTGGTGTAAACACTCCTTTCCAAGCTCTGCAGGCAGACTGCCGGCTCTATGGTGTGAGGCAGGTGAGAGACACGATCTGTGCACCCTAGTATTGCAGTATCAGGCCCAAGGGAAGGTTTCTTCCAAGTGGTATTTTCTAGCCTGTTTTGAACCTCTATCAGGAGAAAAACTGGCTGAGCTGATTACATGAAATGCATTGTCGTCGTGCTGACAGTGGCAGTGGTGCTGAGAGGCAACAAGGCAGTCACAGTGACAGCGGCAGCTGAGACAGCCTGACGGTAGCATTGACACTGACAATGGCGGCAACAGCAAACGCAGGCGGGTCAACCAACCACCCTAATGATGGTGACGAGAGCAGTAGGAAGCAGCTACAACATTCCAGAAAACAGGCAGGGCAGAAGCACAGGGGACTACTAGAGACAGTACAGGGCTCAGGGAGACATGCTTCCTGAAAGAATAAAGAGGAGGGTCATCAGCAATCAGTGAAGCAACCTGAGAGCAGCATGGCTTCGCATCCGCATGCACGTGAATGAGCATGGACACACAGCGCCAAACGAAAGGGACAAGACCGCAGAGGTGCGTGGGTCAGAGGGCACTCCAGCCTCAGAGGGGGATTAACGCACTTCCTAACACAGGTTGATTATTGGGAGGGCCAGCTGTGGGAAAGCAACCCTGGCGCTTCTCATTGGCCTAGCTTCCTCCCGCTCCAGTCCCCCATGAGGCCCTTGCTAAGATACAGGCAGATGCTGCCAGCACACTCTTAGATATAAGGGGGATAGACCACCTTTCTTCATAAGCTTCCCAGTGTTGAGTATGCTCTTCCAATAATAGAAATTCATTTAAATGTGCTTAACTAGGAGTTTCTTCCTTGTAACATTTGATGCGTTGTTACATTTCAGGGAAACATTGTTCATTTCCAACTTTCGGATTTAGAAGTATTTATTATAGTTAAAAAGACTTGTTTAAATGCTTGTGAAACTGAGAGACAGTGTTTACTGAGAGTTGCAAATTATTTGGGGAGGTGTCTTGCTCCAGGCTTCTCAGAATAATTTACTGTTGCTTTATTGATCTGCATCTAGTTAAGTGAAGTTGTGTAAAAGGACTTATGAAGAATCTCTTAGAGTTGGGAATGCTACTGAACTATCCCACCTTGAAAAAGTCTGTTTTGTAGGTAGAGATAAGAGACTCTAATAATGTAGAATCTTCACTTACTTAGTTATCCTGTGGTATGTAAATTAAATTCTTGGCAGAAACCACCTGCATATCTAAGATCCTACAGACAGATTCACAAACAGTTGACTGATTCATCATGACGGTTGAAAGGTGGATCACGCCCCTCAATGGGCAGCGTTTCATTCTCTTTAACAGCCTATTCACTACCAACCTCTGCTTGTGACTCACCATCTGCATGGCTGCTGAGCCAACTGTTTTGTTTTGCTTTGTTTTTTAACAATGAATTTTGCTTTATATTTCTAAAAACCAAAAGGTATCCTGGATACTGACAGTTTCAAGTTTTTACATACAATTTTAGCCATCTAAGCTTTAGGATCACATGACCAACATACAACAAAGCCTAACTTTTCTTTTATATTTTCCATTTATTTACCAACTCTTAAGCTAAGAACAAGATAAGAGATATCTGAACACTATATTCTGTGTGCCCCACTTGCTGCAGTGTTATCTGATGACCCCACCTATGTGTTTGTAATCTCTCTCTCTCTCTCTCTCTCTCTCTCTCTCTGTCTGTCTATGTCTCCCCCTCCTTCTCTCTCATTCACTCACTCTCCCACTCTCTCCCAGGTTGGTCTGGAACTTGTGACAATCCTCCAGCCTCAGGTTCCTAAGTGCTGGGATGAAGGCTATGGATCAGGATATCCATCTTAAGGTAAGCTGGCTTTTATTCCCTTGCTGTCCTCACTAATAAATAACTGAGAATAAACAATTTTCTTGCTTACTTTAAATAAAGATTCTTTATTTTTTAAAAGATTTATTTATTATTTATGTAAGTACACTGTAGCTGTGTCCAGACACACCAGAAGAGGGCTTCAGATCTCATTATGGATGGTTGTGAGCCACCAGGTGGGTTGCTGGGATTTGAACTCAGGTCCTTCAGAAGAGAGAGGTCAGTGCTCTTAACTGCTGAGCCATCTCTCCAAACCCCATGATTCTTTATTGTCAGTAAGGCTTTTGTTAAAATCTCCTAATGCTTGTGATAAGATTTCAGAGAACCTAAGCCTTCTGGGAGAGGGAAGGAAGCTCGGATCCCATCTCCCTGGCTCAAAGCCACAGCCCCTGACATCTTCATCAGCACATGACCACACTCCACTGCCCAGGTCTAAGACGCTTCTTCTTTGAGCTTCAATGTGTCTTCCCCTTTTATGGTCTGTTTTCCCTTCATGAACTATTCTCCTCAAGGACTTCATTTCAGAGATGCAAACAAGCAAGCATGTATTTGTAAGTATGTTTTGAAAAAAAAAATCTATTTACAAACAGAGTAAGGCCCTGCTTTGGAGTCGTGGACTTTGGCTGCTTGGAAATCATCAGTATTAAACAAACACAACTCTCTGTCAAGCCAGCTGCCTTGCCGCCTTTAGCAGTCCTCATCCACAGGGCATGTTCCTTCTGAGGGTGGCCTTGTCCTAGCCGGCATCCTGGGGGAACAGAGAGCCCTGGGGTTCTTGTCACTTGGCTTCCCTTGGCCGGTTCTGTCCATGACACTTGCTGACCTATGACCCCTTGCCACTTCTTAGCATTCACCTCTTGTCCTCAGCCTCGCTGTGACTGGCTTCCTGCATGTCTCCAGCCTGTCAGGCACATTTGGAAGCCCAGTTCTATCCCCCTAGGTTTCGCTATTCATCTGACTTTATGACATCGTCACACAAGGGGAGCGTGTACTCTATTCCATCATCTAGGCCACTGATGGGAAATGTAATAGCCCTGGGCACGGGGCTGACCCCCTGACACACCACCTGTGCCTGCCAAGTTTATGGCATGCTGTCATTAATTACTCCTTAGGAGAAGTGTGGGGTACAGCGGAGGACACCACACCTCTACCATTTCCAAACATGGAGATGAGACAAGTGCCCTGTGGGCTTGTGGGGGGGTTCATTTACATAGTCAGAGCCTTTCAGAATTGGACCAAGCTATAGGTTTTCTTTCCCATAAAGTGTGTACATACACAATGCCTACAGCATTTTCCATACAATTGTAGCAGATTCAAAGACTTCCCTGGAAGCTTATTTCTGAAGATCTTGGAGGTCTGGAATATTTTATTCATAGTACTTAAAGTACTTTCAACTATTATACATATTCATCTTCAATATAATACTATATTTAGTGGTTATAATAGAGCAACCATTTTATCGTACTTTCTAATAGCGATGACATCACATATGTGCATGAAAACCATCTTGAGAATTCCTTGTGCTCAATAAAAAAGAATTATTCATGCCTTTGAGTTAAAGAACTCTTGTTCGTTTAAGATGAAGGAAAAAGGATTTTTAAATTATAATGAAAAAAATTATAATGAAATTCACATTACTCAAAATGTCCCATCTTAACCATTTGTAAGTGCTAGGTGTACCCCAGGCAGCAAGAAGTGCACCGGCATTTCTGTACAGCCCATCATCAGAAACATGTCAGCTGTCAATGAGGCTATTTTGTTTCTTTAACTCAGTAAACAGCACAGTGGCTAAAATGGCTGATACTGCCACAGTGTTTTTAACTGTTGGGTTTTTTTTTTTAACTCAATGTATTCATTTCTTTTTCTTTAATGTATACAAAATTTTACCAGCTTTTGAAAGTTGCAAATAAAATTGAAGCGAGATTAAAAAGTAAACAGGTCATGTGTACCAAGTTTAGGGTTTAAAGAACGCAAATGTTGGGAGGTTTCACGGGGCAGGAGACGCCCGTGAAAGAGAGGAGAAGAGAGCAGGAACAAGTGGGGAGAGTGCGGACCATGATAGAGGTGCCTAAGCTTAATGGGAGATCTGACGCTGCATTGCCCCGTAGAGGACCCTCTGTTGGGTAGGACTGCCCAAGAGCGAGGTCTTGTGCAAGAGTGTCAGGTGCCAGTGCCCACAATGGGTGCTGTTCTTGCCATACAAGTGGTGAACCCTGGAGGGAGGCGCCAAGACTCTGTCAGGTCATCCTTGCCGATGAAGAAAGTTATCTCTTAAAGGGAACTCAAGAGACCACCTCCATTGCTACTACAGTGAGCATGCTAAAAGCTGGAGGTGTCTGTCCCCATAAATATAAACAGTCCATTACACCTTCGGAAAGAGAAAGACACTTGCTGCCCCCATTCCTCACTGAGCTCTTGCAGGCCACGGTGGAGAGCGTTGCTTCTCACCGTGATTGTCAAAGAGTTGTTGCTTCAGCCCCACTCCCTTCCTTTCTCTGCTTCTTTAATTTTGTTCCCACCTGCAGTCTGCTGCTGCCCTGGGTGTGAACGTCACCCTTGGTTTCTGGTCTCTGCTCAGAAACGACAAGCTCTTATCCCATCTGATAAATTAAAACTCCAAATCTAGCTTACAATGAAATAATCTCTCCCATTACCATGGGTACCCAATCAGACAGGGAGGTCTCCGTACCACTCGCCCCTCAGCTCGCCACCATGCCTGCCCTTTCCTCCTTGCTGCTCCCAGCAATGTCTCCCACAGCTCATATATCCCTCTCCAGAAAGAGGGGGGGTGTGGGGTACTGTGGTGGCAAATTGTTCCTATCTGGCTGAGTGACTTTGTACTCTGTGTCCTGGGAACTATTTTCTGTCGAGGAGTTTTGCTGGTTAGGGCATCCCTACGCTGGATGGTCCTTTACAATTCCTTCCTCCATTTCTAGACTTCTGCAACATACCTCCCAGCACAGAGAACACACAGAGACACGCCCCTTCACGTGCCCCTGTTATAGTGGTCTGTGGGTAACCAAGCAGGCCATGTCTCATTGGTTGGCTAGTGTAAAGATTACTTCCCTGACAGATTCCAGGATTGACAGCTCATTTTCATGCCCTTTGGCTCTATAGGTGGGAATCAGACCTGAGTCCATAATCAGTCTTAACTTTCCTACATATGTCTTAGGTTGCTGTCCCCTCTGATAGTCTTCTGTGGGGCAAACTTCCGAAGTAGCGGTTATATGTAATTTTCCTCAGTTGCTGGTCTCTCAGCCCTCTGTCCATGGATGAGGGGTTCTAACAGTGATGGTGAAGGTTCTTCTTAATTCCCACTGCAAAGGGTGATCTGACCTCCCTCACACTGCCTTTGATCGTCTGCCATCTGTCACATGGTCAGCTCCGGAGTCTGCAGTCCAGCTAACACAACAATGGGCAGCCGTGAATGGGAAGTCTAAGAATCCGATAGTTGCCCAGTCCCATGAGGAGAGTTGTTTCAGCTGGTCTTCTGCATAGCTAAAATCCTGAAGAAGTAGGTTCCAACAGCTGTGCTGGCAAGTGAGTGCAAGCTGGCAGAGAAGAAGGGTATTCATTTCTTAAAATTGGAAAAAGGTCATGTACTCCCATATCTATATTCTTTAAAATCCCATAAAAGCATGGGGGATATCTTCTTTATAAATGCTTTCATTGTTTATTTCTGGTGCTGATGTTCTTCCGAGTAAAGAAATGCGGGACCAGGATAGCTGACCCTGGAGGAAACCCAAGGTCCATAGAAGGGCTGGAAGGCACCCGGGCACTTCACATCATGCTCCAGTGGGAAAGGGCTTTGTGGGGAATCTGCAGAGGAGATGGAGTCTAGAAAGAGTGAGAAGCCGTGACCAGAAAACCGTAGGGCTGAGCACAGATGCAAACAAGATGAGATGCGATTCAATGATGGCAGGGGAGACCTGTGGGAAATTATGCAGCTGGGTATGGATGGCATCTGTCATAATGCCCTTGACACCAGGGTGACATTGAAAGCTACCCACAACCTGTGGTGTAGACAGAACATTCTATGGCCAGGGCATCTTCCCAGACTGAGACTATTTTATACGTAGGTGTGATTAATGGCCTGTATTTCACGTGAGTTTGTATAGATCAAAATTGCAAGTTGCAAGCAGTGAACCTTTCTTTATATATATTTCTCTGCTCAAAAGAGGTCAAAATGTTTTAATAACAAATATATTCAATACATATTTATGGATCTATAATTTATTTGTGGGATTTTTTTGTTTATGCTAATTAAGGGTGAATTTATTTCTCTTAAGCTTATACACAGCAGAAATAGAGATACTAAAAGGGACACTCAGAAAGGTACAGTGGTGTATGTGAACAAAAGCAGATTTGCCTGACCTTTCTCCCTTCCTCAAATGACAAATAAGAAATATTTATTTGAACAGTCACAGTGCTGTGTTATTGGACAAGTAGCAAAGACTATTTGAATGTTGAGAGCTGGGAGAATTTTCAGTGGTGGTAGTAAACATTTTATTTGATGTTTTCAGAAAAGATGGGTTTTTTGGCTTATAGATGCATTGCCTATAATTCCATGCAATGGGAGGTACAGAGAAGAGGGTTTCAAGCCCAAAGCCAGCCCATACCACACCACATGCAGTCTGACTTACTCTGCACATCACAATGTTTTAAGATCCTTCCTGCTTTCGTATAGCTGCGTTCTACTTAAGCTCGGTAACATTTCACTGTGTATGCATCAGGTTTTATGTACCTATCTATCTAGTGAGAACATTTTGCAGAAAGGTAGAAATTGAGTCTAGCCTAAAATAGTTAAGCTCTGGCTAAAACAGATGACGTGGACATCTTCGGTGACTAGGTTTATCCTGGGCATGCTTTAAATGTCTAATGGAACCTAAATTAAACATCAATGTATGTATTGTCCCATTAAAGCAGGACCTATGTGCTTCAGCTCTTCCGTATATATTTCATAGGAAATAAGGTGCGCTGGTTCAAATTTTACTTTCTGCTATGCTGTTTTCCATTTTCTATGGATTTCTCCCAAGGGTCAGAAACTCTTGGATTCACAGCGCTGGAGAGAACTTTGGGCATTCTCAGACAGAGAATGGTGTGATGGTGGCCAGGGACAATTGGCTGTGACACTGTGGCTCCTAAGGAAGGGACAACGCCACACAGTGATGGCTGTTAGTTGGGAGGTGTCTGGAGGTCTCAGGCGAATGAAAATCATGGAACGGACAGCCACAGGAATAGGAGGAACTGCTGTGGATGCCGATGTTCTCTACTGCAACACGGATACGGATGTTAGTTTTGACAATTTCACCGGATGGTAAGGTGTGGCATTTTAAGCACTGGGAGATGTAGAGTTCAGCTGAGCCAAGTGCCCACATGTGGCTGTGCAGCTGTCACTTCTCTCTGTCTCCACACATCCTCTCCTTCCCAAACTGAACCTCAGCCTATCAGATTATAACTTCTGCTTTCCTCATTCAGCTTTATGAAATGACTGTGAGTGTATGTGAGCATGTGTGTATGTGTGTGTGCACACTGCACATGTGTACACATGTGTGTATGCACACTGCACATATGTACACATGTATGTGCACACTGCACATGTGTACACATCTGTGTGCTCATGCCTGTATGTGTGCATGTGTGTGAGTGTATGTGTATGTGCATGCATGCATGTGTGCGTGCATGCATGTGTGTCTGCATATGCACATATGTGTGCATGTGTGAGTTCACACACATATGTATGCATGTATGTGCATGCACCTGCATGCAAATGTGTATGTGTGTACATGTGTGTGCTGATGGATTTGTATCACAGGTATCTCACACAAAAGACCATACTGTACTCACAATTTTCTCTCTGGCTTGTGTTATTTATCTTTATGCCTTTGAGGTTCTTTCACACTGTGGCATGTATTGAATTTTCATTCATTTTTATGGTTACATAAACATTGTAGTGTGTGTATATCAGACTCTGTTTCCCCATTAATCCCCAAATGGGCATCTGAGTTGCTTGCACCTTTTGGGTATTGCAACCAACGCTGCTGTGAACAATGTTATGCAAATGTGTTTGAACTTCCACATCCAGCTGTTCTTTGGTGTGCTGACTCTGTCGTTAGTCCTTAAGAGAAGTAGTCTATTGTGATCCAGGGTACCTGCAGCAGTCTATATTTCTTTGAACAGTTCTTAGAGCCCAGCTTCCCCACGTTCTCACTGACACTTATTTTTCTCAGTATTTGTTTTGTTCCAGATTTAAAAAAATAATATTTACTTAATACATCTTATATATATATATATATATATATATGCTTTACCTACATGCAAATGTGTTCATCACATGTGTGCTTGTTAAAGTCCCTGGTACTGGGGTTATAGACAGTTGTAAACTGTGGGTGCTTGGAACAGAGCTTAGTTCCTCTGCAAGAGCAACAACTACTTAAACACCGAGCCGTCTTCCAGTGTTTGCTCCAGTTTTTGCTGATAGTATGTTCCAGTCATCCTAGCAGATGTAATATACTAATCCATTGTGGTTTTGATTAATGTTCAGTGGTGTCCAGTATATTTCCATGTGCTTACTGACCCAATTCTAAAAATTTGAAAGTTAAAATTTATCAACATTACAGCGCCGCCAGCATGTCAAAGAAATAATGTTTGTAAAGGAAAAACCAAATAAGAAACTCAACTAGGTGACTTCTTCACACTGTGTATAAGTGTTATAGGAAACCTGGAAATCCTGAAAGTACAGTCAGCACTCAAAGGAAGCTGTGTTACAAAGGGCAGACACCTAGTGTGGCATGGAGAGCAGAAGAAGCCAGGCCTGTGGTGGGCACGTGGCAATGGAAGCAGTGGTGGGTGGAGGTGGTCACAACTGGGCAGACAGAAGAGCAATGCTATTCCATAGTGAATATCTTTAATTAACATAGAGACGGATTCTCACTATGTGCACAAGGATGGCCTTGAACTATATTTGTCTAGATCAGGCTGGCCTCAAACTCATAGGGATCTGCCTGTTTCTGCCTCCTAAGCACTGGGATTAAAGGTGTGCACCACATGTCCTGCTCAATAGTGAATATATCATGAATACATTTCTATTTTATTCATTAAGTAGTCTTCTGTATGATCATTTAAAAATTTTATTGCTTAAATCATCAGATCTTAATTTTTCTACGAGTATGTACTTATAAGAAAAAAATTGTCTTCAAATAAAATTAAAGCCAAAATCATATAAAAAAGTTTCTATGTTCGAACACCTTCTACTCCTTTTGACCAAACAGATAAGCTCAGATTTATAGCCCAAGAACCAATACGGCTGATACTCATGGTAGAATATTTCTTTAACAGAAAATAGGGAATGTTAGAGTCATGTGGGAGGTGGGTTTTCAACCTCAGTTGTCCCAGTTGACCAACTGTGATCTATCCAGTTAATCCTAAAACTAGTTTTTCTGTTGCTCTGTGTTCTAAGATGGCTTCATGTACAAAATCGGGCAATCAAAACATGCAATATGCTCTACTATCACAGCATATAAGGTCTTAGGTACGTGGCAAACACTTAACATCGTGATAACAAACCAATACAGAGAAGACACTTATCTGAATAGGGCCCCATATAGATGGTCAATCAATGTATTCTTTTAGACTCCTATCCGAATCACTGATACACTAAGAGCTCCCTCATAGTATTAATCATACTGGATGAGAGCAGGCAAATCGCATGATAGGATATCATTAAATCATTAATTCACAATCATTCTCCTGTCTGCATGTCTCTCTGATAACGGATCAGGAAACTTCTAGTTTTCACTCCTTGTCAAAGAAGCTGTTTTTTTTTTTCTTTTCCAGCAGACAGAAGTTGCTATAGAGACTGACCAAAATATAAAGACTGCATGACTGGAGCCTCCCTAGCTCCAAATCAGTACAACTGCAACACAAGCCCTGAACCCAAGGCCAGGAAACATCACAGGAGACTGGGTGGAAAGAAAGTAAAAGTCAGGGAACAAATATGCCTGCTCTCGGTGTCTTCTACTCTCAAAAGGAAAGCTGCCCCCATGGAGTCTTACAAATCTGGTGGCCTACACAGTAGCTGCATTACAACATCAGTGGTGTGTGTGTGTGTCTGTGTGTGTGCGCGTGCGTGTGTGTGTGTGTGTGTGTGTGTGTGTGTGTGTGTGTGTGTGTAAATAATTATAGAACATGTCATGCCCTTGAAGGCAAGTGTGGAGATGAGACATGACAGGAGGTAGAGAAGGGAGATGGAGGGGAAATGATACAAATACAGTGCTTATGCATGAAATTCTCAAAAATAAAAATAACTACATGGTGCTCAACCTGCAGGTGTGCAGGTGCGTTAGATGGCTGGGTCCAAGTTCTGGTCGTTCTTCCAACTATAGGGACATATTCATTTACTTTATTATTCAATCCAAATTGTCACATATTTATCCTTAGTTGATTTACAATCTATTCATCAAATAAATAAAAAAAGAAATAGCTTAATGGGTATCCCACATGTTCTGGCCACAGCAAGGGTAGGACATGAAAGGGTAGACTCTTGGGATAAATTAGTGGCCTTGCTTTCCCCAACATTATACCATTATCTAGCTTTTATGTGTCATTTGTGTCAAATGGTGTCCTCATGTATACAACAATTATTGTAAGGATAAAGTGAGTCAATCCATATGATAGACCTGCTTCAACATTTCAGCAAAGTGTTCAAGAATGCTAATACTCACATTGTATTTCTATAGTAATGTTACACAAGATACCACTGAGTTAATCTTAGTACATTTCAGCCCAAATGTACAAATATCTTCAAACATTCTGAAGCATTACTAACGTGCCCAATGCCTCTAAAAGAAATGTTACAAGGAACAAATTATACCTTGATATTTACTAGTGTCATTAGCCAATAAATAACACCTTCAAGTCATTTGTAGGAAAAATGGTGACTGTTTAGAAAGATCTATCCCGTGACATGACAAAGAATCTAGCTAATTTGGAGGTACTTATAAGAGATAATGGTGCATGGAAGCGAATTTCTTCATTTATGAAAAATTATTATAGCTCTGTTTCATCGAAGCATCTATATCTGGGAAAAGCAATTTTCCCCCAATTTTGCAGCAAGAAATGAAAGCTATTCTCATAAAAATGAGCAAAAAATCATATTACATTTCCTCTAGGTTAATAATCATAATCAACATAAGACAGACAGAATATAATACTGTGATGAGGTGACTGCACATTGATAACCTGAGAGCCACTGATGCTTGCCATGCTTGAATATTGACCCTTGACATGGAACAGAGAAGCATGCATGAATGAACAACGGATTTCAAATATGCCAAAAAATCTATGGAAAAATATATTTGTTAGAGAGTGGTGGTAGAACAACTGGATGTCGATATGCCAACAAACAACAACACATTAAGTACCCTAGAGAAAAGTCAATCCTAAAAGAATCTCA
This sequence comes from Apodemus sylvaticus, assembly GCF_947179515.1. Lineage (NCBI taxonomy): Eukaryota > Metazoa > Chordata > Mammalia > Rodentia > Muridae > Apodemus > Apodemus sylvaticus. Next base: position 43,022,457 of record NC_067494.1, read on the forward strand.
GTTGCTAATGCAATATGCAAATAACAAAATGTCTATGATAAATAAAAGAGAAACACTTGTAACTTTGGTACAGGCAAATGATCCAAATCATTACAGGAAAGAATTTTCCATAAAACAATATACATGTTACCTGCATTCAATATAAAATTCTAAAAGTTAAAGATTCTTATCTTTGAAAGCCATTAAGAGAATGAAAATTAGAAACAAAGACTGAGACAAATTGTAATTAAATGTTTCAAAAAGACTTCAGATCTAGAAGAGAGGAAGAGTTCTGAAATAGTGAACTATATAGAGGCAGGGATGCTAAGCACTGAATACAATTTTTTTTTAATTTCACAAATAAAGATCAGAGGAGATGTATATGGATGGAAGACAAGCATTAAAAATAGGTATAAAGATAAAAACTATTAAATAGACACAAATTAAAACTATAAGCTCTCATTGTTCATGCCTCTTAGAATAGTTAAAAACACTAACCAGAACAAGAGTAGCCAGTAAACAATGTGGTCAAGTGGAAATTCACAGCCTCAAAATCTATAATTGCCGACCTAAGTATTATCCAGTAAAAATTAGTCATACTCTAAAATATTAAGAACTAAATAAAATACTTCAAAGTGACTCACAAAATAGTACAATGAAATAAAAATAGGTAACAAAAATCAGAATAATTATCCAACATAAATGAAGACACAATGTACCAAAATTCAAGAAATGCAGCTAAAGACATATGGGAAATTTTATGAGACTAGACTCCTAACAAGAAAATAAATTTCAAATCACTGACCTCAGGTTGTGCCCTAAGCCAAGACACTGAAAAGTAAATAAAAAGCAAAGCAAGCAGAAAAAACCCAAAACAATACTCATCAGATTGAAGAATCAATGTTTGAAAGGCAACAGAGAAAATGACATGAGCACAAAGTCTTTCTTTTAAGAAGACAACGCGATGCCATGATTTACCATATTCCTCAGAACACTGAAGGCATAGCACCAGGGCTCCATGAGGAAGGGTGGCTGCCACAGAGTTTACACATAGCAAAACAGCAGTGTGGCCATACCAGGGCCTTTACTTACATGTGTGTGCCCTGTATGTGCAGGCCAGAGATCAACACCATGTTTCTCCATGTGATCTTTGGAGACAGGGTCTGTAACTGAACTGCTCATTTGCCAGTTCACTAGACAAAATGTCCAGTGAGCTCTGAAGATGTCTGTCTCTGCTTCATCCTTGACTTTCCTTTTCCGTGGTCACTAGGAAGCTAGCTTTGCCTGACTGTCACTTCCCAGCCCATGGTGAACAATGTTATATCCACCTAGCCTGCAATTCTACAGAAAGGACGAGAACCTTCCTCGGAAGACAAATTAAGCATAATTCATGTAAACTACAAAATAATACAAGAAATCTGGATAGTCTCAGACCTACTGAAGACACTGGATCTTTGAAAAACTCATGGGGAACTCTAGGTCTGGATGTTTCTTTTCACTTGTGAATTCAATCAAACATTTACACACAAACAACATCTATTTTCTACAAATACTTAAGAAAAATGAAGACAAGGTAGCATTTCCCAACTCATACTTCTTAGTCAATATTATTCTGATAGAAAATGAGCCAAAGACATTAAATAATAGGAAAAGAATGAAGCTAAATAACAGAATGTAAACTCTCAGGAAATAAAAGGCAAAATTACCGATATTTCATAGGCATGGGTAATGAAGCATATATACAATGGGGTTTTGTTCATTCTTCATCTACAGAACTAGTTATCAGCCTTCCTAACACTGTGACCCTTTAATAGAGTTCCTCATGTTGTGGTGACTCCCAACCATAATATTTTCATTGCTACTTCATAACTGTAACTTTGCTACTGTTGTGAATTACAATGTAAATGTGTGATAAGCCAGGTATCTGCTATGCGGCCCCTGTGAAAGGTTGTTTGACCCTCGAAGGGTTTGCAACCCACAAGCAGAGAACCAGGGAGCTAGAGGAAAATAGGTAGAAGTAGATGTCATCGCGTTAAGCAAAATAAGTCGTACTTACAGAGATAGGCATTGTGTGTTACCTCCTATGAAGAATCATGGAGAAAACACTTAAATAATTATAAAAAATAAAATTCCATTAGAGTAAGGCTGCATTCTTTTTATATAAAATTAGATCAGTAGGTTTTATGAGGGTTTTGCCTAACTATGCGTATATCACACGTATGCCTGATGACCACAGAGGTCAGACAAGGGCATCAGATGCCCTGAAACTAGACTTAACAAATGTTTGTGGGCATGCGGCTGTGAACTGAACCTGAGCTCTCTGCAAAAGCAGCAAGTGTTCTCAGAAACTAAGCCACTTCCTCAGTAGTTCAAGGTGTACTCTTAGAGACATGGGAGCGGGGAGGGAGAGGGGAGCAGTCAAAGAGGCTATGGATGTGATCAGAGCATGTTATATGCCTATAAGACCATGCCATAGTGAACTCGAGTTCTGTACAGTCAATATAGGCTAGCAAACAGAAAATATGAGGTAACTGACTAGGGTGTGACACAGAATAAAACTTTTAATGTTTGAAAATCATATATAATTTACTATTTTCACAGACTGAGAAAAGCAATATCATGAGCTCACTAGATATGATCTAAAAGCATTTGAATAAAAACCCTTACCTATTGCTCTTAAAATTCCACAGAAAACTGGTAATATGAGAGAAGTTAGCTAACCTCAAAGCTCTCTGGAAAACTAGCTAACAAATGTGACCATGGGGGACGGGATGCTCTCCCTCAGAGATCTTCAATTCAATATTATTCATGAGGTTGTATCCAGTCCAAAATATCAAGAAAAGGAGGAGTTCAAGGGGCCGGGGACATGATTCTGGGGAAGAGAGTGTTTGCTACACAAGGAGGAGGACCTAAGCTCAGATCTCAGGCCCCAAAGAAAAAGCTGGGTGTGGCCCTAGGCGTCAGACCATAGCATTGGTGATGGGACACAGTTCACAGGTGACAAGATTAACCAAAGCAGTAAGCTTAAGGCTCAGCAAGAGACCTTGTCTCAAAAGAGTAAGGAGGGGGTGACAATGCACATTGGGAGGGGAGGTTAGGGAAAGATAGAAAGAGGCGGGGATCAAGAAAAGAGAATAGAGGGTGGGTGTGGCTGGAAAGTCTACATACATTTAGGAAACTATTGAACAATACATAACTAAAATCTAACTTGGGGATTGTTTCTCATTACTTTGCTTGTTTGTTTTGTTTTGTTTTTTAACTGAGACAAGGTTTCACCATGTGGCCTGCTTGACCTGCAACTTGCTGTGGATACCAGGCTGGCCTCGAATTCTTAGACATCCACCTGCACTTGCCTCCTGAGTGCTGGGATGAAAGGCATGCATTACCATATTCAGTATTTAAAAATATAAAAAGTTCTTTAAAAGCTGGAAAATATATTTTTTAAAAGGTTAAGTCAATTTAAAAAAAAAAAAGAAAAGAAAAAAGAAAAGGAAAAGAAAGGAAAGGAAAGAAACAAGCCCGGTAGGTGATCCACACCCATAGTATGAGCCCTGCAGAGACAGAAGAGGGCAGGTCAGGGAGTCCAGAGGCCTGTGTGGCCTGCACAGTAAATTGCCGACCAGCCAGGCCGCATCCTGAGACTTTGCCTCAAAAGACAAAGTCCCAAAACAAAATCATCAGCCAAACACACAAACCAGTCATCTTCCTGACAGAATGCTTTATAAAACAAATATTTGGTATAAAATGTATTCTTGATCCTAAAATATATTTTAAAAACCTCTCAGGATGCAATAAGAAAACAAGCTAGTCACAAATACTAAGAGAACACTAAGCAAGCATTTGACCCAAAGAAATATGGGGTAGATCACAAGCCAAGAATCATTAAGGAAATACAAAGTAAAAACATAGCGGGATACTACCATCATCACCCTACTGAAATAGCTAAACCAGAACATGTAATATGCTGGACACAGGTGAAGTTGTGGGGTAGCTGGAACCCTGCCCCTGCCTCGGGGAACACAAACTGGAAATCACTCCAGAATTATGTGACGCAGTTATTCTGGAAAGGAAAGCAAATTCAACAACACAGTAGCTTTGTTTATAATACCATGAAAACTGATAATGTCCACCAGCAGGTGACACAACAGGGCCTCCTACTCAGCTGGGGGAAATGATAACAGACAAAGAGAGGGAATAGGAAAAAATCACTTAGCAAAACAAGGAAGACTGTTGAATATGCCTAGTGTAGTTCATTACTGAAAATTATACAAAGGGCAAATAAGTGGAGACTGACAAGCTAAAAGAGTAAAACTTTTCTAAAGCGGTTGCTAAGGATGTGGGGAGGAGGAAGAGGGACACAGAGGAGCCTTGGGAGAAGGATGCACAAGTCCTCAAGATCAGCCTGAGGAAGTATCCTGATTCTAGGCAGGGTGCCTTACTACCTGCCCACTATATCTTCATAGCACTACAGAAGAAATCAAAGCTATTTTTCAGAGACAAGAGATGTAATAAAATGTATACTGATAAATAGGCATGGAAAATATTCAACATAAACAGTGATGCTTTGCTAAGCAGCCTTGTGAAACATTTGTGACCATATTATCATTCTTTATTCACACATACAAAATTAACATGTGTATTGATGTATGTGTATATGCATATACATATACACATACGCATATACACATGTGTATACGCGTATATTATATATATTGCTGATCATTACAGCCATTAGATTGGATATTACATCTGAATGTATGGGAATATTGATATGGAATGAAGAGTGAAAACAAAATAAAGCAAAATCTCCTCACATAAACTAATGATAACACTGTATTCAGAGCTAGTGAGCTTGATTAATTCAATGCTTTACATCTAATCCAAACAGAACGAAAGCAAATCGCCACTGGTTTTCTAAGCCACCGCAGGATTTCCCAACCCTTCCATTTTGAAAGAGAAATTAGCAACAGCATAAGCAAATGTGGAACACATTTCTTTGGAGGGAAGATATTCATAAAAACATGGTGATTAATACAGTCTTTAAGATAAATGATCAATTTTAGAGGGAAATATTTTCATGGACTGCATTAGTAATATCTGAGTGAGGGCCAGCCCAGAGGCCTTTCACCACAGGACTTGGGGAAGTCTGGGCTCTTAGCCTGAGCTCCTGAACAGATGGATGGCGCTCACACGGGCTGATTTCCTTCTCCAGTGCTCTGCTGGCTGCTTAACACGTATCGATCCTGGGCTTTAGGGTCGTTGAATACTTTCTTAATTAAGAGCTCTGGGCTATTGACTGTCTTCATTTCCCTGATGCCTCTTTTCTTCGTCTTCAGGAAGATTAAAAACTCTCATGTACCTTTTTTTTTTTTTCCAGCTCATCCCCAAGGGGAATGACTTCAATTTGCTATAAAAATGTCAATGGCTGACTGGCGGCCTAATCTCGAAGGGTCGGGATCCCTGCTCCCTATATCTCTTTTCTATATTCCTGAGGTCAGGCAGTAATAATTGAGTCTCTCCCACCACTGGTCTGAGAGGCTGAGTTTGCAAAGCCACCCAGGACTTCAGAGTCCTGTGACTCAGGGAGGAAAGAGGCCACCTGGGACTCTCAAAGGCTGGCCACATAAGTCATCTGGGTTGTGGGCTGGAATGCTCTTAACAGTCAACATTTACACTCAAAATAGGCAAACGTCTGTGTTCGCAGACACTGCGAGAGTACAGAAGGCTATTTTGGAGATTGCTTCCAATTCCTTTGTTTTAAGATGTTTTTGGAGCCGGGGAGATATTTCAGTGTGTACAACTGCTTGTTGTGTAAGCTTGAGGACATGAATTTGAATCCCCAGCATATACATAAAAAGTCAGACATGCACTTAAGAGTCCATAACCCCAGGACAATAGGGACAGGGGGATCCCTGGGGCGTACTGACTTGATGAGAGACTGTGTCGTAAGGAAATAAGGCAAAGGGTGATAGAGCAAGGTGTGTACCCCCACACACACATATACCACAAACAGTCACACACACACACACACACACACACACACACACACACACACACGTACTGACTTGATGAGAGACTGTGTCGTGGGGAAATAAGGCAAAGGGTGATAGAGCAGGATGCCCAACATTTTCCTCTAGATTCTGTACAAGGTGTGTACCCCCACACACACATATACCACAAACAGTCACACACACACACACACACACACACACACACGTACTGACTTGATGAGAGACCGTGTCGTAAGGAAATAAGGCAAAGGGTGATAGAGCAAGGTGTGTACCCCCCACACACACATATACCACAAACAGTCACACACACACACACACACACACACACACGTACTGACTTGATGAGAGACTGTGTAGTGGGGAATAAGGCAAAGGGTGATAGAGCAGGATGCCCAACATTTTCCTCTAGATTCTGTACAAGGTGTGTACCCCCACACACATATACCACAAACAGTCACACACACACACACACACACACACACACACTACAGATACTAATACACACAGGCCCATACCCAACACACACAAAGGAAAAATACTTTTTATTTAGGAAATAGGCTTAAAATTACCCCAGAGATTATGTATCAGATGAAATTAAGTCCTACAATATTATCCCACATCCTTGGGCACTACAGGATTGATTGATAGTATGTCATCTCAAAGAAAAAAATGTTTAGGTAAAGAACCACATTTGAAAAAAAAATAAGGCAAACTTAAGGTAGATCTGTTTGAAGTCTGCTCAAATTCTGAACCTCTGTATATCTTTTCAAACATGGTGATCAAATAAATAAGACTCCTTAAAAAAAATCTGTGATGTAAGCTTAAAAAAAAATCTGTTATGTAAGCTTAAAAAAAAAATCTGTGATGTAAGCTTAAAAAAAAAATCTGTGATGTAAGCTTTAAAAAAAATCTGTGATGTAAGCTTAAAAAAAATCTGTGATGTAAGCTTAAAAAAAAATCTGTGATGTAAGCTTTAAAAAAATCTGTGATGTAAGAGCCATCCAGTGCTCATTCCTGTGGTAAGACCAACTCAGCTGAGAGGTGTTCTGCCTCTAGGAGACCTGGACAGTGAATAGCAGGGTAGCAGGGGCTGAGAAACAACAAAGAGGCTGTGCATCATAACAACGTGCCAGATTAGGCCAGAAATAAAGCGACAACAGAAGACAAATGAAGTACGGTTCAGATAGCACCATGTAGGCAGGACTTTTTTTTAAGGAGCAATATTCAAATGTTCCCAGGGATTATGTGTCAGATGAAATTAAGGCCTACAATATTTTTAGGCGGTGTTTGTGTGATACATTTACCTAAAGGCTTATCCTACAGCAGTATGTTTCTGCTTTTATCACTTGCCTGAGGATGGGAAAAATATCAATGGGTTTAGAAGTTTTAAACCTCTTTAATATTTGCATGATATTAGATGTACTATAATCACATATAAAACTACCTCATAGAGAGCTTTGAGACTTGCTTTTGCCTGAGGTCTCTGGCACTAATACTTGAAGAGATTAGAAACGTCTTGGTTATTATAAAGGGCGTTCTTCTGCTCATAGAAATCAAACAAACACTGAAACGCTAAGACAGAAAAGGAGACATTATAAGTCAATGATATTTCCCTTAATTGCCCAGGGATCTTATCATAGATTAAAAACCAATCTCAGAAATGAAAAAGCTGCATGGCCCCATATTTGTCGTAACACTGATTTACTGGATGTGCGGAGGAATCCCATTTGCATAGATTTAAATGGATGTCTGTGTGATACTCAGAGGCCAGCCTCACTCACTAGCTTTGGGTTCAGGAAAGCAGCGGCAGACAACAATATCCTAGACAAGAGCAGGAGGGAGAAGCCATAGCCCTAACACAACTACATAATTTCAGCATTTCTAGAATGGTTTTCCATTAAAATTTTCCAAACTCTATCCTATTATCATATTTTTTACATTCCCCTGGGCTATAACAATTTTTCTCTGCTATAAATAATCTTCCCATAGCTAAAGCATCCTATTATTTTATGACCCAAGAGACCACGGGATTTAAATTATAGTCATCTAGGACGCAACGCTGCCCTTCCGTCCTAACCTTCAGATGCTTTGTTTCTGTCTCTCTCTCTTCCGAACCTGTAAAATTAGGGTCATTTATATGCTGAATATTGATCAGAAGGGAAAAATACATGGAGTGTGAGTTATGCTCTGACTCCAGTGGCTTTCCATTCATTCTAGGAGTATTACTTATCACGTCAATCACTTAATCCCATGCATAACTTTTTCCTTTATGGTGGAAAGGACTTTTTTTGAAAGGAAGAATACCAAGCAATCTGATTCCCCTCAGATTTCACAAACCCAGAAAGAAGACTGGCTCAAAACTTGTTGCTTAAAAATGACGGGGCTTTGATTTCCATCCCTTCATGTTTATACCATTAGGGTTGGTCATCGCTGCTGTGTAAAATGAACAGGCGCTTTCTGAGAGGTGGGATAGTAAGAGCTTTTACATCCAATGCAGGCTCTTGATTGCCGAGGTCATATCTCCTGACTGGTAGATGGGGCTAAGAGAACATGAAGGTATGCATAGAATTCCATCTATAAGCATTAGCAGCTTCTGGAGTGGTTATGAGTGCTTTGGGGTAGACATGGCCATTTTGGTAGATAGGGCTGAGAATGCTGAACATGGGACACATCAGAGTAGACGACACGACAGGCTCCCTGAGAAAACAACTGACTTCCAACAACACTGCTTGCAAGCATCAGAAACCCTGCTTGTCTTATGGGCACAGTCCTGTTTGCCTTTCCAGGTAATGCACAAGTATTTATTGAGCAACTATTGCATCATAGGCCTAGAGAAACACCGGAGAGTACAATACAATTCTTTGCTACCTAGAAAAGAGGCTGGTAAACATAGGACACGGATATCTACTCGCTGAGCTGGGAACAGTAACCAATAAACAAATGGAAGTTCTGATGTGAAAGCCATTAGTCTGGGAAAGAGAACAGAGCCTAGGTATGGGCTCAAAAAGATCTGATGGTTATTGAGGGGAGGTGGTGTGAATGCATCACATACAGGAGCAGGAGTGAAGGGCTGGCTGTGGGGGGCATGTGTCCCCAGCACCGAGGGAAACAGAACCAAGATCCAACAGCTCGATGAAGGCCTCCAAGACAGTAAAGCCAAGATGGCGATGGATGGCAGCGGCACTGCTCTCTCTGTAAATGTATGTCCTGTACTTACACAACCTCTTCCTTTTATCCACAATTATCGTGATAGATCTTCAGAAGCCACTAAACCATCTGTCACGTTTGTGGTTGCTGGACATTGGCCTGGGTTTCAGCATGGAATTGGGTGACGGAGATTTATCTGAATTCTGGAGAGTGTGCCTGTCACCAGCAGATCTTCTGTTTCACCAGGCTTTTGAATTAAGTCCCTGACGCCTTCCTCCTGTGTTTTCACGCAGCAAACGGAAAAAGTCTGGAGGGCAGAACAGAACATGTGGCCCTGACATGCCACCAGAGATTCTGCTCTGTTGGCTGCACGGCTCTATTAAGTTCATTCTTCTAGGAGCCGCAGAGCCACCTTCCACTACTGTGTTTGCCTATGAAAGATTGTAAAGAAAGCAAGTATGCACTCTGTGCCATCCACGCTGACACTTCTTCACCTGCTCAGCCCAAGTTTTGTATCCTAATCTATTCATAAAGCATCTTGCTCTAGAGGAGACCGGCAGCCAACTCAAAGCTACATTGCCTAGCTGTGGAAAGTGAGCCCTGGCTCACAGTCCCCACTCAGTCACAGACACACCAAGGGTAGTGAATCTGAGGTTGCAGTTCAGGCTTCCCTTTGTCTGTCTACCAACTCTCACAGATTGCAAGTCCAGGATCCAAATAATAGCTAGACAACCGATCCAGCTTTCTACTGAACACTGAAGTACACACAGGCCATTCCTTTAACAGTTGCCAGAAACGGGTGCCCAGTTCACACTGGTTGACAGCTGTTGTGGAAGCAGAAACATCATTCTTTTCTAGTCCCCATCATCTGTGCCAACGGTCAGTTGTCAGTTCAAAGAGCAAACAGGTTTTTGTACCTTCTAGAATATTCTCTGGGCTGTGCAACACAGAAGATCTGAACCCTTTGGAGAAGAGTGATGAAATCTATGGATACCAAAGGCACTGATACTGGCCTTACTACATCCTAGCCTGATTTTTGGAAATCAGGGCAACATCTTTTAGACTCTTTAACTCCAGTCTCTCTTAGAGTAAAGTGGGGTCAATAATAGTAATCATACCATCTGTGTGATAGTTTGCTAGTTTATGGTTTGCCCATGTCAAGACTCTTGAGTTCACTCTTCCATGCTATGCTGTGGGGCTGTGAAGACCAGAGAAATCCAGGTATGTCTGTAAGAGGGACTGATTATTTTCCCAAACATGGTCTTGCTTGCTCTGGTTGGCAGAGTTTAGGTCTCACCATCGTGGGTCAATTAGCAGGGAGACATTCTGGTTTCCCATTCTCTGTTATCTTACAACCTCCTGGTATGTAATACTGTATGTCATGAGGTCACACACCTGGGAAGCCTTCCCCAATGTGGGTGTCACACTCTTACACTTTCAAGCCTTCAGAACTGTGGGCTTACTGACCTATTTTATTTACAAAGTACTTAGCCTCAAGTATTTTGCTGGTGTAATACAAAATTAACTAAAGGTAGTAGTAGTTTTGTAGGGAAAAATCAATTAGATGATACTTTCCAAATATTTTACCTATTCCTAGGGGACTGGAAAGAACAGAGACCCAGCTATCATGTCAGGCAGCCTCTGATATCACCTACTTGCAATAAATTTGATTATTTATGGTCTTTTCCCCTTTTCATATATTTATCTTTTAGTGCTAACAAAATAAGCTAGCACGAAAGTCTGAACAATACTTCTTTGCTTAACTGTCCATTAATACATTACCATCATGTGATCAACCTTAAACTACAGGACAAATTTTCCCACATCAGTAAAATGCTGTATGAGATGAAGTATGGTTGCTATTTTTCCATTTGTCCATCCTCTCATCTAGCCATTCATGTGCCCACCTACCCATTCATACATTCCACCTTCTGTGCCACCTACCAGATATAATAACCATAAATGATTTATTATTATTTTTGTAGTGTCCTATCATATTTCATAGTTGTCTTTGGTTCTTCACTATTTTCTGATCATTTATACTTTCACTTCACAATATGAATTCATTGAGATACACGTAAATTGGTTTTGTGAGGCGTCATACCATTTTCTTTCCTAACATTACCAGATGTAATTGAGTAATAGCTTCTTCCTGATGTGTAAATTGCTTACTAACAGCTGAGTCCTGTGTCCCCTTCTGTACTTGAGGGTATTCGTTTTCCTTAGACCCCTGGTATGTGCCTGGTTATCACTGTCCTTCCTTCCTGTTGATGAAGACTTCCATAATAAGCAAGTCCCTGTTTCTGATGCTGAAACTCATTCTAAGAAATACCCAGTCCCTCTGGAGTTCCTGCTGCTTTCGGAGAAAATGTGGACAGGTAGAGTGGAGAATTATAACTTTCCAGTAGGAAATATTGAAAGCATGTGATCACTCAATAAACAGCTTCGACACACCATGCAGAATGGAGTCAGTCCCAACACCCAAATGAGCAAGTGTCATCCCACACAAGCATCGAGGGAGGAGGTCTATATTCCAATCTTTAAGGCTCAAAGATAAGACCAGACCAGGTTGAGCCAACTCAGGCACCTGTTTCCTTCGCTCCCATGCTGCATTAAAAGCAACAAGAAGCACTTCCCCAGAATATAAGAGTTACTCATGAAAACACAAACTAGTTAATCCCAAATAAATAAATCAATACCTAGAAGACCTATTGTCTGTGTCATACATAGTTTTTGTTAACTTGACATAAACCTAGACATATCTGGAAAGAGGGAATCTTAACTGAGAAAAATATCTCTGTAAGACTGGCCTATAGGTCAGTCTGCAGGACAGTTCCTGAATTGATAAGTGATAAATGAGGACCCAGTCACTTTAGGTGATGCTGATCCTAGCACATGGCTCTGGGTTGTATAAGAAACCAGAGAGTGAGTAAGCCATGAGGAGCAAGCCAATAAGCAGCATTCCTCTGTAGATTCTACATGAGTTCATGCCTCAAGTTCCTACCCTGACTTCCCTTGTGGATGGGTTACAGATTGAAAGGTGAGATTAACCCATTCTTCTCTAAGTTGCTTTTGGTAATGGTGTTTGATCACAGAAATACAAACCCTAAGACACCTAGTTACTTATCAAAGGCTGGTTTTCTGGGGCAGAAACTGTAGACAAGGACATACGGTCCCTGCACAGAAATGGAGAGAATGTCTACTGGTTGAAGACTACAACCTTGCCCACTCCGAGCCAGGCACACACTGATGATTACCTCAACCATCCTACAGCACTGTTACAATGTCCCTATACATCAGGACTCCTATAAATCAAGTCTACCATTACCCATTACCGCTCCCTTAGATTTTTAAATTATGCTATCAGTGTAACCCAGGCTACACCAGTCCATATGGTACCTAGTGAATGATTGGGAGGAGGTGCCCTTATTCCTCTTTGCAGCCATCTGTCAGAAAACTGCTGTGAATTACTGATTTTATTAGATCATAATAGATGTCTTCCCTATGCTCAATTTTTCATAATAAACAGTAAGCGTCTTAGTAGGGATGCACATGGCATGACAGTGCCTGCTCCCAGGTGAGGCAGGGAAGAAGAAGCCAGTCTGTACCAATGCTGTCACAGGCCTCATCTGTACCTTCTTCTCACCTCCTGTGCTTCCCAGACCAATACGTGCTTTGTCACTCAGCATGTTTCAAGGCGATCTCCTGTCATGAGAGTCCTCATCCTTCTAACCATTATTCCTACCACACGTCTTTCTTAGCAAAGTTTTATCTTGATGTATTTTGGTGTTATTTGAAATGCCATTAATGAAGTCCCCATGAATCTCCAAGATCGTTGAGAAAACACCCAGGATGCTTATTTTTCTAACTCTACAAAATGCAGCAAGCTGCCGTCATACTTTGCCTCCCTTTCTAGGTTTAAATCGAAAAAGCAGGGAGTGATTTCCTGGTGGGAAAGGGGACAAATTACCATTTCCCTGCAAAATATGCCTTCCTTTTCTGTCTTAAAAAAAGTAAGTGCATGCCTGTTTTTAAATCACTTGTGAAGACTTTGTGTGTGTGTGTGTGTATATGTATGTATATATGTGTATATATGTATGTATATATGTGTATATGTATATATGTATGTATATATGTGTGTATATGTGTATATATATGTGTATATGTATATATGTATGTATATGTGTATATGTATATATGTGTGTATATATGTATATATATGTATATATGCATATATGTATATTTGTATATTTGTACACATACACACACACTCATATATATATGGCTAGGGTACAGGTCTTATTCTTTGTGGGAAAGGCAGAATACTTCTATTTCACTGTAATGTGTAAACATTGGAGCCAAGCATGCATCATCCTGACTGGAAAACCAGGCAAGCAGAAAGTATGACCCTGACTCAGATATGCTGACTCAGTGCTCTGTCCAGTCTTAGCAAGAGCTAAGGATTGTGGGAGCCCAAAGGTGGCATTTAGAAAAAGACAAACACAAGTTTGGGCTGCTTGTCTTTTAAAAGGATCTAAAAGAGATAACTTTAAGTATCAAGTGACTGTCCATGACCATAAAGGGTGTCATGGATCTGTTGCGCTGACCTTGCTATGAGCCTGCAAATAGTAAGAAAGTTTCCCCAGTGTCCTTCTTTCTAGATAGCAAGGATTCTGAAGTCACTTAGTCCAGTGGGAGGTGACAACTCCCATGAGATGGCTCTTAACATGGATAAGCTTTTTAAAAATCAAGTACAAAGTCCATATTCAGTTAATATTAGGACTTACTAGTGATTTAGATCCAAAGTTCTTAATGATATTTTGTAGTTGACCAACTTTTTATTGGTGTATTTTCAGTGCATATATTGATGGCTTACATAAAGACAATTTCTTTCCAGTGTATTGTGTACTTTGGCCATATATACCATCCCTAAACCTTCCCCTCCCCCAACAACATCCATCTCTTCTCATCTAATAACACATTCTATGCCAACTCTAGGAACCCTCCATGAGAAAATAACAGCAGTTTATTTCTCTAACATAATGCACAATTATGTTACTGAGGTGTCTCCATTTTTCCCCAGTAGAAGCACTCATGCTATAACCTCCCTCTGAGAACCACGTTCATGCATGCTGTGCCTATATTACACTACTTTCATACCAGGAATGCTTGCACTTCTCCTGATTTCTGAGATGATCCATTTGCCCTTTACTGCTCTACAACATCTATGCATTGGTGTGTTTTCTGAAGTTCTTCTTGATGCTGATTTCCAGTTTTATTCCATTGATATCAGATAGACTACAAGAAATTACTCCAATATTCATATATTTGCTAAAACTTGCTTTGTGCCCTAAAATTTGGTTGGTTGTTGAGGAAAATGTATACTCTGCAGTACTGACTAGTAATTTCTGAATGGTCCTAAGCATGTCTGCCACTTTGTAATATATGTGTAATATATATGTAATATATATGTAATATATGTGTATGTATATATGTAATATATATTAGACAATAACAAGTGTAATCAAAGTATCAGTCAACTCTGAAAAACATTACAGATTCTCTGTGTTTTAAAAGATCAAATAATCAGCCAATATTAAACTCTTTGTATAAAAATAAATAAGCGTATCTATCTCATCAATGTGAAAAATCAACATAGACTTTAATAAGTGGCAAATTTCCATGTACCATTTACCAAAGAATATACCAAAGAATTGTTTTGAAATAAAGTTCTTTATAACTTGTAATCTGAGCTTGTATACTAATTTTATGTACTTATAAACTTCAGTGTTGCATAAATTTCTTGGATGAAAGGGTCATGGGTAGAAAGTCTGTGACTTTTCTGATGCAGGTGACAAGAGCTCTTCCTCATTTCCCCTGGAGTCACAAAAAGCTAGATGTAGAAAGTACAGTCTAGCAAAGCCACTGAGAGGGAAGAAGGAGTCACCAGCCATCCCCAGACTGGACCAGGACTTGGAGTACTCAAACTGGAAAAATCCTGCCTAATCTGGGATGATCTGGTCTCAGCAAAGAACAGAGGCTTCAGGGAAACAGAGATTCATCCACATAGGTTGGCTTTCTTGAAGCTCTGTGGGTCCCACCACACTAGAGCCCTCAGTCTCAACACAAAACAGAATAAACCAGTTCAGTAAGCACAGGTGACCTCTCTATGAAATGAATGGGATGACCAGTCACATCTGGGGTGTCTTAAATAGGCATCAAAACCTCTGTGTTTTCTTCTGCCAACAACTTAGATATTGGGTTATTTTTATAAAACTCAACAGAAAATCTATGCCAAAACTTTTATAATCATGAAATACTCACAGGATTATCTTTAGTGTGTGTGTGTGTGTGTGTGTGTGTGTGTGTCACACACCTATGCAGACTCTAGAAATGAGGCTTTAGGCTCTTTGCTCCTGCTTCAGTGTGTACTCTCACTCCAAGTCCATCTTGTGCTGCTGCCTCAGAGGAATGTTTGGGTGAGGGAGAGCACTGTATCAAAACAGTCTCCACAATTTAAAAGTTAAAGCCACCCATCTGCCACAGTTGACAGTGCCAACAGCTGAGGACAGAACAAACACTGATTCCAAGCACAATGCTAATTCTCTGTGTTCAGGAGGAATTAAAAAGAAAGACTGATGTCTGCCATCATGTCAATGCTGACTCACACTGAATTTCCATTAAGGAGCTCAGATTACATGTAGAATGCATGACAAGTGTCCTGCAATGCCTAGCTGGTATGACACTTGTTTTCTGCAAAGGTGGGTTTCCTTAAAGGAGAGTCTCTACTGAAAACTAATTTCTGTGGAGTTCATGAGACCTCATTATGTCTTCACAAGGCTTTGAGTTCATGCCTAACAGCGAAGGACACTTGCCTCCATGGGCATGGGGACTCAAAGGTGGTCACATAAATGGATTCAACACTGTTATCCAACATACAAAAGTTGGAAGAAGCAGTGGGGTGGGTGGGGCTGAACTCTGTTTTCAGTTTATGGGCTTTAGAGCAGGCACACGCCCATAAAGCTGAGTTCTTCCATTCTCCGAATACATGATTGGTTCTTTCTGGTCAGAACTTCTAAAGCAAGTGTAGCATTTCCAATGGTCTTGGTGGCCTCAAGCGTCAAAGACATGGGACTGTGTCTCTGAGTGGTGGATGGACACACCTATGTTTGGAGAGAGGGGCTCTGGATTCTGTGGCTGTCAGGTGACGATTACTAAAGACTCACCTAGAAGCTCAGCTCCTGAATTTGACATTCTTTTTTTCAGCATACCATATCTTTCAGGGCTTTACTGTTATTACTCCAATTAGGGCAGATATTTAATTAGCAAATTCTTATCTCTAAAGGGAAATATTGACTTAAAAACAACCACTTTCAGCCACAAGATTGTAAACACAGCCTGGCGAACTAGTATTAACCAGCCTAATTAGGAAAGAGTTTTTCAAAAATCCAACCAAATATTTCTTTAACAAAATGCCATCCAAGATCTCAGTTATGAACCATCCACGTTTTCCATCTCTTCTTTCCACACAAGCAAGACTTGCATGGTTGGTCTGGTATTTACATAAACTCTGAAAAAGCTCATCTTTAACTGAACTGGCAATGGAAAAATTCCTGTCCTTTCTGACTTCAGTGCTTTTAGGTCATAATTAGGCTTATAAATATATGCTATTTATGCTGCTGTATTAGCACACATGAATAATCCCAAGCATATTCAGATTTAATCAGCTTTAAGTAAATGAAGAGGAATTTGAGAACCCGAAAAGAGCAGGTAGAGCCCTTGCTTATGCAGAAATCCTAAAATGGGCAGTCTCCCAAGGAGCTTCTCCTTCTCTCTGACAGCTGCAGTGTCAGCGGGCACTAATCTATCATCATTACTCTTTGGTTCACACTGGCTGCTGGGACACAGGGATGTAAGGACAAAAAATTAATGACATGGCAGTGAAATGGGAAAGAGATTTAGGAATGCAGGAGAGATTGGAGAAAAGGAACTGAATCATTGGACTAGAGAGACGTAAGCTAGGGGCATGGGATTTAGAAAACATTAGAGCATTGCTTTTAAGGACTAAGGAATAAACTGCTTCTAATACTGTATTACATAACACGGCTCTATTTCATTACAATGTATGGTAAATCATTTGTTTTGCAATACATTTTTGAAGTGAGTTTGGAGTTGGTGAAAGAATGTAGGGGCCATACATATTGATGCAGTGGATTGGTCCCTGGGATGGGGAGAAGAATGAGAATTGTTCCTGAACGGGTTTTTGCAATCTTCAAGGAACTCAGGCAAGCATGCACAACCATAATAGCAGGGGACAGGGGAGTCTTGGAAAAGTAATCTCCTTTGCTTGCAACCTTTTGTCTCAAAAATCCAACCAAATAAGTGTGGCCCCCAAGAAGGCCACACTCTGTCCAAATTACTCATCAGTTTAAGTAATGGAGACAGAATACTCCAACAGAATCCTGTCTTGGTAAGTATTTATCTGGCTACATTCTAAATTTCCAGCCACTGTCCTGGGAATTGGTTGGGGGGAAGTTAACTTTTTAAGGGTTTGTGAATAAAAAGATATAGTCAAGCCAAGATGAAATTCTTCCTGAATACAAATGTCAAGGAGTTCCCCAGCGGAGCACTCACAGACAGGAGATGGAGGGGAAGGGAAATGGCCGCTCACCCGAACTCCAAAGTTCTGTGATATAAAAGCAGTTCTAAAAGTCTTCTTCCTGCCCTGACAGTATTTGAATTAACAATGTGGATGGATTTTGTAATGAAATTTTTGTATCTCACTAATTGGGATACTGGACCTTTCATGAGCTCTTACATAAATATGAAGAACCACGGTTGAGTTGGCACAAAGGCCTTCCTGTGAATAGCTAATGCACACTTCTTACTTTAATTTCAACCCATTTGGTTGAAAGTGGCAAAAGTTGGAAAGAAAGTCTCAAGTCAGCCAACTGTTATAGAAAATGTTCTTCTCTGTCCTTACAGGATTGTGCTGGAAACACAGTAGACAGCGAGATCCAAGAGGAAGGCTCTACAATGTTAAATGATTTCTTGTATAGCTTTCATCCTTCTGTCTATTCTAAACCCTCTCTAGATGATCTATAACACCTAAAAATACAACATAAATACTATATAAATAGTTGCTATAATGTGTTGTTTAGAAATAATGACAAGATAATCTTATTCAGCACAGCAATAATTATAAAACTCTTTATCCAAAGCTGGCTGAGTGCATGGGTCCAGAGCTTGAGCTCTGGGGGGCTGACGACATAGCTTCTATCACAAATTTAAACTAACCTGAGCACCACCATGGTTATCCCTGTATTTTCACTGTAGCATAATTACAATATAATTTTCCAGTAATGATGGGAAATGCAGAGGTTACTTAAGAAGCATACAGCAAATCAAGCAAAAAAGCCAGCCATTGAGTTGAAGAAGACCCCAAATGTTCCATCAACCTGTATCTCAATCAGCCCAGCTAATTTATATATCATTACACACAGGGTTCAGTGGCTTGTTGAGGTGCGATTGTGAGATACTTCTTACAGTATAAAAGGGTCAGTGCTTGAAGAATTAGGCTCATTTGCTGAGTCACACTGAGGTAGACAGAGATTTCCTCCATAAATTAACTGACTCGGTAAGTAATTGCTTTGTGCCTGCCGAGCACTGTGCTGGAGAGGAAAGAGGCACACCCTACCTCTCTCAAAGTCTCAACAGAGACCACATCTGTTCCCTCACTTTGCTTTGTGAAATCGTTTTGTGCACAACACATATCTGGAAGCTAAATCAATTTTCAACTCCAATAAAAGTGAGGACTCTTTAAACGCTATCAATGGCCCTCTGACTTCTAATCCACAACAGAGTAGTCACCTATTGACTACGGAAATCTTTGCTTTAGTTTTATTTTCCAAGCAAACACAGACTGTATTGGTTTGAGACCCAGTACAGCTTTCCTTTTATAGACTGTCACACTAAGGCTCCTCTCTTTATGAGAGGCAGCATATGGTGGCACAAAAGCAAACTTCTCTAAGCTTTTCCTGAGTCATTATTACTGGAAGAAATATGGCTTGTGACGCGTAGTGTAGGTTGCCCGTGTTTATAGAGGTATTTCAAACAAGCATCCAGGAAAGCTAAGGTCTGTACTCCCACTTGAAAATAGAGATGGCTTAGACAATACAAGACACTCTTGCTGAGACAGGGCCTCCCTGAGTCTGTTGGGCTGGTCTTGGCTTGCCCTGCTTATGCCTCAGATCCTGAAAGTGGGGATTGCAGGGATAATCCCCCACATGTGGCAGCACCTCCTTCATACTGTCTGTGCCACACCAACCCAGTGCTTCACGGGGCACGCCGATGCTGCTACCTTCTCTTCTTCCTGCCACATGCACATCATCTGTAGTTTCCTGCTAAAACACGACAGGATGAATGGATATGTGAGCACCATCAGATTGTTTGCCTGGAAGACACTGTTGGTTGTAGTGAGAACTTTGATTTCTTTAAAAACCCATTTATGCTATAGAAATACATTTTTCTTTTTTTTTTTTTTATACCAGGTGCCCAGGTATAAGATACAGACCTGCTTCAGTTTGCCTATAGTAGTTGGCTATGTCTCACATTCTAGGAGGGGCATGATTTTTGCCAGCTGCAGATGGTTTAATTCTGGGGACTCTGGGGAAGAAATAAATGCCAGAGCCCCAAGAGGGGCTGGAGGAACTCTGAATAAGGAGGTGGATGCCGCCCCCACTGCCGCTCCCAGGTGCTGTTGTTGCACTGTCAGGGACTAGAAATTGGAGATATCCTGATGATGAAGACTGGACTGGCCCCAAGAAACATGACATCCCTAATCAATAGGAAGTCGTCTCTTTTAGCTGAAATATATCTATGTCTCCTTTCCCCTCTAACATGCTTTCTCTCTGGCCTAGTGTTGGGGGATTGGAAGGGATCAGGGTGGATTAAAGGTTGGAAAGGAGGTAAAAGAATGTAATAAAATAGCCAAAAAAAGTGCCAACAGATGGTAATGTTTGCTGTTGTTGCTTTTTGTTTTAAATATGGTCCTGGCAATCAGTTCATGCTAAGACTGGCTCTGTGAGAGCCTTACATGCATTCTCCAGGCGTTTTATCTTTGTTCTGTGACATTAAGGAAGCCATGATGTGTAGGAGGTGCCCAGAACTGTCACATTTGCTTGCTTATTTGAATTTACAGTAGTTGCCCCTCTATTAGCTCCTAGGAACAGGAAGAGCTTGCTGTTATCTTGGCTTCCAGATACTGTAGCAAAGAAAAGGAAGGATTGTAGACAGCAGGTGACACTGGGGAAGGAGTGGGTGACGCGCACTGAACCGTGCAGATAGACATCCCCCAACATGCATGTATGTGATCAAATGACATGCAATCTTCTCCATCAACTTCCTAAGCATATGACATGATTTCTTTCTGTGCATCAGTGTTTGCAAAGGCAATAGGGGCCGCATATGTGTGAGGAAGACAAGAGTTTTAGAATACTGTAGGGCAAGAGGAAATGTAGACAGCTGACATTTTGGTTTCTTGAGAAGTTGCGATGTTATGTAAAGCTTCTACTTCTGAAACAGACAGAGCCCGAAACAGCTCCTTACAAAATACAGCCAAGGAGCTCTCTGTGGAAGGCTCCTCTGCAAACATCCGAGGGAGAGAGAGGCAAGCCATCTCATGAAGCTATTAGGAATCTGGTCTTCTGGCCACTCGTGCTTTGGCGCCTTTACAGCAGTTCTGACTCAGAGTGCGGCAGAACAGAGTCCTGGGCCAGATCAGCCATCTGCCATCGGCTCACAAGCAAGTAACAGTGGGAAAGGAAGGTTCGTATTGGGGTGTCGTGTGCACCCACTCCACAAACTGTGTGTGTAGCTGTGCTTCACGTAATACCAAGCAAGACTCAGGTTTGCTTTTTTCTAAAGAGCATACTGCATTTCTGGAAATGCTCCCAATGCTAGATACATGTTCCATTTGCATAGAGATATTTGCTCTTTGATGTGCAGTCTGCAATGTCTGCAGAGAGCCTGAGATCAGAGGTTCCTCATTTTACCTGCCGTTTATGAGTCAATATCCACTTGGCGAACTATTGCACTGGTGATTTGGAGGCATTATTTTAATTCTTAATGCAAATTTATTTTTCAGCAGATGTGGTTCTGAATCTATTACATTAAATGAATGAGAGAAAAGCATATGACATCTCATTAGTTACTAGCAGAAATTCTGCCAAGGGGGTGCTGGGAGTCCCATACTGGGGCAAATGGGCTAGACCAATCTGCAAACTCATCACGGGTCTCCATCCCTGATGAGGAGAGGAAAGACCATTTCGTTACACTGAGCATTTGGGTGCCCAACCCCACCAAGTGTTCAGGCATGTTTTACATGTCCCTGACCATGCCCATTCCTGGAACACTAGTTCTAAGCATGTTAGGGTATCTGAGGCTGTGTCCCATAACACCCTGGTTTCCTGACGCTCTCTGCTGCTTTGCTCTTTCCTGCAGCTCGAATGGGACCAGATGGGGCTTCCGGGGGCTTGCCCGAGTGCTCTGAGGTCACGCCCAAGTGAATTAATTGGCTTTGCTTTGAGCAGTTGCTTAAGCACAACAGAGAGAGCCGGGAAGGGATTGGACAAGCTGCACTCGTCATTGTGAATCATAAGCACCTCGCGCTGAACATTCTGGAAAGTCTCAAACACAAACCTAAAATGGGCACAGAAAGGCAAATCTTTCCAAGAACCAACCTGTAGCTGGAGGTTCTCATGAAGCCCATTCGTGGTTTTCCTAAGAGCTCTGTAGGATCCCAGGAATTCCACACACCTGGAGACCCTGGGGCCATGATCAGAACCTGGGAATACAACCAACTTCCTCCTCACTTATCAAGTCTGTCTGTCTGCCTGGTTAGTACTGTGAAGATGAATGAATCAATGCCTTGTCTTCCCAGCAACTATAGTGATCATTTCAAGAGTCACAGCTGATGTTGGCTCCACATGGGAGCTTCCAGGTTGAAGGTCGGAACTTTCGTGGTTCAAAGCAAAGAAATTAAGAAGCTGTAGTGTATCTGTGAGTGGGAGGAAACAGACTGACGGAGGGAGGGAGGGAGGCAGTCAGTGTGCATCCTTCCCAAGAAGAGATGATGATGTCGCTCTGACTTGCTGATTGCAGATTGTGACTCCAGAATGCATTCCCCCGCCCCCCTGCCACGTTAACAAAGGCCTTGATTGCTCATAATGGGGGTAGAGGGTAGAGCTTCCCATCCGCGGAGGGTTTATTTAACCTCTACCAGTGTTTTCTGTCAGGCTGTTCACAACTCTTCATATATCTCTTAGCTGGCTTATCACAAAGTTCAATATATTTTTTGATGCATGGGATTTCAGTGTTGTGAGCATATAGAAATGCGTCCGTCCCCGTACTTGGAGATCTGACAGACTGTGTGTAGCTTCTCTTTCTGATGCTTTGCCTGCATAGTCACTTTAGACTGAATGATGTCATGTTATTCCTCTCTTCGAATCATTGCAGCCTTCTGTTATTTTTCTCTTAACCTTTACCACACTTCCTTATCCGTTATATGGGCACAACTGTATTCTCTCTCAGTCTCAGGTGAACTTTGGGCATTCTCCTACAATTTTCTTTCGTAAAATGATCCTTTTTGAATATGAGATTGTGCTGCTTCTCTTTGGTAAGTCCTCAGCTGTGGGCAACTCTCTCTCGGCACCTTCAGAGATCACAGAACTGTGGTTTTTTAGTTTTTTTTCTGTACATACAGTGAATGATCACCAATTCTCCTGGGTCCACTCAAAGAAGGGTGTGGGGGGTAAACCCGAAGACACGTTTGCTTTCCCATCTTGTAGCTCTTTATGTTGACTGCCTCTGAGTGATATCCATGTATGATTTTCCTTTCTTTATTAACCTCATTAAATTTAGGAGTTTAGGTAATCAAAATATTAGTTGGAAAAGATATCTAGTTTTCAGGGCTGAGAAAAATAAATCTCCTTCTTGGAGAAATTATTTGGTAAGGATTGTGTGTACCTGAACAGTTTGTCGGCTCATGCTGAGGCTGTGCTACAACTGTGGAGTGCCCTGCAAAAGTCACCTTTCCCTGAAGATGTCACACACTGACTAACAGAACTTAGTAAGCAGGTAAAGCTGGGATACTGCAGAACAGAAAATTATCTTGGCCCACCCTTGGAAACCTTAGCATGCATTTATCACATCATAAATTTGAGATTTTGGTATGTTCCGGTAAAATCTTTTGGGTTGTATTAAGTTAGACTGTATTAACTAGCTTCTAACAACCTAGAGCAGAGATTCATACTTCATGGTCACATTCTTACTGGATGCTTCTCATCAATATATTTAGAAAATATATTGATTTGGCATGTTCTTTAGTTCTATGACTAATAGACTTGTATAACCAGGTCTTTTAGAGGACAAAGGTTCAGCTCCTAGCATGATATGGGAGCTCATAACCTGTACAAATTTAGTTCTCAGGAATCTAAAATCTGTTTCCAGGCTCCATAGACACTGCAAGCATGTGGCACACATGCAGATAAAACATTCATAAACACACAACAGAGGTAAAACATTCATAAACATACAACAGAGGTAAAACATTCATAAACATACAACAGAGGTAAAACATTCATAAACATACAACAGAGGTAAAAGCTTTAAATTAATAGTATCTCATATAACTTACTCCCATGGTGGAATATACCATTCAGGGAAATGCCAGGGTCATGGCCACTTAGGTATGGCTCAGAATTAAATTATCTCTTATTCCCTTTATAGTAAGAGTTGGGTTTTGCATCTGATAGTTATTATAGAAATATTTATAATTAGATACTAAATACCTTAAATTAAGTAATCAAAATTTATTGATTCATTTCGATGTTATATTTATATAAGTATATATATTACTGGATTTGATTAATTATACCCTTTTCACATCTTTTTAAAGCTCCTAATTATTTTAAATTCACCTTTTTTCCTAATACTGTTTATTTGGACCTGTTTTCCTCATATGAGTTGTAGGGGACATTTACATTTTCTTTTTATTTTGCTGTAACAACTGCAAATTTTTATCATTTTTATTGCTCTTTTTGCTTGTCAGTATCTGTTTCTAACTTTATTACTTTTTACTTTGTTTGGGGGATTTCATTTTGTTATTTTTTTTCTGATATATTAGATTCCTAGTTTTTCAGCTTCTGTCCTTATCCAATATAAACCAAAAATCCATGCCTACGAATTTGCTCTGAAGGGCCACAGCAGTGGACACCTAAGGGTGTCCTTACTGTGAAGAACTCCTTCCTCTCTGCTTCATCCCCATGCCACCGGATCCTTATGCTTTCTTCTTTGATTTCTTGTCTGCCAGCTCTCCTTTGTGTTGCTTAGACGCATTTATTAATTTCCAAATGCAGGGTTGGCTTAGTTGTCATTGATCTCTGACTCAGTTTTCATTGGAGTGAGAGAACACCGTGAGAAAGACATTATCAAACTTAATGTGACTGAAACTTACTTTGTGCCACAGACATGACAAAACTTTCATAGATACATCTAGACATTTAAGCAGAGATTTGTCATTTGTAGCAAATCCAACATTTATCAATTTCTGTCAAATGTGCCAATTATAAATTCATTAATTTTTATTTCTTAATATTTTTACAATTATTAGACTTGAAACAACGATGTTCAAGATATTGGTTATCAAGCATTACTGAGCAGTGATTCTAGAAACAGAGAAAGGCACAACTGAGGGGGGAGAGAGAGAGGGAGGGAGGGATAGAAGGAGGAAGGGAGGGAGGGAGGGAGGGAGGGAGGGAGGGAATGAGTCCTGGAGCCTGTTTTTATGGTTACCAGACAGGGGCACAAGTTGGATAATCAAGAGGATCTTTGACTGTTCCCACAAACTGGGGAGATGGGCCTGGATTGGAAAGAGGTGGTTACTTGGAACTGATGGGAGAAAGTGCTCAGTTAAGACAGCACCAGAGAGGAGGTGAGCTCACTGCCCCAGGCAGTGAGAGAACCTTCCTGGGAGGCTGGAGCAGCAGGCTCCTTGCCCTGCCCCATATGAGATGCTGCATTTCCATCAGCATCCACTCCATCTTATACATCTTATGGCTAGGATATAGAGAGCATACAGCAGCAGGATGGAGAGTCCCTGGGTGTACTCGACCTGCAAGGATCAGACTATTTCCAAACAACTTTCCTGTGCCCTGAGCAGAGATAAAGCTGAAAACAAGAGCATACCTAGGACTTCATAAGGTCTGAGCCATGATATCTGAATCTGACACTCAAAACCAATCGATCCATAGAAACTGATGGACAGATGATACTGGAAAGGGTTTAGGATGCTCAGTTGTGATTGTCGATTTGATTGGATTAAAAAGCTTCTAGATTCTAGAGCATCCATCCTCAGGGATGGCTCAGAGGGTAAAGTTAGCTACCAAGCCCAATCACCCAGGCTTGACCCCTGGAATCCACATATTCCTTCAGGTTGACCTCTGGGTTCCACTGTCACATTCCATCTCTGTCTCTGTCACTCTTTCTGTCTGTCTGTCTCTGACACACACATACACAAACACATGCACACACACACACAAATACACATGCACACACACATGCACTCACACACACACCACACCACACACACATACGCACACGCACACGCACACACACACATAATACATGCATCTAGGTGATCTGTGACTGTAGGTGTGCCTGTGAAGGCTCCCCCCCATGTAGGACTTGAATAAGAATAGAAGCATCCCTTAGGCTGTGGACCCCTGAAGGAATAAGGGGAAAGGAGAGCTGGCTGCCTTAGCAGCCCCATGCCCCTGCCTCTGCTTCCCGGCTAGGATCCCAGTCCATGCTGCCATCATTTCCTTTGCTGAACAGACCACATTCCTCTGACCTTGAGCCACTATATATCCTCCACTAAGCTACTTTTATTGTGTATTTGGACACAGAAAAGTAACTAATATGGACCTTGACTCAGTTCTTAAAGCTTTAGTTGCTGTGTACGTTGACACTCAGAAAATAGTTCTAAAACTCAAACCGTAGAGTTGAGAGTACAGTTGCTGAGTGAACACCACACTAGAGGGAGTTCGTGGCAGGACCCCAGCTGCAGAGTGAATTGTGACCATGCCTGGAAACTAAACCAGAATCCAAGAGCTGTAAAGGAGCAATAGCAAAGAGAGAATTAAACCTAAACAGGCACACAGTCAAAAGGGCAGAACTAACAAGACCTGGATGCAAACTCAAAGTAACCATGCCAGGAGGAAGAGAAGGCCTCAGCCCAGTGCCCATCTCTACAGAGAGGAGCCAAGTAAAGAAGAAACCACATCCCAAGTGCATAGGCCATGCTGTGAACCTGTGACGCAGATAAAGCATCAGTGCACATTTCCTGTCAAGAGTCAGATACCAAATGGCTGTCAAGAAGGAAATGGAACCTTAATGACCCTGGGCTAAGAAAACAGTTCCTAGGTATGACTCCCAATTTGTGACCGTGAGAGGAAAAAAAAAATTATAAATTCATTCTATTTTAAATTTTTCTGCTTTGTGAAACACACTGTTTATATGTAGAAAGGTCAACACACACACACTTAGGGAAAACATTTGACAATTAAGTGTCTTAGAAAGAATCTGATATATACGCTGAGCCTGGTAGGGAGAAAACAGCCCAATAAATTAGAGAGAAAAGATTTGAACAGAAATAGCAACAAAGAAAACAAGATGGCAGAGAAGTACCTGGGATTTCCAGGGTCATTATCTATTGGAGAATAAACACCACACTTCAGTTCTGGTTTCTCTGCATGCTGTGACTCCAGTAGGCAGAACTCTGGAGTGTGCCTCCTAAGCCATGATACACTGCCCATGGTCAATCTGGAAAACACTGACTCCATGTCTCTTTCGTGGTTGGGTTTATATCATGTACCTGTTAGAGTGACCAACCATGCTATTTTGCAAGCTATTTCTATAGTACAAGGAAAATCATGTGACCATACAAAGATTATGTCATATCTCTGTCCATAGCAGCTTCCAGCGTAGTAGCCAAGACCAGAGAAGTATCAAAATGTCTAATCACTAAAGAACATATACATCTTGGTTTGTTTAGGGGATGGAAAAGAGATTAGCAAGAGAGACTGCACCACAGGTGATTCATGATATACTGCATGAAGAAATTCATGCATGCATTTTGCACATGTATATGAGTACTTATTTCCAGAAGATTCCAAGTAGCCTGCTGTGTCGAGAAGTCAGCAAACGGATGCTT